>NC_053394.1:270601077-271328317 GCF_905171765.1 Bufo bufo | reverse complement strand
CCTCTCTCCTCTTCCTGGGTGCAGGGTCAAAGTAAACAATGGTTGGCTTCTCTGTGGTGGCTGATATGATGCCAGAATATGTGCTGTGGTGCCTCTCTCCTCTTCCTGGGTGCGGGGTCAAAGTAACTCAATGGTGGCTTCTCCTGTGGTGGCTGATATGATGCCAGAATATGTGCTGTGGGGCCTCTCTCCTCTTCCTGGGTGCAGGGGTCAAAGTAACTCAATGGTGGCTTCTCCTGTGCTGATTGATATAAAGCTGATGGTTGTGCCATCTGACATGGTTGCCAGGGTCTGATTCAATGGGGGCCTACTCCTGTGGTGGGTGATCTAAATGCCTGATTCTCTGCTGTGAAACCTCTCTCCTCCGTCTGGGTGTAGGGGTCAAAGTCTTTCAAAGTCGCCTTCTCCTGTGCTGATTGATATGAAGCTGATGGTTGTGCCATCTGACATGGTTGCCGGGGTCCCATTAAATTGTGGCCTACTCCTGTGGTGGTTGATATGATGCCTGATTCTCTGATGTGGAACCTCTCTCCTCTGTTTGGGTGAAGGGGTCAAAGTAACTAAATGGTGGCTTCTCCTGTGGTGGTTGATATGATGCCTGATTCTCTGCTGTGAAACCTCTCTCCTCCATCTGGGTGTAGGGGTCAAAGTCTTTCAAAGTCGCCTTCTCCTGTGCTGATTGATATAAAGCTGATGGATGTGCCATCTGACATGGTTGCCAGGGTCTGATTCAATGGGGGCCTACTCCTGTGGTGGGTGATCTAAATGCCTGATTCTCTGCTGTGAAACCTCTCTCCTCCGTCTGGGTGTAGGGGTCAAAGTCTTTCAAAGTCGCCTTCTCCTGTGCTGATTGATATGAAGCTGATGGTTGTGCCATCTGACATGGTTGCCGGGGTCCCATTAAATTGGGGCCTACTCCTGTGGTGGGTGATCTAAATGCCTGATTCTCTGCTTTGAAACCTCTCTCCTCCGTCCGGGTGTAGGGGTCAAAGTCTGTCAAAGTCGCCTTCTCCTGTGCTGATTGATATAAAGCTTATGCTTGTGCCATCTGACATGGTTGCCGGGGTCTGATTCAATGGTGGCCTACTCCTGTGGTGGGTGATCTAAATGCCTGATTCTCTGCTGTGTAACCTCTCTCCTCCGTCTGGGTGTAGGGGTCAAAGTAACTAAATGGTGGCCTACTCCTGTGGTGGGTGATATGATGCCTGGTTCTCTGCTGTGGGACCTCTCTCCTTTGTCTGGGTGCTGTGGTCAAAATAATAAGTAAGTGACCTTCTCCATTGGTGGGTGACTTGAAGCCTGATTCTGTGCTATGGGACCTCACTCCAATTAATATTGTTTAATTTTTATTTATTTTATGTTAACTCATCATTTCCCTATCTACATTTGTTTGCAGGGGATTTAACTACATTTTGCTGCCTTTTGCAGCCCTCTAGCCCTTTCCGGGTGTGTTTTACAGCCTTTTTAGTGCCCAAAAGTTCGGGTCCCCATTGACTTCTATGGGGTTCGGGTTCGGGATGAAGTTCGGGTCGAGTTCGGATCCCGAACCCGAACATTTTTCGAAAGTTCGGCCGAACTCGTCGAACCCGAACATCCAGGTGTTCGCTCAACTCTAATCCTAAGTTAGGGACTGTCGTCCAGTTGTCCCTTGTCATCAGGACTCGTGAGGCAAGTAGGCAGGGCCAGGGGTGAGGGTGGAGCGCAGTGGTCACTATCCTTCCCCCTGTGTGTGTGTGGACATGACCGTTACAGATTAACAGGCCCAATAACCACTGTATCATGAATCCTCTTACTACCCTGAATGACCATGTCTCTAGCTTGACACAGGTGGTGCAGGAGCTAGGAGAGAAACTCCGTTCTTTTGAGTTAGGGCAAGGTTCTTCCACTCCTCTGCCCTCCAGTCCACATTTTGAACCCCAGATCAAGCTCCCAGAACCCTTTTCTGGAGACCGGAAGAGGTTTCTCTCCTTTAAGGAGAGTTGCAAACTCTACTTCCATTTGCGCCCCGTGTCCTCCGGTCCCGAGAGCCAACGCGTGGGGATTATCATTTCTCTACTACAGGGTGATCCCCAGGCCTGGGCATTCTCGTTACCTCCTGGGGCCAGTTGTCTGACTTCTGTGGAGGTTTTTTTTCAGGCCCTGGGTACCCTCTATGACGAACCAGACAGGGCCCTGGTAGCCGAGACGGCTCTTAGGGCACTGGTTCAGGGCCATCTCCCTGCGGAGGAGTATTGTACCCAATTCAGACGGTGGTGTGTCCCCTCAGGATGGAATGAACCAGCCCTGAAGAGTCAGTTTAGGTCTGGTCTGTCTGATAATTTAAAAGATCTATTAATCAGTTATCAAATTCCAGAGACCTTAGAGGAGATGATGACCCTAGTTGTCCGACTTGACCGACGAGTTAGAGAGAGACGACAAGAACGACAGTTCTGTTCTCAGATGGTGGTCCAGCCAGAGGCCTTTTCCAGGGACAACACTGAGGTCTCCACCGAGGAACCCATGCAGGTTGGCATGACCCGGGGTAATCTTCGTCGAAGACGCGGAGGTCTTCTACTGTGGAGATCCTGGCCATTGGATCAACAAGTTTCCTAAGATGGTCCTCTCTGACAAGTCTCCTAAGGCAGGACAACCTAAAGACCAGGTACACCCTGATTTTTCTAAATATAAGCTTTTGGTACCCATAACAATTTCTCTGGGGGTTAATAAGTGGCCGGGTAAGGCCTTTATTGATTCCGGTTCAGCGGCCAGCTTTATTGACTTTGAATTTGCTAGTAAATTGGGTATTCCTATGTTTGCTTTACCTACACCTATCCATGTCATGGCTATTGATGCTACCCCCTGATGGGTGGTACGGTGAGGTCATGTACCTCTGAAATTTCTCTGACCGTGGGTGTGTGCCACTCTGAGAGATGTTCCCTTTTAGTCCTGGAGAACCTACCGGTTGAGGTGGTACTGGGGTTGCCTTGTCTCCGTTTACATAACCCCACAATTGATTGGTCCAAAGGAGAGTTGTTGAAATGGGGACCTAAGTGTAACTCATGCTTGTCCGTGGTCCAGGCTGGGGTTTCAGTAAGGTCTAATACATTACCCTCAGTTATTAAAGAATTTTCTGATGTATTCTCATCCCCTACTCCAAAAGTTCTACCCCCCCATAGACCTTATGATTGCGCCATAGAGCTAATAGAGGGTGCCGAATTTCCTAAAGGGCGAATTTATAATCTTTCAGGGCCCGAACACAAGGCTATGGAAGATTATATTAAGGAGAGCCTTGCTAAAGGGCATATTAGACCTTCAATCTCTCCTATGGGAGCAGGGTTTTTCTTTGTTAAAAAGAAGGATGGTGGTCTTAGGCCTTGTATTGATTACCGAAGATCGAATAAGATCACTGTCCAAAATAGATACTCTCTCCCATTGATTCCGGATTTATTTAACCAGGTTCTGGGGGCAACCTGGTTTTCCAAGATTGACCTGAAAGGGGCATACAATCTAATCCGAATCAAGGAGGGAGACGAATGGAAGACAGCGTTCAATACTCCGATAGGACACTTTGAATATCAGGTGATGCCTTTTGGACTCAGCAATGCCCCAGCTGTGTTCCAAAACTTAATGAACGATATTCTCAGGGAGTTCTTAGGTAAATTTATTATTGTCTATCTTGATGACATTTTGATATTCTCTCCAGATTTCGAATCTCATGTGTCTCATTTCAAACAAGTATTAGAGGTGTTGAGGGAGAACCAGCTATCCGCTAAACAAGAGAAATGTGTCTTTGGTGTACAGGAGATACTGTTTCTAGGGCATGTTTTGACTCCTCACGCCTTTAAGATGGATCCTGGTAAGGTTTTAGCAATTAAGGAATGGGTAAGGCCTTCATCCTTAAAGGCTTTTCAACGGTTTTTGGGTTTCGCTAATTACTATCGTAAATTTATCATGAATTTTTCTGTAATTGCTAAGCCATTGACCGACCTTACTAAGAAAGGGGCGGATTTGGAGAATTGGTCTACCAAGGCCATCTTTTCATTTGAAACCTTAAAAAAGGCATTCAGTAGCGCTCCCATTCTGATCCAGCCTGATCAGGAGAAACCTTTTATTGTGGAGGTGGATGCATCCGAGGACGGTGCAGGAGCAGTCCTTTCACAAGGTCCTGCTAGCCTCACTAACCTGAGACCGTGTGCCTTCTTCTCCAGGAAATTCTCTCCCACAGAGAGAAACTACGACATAGGGAATAGGGAGCTGCTGGCTATTAAATGGGCATTTGAGGAGTGGAGGCATTTTTTGGAGGGGGCAAGGCATCGAGTAACTGTTGTCACTGATCATAAAAACCTAATGTTTCTAGAGTCAGCTAAGAGGTTGAATCCCCGACAAGCCCGATGGGCTCAGTTTTTTTCCCGTTTTGATTTCTCCATTACGTTCAGGCCGGGAAGTAAAAATGTGAAAGCAGACGCATTATCTCTGAGCTTCCATGCTTTTCAACCCACTGAAACGCCGCCTGAATCCATCCTACCAGCAAACATCTTCTTAGCAGCTCTAACCCAGGATATCTCGGCTCGCATTAAGGCTGAACAACATCTGGCACCGGCATCTACCCCAACAGATAAGTTGTTTGTTCCCGTACAATTTCGTCTCCAGCTGTTGGAGTGTCACGATTCTGCCTTTTGTGGACATCCGGGTGTTGAGGGCACTAAGGATCTGGTTTCTAGATCTTATTGGTGGCCCACTCTGACCAGGGATGTTAAGTCCTACATGTCAGCCTGTGAGTTTTGTGCCAGGTCTAAGACACCTAGGACTCGCCCTGCTGGTAACCTACGACCCCTACCCATTCCCAGTAGACCCTGGTCCCATATCTCGATGGACTTTATAACTGACCTACCGCTGGCGGAGGGTAAGACTGTGGTTTGGGTAGTGGTCGATAGGTTTAGCAAGATGGTTCATTTCATTCCCCTGTCTAAACTTCCGAATGCTAAAACCCTGCCGTCTATTTTTGTGAGAGAGATTGTTCGTTTAGATGGCATCCCGGAAAATATTGTTTCTGACAGGGGTGTGCAGTTTGTGTCCAAATTCTGGAGGGCCTTCTGTCAAAGATGTAAAATTTCTGTCTTTTTCTTCCGCCTACCTTCCTGAGAGTAATGGGCAGACTGAACGCCTTAATAAGTCTGTGGAACAATTCTTGAGGTTGTGTGTTGCTGATGTCCAGCAATTATGGGTCAAATTCCTTCCGTTGGCTGAATTTGCTTTGAATAACCGTGTCAATTCTTCTGTTGGGGTCTCCCCTTTCTTTTGTAACCATGGTTTTCATCCCCGTTTTCATTCTGGGTCGTCCGTCTCCTCCTCTAACCCTGAAGCGGATAAACTCTCCTCCGAACTGTGCACAGTTTGGGCCCGGGTTCAATCGAACCTAGAAAAGGCTCAATGTTCTCAAAAACTCAAGGCCGATAGGAGACGTTCAAGGGGGGTGAACTTTCAGGTTGGGGATAAAGTATGGTTGTCCTCCAAGAATCTATCTCTCAAGGTAACTTCTAAAAAATTTGCTCCTCGTTTTATTGGACCATATAAGATCACGGAAGTGATTAACCCGGTATCTTTTAGGTTGGAGCTGCCAGAGTCATTCCACATTCATAATGTGTTCCATAAATCTCTACTTAAAAAATATTTTGAACCGGTAGTACCATCAAAAGCCTCGCCTCCGCCGGTTCTTGTTAATGATGCTGTCGAGTATGTGGTGTCTAAAATAGTGGATGTCAGGAAGGTGCGTAATTCCTTGCAGTACCTGATTCACTGGACGGGGTATGGACCTGAAGAGAGATCTTGGGTACCTGCCAGGGAGGTTCATGCTCCTAGAATTGTTCGTAAATTTCATTTAGAACACCCTGAAAAGCCATCGCCTGAAGTCTTGGGTCCGGTGGCCCTTCGTAAAAGGGGGGTACTGTCACGGGGTTCTGAAGGTGCACTCGGTCCCCCATTTCCCGAAGACCTGTTGCTTAGCTTTGGGAATGAGGATCTGTGTTTGATCTCATTCCCAGGGCGGCTTTACTAGCTGGGTGGTTCCCTGCTCCTAGTCTGCCTTGAGCGCCGAGCTGATCACTCGGTGCTCGACTGGTTGGTCTGTCGGTCATGTGACGCTGGCCACGTCACATGACCCTCACTCCCCACTATAAATACAGGCAGCCTGCTGGCTACAGGTTGCCTGTTAATTTCTAGGTTCCTGGCTATTTGTTGGACTACTGAATACTTACCTGATCCTGTTCCCTGACGATCCTTTGCCTGCTCCTCCTGTACTGTGCATCCGTCCTGGTATTGTGACCTCGGCTCCCACCTTACTACTCTCTTAGGACTCCTCTTGTACTTCTCTGCTCTCCTAGTATTTGACCCCGGCTTCTCCTGACCATTCTTTGCTTAATCCTTTGCACTGCGTAGCTTTCTTGGTTCTGACCCGGTCCGTTCAAGTTCCGTATTTTGTCTTGTCTGTCTTCCCTACACATATCCTAAGTTAGGGACTGTCGTCCAGTTGCCCCCTGTCATCAGGACTCGTGAGGCAAGTAGGCAGGGCCAGAGGTGAGGGTGGAGCGCAGTGGTCACTATCTTTCCCCCTGTGTGTGTGTGGACGTGACCGTTACAGCAGTAAGCACATGCCTGAGGTCAGGATCCATGTGTAGGATAGGCCAATATCTTTTAAGAATTGACATCACCTGTGTATTTGCTGAGTCAAAGGTAGACATCAGACGAACTGGTTGTTTCCCACTTTGTGTCTTTGGTTTAGGAACGAGAAGTTCAGTGCGCTCTCTGTCCAGGGCGTTCTGAAAAGCGCCCCCAAGAACCGTTTGGGGGTAACCCCTCTCTTTAAATCTCATCTGGAGTTTCTTAGCTTCACCGTAGAACGCTGCATTCTCAGAACAATTTCTCCGTGTGCGTAGATATTGGCCCCTAGGTATACCACGCTTCAGTGGTGTGGGGTGATGACTTTTCCAGTGTAGCAGCGAATTGGTTGCGGTTTCCTTCCTGTACAAGCCCGCAGTCAGTTTCTCTCCCTCTTTTGTTATCCGGACATCGAGGAAGGGGATGGTATGTAGGTCAAACTCAAAGGTAAACTGCAAACCAATATCATTGCTATTTAGGACCTTAACAAAGTCTCGGAGTTCCTCTGACCCACCCTTCCAAATCACAAAAATATCGTCGATATACCGTGTCCAGAAGGTGATCTTGTCGGACCACCAAGTAGCAGCATCTGGAAACACGTATACATCCTCCCACCAGCCCAGGAAGAGATTGGCATAAGTGGGGGCACAGGAGCTCCCCATTGCCGTCCCCCTGAGCTGGTGGTAGAAGCGTGAGTTAAAAAGGAAGAAGTTGTGGGTCAGAGTGAACTCGAGAAGTCTGAGAATGAAGGTATTATGCGTTCTACAGTGAATGTCTCTCGTTTTCATAAAGTAATCTACAGTGTAAAGACCCTTATTATGCGGGATTGAGCTGTAAAGGGATTCAACATCAACACTGGCCAATAGGCATCCTGGGTCCACACTGATCATCTCGATCTTGCTGAGGAAGTCCATTGTGTCCCTTGTGTATGATGGTAGGGACACAACGAACTGCTTCAGCATCCGGTCGATATATACACCACAATTCTGGGTTAAGGAGTTAACCCCAGAGACGATCGGGTGGCCTTTTAGTGGTGTAATACCCTTATGGACCTTGGGCAATCCATTGAAGGTGGCTATGGTGGGGTGGGCCGGAAGGAGAAAATCATACTCCACCGTGGAGATGACCTTATCCGCAAGGGCTCCAGTCAAAATGTCTTTTAAATCCTCACAGAATGAAGTAGAGGGGTTCACAGGTAGCACCCTGTAGCCTTCTTTATCCTTAAGGAGATCAAGACACATAGCCTGGTAAGCCGCATGATCAAGGATCACCAGGTTACCGCCCTTGTCTGACGGTTTGATTATAATTGATTTGTCATTTTTCAAGGGCAATAAGTGCTTGCATCTCTGCCTGAGACAGATTAAAATAGCGGGGCGATACATGTTCCAGCTGTTCCAGGTCATTAGTCACCATTTGTAGAAAGATGTCCACACACTCATAGTTCATGGGTGGGGGCATCCTCCTACTGCTAGGCTTGAGGTCCGTAAATGGGCCCTGCCCTGGCCGGCAGCTGCCTTCCTCTCCCAACTCGCATAAGGAATGCAGAGTTTTGGAGTCTCCCTCACTGAGACCAAGTCTTGCGCATGTCTGTCTGTCACTTTCCTTAAAGAACTTGTGCCATTTCAAACGCCTGCTGAACAGGTTAAGATCCTTTGTCCAGGTGAATAGACAAAAATTTGTGGTTGCTACAAATGATAGGCCTTTGCTCAATACACTAAGTTCCAATGTACTTAGTGCACGTGACGTTAAATTCATAATCTGGAGACCTCCCTTCAAGCCTTGTCGGTCCTGTTCCTGTCTCGTAGGTGATATGGGACCTGGCTTTTTTCTAAAAAAGATGGTTGTGGTGAGGGGAGACTGTTGGAAGAAGTAGCAGCAGAGTAGGATGATGGACCAGCGGAGTAGCCCACGCCTCCTGTCCGACCCCTCCCGCCACCTCCGTCCCTCTGCCATCGTCGTCTACCCCGTTTCCTTGTCTGCACGGTGCCTCTACCTCTGTACGTACCGATCGATGGTTCGGTGTCAGAGGAGTCCACCTCTGATGTGGACACCTCAGACCCTATTGTTATATTATTAGTAGATTGTTGGGTGTAGGCCCGGTTCTCTCTGAACTCGGACAGATCTCGAGTAAATTGTCTATGCTTTCTCTCTTTTATCAAACTCTGAAATCTCTCGACGGACGCTTCAAGGGAGGTCTCCCGTCTAGCAAAATCGGGGTCATCCTTAAATGCAAGAGCGAGCTCGATCTGCTCTTGTAGACTAACAGCTGTTTTATCAAACATCAATCTCTCCTCCTCCAAAAGTATTTGCATCAAACTTAGTGAGCTACAGGTCAGTTGCTCCTCCCACCTATTTGACAGAGACAGTGACACTATACGTTCCGCTGGTCTCACTTGGAGGCGAAGTCCTTTGGGGACTATTTTATATTCCAAGTAGCTCTCAAGAAAGCGTATCTCCCACCAGGATTTTATATTTTCCTTGTACCTATTATATAGGTCCCAGAAGACTTGTTTGCAGGTGGCCGATGTGCTCAGTCCAGGGATCTCTCTATCAGAAAAGATGTCTTTAGCCTCTTTGATCAATGCCTCGGTAAATAGAGTGCCAGATAAAAAATTAGCCATCATGTAATACAAAGCATAAATGTCCAGCTAAATTAATGAATACTTTATAGAGGGATCATAGAATCTAGAAATAACCAGCAGAGTTGACCCTTTAAAACGTAACTTTTACTTACTTATACTAAATAAAATTATACCACATTAGTGGTTCACCAGTGAAAAAAATCTTGTGAAACAAACGATAGAAAAAATATAAATTTGTTTAGACAGGGTAACCAACCGTTGATGCGGTTCAGAAGGTTGGCAAACACAGGGCAGCAATGGGGAGTGTTGGGATGTCAGCCCAGGGACGTCCCCTGGTGGTGGAGACTCCCTGTCCTCGTACCCGGACTGACTTCCCTCCGTTTACCCTCCTCTCAGAGAAGCACAATGCCACGGTACACCGTAAGCCAACGGATATTTTCTGTGTCACAGGTGAATTGGTACCTGTGCAGACAACAGCCCATGTAGATAGACAAATAAAAACTGATGCAGTAGGTGTGAAGGTGTAAATATCACCTATAACACCAATAAAGAAAACCGACACGGGGCATTAATAACGGTACGCTCCCAGGTTAGTTCTCACAGAACCCCTACGTGTTTCCCCTATTTCTAGGTTCATCAGGGGGTATTAACAGTCATGGGTGAACCGTCATATTCAAATAGATAAATCATATAGATAAATCATATAGATATACTCATGATACAGCAGAGGACACAGGACCAGAAACGCAAGCAGTAACGTGCATAGGACCAAGGGGACCATTGGATTCACCCCACCTGTGAATGGAAGGTAAAGAAAATATCAGGGTGGGAACTTAATGTAGATATATAGTTCCACCCCCTAGGTCTCATTACTTACTTAGTGTCCTAGGCAGTCAAAATGGCTAAAAGGCCCAATCAGATAAGGGCCAGCACATTATCCAAGAGGCTGTAAAAAATATAATATAGGACTCAATTGATGCCATAGTTATAACTTGCCAATTCGGATTACAAGGTCCTTACTCACGTTTGGGTTGCGTCTCGGTATCATCCTGTTCCTCCTACTGTTCACACTTACTTCATTATCTGCTTCCCTATATATCCCATCGCCAGCTGTTTAAAATCGGCGCTGAATAGGACGCCGGGCAGGTCACTTCCGGTAGCGAGACGCCACCACATGCGTCACTACCGGTTTATGGACCGCATGTGTAACCTGCATCCGGTCTCTGGAGCGCAAGCACCCGTCACTTCCGTCCAATGTATCGCACGGTTTCCTCACCGTCACCAGCCGCCCACCAAAAGACACTGCAATGCGTCATCTCCGTATCATGGACCGCATACAACGGCCGCATCCGGTCCTTTGGAACGCACCGCAGTGTCATATCCGGTCTGTAAGCCGTCCCATACTTGATCTGTAAGATACCTTATCACTGGAGGCGGCCCCGAAGTCCGGACCATATCGCACATTGATGTATGTTGCCAGACAGCCGACAGGCAATATTTGAGGATAAAAATAATAATAAAGTGTGCTGAGGCCCATATTGATCAACACAGCTGACAGATATTGCTATGATGTGTGACATACATCAGTGGTCATACTTAGGAGGCATTGTTAAAAAAGGGGGGTGATATGTGACTGGTCAGCTGGCATTTATGAGACCATAGTCGCAAGACCCTCTGATGTATATAAATATATAATATATCTGGGTACAAGTTTAAATCTATCCATAAAAGGGTATATTAGATTGAAGGTGCGGATAGGGTCATTCTCAATAACTTCACACGCTACCGTGCATCTCCACGTGTAATTCTGTCCGTAAAGGGATACCTGTCATCCATCCAGGGCCTAAATACTAGGCCTACAATTTATATTCAGCTAAATCCGAGGTTACTGCTGTGGCTGGTCAAGTTAATTAGTGTCCGTCAAAGCACAGTTTTTGTTCTGGGTTGAATTACAATTCCCAAATTAGCAATTCCCTAAATCAGTGGTTTCTGCTGTAGCAGGCCAAGTTTAAATCTATCCATAAAAGGGTGTATTACAAACCGGATTCCAAACAAGTTGGGACACTAAACAAATTGTGAATAAAAACTGAATGCAATGATGTGGAGATGGCAAATTTCAATATTTTATTTGTAATAGAACGTAGATGACAGATCAAACGTTTAATCCGAGTAAATGTATCATTTTAAAGGAAAATTACGTTGATTCAAATTTTCACGGTGTCAACAAATCCCCAAAAAGTTGGGACAAGTAGCAATAAGAGGCTGGAAAAAGTAAATTTGAGCATAACGAAGAGCTGGAAGACCAATTAACACTAATTAGGTCAATTGGCAACATGATTGGGTATAAAAAGAGCTTCTCAGAGTGGCAGTGTCTCTCAGAAGCCAAGATGGGTAGAGGATCACCAATTCCCACAATGTTGCGCAGAAAGATAGTGGAGAAATATCAGAAAGGTGTTACCCAGTGAAAAATTGCAAAGACTTTGCATCTATCATCATCAACTGTGCATAACATCATCCGAAGATTCAGAGAATCTGGAACAATCTCTGTGCGTAAGGGTCAAGGCCGTAAAACCATACTGGATGCTCGTGATCTCCGGGCCCTTAAACGACACTGCACCACAAACAGGAATGCTACTGTAAAGGAAATCACAGAATGGGCTCAGGAATACTTCCAGAAACCATTGTCAGTGAACACAATCCACCGTGCCATCCGCCGTTGCCAGCTGAAACTCTACAGTGCAAAGAAGAAGCCATTTTTAAGCAAAATCCACAAGCTCAGGCGTTTTCACTGGGCCAGGGATCATTTAAAATGGAGTGTGGCAAAATGGAAGACTGTTCTGTGGTCAGACGAGTCACGATTCAAAGTTATTTTTGGAAATCTGGGACGCCATGTCATCCGGACCAAAGAGGACAAGGACAACCCAAGTTGTTATCAACACTCAGTTCAGAAGCCTGCATCTCTGATGGTATGGGGTTGCACGAGTGCGTGTGGCATGGGCAGCTTGCATGTCTGGAAAGGCACCATCAATGCAGAAAAATATATTCAGGTTCTAGAACAACATATGCTCCCATCCAGACGTCATCTCTTTCAGGGAAGACCCTGCATTTTACAACAAGATAATGCCAGACCACATTCTGCATCAATCACAACATCATGGCTGCGTAGGAGAAGGATCTGGGTACTGAAATGGCCAGTCTGCAGTCCAGATCTTTCACCTATAGAGAACATTTGGCGCATCATAAAGAGGAAGGTGCAACAAAGAAGGCCCAAGACGATTGAACAGTTAGAGGCCTGTATTAGACAAGAATGGGAGAGCATTCCTATTTCTAAACTTGAGAAACTGGTCTCCTCGGTCCCCAGACGTCTGCTGAGTGTTGTAAGAAGAAGGGGAGATGCCACACAGTGGTGAAAATGGCCTTGTCCCAACTTTTTGGGGATTTGTTGACACCATGAAATTCTGATTCAACATATTTTTCCCTTAAAATGGTACATTTTCTCAGTTTAAACTTTTGTTCCGTGATTTATGTTCTATTCTGAATAAAATATTAGAAGTTGGCACCTCCACATCATTGCATTCAGTTTTTATTCACGATTTGTATAGTGTCCCAACTTTTTTGGAGTCCGGTTTGTACATTGAAGGTGCTGATAGGGTCATTCTCAATAACTTCACACGCTACCGTGCATCTCCAAGTGTAATTCTGTCCGTAAAGGGATACCTGTCATCCATCCAGGGCCTAAATACTAGGCCTACAATTTATATTCAGCTAAATCCGAGGTTACTGCTGTGGCTGGTCAAGTTAATTAGTGTCCGTCAAAGCACAGTTTTTGTTCTGGGTTGAATTACAATTCCCAAATTAGCAATTCCCTAAATCAGTGGTTTCTGCTGTAGCAGGCCAAGTTTAAATCTATCCATAAAAGGGTATATTACATTGAAGGTGCTGATAGGGTCATCCTCAATAACTTCACACGCTACCGTGCATCTCCAAGTGTAATTCTGTCCGTAAAAGGGATACATGTCATCCAGGGCCTAAATACTAGGCCTACAATTTATATTCAGCTAAATCTGTGGTTACTGCTGTGCCTGTATTAGTGTAATACGGTACCTAAATAGATAGCCAGATAGTGTTAGTTGCCTGTAAAAAAAGGCCTGAATTTGAATTCAATACATTGACATGGTCGTGGTGGTGTTAGTGGACCCTCTGGTGCTGGGAGAGGATGTGGCCGTTCTGCCACAGCCACACGTCCTAGTGAACCAACTACCTCAGGTCCCAGTAGCCACCAGAATTTACAGCGATATTTGGTGGGGCCCAATGCCATTCTAAGGATGGTAAGGCCTGAGCAGGTACAGGCATTAGTCAATTGGGTGGCCGACAGTGGATCCAGCACGTTCACATTATCTCCCACCCAGTCTTCTGCAGAAAGCGCACAGATGGCGCCTGAAAACCAAGCCCATCAGTCTGTCACATCACCGCCATGCATATCAGGGAAACTGTCTGAGCCTCAAGTTATGCAGAAGTCTCTTATGCTGTTTGAAGACTCTGCTGGCAGGTTTTCCCAAGGGCATCCACCTAGCCCTTCCCCAGCGGTGGAAGACATAGAATGCACTGACGCACAACCACTAATGTTTCCTGATGATGAGGACATGGGAATACCACCTCAGCACGTCTCTGATGATGACGAAACACAGGTGCCAACTGCTGCTTCTTTCTGCAGTGTGCAGACTGAACAGGAGGTCAGGGAAGACTGGGTGGAAGACGAAGCAGGGGACGATGAGGTCATAGACCCCACATGGAATGAAGGTCATGCCACTGACTTTCAGAGTTCAGAGGAAGAGGCAGTGGTGAGACCGAGCCAACAGCGTAGCAGAAAAGGGAGCAGGGGGCAAAAGCAGAACACCCGCCACCTACTGTGACACCAGATATGAGTTGCACTGGTGACACACACACGCGTGCAGGCAACTGACTGCTATTATGTTACAGTCAAAAAAGTTAGTTTTTTTTTAAAATGCATGCTACTGTGACACCAGATATGAGTGGTGGCACTGAGCAAGTGCGCACAGTATAAGCTGTGAGCCTGACACACTCTCTGGCAGGCAAATGCAATTAGATTACACAGGAAAAAAAAAAGCAGACTGATGTACTAGCCCTAAAAAGGGCTTTTTGGGGTGCTGTCCTTACAGCAGAGATCAGATGAGTCTTTCAGGATTGTAGTGGACACTGAATACACTAGCCTAGCTATCAATTTCCCTATTAAATCAGCAGCAGCTACACTGTCCCTCCTCTCACTAAGACTGCAGCTTCCGAATGAATCTAAAATGGATGCTGTCCAGGAGGTGGGAGGGTCTGGGAGGGAGGGTATGATGCTGATTGGCTGGAATGTGTCTGCTGACTGTGAGGTACAGGGTCAAAGTTTACTCAATGATGACGAATAGGGGGTGGACCGAACATCGCATATGTTCGCCCGCCGCGGCAAACGCGAACAAGCTATGTTCGTCGGGAACTGTTCGCCGGCGAATAGTTCGGGACATCTCTAGGTATGACCAGAAATCAGTTTTTATCTCAATGAATAGAGTAAGGACTTTTATAGTGTGTGTGTTTTAATTAGAAGTCTAGGCAATGTACACAGTAATGTTTGTGTCTCATTATAATGAGTGGTTGTTCAATGATTAGATTAAAGATAATATTTAAGGTTCAGCGAACCTGAAATGTACTTTAGGGATTTTCGTACCCGAACATTTTCGTAAAAGTTCAGGTTCGAGTTCGTTGTTTGGCGATTTAATGGCGCTTGTTGAAAGGCTGCAGGGCAGCCAATCAACAATCGTTTAACTTGTGTGCCCTTAGAAGCCATCACAGCCATGCCTACTAATGGCATGGCTGTGATTGGACAAGTGCAGCATGTGACCCAGCCTCTATATAAGCTGGAGTCATGTAGCGCTGCACATCACTCTGCTCTTACTAGTTGTAGGGATAGGATGCTGCTTCTGTGAGTGAGAGAGAGATTAGAAAAGACTCTGATATCTGCACTTGGTGTGAAATCAGCGCTCTACAGCGTTTTTTGTTTTGGGGGTGCAATGCAACATTTTTGTACCCTGCCCTGAGCCCAGTGAGACTGAAAAAAAAGTTTTAATCCGTCTGTTAGTTAGGTGGGCGTCGGCGGCCATTTTGTGCATATGTGCCAGGGACAATCATTTAATCCTGTTCTTGTAGTTCAGTGGCCGACATATACCCATTTTTAAAGTGCACCTGCACTGCATATGTGCCAGGGGAAGGGAAAATAGTACAGTCTGTGAGTTCAGGGACCCAGGGGGTGACATATCCCCATTTTTTTTTTCTGTAAAGTACCCCTGTGCTGCATTTCTGAGAGTGAAATATAATCAGTTAAATCCATCTGTTCCATTGTGGGGTGACATATTTAAATTTTTTGTTGTAAAGTACCTCTGAGGCTTGCACTACATATGTGACAGGTAGGCACATAAATTCAGCAAATCCATTTGTTCCATTGTAGGGGTGACATATCCACACTTTTTTCACAAAAAAAAACGTGCAGTTAATTTGTGAGATTGAAATATAATCTCAGTTAAATCCATCATTTATGGTTAAAGAAACCCGTTTTTGGGGGCAATAAAGTACCTTTTTGCCCTGTACTGCATTTCTGACAGTCCAATAAAATACCGCAGTAAAAATTTTTGGTGAAAAATTCAATTTTTTGTTGCTAGAAAGTACATTTGCGGCCTGCGCTGCATTCCTGTCAGTCAAATAAAACCAATAAATACAGCTGTTACATTTTTAGGCTTCAAATTCCCATTTTTGGGTGTAAAGTACCTCTGAGGCCTGCAAATGTGACAGGCAGGCACATAAATTCAGCAAATCCATCTCTTCCATTGTAGGGGTGACATATCCAACATTTTTTATGTAAAAAAAAACCCTGTGCTTCATTTGTTAGAGTGAAATATAATCTCAGTTAAATCCATCTGTTTCATTTAGGGATAAAAATATCTTTTTGGGGGGCAAAAAAGTACCTTTTTGCCCTGTGCTGCATTTCTGACAGTCCAATAAAACCGCCAAATTCTGCAGTTCCATTTTTAGCAGTAAAATTCCAATTTTTGTTGCTATAAAGTACATTTGCGGCCTACGCTGTATTCATGTCAGTCAAGTAAAATCAATAAATACCGCTGTTACATTTTTGGGCTTCAAATTCCCATTTTTGGGTGTAAAGTACCTCTGAGGCCTACACATGTGACAGGCAGGCACATAAATTCAGCAAATCCATCTGTTCCATTGTAGGCAAAGATCTCAGCTTTTAACATCGGCCTGAGGAATTAGCTAGCATTGTCAGTTGCGTATCATTTTGGTGCATTTTTTGCAGTGATTTGAGTATGTATATTTTTTCATCTGCACAATGTATCATTTTGTGTAAGATGTTCTTGTGGTGAATGCGGTTTGCCCCGACATCCTCTATTGTACGCATTTTTTGCTGGGGATTACCGTTGTCTGCGGACCGCATGCGGAGGAATTGCTCCCCCGGTTATAGACACGCTACAGTGTCTGGGTTTGGAGCATTTTCAACCGTTTAGGCCACTTTATTCTGTGAGTTTTTTGTTCCATTGTAGGGGTGACATATCCACCATTTTTTATGTAAAAAACCCTTGTGAGTCATTTGTGAGAGTGAAATATAATCTCAGTTAAATCCATCTGTTTCATTTAGGGTTTTTTTTGGGGAGCAATAAAGTAACTTTTTGCCCTGTGCTGCTTTTCTGGTAGTTAAAGAAATACAGTTAAATCCATCTGTTTCATAGTTTTTTTTAGAAAAAAACTTTTTTTGGGCAATAAAGTACCTTTTCTTCCTGCACTGCATAGCAGACAGGGCAATACGTTTAAAAAACTCGTCTGTTCCATTGTTGGATGACATTAACCCATTTTTCCGAGGGTGACTCCGTGGGTGGGTTCCTGCACCAACATACACCAGGTACACAATTGACCAGCCAGGACACAGTTCTGGAGGATGACGAGATGGAGGATGAGGAGTAGGAGATGGAGGAGGAGGAACCGTGTTCACAGCAGGGTTGCACCCAAACCAGCTCATGGGCATCACTGGTGCGTGGCTGGGGGGATACAGAGGACAGAGACGGTACACCTCCCACAGAGGACAAATTGTCGTTGCCTCTGGGCAGCTTGGCACACATGAGCGATTACATGCTGCAGTGTCTCCGCAACGACCGCCGAGTTGGCCGCATTCTAACTTGTGCTGATTACTGGGTGGCCACACTGCTGGATCCCTGTTACGAGGACAACGTACCTACCTTAATTCTGTCACTGGAGCGTGATCGGAAGATGCGCGAGTACAATCGCACGCTGGTAGACGCGCTGCTGATGGCATTCCTACCTGACAGCAGGGGCACAGTGGAAGCACAAGGCGAAGGCAGAGGATGAAGAAGAGGTCGCCAACGCAGCCGGGGCACTGCCAGCACCTCAGAAGGCAGGGTTAGCATGGCTGAAATGTGGAAAAGCTTTGTCAGCACGCCACAACAACCAGCACCACCAGCTGATATGGAACGTCTTAGCAGGAGGCAGCATTTCAGCAACATGGTGGAGCAGTATGTGTGCACACGCCTACGCGTACTGACTGATGGGTCTTCCCCCTTCAACTTCTGGGTCTCCAAATTGGGCACATGGCCTGAGCTTGCCCTTTACGTCTTGGAGGTGCTGGCCTGCCCTGCAGCTAGTGTATTGTCTGAACGTGTGTTTAGGGGGCGTTATCACAGACAAGCGCAGTGTGGACAAGCTCACGTTCATTAAATGAACCAGGCATGGATCCCACAGGACTTGTCCGTACCTTGTGCAGAATAGACATGTATACAGGCCTCACCCAGCCACTGTTATACTCCAGCGCACTTTCTCATTGTTTTATTATTTTTATTTCCCAATGTTTTGGGGTGTACCATAATTTAAACAAAAAAAAAAATTTAAATAAAAAAACCTGGGTTGGCTCCCTCCTTCCACCTACACCGCCACATCTACCGCCTCCTCAACCTCCTAATCCATATGGACCTCCTCCTCCTAAATCAAGATTATTATTTTACATTTGTATGTATTTTATGTTATTTTAAGTAATTTCTCTATCCACATTTGTTTGCAGAGCACTTGCGCTGCTCTTAACCACATTTTGCTGCCTTTTGCAGCCCTCTAGCCCTTTCCATGACTTTTTTAGAGCCATTTTAGTGCTCCAAAGTTCAAGTCACCATTGACTTCAATGGGGTTCGGGGTCAAGTTCGGGTGTCCGCTCAACTCTAGTCGTATTGTTTTTAGTTTTGTAAAAAACACAGGAATCAGTCATGGTTGCAAAACTTTTTACATAGACCATCAGTGCCATCTATTGGTGGGGTTGAAGTAAGACATGAGTTGTGAAATAGGTGGGGGAGTGACACCAGTGAGGTCACTAATTATTGATTATCCCAACCAAGCCCATTTCCAATTGAACATGAGCTGACAGAGGGAGGCCATCTGATCCCATCTGATACACCTACCTGAGTAATCATCAAAACCATCTGATGAACTAGAACCACCTATCGAATCATTCAAGGGTATCCACCCATTCCTTGAGAACATCATTCCATTCCTCAATCTTTTCAAGGAGCACACAACAGTCCAGGAACAAATAAGACCAGACCAGTCTATAGTCCTGAATCTTGGAACTGATTTCTGCTAGCCGATACACTGGTATAGTATAAACGTTCCTATATTTTATAGGAGAACGAAAGTAATATATTTGCACATATATATATATATATATAAAAAAGAAAAATAATGGCGGCACTGGAGACAGGTAGTATGGGTGCTACGTCCAGGGATATAGCTGCTTACCCCAGATGAACAGAGATGAAACAAGGACAGCACTCCAAGTAGAAAAGTGGTATTTAATCACCCATGCAGATGGCAACGTTTCAGCTCAAACAAGAGCCTTTTTCAAGCAATGAACACAGTGTATGCTGGGGAATATATAGTCCAACCCCCATTACATCATCATAAAATCAATCAACAGTAAAATTTACAAAATTAAAGTGCAGAAGTGCATATGCAGTATCAAAATATCAATACATATGTGTCATAACCATAGGCGATAAGATCGCTGCAGTGATATATCAAAAATATAATACACAGTGTATATATTATAACCTCCAAAGAGGTAATTGGTGATTGGGGACAGGTGTGCACAAAGAGGTGGGAGGGACAAGAAATGATAATGCTGCAAAAAAACGAGAAAAAGCGGTGACCTACCCAGCGCTGTTCATCGTGTCCAACATGTCACATACCGCTAGATCCGGCGTCCAGGCACCTACACTGCGCAGACGCCAGAAAGCGTCCAATCGCGGCATGACGTCACCAGTAGAAACGGAAACATGCGCACTGACATGCGCACTACTGTTGGAAGTCTTGGTCGGCCATTTTACTAAAGGTAATAACACTGTAGATGCGCATGTCCATGTGAGAATAGACAGGGCAGCGCAACACGGAGAAAAATAAGCCGTGCTATATAACATGAGTTCCTGGGGGCAAGACGAGATACTGTGGCCCAATTGGACACAGAGTCCATCTTCAATGAGCGATAAGTGCAATGGAGACCGCACCAGAATATGCCGCGATCCTTACACATACCGCTCATAGATCCCCCATGAATCCATCATGAATCTATATCCTGCAGTGTGGACTGACACAAAATGCCACAAAAACACCACAATGGGCTAACCGAACCAAAACCATATAAGGCACAAAAAACCACTCTTATAAATAAGTAGAGACATGTAGACACAATGTGTATGCACCGGGTACGTCCCACTTCTCATTCAGCAGCAACATTCTTATCTGTGAATATAAAAAAGAAAAAGGAGAATCAAAAAAATGGCTTAATAGTGTTCAAAATACAATATGTAACACAAGAAAAGAGGCGCATATCACATATGAAACCATCGGGGGCAAACCGCTCATCTAAACGTAAATCCCCGGATTGTAATCCACATTGAGCCCATTGGGTCTCAGACTATTAAGAGTGTAGATCCAAAAGAGCTCTCTCTTTCTAAGGATCAGCACCCTATTGCCCCCACGTCTAGGCATGGGTACATGATCAATAGCCCAACATTTAAGATCTTTTTCGGAATGTTTAAATTCCGTAAAATGTTTGGCAACAGGGAGGTCTTTTCTTTTTTTGCGTATAGATAATCGATGATTATTGAGCCGCGTCTTAAGATCGGTTGACGTTTCACCCACATATAATAACTTACATGGACAAATCAAAACATAGATCACGTAATTAGAACTACATGTCAGGTGAAAGCGAATGGGATGTGAAACTCCAGTAATAGGATGGATAAAAGCACTGCCTTTGCCCATGTATTTGCAGTCAGTGCAGCATAGGCAAGGAAAACTGCCCTTACCATGTGAGGTCAGAGCGGTTTGTATGGACCTAGATCTGGGGCCAGTATCTGCTCTGACAAGCTGATCTCGTAGGCTTCTGGACCTGCAATATGAAAATAGGGGGGGAGATTTAAATTCCTGGATCTCGCTGTGACAACCTCCCAGGATACCCCAATGTCGCTTGATGATGCGGTTAATCTCTTTACTCTGTTCCGTGAATTTGGAAATAAAGGGGATCCGAGTCAAGGACCCCTCAGGTGACTTCCTTTTAAGGAGACTATTTCTATCCAGATCCCGGACCTTATTGATATGGGAATCCAATAATTGGGTAGGGTACCCCCTTTTTTTAAATTTGCTGGCCATATTGTCTAGAGAAGAGTCTAGCTTGTCAGGTTCAGAGACAATACGTTTGACCCTAAGAAATTGTGAAAAGGGTAAGTATTTAAGTGTATTACGTGGATGGCTACTGTTGTAGCAGAGAAGGGTATTTTTGTCGGTTGGCTTGGTATAAAGCTGGGTATGCAGTTTACCCTCTTTAAATATAACAGTAGTGTCAAGAAACTTTCAAGAAACAATTTCTTAGGGTCAAACGTATTGTCTCTGAACCTGACAAGCTAGACTCTTCTCTAGACAATATGGCCAGCAAATTTAAAAAAAGGGGGTACCCTACCCAATTATTGGATTCCCATATCAATAAGGTCCGGGATCTGGATAGAAATAGTCTCCTTAAAAGGAAGTCACCTGAGGGGTCCTTGACTCGGATCCCCTTTATTTCCAAATTCACGGAACAGAGTAAAGAGATTAACCGCATCATCAAGCGACATTGGGGTATCCTGGGAGGTTGTCACAGCGAGATCCAGGAATTTAAATCTCCCCCCCTATTTTCATATTGCAGGTCCAGAAGCCTACGAGATCAGCTTGTCAGAGCAGATACTGGCCCCAGATCTAGGTCCATACAAACCGCTCTGACCTCACATGGTAAGGGCAGTTTTCCTTGCCTATGCTGCACTGACTGCAAATACATGGGCAAAGGCAGTGCTTTTATCCATCCTATTACTGGAGTTTCACATCCCATTCGCTTTCACCTGACATGTAGTTCTAATTACGTGATCTATGTTTTGATTTGTCCATGTAAGTTATTATATGTGGGTGAAACGTCAACCGATCTTAAGACGCGGCTCAATAATCATCGATTATCTATACGCAAAAAAAGAAAAGACCTCCCTGTTGCCAAACATTTTACGGAATTTAAACATTCCGAAAAAGATCTTAAATGTTGGGCTATTGATCATGTACCCATGCCTAGACGTGGGGGCAATAGGGTGCTGATCCTTAGAAAGAGAGAGCTCTTTTGGATCTACACTCTTAATAGTCTGAGACCCAATGGGCTCAATGTGGATTACAATCCGGGGATTTACGTTTAGATGAGCGGTTTGCCCCCGATGGTTTCATATGTGATATGCGCCTCTTTTCTTGTGTTACATATTGTATTTTGAACACTATTAAGCCATTTTTTTGATTCTCCTTTTTCTTTTTTATATTCACAGATAAGAATGTTGCTGCTGAATGAGAAGTGGGACGTACCCGGTGCATACACATTGTGTCTACATGTCTCTACTTATTTATAAGAGTGGTTTTTTGTGCCTTATATGGTTTTGGTTCGGTTAGCCCATTGTGGTGTTTTTGTGGCATTTTGTGTCAGTCCACACTGCAGGATATAGATTCATGATGGATTCATGGGGGATCTATGAGCGGTATGTGTAAGGATCGCGGCATATTCTGGTGCGGTCTCCATTGCACTTATCGCTCATTGAAGATGGACTCTGTGTCCAATTGGGCCACAGTATCTCGTCTTGCCCCCAGGAACTCATGTTATATAGCACGGCTTATTTTTCTCCGTGTTGCGCTGCCCTGTCTATTCTCACATGGACATGCGCATCTACAGTGTTATTACCTTTAGTAAAATGGCCGACCAAGACTTCCAACAGTAGTGCGCATGTCAGTGCGCATGTTTCCGTTTCTACTGGTGACGTCATGCCGCGATTGGACGCTTTCTGGCGTCTGCGCAGTGTAGGTGCCTGGACGCCGGATCTAGCGGTATGTGACATGTTGGACACGATGAACAGCGCTGGGTAGGTCACCGCTTTTTCTCGTTTTTTTGCAGCATTATCATTTCTTGTCCCTCCCACCTCTTTGTGCACACCTGTCCCCAATCACCAATTACCTCTTTGGAGGTTATAATATATACACTGTGTATTATATTTTTGATATATCACTGCAGCGATCTTATCGCCTATGGTTATGACACATATGTATTGATATTTTGATACTGCATATGCACTTCTGCACTTTAATTTTGTAAATTTTACTGTTGATTGATTTTATGATGATGTAATGGGGGTTGGACTATATATTCCCCAGCATACACTGTGTTCATTGCTTGAAAAAGGCTCTTGTTTGAGCTGAAACGTTGCCATCTGCATGGGTGATTAAATACCACTTTTCTACTTGGAGTGCTGTCCTTGTTTCATCTCTATATATATATATATATATACACACACTCACCTAAATAATTATTAGGAACACCTGTTCTATTTCTCATTAATGCAATTATCTAGTCAACCAATCACATGGCAGTTGCTTCAATGCATTTAGGGGTGTGGTCCTGGTCAAGACAATCTCCTGAACTCCAAACTGAATGTCAGAATGGGAAAGAAAGGTGATTTAAGTAATTTTGAACGTGGCATGGTTGTTGGTGCCAGACGGGCCGGTCTGAGTATTTCACAATCTGCTCATGTCACGGATGGTGTACAGGAAACAAGACAATACAATATGAACAATGACTCACTGGATCCACAACTAAGGAACAAAAGGGAGACCCCTGCAAGAGACCTGCCGCTCTCCCTTATTGCTCAGCCTATGCGACCACCCCAAAGGTGGATGGGCGCATATCCACGTACCTCGACTATCTTACACCTGATGACCCTACAATAGTGAGGGGACACGACCACCGGCTCCCTACACAGACACGGAGGGAGTCAGGGTCACCTGGATCCAGAAAACAGAAAATCATAAATACATAAACAGAACTTATCTTGCAGACGACTGGGGACTGTGGACTGAGAACTAGGAACAGCATGCACACACACTCCAGGAAGTTGTATAAGCCGCACACTACTGCATTCTGGGGAGGAACTTAAAGGGCAGCAATCAGTCCAACTGCATGACAGCTGAGATAGACTAACGAGATGAGGATCTTAACCAAAACAAAGAAACTCAAAGAGGAGGATCTGGAAAGCTCCTGTCAGAGCTATTCAACTGTCTGGTTGTGACAGTACCCCTACCTCTACGAGTGGACTCCGGACACTCAGGGCCCACCTTCTCAGGATGGGACCTATGGAAAGCCCTGATGAGACGAGTGGCCTTAATGTCCGTCACTGGGACCCACATCCTCTCCTCAGGACCATAACCCTCCCAATGAACGAGGTACTGGAGGGAACCGCGGACAAGACGAGAATCCACAATCCTAGAGACCTGAAATTCAAGATTTCCATCAACCATAATCGGAGGAGGAGGCAAAGGCGAGGGTACAATAGGTTGAACATAAGGTTTCAATAAGGACTTATGAAAAACATTATGGATCTTCCAAGTCTGAGGAAGATCAAGACGGTAGGCAACAGGATTGATGACAGACAGGATCTTGTAAGGCCCAATAAACCTAGGACCCAACTTCCAGGAGGGAACCTTCAATTTGATATTCTTGGTAGACAACCACACCAGATCACCAACATTCAGGTCCGGACCAGGCACACGTCTCTTATCTGCCACACGCTTATATCTCTCACTCATGCTCTTTAGATTATCCTGAATCTTTTGCCAAATAGATGACAAAGACGAGGAGAATCTGTCCTCATCAGGTAAACCAGAAGACCCCTCTCCCGAGAAAGTCCCAAACTGCGGATGAAACCCATATGCACCAAAAAATGGTGACTTATCAGAAGACTCCTGACGACGGTTATTTAAAGCAAACTCAGCAAGGGACAAAAAAGAACACCAATCCTCCTGATTCTCCGCCACAAAACAGCGCAGATATGTCTCCAGATTCTGATTGACGAGCTCTGTCTGGCCATTCGACTGCGGGTGGAAAGCAGAAGAGAATGACAACCGAACCCCCAAGCGAGAACAGAAAGCCTTCCAGAATCTGGAAACAAACTGCGTGCCCCTATCAGAGACTATGTCTGATGGAATACCATGCAATTTGACAATGTGGTCAATAAATGCCTGCGCCAGCGTCTTAGCATTGGGCAAACCAGGAAAAGGGATGAAATGCACCATTTTGCTAAAACGGTCCACCACCACCAGAATCACAGTCTTCCCCGAGGAACGAGGCAAGTCCGTTATGAAGTCCATGGACAGATGTGTCCATGGACGGGAAGGAATGGGTAAGGGAAGGAGAGGACCTGATGGCCGTGAATGAGGGACTTTGGCACGAGCGCAAGTCTCGCAAGCTGCCAGAAAAACCCTCAACCGACTTACGAAGCACAGGCCACCAGAATCTCCGAGCGATGAGATCCAGTGTGGCTCTTGCCCCCGGGTGCCCAGCAAGGACCGTATCGTGGTGTTCCTTAAAAATCTTGTGTCTCAAAGCGAGAGGCACAAACATCCTCCCAGGAGGACAAAGATCAGGAGCCTCTAACTGGGCTGCCTGCACCTCTGCCTCCAATTCAGGAAAAAGAGCAGAGACCACCACACCTTCAGCCAAAATG
Source organism: Bufo bufo (assembly GCF_905171765.1). NCBI lineage: Eukaryota > Metazoa > Chordata > Amphibia > Anura > Bufonidae > Bufo > Bufo bufo. The sequence continues at coordinate 271,302,927 of NC_053394.1, read as the reverse complement.
GGACCCGGGTCTTCAAAATTCCCACCTCCCGGAAAACAACGTGACAGGGCATCTGCCTTCACATTCTTAACCCCAGGGCGGAACGTGACAACAAAATTAAACCTTGAAAAGAACAAAGACCATCTGGCCTGTCTCGGGTTCAGAAGCTTGGATGACTCCAAGTAGGCCAGATTTTTATGGTCAGTAAACACAGTAATAGGGTGTCTGGCTCCCTCTAGCCAATGGCGCCATTCTTCAAAAGCCAACTTGATGGCCAACAATTCCCTATCTCCCACATCATAATTTCTCTCTGCGGAGGAGAGTTTCTTTGAGAAAAAGGCACACAGTTGCCATTTGGCAGGAGAGGAACCCTGAGACAAGACCGCACCCACCCCTACCTCAGAAGCATCAACCTCAACTATGAAGGGTAACGAAATATCAGGTTGTACCAGGATGGGAGCGGAAGCAAAACTCTCCTTGATATTAGAAAAGGCCTTACGCGCCTCTACCGACCAGGAAGAAAAATCTACCCCCTTTCTGGTCATATCAGTGAGTGGTTTAACAACAGAGGAATAATTCAAAATAAATTTCCTGTAATAATGGGCAAAGCCCAAAAAACGCATCAGCGCCTTCTGATTCTCAGGAAGCTCCCACTCAAGCACAGCGCGGACCTTCTCGGGGTCCATGCGAAAACCAGAAGCGGAGAGAAGAAACCCCAGAAATTGAATTTCTGGAACCGCAAACACACATTTTTCCAGTTTCGCGTATAATTTATTCTCCCGCAGAATGAGCAAGACCTGACGTAAATGTTCCTTATGAGTCTTGAAATCAGGAGAAAAAATCAAAATGTCATCCAAATACACTAATACAAATTTTCCCATTAAATGATAAAAAAATGCTGTTCACGAAATGCTGAAAAACGGCTGGGGCATTCATCAAACCAAAAGGCATAACCAAATTCTCAAAATGGCCCTCAGGGGTATTGAAAGCCGTCTTCCATTTGTCTCCTTCTCTGACCCTGAGCAGGTTGTATGCCCCTCTTAGGTCTAATTTGGAAAAGACTTTAGCCCCAACAACCTGGTTAAACAGGTCCGGGATCAGAGGAAGCGGATAAGGGTCACGAATAGTGATATTGTTCAGCTCCCTGAAATCCAGACAAGGTCTTAAAGAACCATCTTTTTTCTTAACAAAGAAAAAACCAGCGGCAACAGGTGACTTTGAGGGTCGTATGTGTCCTTTTCTCAGACTCTCAGAGATATAAGCACGCATAGCAACCCTCTCAGGTTGGGAAAGATTGTATAAACGAGATTTAGGCAGCTTGGCGCCTGGGATGAGATTAATAGGGCAATCGTACTGCCTGTGCGGGGGCAAATCCTGAACTCCACTCTCAGAGAAGACATCCGAAAATTCAGAGAGGAAAGGTGGTACAGTCTTAGTAGAAACCTCAGAAACAGATGTCATGAGGCAATTCTCTCTGCAAAAGTCACTCCAACCATTTATTTGCCTCGCTTGCCAATTAATGGTGGGGTTATGTTTAGTGAGCCAGGGTAGCCCCAACACTAGAGGAGTAGGCAAACCGCTAAGGACGAAACATGACACATCCTCAACATGAGCATCACTCACAATTAAACGGATATTGTGAACTATGCCCTTTAATGATTTCTGAGAAAGTGGAGCGGAATCAATAGCAAAAACAGGAATATTCTTTCCCAAAGTGCATACCTGGAAACCATGAGTTATTGCAAATTGATTATCAATGAGATTGACAGCTGCTCCACTATCCACAAAAATCTCACAAAAAATGCTTTTGCTCTCTAGCGCCACCCTAGCAGGCAGGACAAAACGGGAACTACAAGCAAACGGAAAACCTTCAATTTCCGCCTCAACCCTGCCAATAGTAACAGACGGAACATTTTTAAAAGATTTTTTCCTTTTTGTTTCTTTATTACTCCCAGAAAACTGCCTGAATCTCTTAGAGGGACAAACATTTGCCAAATGATTTATACCTCCACAACAAAAACAAACCCTCCCATGCGGGCTGAATCTTCTATTGTCAGAGGCAATCAACCCCAGCTGCATGGGCTCCTGCTCAGAAGGCACTGACAGCGACTGAGACCCCTGCGCACAGAAAGAGACCGCTGCACTGTCCCGGGACTGAGTATGACAGGAAGGAGAGATCTCTCCTCTCTCTCTAAGACGCCTGTCAATACGAACGGCCTGAGACATAGCAGAATCCAAGGAGGTAGGTCTCTCATGAAAGGCAAATGCATCTTTCAATCTCTCTGAAAGACCATGGCAAAATTGACTTCGGAGTGCAGCATCATTCCAACCAGTATCAGCTGTCCATCTCCGAAATTCTGAGCAGTATATCTCTGCGGATTGTTTACCCTGGCATAACAGACGTAGTCTAGACTCAGCCAGAGCAATACGATCCGGATCATCATATATTTGACCCAGGGCTAAAAAGAATTCATCCACTGAACGGAGGGGCCGTGCCCCCTCCGGCAGCTAAAAGGCCCAGGATTGAGCATTACACCTGAGCAGCGATATAATGATCCCCACCCTCCGTTCTTCATCACCAGAGGAATGGGGAAGAAGGCGAAAATGGAGTTTGCAAGCCTCTCTAAAACGCACAAAATACTCACTACCCCCGGAGAACGTATCCGGGAGCGAGATCTTAGGCTCAGAACAAACTCCATGAACGCAAGCTGAACCGGTCACTTGAAACTGAGAAAAAGTCTTACGGAGATCAGCTACCTCCAATGAAAGACCCTGGAAGCGCTCAGCCAAAAGTGAAACCGGATCCATGCTTGAGACGGTTTTGGCGGCTTATAATGTCACGGATGGTGTACAGGAAACAAGACAATACAATATGAACAATGACTCACTGGATCCACAACTAAGGAACAAAAGGGAGACCCCTGCAAGAGACCTGCCGCTCTCCCTTATTGCTCAGCCTATGCGACCACCCCAAAGGTGGATGGGCGCATATCCACGTACCTCGACTATCTTACACCTGATGACCCTACAATAGTGAGGGGACACGACCACCGGCTCCCTACAAAGACACGAAGGGAGTCAGGGTCACCTGGATCCAGAAAACAGAAAATCATAAATACATAAACAGAACTTATCTTGCAGACGACTGGGGACTGGGGACTGAGAACTAGGAACACACACTAGCACACACACTCCAGGAAGTTGTATAAGCCGCACACTACTGCATTCTGGGGAGGAACTTAAAGGGCAGCAATCAGTCCAACTGCATGACAGCTGAGATAGACTAACGAGATGAGGATCTTAACCAAAACAAAGAAACTCAAAGAGGAGGATATGGAAAGCTCCTGTCAGAGCTTCTCAACTGTCTGGTTGTGACAGCTCAGTTACTGGGATTTTCACGCACAACCATTTCTAGGGTTTACAAAGAATGGTGTGAAAAGGGAAAAACATCCAGTATGTGGCAGTCCTGTGGGCAAAAATGCCTTGTTGATGCTAGAGGTCAGAGGAGAATGGGCCGACTGATTCAAGCTGATAGAAGAGCAACGTTGACTGAAATAACAACTCGTTACAACCGAGGTATGCAGCAAAGCATTTGTGAAGTCACAACACGCACAACCTTGAGGCGGATGGGCTACAACAGCAGAAGACCCCACCGGGTACCACTCATCTCCATTACAAATAGGAAAAAGAGTCTACAATTTGCACGAGCTCACCAAAATTGGACTGTTGAAGATTGGAAAAATGTTGCCTGGTCTGATGAGTCTCGGTTTCTGTTGAGATATTCAAATGGTAGAGTCCGAATTTGGCGTAAACAGAATGAGAACATGTATTCATCATGCAGGCTGGTGGTGGTGGTGTAATGGTGTGGGGGATGTTTTCTGGGCACACTTTAGGCCCCTTAGTGCCAATTGGGCATCGTTTAAATGCCACGGGCTACCTAAGCATTGTTTCTGACCATGTCCATCCCTTCATGACCACCATGTACCCATCCTCTGATGGCTACTTCCAGCAGGATAATGCACCATGTCACAAAGCTCGGATCATTTCAAATTGGTTTCTTGTACATGACAATGAGTTCACTGTACTAAAATGGCCCCACAGTCACCAGATCTCAACCCAATAGAGCATCTTTGGGATGTGGTGGAACGTGAGCTTCGTGCCCTGGATGTGCATCCCTCAAATCTCCATCAACTGCAAGATGCTATCCTATCATTATGTGCCAACATTTCAAAAGAATGCTATCAGCACCTTGTTGAATCAATGCCACGTAGAATTAAGGCAATTCTGAAGGCAAAAGGGGGTCCAACACCGTATTAGTATGGTGTTCCTAATAATTCTTTAGGTGAGTGTATATATATGGAAGGAAGGAAGAGGTAGTGACAGTGGCAGCGGAAGTAAAAGCCCTCTTTGGACCCCTCTGGGATGAGCTGGGGCTGCCATTAATGCCAAATATAAAAATAAAGAGCTAAATACATGACATTCTCAACTTAAAAATTATATTGCTATAAATAATGCAGGTGACAATTTGTGCTGTAAAAATATAGCGCTCTGGATTTTTTTAAATTGAAGCACAATTTATGCAACTTACCCCTAAGTTAATTATATATTTGACCAAACATAGAAAATGTTTAACCCGATAAGGACCCACGCCGTACATGTATGGCGCTGGTGAACGTGACTTAAGGACCAGCGCCGTAAATGTACGGCGGGCTGATCGGGCGGGTGCAGGATCTGCGTCCACCCGATCAGCAGCAGGAGTCCGGCAGTATGCACTGACATAGGTGCCTTAACCCTCGCACTGCCGCGGTCAGCACTGTGGGATCATGCCGGGTGCAGGGTGGCCATCGGGCCCCAGCACGGCTGTGACGGGGACCCGATGGCAGGGAAGTCAATGTCTTCCTTAGGCATCGTGGCTGCCTTCTGTGACAGCCTGTGAGATCCAGCCTCCTGGATCTCACAGGCTGGAAGCTGTAAGTGTATTACAGTGTGTAATACATAGTGATGAGCGGCAGGGGTCATATTCGAATTCGCGATATTTCGCAAATATTTTGTAGAATATTCGTTGAATATTCGCAAATTAGAATATTCGTTATATTCTATGATTTTTTTTCTTACTCGAAAAATCTGCAAGGTTATGATCGTGTAATATGCAAATTTTTATTGCGAATTTTTCAACTTACAACTATTAGACAAAGAAGATTATAGCACTATATTAGCTAAATTGCTCTATATTCTTACATTTTTTTCGAATATTCGCTTTATTGCTATAACTTCGTTTTTTCGAATATTCGTAATATTCTAAAACAAGAATATATAGTAATATAGCGAATATTCGAAAAAAAAAAAACGTATATAGAGCAATTTAGCTAATATAGTGCTATAATCTTCTTTGTCTAATAGTTGTAATTTTTTTCTCAACTGAAGTTCAGATTGGAAAAAAATTACAACTATTAAAAAAAATATTATAGCACTATTAGCTAAATTGCTCTATATTCGTTTTTTTCGAATATTCGCTAATATTCGAAAACAAGAATATATAGCAATATAGCGAATATAAAAAAAAACAACGAATATAGAGCAATTTAGCTAATATAGTGCTATAATCTTTGTCTAATAGATGTAATTTTTTTCCAATCTGAACTTCAGATGAGAAAAAAATTACAACTATTAGGCAAACAACACTACTCCTAAAGTCAAATATACTGCAGCTTTCTCATTGGCCCACAAGCTAGAAGCAGGGAGGGATCATGTGTACTGATTAAAAAAAAAATCTAATATTCGAAATTACGAATATATATCACTGTATTCCAAATATTCTCAAATTTTCGAAGTACCTATATTCGCGATAAAAATTTGAAATTCGAATATTCGTGATCAACACTACTAATCAGACCCCCAGAGTGGGACAAAAAATAAAGTGAAAAAAGAAGTAAAAAAAATAAAGTTTTACAAAAGATTAAAAGTTAAAGTAAAAAAAAAGTGTCCTTTTCACAAAATAAAGTAAAAAATAATTGTAAAAAATAGGGGAAAAAACAGAAAAGAAATATTATGTATCACCGCATCTGTATCGGCCAGCTCTATAAAAATATCACGTGATTTAACCCCTCAGGTGAACACCGTAAAAAATAAAAAAATAAAAATTCTGCTAAAAATTATTTTTTTTGTCACCTTACATCACTAAAAGTGCAATACTAAGCGATCAAAAAGGTGTATGCCCCCAAAAATAGTACCAATCTAACTGTCATCTCATCCCGCAAAAAATCAGCCCCTACCTAAGACAATATCCCTAAAAATAAAAAATAAACTATGGATCTCAGACTATGGAGCCACTAAAACATGATTTTTTTTTGTTTCAAAAATGCTTTTATTGTGTTAAATGTAAAAAAAATTAAAAAGTAGACATATTGCGTATTGCCATATCCGTTAAAACCTGCTATATAAAAATACCACATGACCTAACCTCTCAGGTGAACACCGTAAAAAAGATAAAATAAAAACGGTCTCAAAAAGCAATTCTTTTGTCACCTTACATCACAAAAAGTCATATGCACCCCAAAATAGTGCCGATCAAACAGTCATCTCATCCCGCAAAAATGATACTCTACATAATCACCCAAAAAATAAAAAAAAACTATGGCTCTCAGACTATGGAGACACTAAAACATTATTTTTTTTGTTTCACAAATTAGGTATATTATTGTGTAAAACTTAAAAAAATAAAAAAAAAGTATACATAATAGGTATTGCCACTTCCGTAAGGACCTGCTCTATAAAAATATCACATGAACTAACCCCTCAGGTAAAAAACATTAAAAAAAAGTGTGTCAAAAAAGCCATTTTGTTTCACCTTACATCACAAAAAGTGCAATAGCAAGCGATCAAAAAGTCATATGCACCCTAAAATAGTGCCAATCAAACCGTGATCTCATCCCGAAAAAAATTAGACCCTACCTAAGACAATCGCCCAAAAAAATAAACTATGTCTCTCAGAATATGGAGACACTAAAACATGATTTTTTTTGTTTAAAAAATGCTGTTATTGTGTAAAACAAATAAATAAAAAAAGTATACATATTAGGTATCGCCGCGTCCATAAGAACCTGCTGTATGAAAATATCACATGACCTAACCCCTCAGGTGAACACTGTAAAAAAATAAAATAAGTGTGTCAAAAAAGCCATTTTTTGTCACCTTACATCACAAAAGGTGTAATACTAAGCGATTAAAAAGTCATATGCATCCTAAAATAGTAACAATCAAACCGTCATCTCATACAAAAAAAAATGAGCCCCTACATAAGACAGTCGCCCAAAAATAAAAAAAAACCTATGGCTTTCAGAATATGGAGACACTAAAAATGTTTTTCAAAAATGCTTTATTATGTAAAACTGAAACAAACAACCAAAAAAGTTGTAATATTTGGTATTGTCACGTCCGTAACAACCTGCTTTATAAAAATACCACATTGTAAATAACAAAAAATAAAAACGGTGCCAAAACAGCTATTTTTTGTTACCTTGCCTCACAAAAAGTGTAATATAGAGCAACCAAAAATCATATGTACCCTAAAATAGTACCAACAAAACTGCCACCTTATCCTGTAGTTTCCAAAATGTGGTCTATTTTTGGATTTTCTACTCTAGTGGTGCATGGCAACTTAAAAATATCCCTATGAAATCTGCCTTCCAAAAACCATATGGTGTTCCTTCCCTTCTGCGCCCTGCCGTGTGCCCGTATAGCAGTTTACAACTACATATGGGGTGTTTCTGTAAACTACAGAATCAGGGCAATGCATTTTAAGTATTGTTTGGCTGCTAACCCTTACTTTGTTACTGGAAAAAAATTATTAAAATGGAAAATCTGCCAAAAAGGGAAATTCTGAAAGTTTATCTACATTTTCCATTAATTCTTGTAGAACACCTAAACAGAAGAGTTGAGCGAACACCTAGATGTTTAGGTTCGGGGAGTTCGAACTTGGACCCGAACCCCATTAAAGTCAATTGGGACCCGAACTTCACTTTATTATTTTCCGTTATAACATGGTTATAACGGAGAATAATAGTATTAGCTTTTTCAGATCTGAGTTTTCACAATCGTGAAAACTCAGATCCGACAGTATATTCTAACACAGAGGCGTTCCCATGGTGATGGGGACGCTTCAAGTTAGAATATACTAAGAACTGTGGACATAACGGCCCCCTGCTGCCTGGCAGCACCCGATCTCTTACAGGGGGCTGTGATCCGCACAATTAACCCATCGGTTACCATGGCAGCCAGGACGCTACTGCAGTCCTGGCTGCCATGGTTACTTAGCACATTTAGCAGCATTATACTTACGTGCGCTGTCTGTGGTCGGCCGGGCGCTCCTCCTACTGGTAAGTGACAGGTCTGTGCTATAAGCAATGCGCCGCACAGACCTGTCACTTACCAGTAGGAGGAGCGCCGGCCGGCCACAGACAGCGCACGTAAGTATAATGCTGCTAAGTAACCATGGCAGCCAGGACTACAGTAGCGTCCTGGCTGCCATGGTAACCGATCAGAGCCCCAGAGATTAAACTGGGACTCTGATCGGAACTGCTGCTCTGCTGCCACCAATGATAGGGGGGGTTGTTTACCAATGATTTTAATTAGGGGGGAGAGGGGAGGCAGCACTGGACACCAATGATTTTAATAGGGGGTGGGTGGCGGTGGGGGGGCGCACTAGCCACCAATGATTTTAATAGGGAGGGGGGGCGCACTGGCCACCAATGATTTTAATACTGAGGAGGGAGGGAGGGGGGCCGCACTGGCCACCAATGATTTTAATACTGAGGAGGGAGGGGGGTCTGGCCATCTGCTGCCTGGAAGCACCTTATCTCTTACAGGGGGCTGTGATCCGCACAATTAACCCCTCAGGTGTGGCACCTGAGGGGTTAATTGTGCGGATCACAGCCCCCTGTAAGAGATCAGGTGCTGCCAGGCAGCAGGGGGCCGTTATGTCCACAGTTCTCAGTATATTCTAACTTGAAGCGTCCCCATCACTATGGGAACGCCTCTGTGTTAGAATATCCTGTCGGATCTGAGTTTTCACGATCTAACTCAAATCCGATGGTATATTCTAACATAGAGGCGTTCCCATGGTGATGGGGACGCTTCAAGTTAAAACATACCATCGGATTGGAGAGGGCGCTCCTCCTACTGGTAAGTGACAGGTCTATGCTATAAGCAAAAATAAGCCACTGGCCAACGTTTCGGTCTAGTCTTAGACCTTGTTCACGGCCTTAGTCTGCATAGTAGGGAAGTATCTGGGATCCCAGATACTTCCCTATTATGCAGACTAAGGCCGTGAACAAGGTCTTAGACTAGACCGAAACGTTGGCCAGTGGCTTATTTTTGGATGGATACAAAAATGAAAAAAGATATATAATGAAATAATGAAATAAAATTAGCAACTTAAAAGCAGCTATAGAGTGCCGTGTTTTTTTGATATAAATTATATGCACCTTTACCACTGAGCACCGCCAACTATCTAAAGGAGTGCCGCTCAACCACCCTTTCTCAATATGCTATAAGCAATGCGCCGCACAGACCTTTCACTTACCAGTATAATGCTGTCAAAAGTGCAGTAGCGTCCTGGCTGCCATGGTAACCGATCGGAGCCCCAGCGATTAAACTGGGACTCCGATCGGAACTGTCGCTCCGCTGCCACCAATGATTTTAATTACGGGGGGGGGAGAGGAGGCCGCACTGGACACCAATGATTTTAATAGGGGGTGGGTGGGGGTGGGGGGACCGCACTAGCCACCAATGATTTTAATAGGGGGTGGGGGGCCGCTCTAGCCACCAATGATTTTAATAGGGAGGGGATGGGGGGGGCCGCACTGGCCAAAATGGATTAAAATGGAAAATCTGCCAAAAAGTGAAATTGTGAAATCTCATCTACATTATCTTTTAATTTTTGTGGAACACCTAAAAAAGTTTGTAAAATCCGTTTTGAATACCTTGAGGGGTGTAGTTTCTAAAATGGGGCCATTTATGGGTGGTTTCTATTATGTAAGCCTCACAAAGTGACTTCAGACTTGAACTGGTCCTTAAAAAGTGGGTTTTGGAAATTTGCTGAAACATTTCAAGATTTGCTTCTCAACTACTAAGCCTTCTAACGTCCCAAAAAAAGAAAATGTAATTTACAAAATGATCCAAACATGAAGTAGACATATGGGAAATTTAAAGTAATAACTATATTAGGAGGTATCACTATCTGTTTTAAAAGCAGAGAAATAGAAAATGTGAAAATTGCTAATTTTTCTAAATGTATAGTACTTTTTTTTTTTTTTTCGAAAGGTATTATGGCATAAAGTGACACATATCAGATTTGCTAAAAATGGCTTGGTCCTTAAGGTGAAAAATGACTGGGTCCTGAAGGGGTTAAATTGAGAATTTTGTATGGCCCGCGAACAATGTTACAAATATTCAAATGGCCCCTGGCAGCAAAAAGGTTCCCCACCTCTGCTCTAGACAATGGATACCATGTGTACCTCTGGTGCTATATGTGTGGGGCTATTTTCTTTGCAAGGGAGGAAGGGGCAATTGCAAACCTTGGACGATCTAGGGCGGCGCTTGATTGTCTCATGTGAACTGCTGCCAGCCAGAGAAAGGAAAGAAAATTCTATTTTTGGGTAACTCCTTTAAACATTTGGTTGTTAAACTGATGAGTCTACAATTTCTACCATAGCCTATAATGAAAGGTAATTATTCCCCTAGTCCTCTAGTAGAAGAGTATTATCTAGTTATCAAAGACAAAAACATCAAATAATTCATTTTAAAATGCCTTTGTTAAAGCAGCTATTTAATTCAACAACCCAGATATTCAAACAGAAATCTTGCATAAATCACACCCATAATTTAAAGCGATAAATTCAGTAATTTCACGTCGATTTTCTATGATCAGAAAGAGGCATTCCTGCAGAGTTGCAGGCTGGAGAGCAGCAATCCATGGTGAGGTTTACACCCCCCATATTCAGCACTTTACAGATCCAGTTTATATTTAACGCTGGAAAGGCTCGATACATCTTTATTTATGGGATTAAGCTTGAGGTTCACACTTAAGAGACGTGACAATTGGTTCAGAGTATCAACAGGAATATCTGTAGAAAATAGAAATAGAGAGCATTATGTCAGCAAACCATTTATTTATTTGCACTTTAAAATCAATGTCAGCCATGTACATTATATTTATGTCAAATTATCAGTTAAAGAGGCTGTCCACACATTATCAGTTATTACTATTACAAGCGGTCTGAAAACAGAGAAGCATTTTATGAGAGTCCGTCTGAGATAAATAAAAAATCTTGGACTAGCCCTAACTTGACTGAAAATTTTAAAAAAGTTAAACTCACCATTTCTCTAGCTCCATTTTCTGTGACTCTGCGATATCACAACAGCTAGGTCTTACTTTATGGCATTTTGTTACAGTTTAACTAGTTCAAACTTGGGACATTTTAGTCTTGCGTACCTAATAAAGTTTGGCAGTGCTTTCAGGACATGTTAATTTAGTCTATCGAGGTGTACTTTATACAGCAATGATTGTTGAGGGCAGTTTTTCTATTCTATTTTCTAACATCATTACTTGCCTCCAATCCTCAACCAGGTTGATCGAGGTAATTTGTGATCTTGGACAACCCTTAAAATGTCTAAAAAAATAAAACTATCATGTACTCATGCTTTTCTCCAGTGCCGTTCTCTGTGCTTGTCTCGTCCTGACACTTTTTGTTTATGAACAGAGCAGTAATGTGCTTGGATGTGGAACGTGACCACCGCAGAAAATCACTGCCCTCAGAGGTAGACTGCTGAGAATGGTGATTTTCTGTAGAACAAAAGGGAAAACAATCTGCTACTGGTTAGCTACAAAATATCAGTTTTATGTCCACGGATACCATCTATCTAAATATGCAACTACCGTATTTGCACCTCTAAATAATATCTCTTTGTTTTTTTCATTAACTTTGTCCCTTAAGAGTCTTCAATCACAAGAACTAATACTTTCCAGAGAGATGATCAGAATTTAAAGCATTACGACTTAATCACCAACAGCATGTCTCTCCCTGAGCACCTCTTCTAAATCGTTTTGAGGTTCTGCAAGATACTTAAACTTGTGGCCTCTTTAATAAAGCATGTGATTTTTCATAACCATAAATTCTATATCAAAAAGACTCTCTTCTATGTCAAATCTTAAAAAACTATTATATGAAGGCTTTCTTGTTAAAACATAATAGCCTATTATTTTACAGAAGTCTGGAATATGGACTATGTACTGCAGGGTGGAATAGTTGAAAAGAACCCAAGTTATGTATATTAACTTTCTCATCAGCACCTAATACAAAAAGCATGGAGGTTTACATGTCTAACACTGATCATGAAAAATGTAGAGATGATGGTTTGAAAATGTTTACAATCATCCACTTGAAATTAAAAAAGCATTTAGATGTAACTCTGCCCAAAGCATTTCACCATTTTATCAGTTTAGCTACATTTACCACCTAGGGTGCCCATTTGATAACCACATGCAGACTACTAATTCATTTTCTTTTAGCCTATTTTATTAGATTTTACATTAGATTTTTATTACTACAGCTATAATAATATCAAATGTCAATCTGGTGGGACCGCGCTGCTCCTCATTCACACAGAGCTTTTATCCTCGAATGCAGGTATTCACTTAATCCGGCTCAAGACAGACACCTCTAGATTGAATCGCAGTATACTTCCACGCAGGTGGAAAAGCTCAGCATGTCATCTCTGTATGGTTCAGAACCACCCACACCTCTATGCTGAGCCGTCGTGGGCTATCTGTAAGATGTCATAAACCGCACAATAGTGAAAGTACCACCAGCACAGTTAAAATCCTCCGTTTTATTATACTCACAGAAAGAAAGTAATTTTTAAGCATGTCACTACAACAATGGTCTTTCGCACAGCCTGACCCGGTTTTCGCATGTAGCTTCGTCAGGGGCGAGAATCTAACACACCTAGGGCAGGAGGTTATTTAACCCACTCCCCCCATGTTACACAGCTGATGATTACAAATTGCATTAACCATCCCATTGCAGGTAAAAAAAAAAAAATATATAATCTTTTTTTAAAAGTCACATTACTAATAAGATCACATTAAACTCTTATACCAAAATCCACATAAAATATTTATCACTTTTAAAACCTTCTCATACTACCTTCCCACATTGGGACTTATATTCCAGACACGTACTGATCTATTAATAACATCCTTACAACTCCTCTTCATTCATAAAAACCTCACATCCTTATTAGTCCCCTCCCCATAGAAGGCAATCTCTTGCTCCACACTAAAAATATTCAGGCGCACTACAATGCCAATGAATCGGGACATTCAAACTAAACAGGGCTTGAGATCGAACTCGATATCCCCCTAGGTTGGAGGGTGTTCAATTTGTATATCTATTCGATCTCTCTTCTATTTATTTGGATCCCCACCCCACCAGTGGGGTTTGACTAGTTCCACTCCCATAAATTTCAAACCCCTCTGATTTTTTCCATGGTGTTCCTTAAAGTTCATTGAAACACTATGTGTAGTCAAACCTTTTTTGATATTCCGTATGTGTTCCTGTACCCTAACTTCCAATTTTCTGAGGGTTCTTCCTACGTACTGGAGGCCACAAGGGCACTACAGTACGTAAATCACCCCTTCATTCTTACAGGACATACCTCCCTTCACTTTAAACTCCTGTCCATTTGCTGTTGACCTCACTGCTACCGCATGTTGCATTCTCTCTTTCAAGATCCTATTTTTGCAACCTATGCAGAAGCTGCACCATGTGAATTTCTGCATATCGCTCTTTTTAGAAGCAATTGCAGTTGCACTATGTACTATGCGTGTTTTAAGATTTTGAGCCTTCTTGTATATGATTTCAGGCCTCCTAGGTATCTCTTTCCCTAGGATGGGGTCGTTCTTCAAAGTTGCCCAATTTCTTTTAATTGCGTTTTTTAAAAACCCTACATTGGCACTGTATTGCGTCATGAACATAAAGTGATAGTCCCTGTCTTTCTTCCTTCCCTTTCCACAGTCACCTTCTATTTCACAGACTTCCAAGTTTTTCCGACTCTCCTCCAGATCTTCCTCCTCATTCCCCTTTTCCAGAAAACTTTCCTTAATCACTTGACTCTGTTTTCTATAATCTTCAACCTTTGTACAGTTACGTGCTATTCTTTTGAACTGCCCTATCGGAATATTATTTAGCCATACATCATGATGGCAATGGTCTTCTCAATATACGCATTCACATCTGTTTCTTTAAAGTACGTTCTCATAATCAACCTTCCATTTTCCACAGAAATACATAGATCTAGGAAATTAACCTCAACACTGCTAATGCTGCTGGTAAAGTGTAAATTCCAGTTATTCTCATTTAATTTCTGAATTAATCTCTCCAACCCCCCTTTCTCTCCCACCCAGATTAGAAGGCAGTCATCAATGAATCTTCTCCATATCCGCAATTCACCTCCATAGATTTTCTTCCCCAATATTGGAGTGATGTTTTCCTCCTCCCATGCCCCCATAAAAATATTTGCAAAACTGGGGGCGAATTTCGCCCCCATCGCGGTTCCGGTGCATTGAACATAAAAATTCCCATCAAACCAGAAGTAATTGTGGTCTAAACAGTAGTCCACACACTTCAGGATAAATGTACCTTGTATATCTGTCATTAATGGATCTCTCAACAGCTGGTTCTCTATAGCTCTCAGTCCTAAAACCTTCGGAATAACAGTATATAATGATGTCACATCAACTGTCGCAAGCCATACATCCTCTACTTGTATATCAAATTTTCGTATCAAATCTAATACGCTCCCCGTATCTTTCAAATATGAGGGAACTAATGTAACATACTTTTGCAGGTGGAAGTCTATGTACTCTGTAATCCTACTTGTGAGGGAATCAATGCCCAAAACAATCGGCCTACCCGGGGGTTCTGAGAGACATTTATGTATTTTTGGCAGATGGTATATTACAGGGGTTACCGGATATTTCACAATTAAATAGTCATATTCTTTCCTATTTAGGATCTCATCCCTTAGACCTTCTTTTAGTAGTATGTCCAATTTCCTCTTATACTCTTTCATGGGGTCACTTTTGAGTTTCCTATATGTGGTCTCATCTGCCAACAATCTATACATTTCCTTTTCATACTTCTCCTTATCCATCACCACTATTCCTCCCCCCCTTTATCTGCAGGTTTTATTACAATTAGGGGGTTGGATTCCAGCTCTTGTAAGGCTTTCTTTTCTTTAAACGAAAGGTTGTTATACTTCTTTTTACTCTCCATTTTATCTAACTCATTCAACAGCCCCCTCTTGAAGGCTTCTATAAACTCATTGCTGGTGTTTTTCGGGAAAAAAAATATATTATTTTTTTTACCTGCAATGGGATGGTTAATGCAATTTGTAATCATCAGCTGTGTAACATGGGGGGAGGGGGATTAATAACCTCCTGCCCTAGGTGTTTTCGATTCTCGCCCCTGACGAAGCTACTTGCGAAACCCGGGTCGGGCTGTGCGAAAGACCATTGTTGTAATGACATGCTGAAAAATTACTTTCTTTCTGTGAGTATAATAAAACTGAGGATTTTAACTGTGCTGGTGGTACTCTCACTATTGTGCGGTTTATAACATCTTGCAGATAGCCCACGACGGCTCAGCATAGAGGCATAGAGGTGTGGGTGGTTCTGTACCATACAGAGATGACATGCTGAGCTTTCCAACCTGCGTGGAAGTATACTGCGATTTAATCTAGAGGTGTCTGTCTTGAGCCGGATTAAGTGAATACCTGCATTCGAGAAAAAAAGCTTTGTGTGAATGAGGAGCAGCGTGGTCCCACCAGATTGACATTTTATAATTGTGAAGAACCAACTTCATTCAAGGAGACCAGCAGTGCAATTACCATTGAAACCTAGTGACTTATTTTACTCTTTTTTTGCTATAATAATATCAAAAGCGTGCAAAAATATAAATACTCCAGCTCAGATCCCCATCAGAAATTAAACCAGCAATTCTTCAAAATGTCTGAAAAGACCTAGCTTTGAATGCTTTCAGTTCATTCTTTTATAAGATTTATACTTTGAAGTAAATGAGGATGAACGTTCTACCAAGCACAACCGCTATACAATGTATGGCGCTGTGCTTGGTAAGGAGCTCCAATGCATTCTCAAATAGCCAGGAGTCTGGAAATCAGAGTAAAAATCCCTGTGAAAAATCCTCCATCCTGTAGCATAGCTAGATAGATTTGTCAATCAGGGGACCAGGAAAGCTGGGTAACATATTATGTGGAGCTGTAACAGGGACTTCTAAATACATAGTCTGTCTAAATAAATCCTTCATCTCACAAATAGTGCCACAGCTAGGCAGATTTGCTTTTCAAGTTCCTTGACTGGGTTTAAACCATGTGGAACAGACTGAAGAATATTAAATCTACCAAGATAAATTCCTCTCCCTATTCCTGAATAGTGCCATAGCAAGATAGATTTGCCTTTCAGAATCCTGAGAAAGTTGGGTTAAAACCACGCAGAACTGTAATAGATTGAAGAATACTAAATCCACCACGATAAAGCCCCCTCCTCACTCCTAAATAGTGTCACATGTAGGCAGATTTGCCTTCCATGGTCCTGGGAAAGCTAGGTTACAACCTACCATATTTTTCGCCCCATAAGATGGGGGGGAAATGCCACTGCGTCTTATGGGGCAAATAATAATGAAGCGCTTCCATTATGGAAGCGCTCATTGGTACCAGAGAGCCAGGAAGCAGTGAAGGCTCTGTACTCGCCGCTTCCTGGTCCTTAGCTGCAGGCTGTGCACAGCGTGAGGGCACTCTATCACCTCACGCTGTGCGTGCCGGTTCACTGCACAGCCGGCGGCAGGATGAAGAGGATCGCGCTGAAGGAGAGGAGCATCGGTGTCCGGAGCGGGAAAGTTAAGTGCTTTTTTATTTTATTCCAGGTTGATGGGGCTAATATAAAGCTTATGGTAGCTGGTGACAAGCAATGGGGCTGGTGACAAGCAATGGGGGCTGACATGAGGCTGGTGACAAGCAATGGGGGCTGACATGAGGCTGGTGACAAACAATAGGGGCTGACATGATGCTAGTGACAATCAATGGGGGCTGACATGAGGCTGGTGACAAGCAATGGGGGCTGACATGAGGTCATTCCCATAGGGGTTGGTCTGATTAACATTGGGGGTCTGATTGGTGTTCTGACCAGAGATCTAATGAAAAATATTTTTTTTCTTATTGTCCGCCTCTAAAACCTGCGTCTTATGGGCCGGTGCGTCTTTTAGGGCGAAAAATACGGTATGTGTAGCTGTAATATAGAGACTGGAAAATACAAAATCCACCAATATAAATTTCCCTCCTGATTGCTAAATAAAACCATAGCGAGGCAGATTTGCCTTTAAGGATTCTGGGAAACCTAGGTTACAACCATGTAGAACTGTAATAGACTGCAAAATACAAAATACTAAATTTACCAAGATGAATCCCCGTCCTGCTCAAATACATACAAATATAACCAAGACAATAATTTGTAGTGACACTGACAGCCAGTTAGACAAAATGTCTGTTCAGAACCCTTCCCCATCCATCAGAAATCTGAGATCTTCCTCTCTAGTGATAGTCGTCATTAGTGAATCATGTAACCTGCTCACATCGTGTTTTTGCCCAACTTTTAACGTATATGTTGTATATTAAATTGAGTTCAACAGTAAATAAAAATGCATACTTTTTTTGCTGGATAGAAAAGTGTAGTGTACTATGCTTTCACATCCTTTTTTTCCTCCAACATACATGTTAAAGGAGACAAAAAATGTGATGTGGCCAGTACCTAATTGATATCGCTAGAAAAGCCTCTTTAGGTTTTACGCTAAAGATCCTGTATGGACAAGAGCACATTTTAACATGTAGACTTTACTGATGTCTGTGTGTCTAGTGCACCTAATCAGAAGCTGAGATCTGGATGCTGGAATATGTCAGGGACATTATGTCAATAAAACGGTCTACTTTGGGGAAGAGGGGATTAGATGATGAGTTATCATATTCTCAGTCCCATAGAAGTGAATGGAGTATGCTGGGAGTTGCAGTTTCTATTGTAACAGTAGCAGCTTGAGTGCAGGAGGTTGCTGGCCGCTGGTATAAACATATCCTTAGGCTGGATTCACATGATGCTATGAATTTTAGTCAGTTAAACCCACAGTTAGCCTGTGACACATCTGAGTAATAAATATGCATAACATGGCTGGCATGTGGAGGTGTGTATCTGACCTAAAGCTGGAATCATGTATACATTTTTTATGTTTTTTTTTTTTTTTTTACATAGGAAAAGACTGATATCTCTCTCTTTTGTATCTATTCCTGTGTTTGGCTCTAAAACTGTAACAAACTGCATCAAGAACTGCATATGTAATTCCAGTCTAATGGGATTTTTTTCACTTTGATATTAAAGGAGTTATCCAATACTATAAACTGCCCCCCCCATATGCCAGACCCCATTACAATAAATATACTTACCTTGGTCGCCTCTCCCTGTGCAGCTCCTGGTCCCCGCACCGCTGTTGCTTCTCCACGTGCATGAATGAAAACATCCGGTGTCGGGGGGAGCAGCCAATGGCAGACGGGGACAGGGACGAGCCTCGCTAGCATTGCAGGTGACTCTAGGGAGGCTCGTCTCCATCCCCACCTGCCATTGGTTGCTCCTCCCCGACACTGGATGTTTTCATCCGTGCACAGGGAGAAGAAGCAGCGACGGTGTGGGGACCAGGAGCGGCGCAGGAAGCAGGGTAAGTATAGTCCCTGTGAGGAAGGCTACATCAGGTTGAACTGGATGGACAAAGGTCTTTTTTTTGAACATTACAAACTATGTTACTATGTTCATACTGCTCCATCATCTGTCATTTGCATAAATCTGAAATGCCCAGTGAAAGTCAACAGGATCTAATAACTGACTGCACTTTACTGTTGTTACGTAATGAAATAACAATAAAAATTATAAAATAAATGACAAAATTGCAAAAAATATAATAAAAAAAAAACAATACATATTAGGTATCGATGCGTCCGTAGCAACCTGCTCTAAAAAATATTGCATGATCCACCCCATCCGGTCAACACCATAAAAAAATAATAAAAAAATTGTGCTAAAAAAAGCTATTTTTTTGGAACCTTCCATCACAAAAAGTGTAATACCAAGTGATCAAAAAGTCATATGTACCCAAAAATAATACAAATCAAACCAGCATCTCATCCCACAAAAAATGAGTCCCTACCTAAGACAATTCTAAAAGATATGGCTTTCAGAAAATTGAGACATAAAAACATCATTTTTTTGTTTAAAAAATATAATTTTATTCTTTAAACCAAAATATATTTAAAAAACAAACATATTAGGTATCGCTACATCTCTAACAACCTGCTCTATAAAAAATATCACATGAGCTAACCCATTTGGTGAACAAAAATAAAAACCGTGGCAAAAAAATCTATTTTTTGTCACCATACATCACAAATGTAGTAAAAAGTGTAATACCAAACGATCAAAAAGTACCAATCAAACCATCACCTAATGCCGCAAAAACTGAACCCCTACATAAGATAATCGCCCAAAAAATATAAATAATATGTAGACACAAAAACACTTTTTTTTTTCTAAAATACTTTATTACGTAAAACTGAAACAAAAGTAGATATTTCTGATATCGTTGCCTCCATAACAACATGCTCTATAAAAATACCCATAACCCGTAAAAACAAAAAATAAAAAACTGTGCCAGAACAGACATTTTTGTTTACCTTGCCTCACAAAAAGAGTAATATAGAGCAATGAAAAGTCATATATAGTACAAAATAAAAAGTACCAATAAAAGTGTCACTTTATCCTATAATTTCCAAAATGGAGTTTCTACTCTCGGGGTGCATCAGGGGTCTTTAAATGTCATATGGCAACTTAAAATTATCCCAGTGAAATCTGCCCTCCAAAATCCATATGGCACTCCTTTCCTTCTGCGCCCTGCTGTGTTCAAGTACAGCAGTTTACAACCACATACTGAGTTTTATTTGGCTGTTAACCCTCCCTCGGTGTGTTACAGGATACAATTCATTAAAATTAAGAATCTGCCAAAAAAGTGAAATTTAAAAATGTCATCTCCTTTTTTCTTTAATTCTTGTAGAACACCTAAAGGGTTAACGAAGTTTGTAAAATCTGTTTTGAATAACTTGAGGGGTGTCGTTTCTACAATGGGATTTTTTATGGGTGGTTTCCACTATGTAAGCCCCACAAAGTGACTTCATAACTGAAATGGTCCTTAAAAAAATAGATTTCGGAAATGTTCTTAAAAATTTTAAAATTTGCTTATAAAATTCTAAACCTTATAAGATCCTAAAAAATAAAATTACATTTACAAAATGAAGCAAACATGAAAGTGGACATATGGGGTATGTGAGGTAATAAATATCTTATGATGTAGCACTATCTGCCTTAAAAACAGATAAATTCAAATTTAGAAAATTGCAAATTTTTCAAAATTTTCAGTAAATTTGGGATTTTTTTTATAAATAAAGGTGAATTATATTGACTAAAATTTTTCACAATCATGAAGTACAATGTATCGAGAGAAAACAATCTCAGAATGGTTTGGATAAGTAAAAGTATTCCGAAGTTATCACCACATAAAGTGACACGTCAAGTTTTCAAAAAACGGCCTAGTCCTTAAGGCGAAAAATGGCAAGGTCCTTAAAGTTTTCTCTGGGAATTAGGTCTTGTTCACACAACCGTGTGAAGCCCGTGTCCGTGCTGTGGACCGCAAATTGCGGTCCGCAATGCACGGGCACCGTCCATGGGGCAGCCGTATGGGGATCGCAGACCCATTGACTTGACTGGGTCCGCAATCCGTCCGTTCCGCAAAAAGATAGAGCAAGTTCTATCTTTTTGCGGTGCGTAGGCACGGAACGGAACCCCAGAAAGCACTCCGTAGTGCTTCCGTAGTGTTCTGTGCTTCCGTTCCACATCTCCGGATTTGTGGGCCCATTGAAGCAAAGCTTTCGAGCTGTCTTACATTTAGACCATTTTTTACGCCTAAACCAGGTGTAGAAAATGATAAATGAGACGGACCTGCCGTCCCCTTCCCCGCCCATTCTACGCCCCTGTTTTAGACCAGGCGTGAGCAAATTCTGCTGCAAAATGGTGTGCACCAGATATATGCCACAAAAGTGGCGTATAAATGTTTGTAAATGACCCCCTATGTGTATAGAGTATATCAGCCTTACCAGTTTATATGCGGGTAACAGAGCCGCTTTAACTTTTCAGCATAGTCTATTCTAGTGCAGGGAGGGTATATACAGTGATACAATATTAATTGGTGCCACGATGACCATTGTATGTTGAAACCATTGTAATTTGAGTAATCGGTTCCAATGCCCCAAAATGTCATCCAAGATAAGAGAAAATTAAGATTTAAGAAAAATAAGCAGATAACTAGGACAGATAAAACAAGTCCTTACATATAACAGTCAGGCATAGCTGCTAAATAGCAACTAATACAGTTATTTTACCAGAGAAGTGGCCATGATTGGTTGGATCTGAGTCTGAGGCACTGTATGTTGAGTCTAGTTTCAACTTACGACGAGTCAGAAAAGACCACTGTATGTGGAAAATATTGTATCCTGAGGCCATTGTATCTTGAGGGATCACTGTATTTGC
This sequence comes from Bufo bufo, assembly GCF_905171765.1. Lineage (NCBI taxonomy): Eukaryota > Metazoa > Chordata > Amphibia > Anura > Bufonidae > Bufo > Bufo bufo. Next base: position 271,281,200 of record NC_053394.1, on the reverse strand, counting down.
AAAGCTAACCTGCAGTATCCAAACCACTCAAAGATTAAATTGCAAAAACAGACATTACTGAAAGGAGTATTATTACTTCATATGCAATCACTTTTGGTCATGGTCCAACTTTGACAAAAAAAGCAGCTATGGAATTAAGGCTCCATCTATCATTTTACATTGCTGTTATAAAAAGCCCATAAATAGAGAAGAGAAAAGGAATAAAGGAAGGAAAACTGCCCAGACAACATAAAAAAGATAATGAAAATGTTTATATAAAAGTATGACAAACTCTGCAATATTTGAAACAATATAACTTTTCTGGCATTCTCATCCAGAGTAGACACAGTCTAATAGGCCAAGCATGCCTGTCCTAGGAAATATCCCATTGAGGAAAATAGGAAACATTAAAGGGGTTCCTTAATCTTTTTAGGTAATTCACCCTTTCTTCTGTGTCATGGATGAAAGCTAGTTTAGCTAGTACTTACACCTCTGATGCGATGCAAATACCGCTGTCTTGGCTGCACTCTCACAGGCTGCATCGCCGCTGTGCTCATACAGGCTGTGGGCTCTTCTATTCAGGTCACTACTGGGTGTGTAGCCTTCTCTTCCTGTTCATCTGCACTTACTATTATATAGCTAAACAGGAAGAGAAGGGCACACATCGAGTTGGGACCTGAGCAGAAGAGCCCACAGCCTGTCAGCACAGTGGCGACGGCAGCCTCTGTGTTGCAATGGAAGGGTAAGAACTAAACTAGCTTTCTTCCACAGGAGTTAAGAAAGGACAGATTTCCTAGAGAGCCCAGAGAACCCCTTTAAAGTGGTTGTTTCACTTCAGCAAATAGCATTTATCATGTATAGAAAGACACTTACCCATATTGCCTGCTTTGCTAGCTTGATTAATTTTTCCAAAGTACTATACACTGCTTTTTTCCAAGGTTTATGTCATCGATGCAATCCAGCAGCGGCGGTCGTGCTTGCACACTATAGGTGAAATTGTCATCCTCTCTGGTGGACCATGGGAGCATGCATAGGCATTCATGGGCAGCAGCTCCTGATCCAGCCACCCATATCTGAGCTGCAGAGATGGCCATAACCCCAACAAACGAGCAGTGTATAATGTGATGGAAAAATGAATCAAGCCAGTAAAGGAAGCAATATGGACACTGCCTTGTATTAACTTTCTCTACATGATAAATGCCATTTTCTGAAGTGAGACAACCCTTTTTACCCGTTAGGGACCAGGCTAATTTTCACCTTAAATGGAGTCTGTCACCAGATTGTGACCTTATAGACCGCTTACATAGCGCTCTAGCATAGCAGTCTATGATTCTAATGGTACCTTTGATGTTTTCTTGTGAAGTTCCCCCAAGGCAAAAACGGACTTTTATTCATATGTAAATTAGGGCTCGCAAGTGCCCAGGGCGGCGTTCACCTCGTTGGTGCCCAGGCTGTTCTGCCTCTTTTCGTCATATCCCCGCCCCAGCCTCTTCCTCTGCCCGCCCCGCTCTTCCTTTGCGTCCTCCTTCTCTGCAGCGAGATCCTGCACCTGCGCTATCCATTGCTTGGCCGGGGCATGCGCACTGCGATGCCCATTGTGGGTGTCTCTGGTCCGCCTCCTCGTCGCTGTTTCTCGCCGTTGGCCGGCGCATGCACAGTAGCTACTGCGATGCCGTGCCCACAATGGGCATCGCAGTGCGCATGCCCCGGCCAAGCAATGGATAGTGCAGGCGCGGGATCTCGCTGCAGAGAAGGAGGACGCAAAGGAAGAGCGGGGCGGGCAGAGGAAGAGGCTGGGGCGGGGATATGACGAAAAGAGGCAGAACAGCCTGGGCACCAACGAGGTGAACGCCGCCCTGGGCACTTGCGAGCCCTAATTTACATATGAATAAAAGTCCGTTTTTGCCTTGGGTGAACTTCACAAGAAAACATCAAAGGTACCATTAGAATCATAGACTGCTATGCTAGAGTGCTATGTAAGCGGTCTATAAGGTCACAATCTGGTGACAGACTCCCTTTAAGGACCAGGCCATTTTTTGCTAATCTGACCAGTGTCACTTTGTGTGAATAACTTTAAAATGCTTTTACTTATCCAGGCCATTCTGAGATAGTTTTTTCATCACATATTGTACTTCTAAAAAAAAATCATTTTTATTTATAAAAAAATACCAAATTTACTAAAAGTTTAGAAAAATTAGCAAATTTCCAAGTTTCTATTTCTCTACTAATATAATATATAGTAATATCTCTAAGAATAGTTATTACTTTACATTCCCCATATGTCTACTTCATGTTAGGATAATTTTGGGAATGACATTTTATTTTTTAGGGAGGTTACAAAGCTTAGAAGTTTAGAAGCAAATCTTAAAATTTTTCAGAAATTTTCAAAAACCCACTTTTTAAGGACCAGTTTAGGGCTGAAGTCACTTTGTGAGGCTTACATAATAGAAACCACCCACAAGAGTTAATGGCAAATGGAGAAAAAAATTCAGAATTTCGATTTTTGGGCAAATTTTCCATTTTAATCCATTTTTTCCAGTAACAAAGCAAGGGTTAACAGCCAAACAAAACTCAATATTTATTGCCCCGATTCTGTAGTTTGCAGAAACACACCATATGTGGCCGTAAACTACTGTACGGGCACACGGTAGGGCGTAGAGGGGAAAGGTGCGCCGTTTGGTTTTTAGAAGGCAGATTTTGCTGGACTGGTTTATTTACACCATGTCCCAATTGAAGCTCCCCTGATGCACCCCTAGAGTAGAAACTCCATAGAAGTGACCCCATTTTGGAAACTACGGGATAAGGTGTCAGTTTTGTTGGGACTATTTTTAGGATACATATGATTTTTCGTTGCTCTATATTACATTTTTGTGAGACAAGGTTACCAAAAATAGAAATTCAGAAAAATATATCTCCATTTGCCATAAACTGTTGAGGAACACCTAAAGGGTTAATAAAGTTTGTAAAATCAGTTTTGAATACCTTGAGGGGTGTAGTTTCTTAGATAGGGTCACTTTTATGAAGTTTCTACTCTAGGGGTGCATCAGGGGTTCTTCAAATGGGACATGGTACCAAAAAAAACAGGCCATCAAAATCTGCCTTCCAGAAACCATACAGCGTTCCTTTCCTTCTGCACCCTGCCGTTTGGTCATACATTAGTTTACGACCACATATAGGGTGTTTCTGTAAACTGCAGAATCAGGGTAATAAATATTAAGTTTTGTTTGGCTGTTAACCCTTGCTTTGTTACTGAAAAAACAGATTAATATGGAAAATTTGCCAAAAAATAGCTGTTTTGGCACCGTTTTTATTTTATTTTTTTGACCGTGTTCATCTGAGGGGTTAGGTCATGGGGTATTTTTATAGAGAAGATTCTTATGGATGCGACGATACCTAATATTTTAATATCTCCTTAGTCTAAGAGTCAGGTTTTTTTTTGTTTTTAGCCGATTATCTTAGGTAGGGGCTCAATTTTTGCGGGATGAGAGGATGGTTTTATTGGCACTATTTTGGGGGGCATATTACTTTTTGATCGTTTGCTATTGCAATTTTTGTGATGTAAGGTGACAAAAAATACCTTTTTTGCACCGTTTTTATTTATTTTTTTGACCGTGTTCATCTGAGGGTTTAGGTCATGGGGTATTTTCATAGAGCAGATTCTTACGGACGTGGTGATACCTAACATGTCTACTTTTTTTAAATGTATTTAGGTTTTATACTATATTATCCTTTTATAAACAAAAAAACATTTTATTATCTCCATAGTGTAAGAGTCATTTTTTTTTTAGTTTTTAGCCGATTATCTTGGGTAGGGGCGCATTTTTTGCGGGATGAGAGGACGGTTTTATTGGCACTATTTTGGGGGGCATATGAATTTTTGATCGCTTGCTATTACACTATTTGTGATGTAAGGTGACCAAAAAATACCTTTTTTTTTTTTTACCGTATTCATCTGAGGGGTTAGGTCATGGTGTATTTTTATAGAGAAGATTCTTATGGACACGGCGATACCTAATATACTTTAGTTTTACATAATATTTTTGAAAAAAAATATTTTTTTGTTTTAGTGTCTCAAGTCTGAGAACCATAGTTTTTTTTCCCCGATTGTCAGTGGCTAAATGGAATTAAATTGGGGAAGGGGATTATAAATTTAGTACTCCATGGAAGTGTGGTACTCCCTGAAGCAACCAATAATGCAGAGGCCCGGATAATCGGGGCACGTGTCATACTGAGTGGTGGTGTCCATTCGTATCCCTCTCCTGTGACACACTCTGTCCCTTCTTTCCAGTATGGGGGACCACACCTGGAAAGTGTTGGCCAGGGACGATCCGGGCGCCTCCAGTTCCCAAGGTACTCCGGCCTGCTCTTTCCCGGTCAGAAAAGATCAGGGCCTTGAGGACAGCCTCATAGAACTGGAGGAATTTCCCTTTGTTGCCAGCACTCCGAGACAGCACAAAAGAGTTGTACAAAGCAACCTGAACCAAATTGACTTTTTTGTACCATGCCCGGATTTTGCGCATGGCATTATATGGCTTGAGGACTTGATCAGAGAGATCAACTCCTCCCATATACTGATTGTAGTCGACGATACAATCGGGCTTGAGGACCGTTGCCACGGTACCTCGCACAGGGACAGTGAATTGTGGACAGTACAAGACATCCCTCTTGTCCTTATATCTGACCAGCAACAGGTTTCCACTGGTAAGGGCACGGGTCTCACTCCTGGGGATAGGTAACATAGTAACATAGTACATATGGCCGAAAAAAGACATTTGTTTATCCAGTTCGGCCTGTTATCCTGCAAGTTGATCCAGAGGAAGGCAAAACAAAAACTGTGAGGTAGAAGCCAATTTCCCCCACTTTAGGAGAATAAAAAATTCCTTCCCGACTCTAATCAGGCAATCAGACTAAATCCCTGGATCAACGACCCCTCTCTGTAGTAGATATATAGCCTGTAATATTATTACGCTCCAGAAATACATCCAGGCCCCTCTTGAATTCCTTTGTTGTACTCACCATCACCACCTCCTCAGGCAGAGAGTTCCATAGTCTCACTCTTCTTACCGTAAAGAATCCTTTTCTATGTTTGTGTACAAACCTTCTTTCCTCCAGACTCAGAGGATGTCCCCTCATCACAGTCACAGTCCTGGGGATAAGTAGATGGGATAGATCTCTGTACTGACCCCTGATATATTTATACATAGTAATTAGATCTCCCCTCAGTCATCTTTTTTCTAAAGTGAATAACCCTAATTTTGATAATCTTTCAGGGTACTGTAGTTGCCCCATTCCAGTTATTACTTTAGTTGCCCTCCTCTGGACCCTCCCCAGCTCTGCTATGTCTGCCTTGTTTACAGGAGCCCAAAACTGTACACAGTACTCCATGTGTGGTCTGACTAGCGATTTGTAAAGTGGTGGGACTATGTTCTCATCACGGGCATCTATGCCCCTTCTGATGCAACCCATTATCTTATTGGCCTTGGCAGCAGCTGCCTGACTCTGGTTTTTGCAGCTTAGTTTGTTGTTTATTAAAATTCCTAGATCCTTTTCCATGTCAGTGTTACCGAGTGTTTTACCATTTAGCATGGTACCTGGAGGGGGTGGGTAGGGAGGCCCATTGATTTTTCCGCACGGTCCCACAAGCGGACGTACATCTGGCAGCGAGGGACTGGAACAATGGGATACTAGTATAAAAGTTATCCACGTACACGTGGTAACCCTTATCTAGCAGTGGGTGCATAAGGTTCCACACAAGTTTCCCTCTAACACCCAGAGTGGTGGGACATTCTGGGGGTTGAATACGGGAATTTCACCCCTCGTACACACGAAACTTATAAGTGTATCCCTGAGGTACTCTCACAAAGTTTGTACAGCTTCACGCCATACCTCGCCCGTTTAGAGGGAACATACTGGCGGAAAATGAGTCTCCCCTTGAAAGCAATGAGAGACTCATCAACCAGGACCTCCCTTCCAGGTACATAGGCCTCCAAAAATTTGGCCCCAAAGTGATTGATGACCGGCCTGATTTTATACAGGCAGTCATAGGCAGGATCACCCTGGGGGGGACATGCTGCATTATCTGCATAATGCAGGCATTTCCGGATGGCCTCAAACCGGGTACGTGTCATGGCCGTACTGTAAAGTGGGGTCTGGTAGAGGACGTCCCCACTCCAGTAATGCCTGACACTGGATTTTTTTTACTCGGCCCATGTGCAGCACGAGGCCCCAAAACGTCCTCATCTCGGCTGCACTAACCGGAGTCCAGCCACCGGCCCTAGCCAAAAAGGAGCCCGGGTGTTGAGCAATGAACTGTACAGGTTTGTTTGCTCCACCATCAGAGTCACAAAGTGGTCACTGAAAAAAAGACTAAAATAGTCATATTCAGTGAAGCCCACAGTGGGAATCTGGATTCCTGGTTGGCCAACAAAATCAGGAATCACAGGCTTAAAATGCTTTGGGGTACACCATGCAAGTTCACCGGAAGGGGACTCCGGTGGACTTAATTTGTGGGCCAGAAAACTAATACGAACCCCAGAGCTGCTCATACTAGTATGGGCCACACGGTCCCTGCCGCCTTGGAGGCTCATAATCATCGCTAGATGATGAGGAGGACGCGGATGACAAAAGGATAGTGGGGTCATCCTCGTTCTCACTGGGGCTCTCAGAGTCGGAGGCAAGCTGGGCGTATGCCTCCTCGGCCGAGAACATCCGGCAGGCCATAGGGGAGTGTGTGTGTGCGTGCGTGTGTGTGTGCATGTGTGGAAAACTTTATTTAGTGTGCGTGTGTGTGGGGGCATGGGTGTTCACGTACTTATCCCTAAAACTAACAGTAGAAAAAAAAAAAGGCCAAACATTTTTAAAATAAAAATAAATAATTGAAACTTGATGATCAGCCGTCCGAAGCTGATCAGCGGTGGTGTGTGTGATGCGCTAACAGTGGCCGGACGCTAAGAGTGCCGGCCACATAGAGCGTACGCAAAAAATAATAATGAAACAATCAAACTTTTTTTTTCTTCGCTAAACTTTCCCTGAATATCCCTGCCTAACCTAACCTTTCCCTAGCCTTTCCCTAAGTACCTTTTAGTGCCAGATGGCACTGTGGAGGGTCAGAAGGGGGGTGCTGGGCAGATATGTGGGTTGCTGGGCACAGATCCGATGCTGCTCCTCTCTCTACGGTCTCCGGACACAGAAAGGGAGAGGAGGCAGAGCCTCAGGAAGTTTAACCCTCCTGCGCGCCCTGCAGCCAATAAGAAGCGATCCTGAGAGGTGATGTCACATCACCTCTCAGGATCACAGGATGGTGATTGGTGGTGTTATATCACACCACCGATCACCATCCTGTTCTGGGTTATCGGGTCACCAGAGATCCGAATAAACCGGAAACGCAGCAAACCGCAGGTCTGAATTGACCTGCGGTTTGGCGCAATCGCCAATACGGGGGGTGTCACAGGACCCCCGCGTATTGTCCCAGGGTGCCTGCTGATTGATTTCAGCAGGCACCAGTTCCGATCACCGCCCGCCGCATGGCGGTAATCAGAAATACACATGACGTACCGGTACATCATGTGTCCTTAAGTACCAGGACATCATATTGTTCTTCATGACACTGGTAAAATGGAGTAAAAAAAAATCTTTTTTATTTATAAAAAAATACCAAATTTACCAAAAATTTTTAAAAATTTGCAAATTTCCAAGTGTCAATTTCTCTACTTCTATAATACATAGTAATACCTCCAAAAATAGTTATTCATTTACATTGCCCATATGTCTACTTCATGTTTGGATCATTTTGTGAATGCCATTTTATTTTTTGGGGTCGTTACAAGGCTTAGAAGTTTAGAAGCAAATCTTGAAATTTTTCAGAAATTTTCTAAAACCCACTTTTTCAGGACTACCCAAAAATGACCCAATTTTACAAACTACACCCCTCAAGGTATTCAAAACTGATTTTACTAACTTCATTAACCCTTTTGGTGTTCCACAAGAATTAATGGAAAATAGAGATAAAATTTCCAAATTTCACTTTTTGGGCAGATTTTCCATTTTTATAATTTTTTCCAGTTACAAAGCAAGGGTTAACAGCCAAACAAAACTCAACATTTATGGCTCTGAAGGAAAGGAATGCCATACGGTTTTTGGAAGGCAGATTTTGCTGGACTGTTTTTTTGTCACCATGTCCCATTGAAGCCCCCCTGATGCACCCCTAGAGTAGAAACTCCAAAAAAGTGACCGCATTTTAGAAACTACACCCCTCAAGGTATACAAAACTGATTTTACAAACTTTGTTAACCCTTTAGGTGTTCCACAAGAATTAATGGAAAATAGAGATAAAATTTCAAAATTTCACTTTTTTTGGCAGATTTAACATTTTAATATTTTTTTTTCCAGTTACAAAGCAAGGGTTAACAGCCAAACAAAACTCAATATTTATTTTTTGGGTGAATGTCTTGTGTAGGGACTAATTTTTTTAGTGATGAGATGATGGTTTTATTGGCACTATTTTGGGGAGTGTATGACTTTTTGATTGCCTACTATTACACTTCGTGATGTAAGATGACAAAAAATGGCTTTTCTTACACTGTTTTTATTTTTTTAATTTTTTATGGTGGATCATGTGATATATTTATAGAGCCGTTCGTTGCGGACGCGGCGATACCTAATATGTGCGGTTTTTATTTTTAGGTCATGTGATATTTTTATAGAGCAGGTTATTACGGACGCGGTGATACCTAATATGTATACTTTTTTTTATTTATGTAAGTTTTACACAATGATTTAATTTTTAAAACAAAAAAAAATCATGTTTTAGTGTCTCCATAGTCTGAGAGCCATAGTTTTTTCAGTTTTTGGGCGATTATCTTGGGTAGGGTGTGATTGTTGTGGGATGAGATGACTGTTTGATTGGCACTATTTTGGGGTGCGTATGACTTTTTGATCGCTTGCCATTACACTTTTTGTGATGTAAGGTGACAAAAAATGGCTTTTTTTACACCGTTTTTTTTAAGGTATTCACCTGAGGGGTTAGGTCATGTGATATTTTTATAGAGCAGGTTATTACGGAATAATATATTTTTTTAAAATAATAAAAATCATGTTTTAGTGTCTCCATATTCTGAGAGCCATAGTTTTTTCAGTTATCTTAGGTAGGGTCTCATTTTTTGTGGGATGGGATGATGGTTTGATTGGTACAATTTTGGGGTGCATATTACTTTTTGATCGCTTGGTGTTGCACTTTTAATGATGTAAGTTGACAAAAATGGCTTTTTTTTACACAGATTTTTATTTTTTTATTTTTTATGTTGTCTATCGGATGGGGTGGATCATGTAATATATTTATATAGCCGTTAGTTACGGACGCGGTGATACCTAATATGTGCGGTTTTTATTTATTTTTTATTAGAAAATCAGGGGAAAGGGGCGTGTTTTATTTTTTAACTTGAAATGTTATTTTTTTTTATTCAAACACTTTTTTTTACTTTTTTTTTCAACTTTATTTCTGTCCCACTCTGGGACTTCAACTTTTGGGGATCTGATCCCCTCTGCAATGCATTACAATACATCTGTATTGTAATGCATTGCCTGTTTGTGTACTACAGTGAGTAGTACACAAACAGGTTGCCTAGGAGACCCAGCCTGAGGCTGGATCTCCTGGGCACCCGTAGAAGGCAAGTCCAGATGCCGTGCAGGGCATCGGGCGTGCACCGCGTTCTGTGTTAAGGGGTTAAGGTACAGTGTATCTATATTAAGTTCTAAAGGTGTATTGGTGTATTCAAATCTGGACATTCATGGCACTTTTATGGGATTTCTGAAAATAGCTGATTTCTTTTGGATGTCCTATAGTGGTAAATTGAGAAGTGGCCTTGCATGTGTGGCTTGCTCTTCCTTCACTTTTATGGGATGCACTGCATGTTCTCTGCACATGACAAGTATAGATGAGCGAAGTTATAAAAAAATTGATTTGGCTGCTTTGCTGAAGTTCACAAAGAAATTCAGTTTGTCATGAATCGCATTCCATTGTGCAAACCGGATTCCAAAAAAGTTGGGACACTAAACAAATTGTGAATAAAAACTGAATGCAATGATGTGGAGATGGCAAATGTCAATATTTTATTTGTAATAGAATGTAGATGACAGATCAAACGTTTAATCCGAGTAAATGTATCATTTTAAAGGAAAAATATGTTGATTCCAATTTTCACGGTGTCAACAAATCCCAAAAAAGTTGGGACAAGTAGCAATAAGAGGCTGGAAAAAGTAAATTTGAGCATAACGAAGAGCTGGAAGACCAATTAACACTAATTAGGTCAATTGGCAACATGATTGGGTATAAAAAGAGCTTCTCAGAGTGGCAGTGTCTCTCAGAAGCCAAGATGGGTAGAGGATCACCAATTCCCACAATGTTGCGCAGAAAGATAGCGGAGCAATATCAGAAAGGTGTTACCCAGCGAAAAATTGCAAAGACTTTGCATCTATCATCATCAACTGTGCATAACATCATCCGAAGATTCAGAGAATCTGGAACAATCTCTGTGCGTAAGGGTCAAGGCCGTAAAACCATACTGGATGCCCGTGATCTCCGGGCCCTTAAACGACACTGCACCACAAACAGGAATGCTACTGTAAAGGAAATCACTGAATGGGCTCAGGAATAGTTCCAGAAACCATTGTCAGTGAACACAATCCACCGTGCCATCCGCCGTTGCCAGCTGAAACTCTACAGTGCAAAGAAGAAGCCATTTCTAAGCAAGATCCACAAGCTCAGGCATTTTCACGGGGCCAGGGATCATTTAAAATGGAGTGGGGCAAAATGGAAGACTGTTCTGTGGTCAGACGAGTCACGATTCGAAGTTCTTTTTGGAAAACTGGGACGCCATGTCATCCGGACCAAAGAGGACAAGGACAACCCAAGTTGTTATCAACGCTCAGTTCAGAAGCCTGCATCTCTGATGGTATGGGGTTGCATGAGTGCGTGTGGCATGGGCAGCTTGCATGTCTGGAAAGGCACCATCAATGCAGAAAAATATATTCAGGTTCTAGAACAACATATGCTCCCATCCAGACGTCATCTCTTTCAGGGAAGACCCTGCATTTTTCAACAAGATAATGCCAGACCACATTCTGCATCAATCACAACATCATGGCTGCGTAGGGGAAGGATTCGGGTACTGAAATGGCCAGTCTGCAGTCCAGATCTTTCACCTATAGAGAACATTTGGCACATCATAAAGAGGAAGGTGCAACAAAGAAGGCCCAAGACGATTGAACAGTTAGAGGCCTGTATTAGACAAGAATGGGAGAGCATTCCTATTTCTAAACTTGAGAAACTGGTCTCCTCGGCCCCCAGACGTCTGTTGAGTGTTGTAAGAAGAAGGGGAGATGCCACACAGTGGTGAAAATGGCCTTGTCCCAACTTTTTGGGGATTTGTTGACACCATGAAATTCTGATTTAACATATTTTCCCCTTAAAATGGTACATTTTCTCAGTTTAAACTTTTGTTCCGTGATTTATGTTCTATTCTGAATAAAATATTAGAAGTTGGCACCTCCACATCATTGCATTCAGTTTTTATTCACGATTTGTATAGTGTCCCAACTTTTTTGGAATCCGGTTTGTATGTTGAACCCCTCAGATGCCGTGTTCAACACTGATCACGGTATCTGATGTCACATTCAGGCCTTTCAGGGGTGTAGCTGGCCAGCTAAGACCTGTCCTGGGTTGCTAGTGTAGCTTGTATGTGTATACAGCTACTCCTGCCAATAGCCTTAATACAGTTCCTTTGTTTATGTGTTAAAGACAAAAGCAGAATTACGTATTTACTGTGACATCATGTTTTGGATGTCATATTACTGTTATATTTTGTGTTCACAGAAGCAGAAAAAGATAATATGCCTTTAAGATTCATTTTGTAATGTAAGGTAAATTCAGTGACACAGCAGAAACAACAGAAAGCATAGTGTTAATCTGTTGTTGCTGGGCAGAAGTCTAGACCAATCACAGCCAGGTTCTCATACAGCAAAAGTTTTCACCAATCACAGCCAGCCTCACAGACAGCCTGTCTGGGAATTTCCCCAGCTCCTGCTGCTAGAATCAGACAAGAGCTGAAGAGACATTCACTCCACTGAGAGCTGAGCTTTATGGGAACAAGAGGCCAATATAGGTATTTAAAACAAGTTATATAATGTTCATATTGTTAGTATTGTGTTTAGAACTGTATACTACATATATATGTGTTTACTTACAGTTCCACCAATTGCAACCATACAAATTCAATGGCAAGTTTAAAATTGCAAGCTACAATTGCAAGCATACAATTGCAAGCATTCAGATTTCATATTGCAATCCAAATTGCATACAACCATACCAGATCATACTCAACAAATCTGCAAATAGTCAATGCTAACTGCATACTGCAAGTGAAATATTAGTTAGACCTCAGATATACCTCTCAGAAAGATCATAAAGTGCTTAAATAATTTAAAGTGAGAGTACAGATACTCTAGAGAGAAATATATCCACCATTTTATGTTGAATGACAAGATTAAACAGTTGAACCACAATCTTATGCATACCGCCATTTTGTGATATCTTTTCAACACGTGTTATGTACATGGACTATCTGCTGTGGAGGAAGCAGTATTATATATAAAGAAAAGTTGAAGTTAATAAAGAAGTTATTTGAAGCATTTAGTGTGCTCTTTAAACCTACTGTTTCCATAGAATGGCGCTAGAGGAATTACAGCGTAATAGATAGTCTGGTTAGACTAAAAGTCAGAGATATCAAAATTCTTCTAATGCCACAGCGCAAAAGGTACTTCATAGTGATGCGCCTCCCACAAGGGGTTAATTAGGGGTTAAAAATAAAAAAAATACACACTGACCTCATCCATTTGCTCATGGAGAGGCCGTCACTGCCATCTTGATTGAACAAACCGTACCGAATCTCTTGCGCACTGATGTTATGACATCAGCACGCTGGGAAGATGCAGTGATGTCATCACGGATGATGTCACCGTGCCCAGCCAGCGCAATGATGTGGTGACGTCATACGTCAGCGTGTGAGGGATTTGGCATGTTTTCTTCAGTCAAAATGGCTACAATGGCACCTCCGCGAGCATATAGATGAGACATGTATTTTTTTTTTTAACAGCCATTTAACGAAAAATTAATTTGTTACACGGCGTAGCTGCCATAGCGGCAGACCATGCGACTGCTATGGGGCCCAGGGCAAGAGGAGACCCAGTCTTATCTCTTCTTTTCCTGGAGATGAAAACTTGGTCAGGACACTACCCTCTAAAGGAACAACTTTAAGCAAATGATGCAGTGGAAAAAATGGCCCAAGGGTCATTGAAAGGGGTTTAGGCGGAAACCCTTTCTCTCCTGTGAGGGGGGCCTGGTTTGATCCTTGGGGCTATGGGGCTCTTACTTTTTTATGTACGCCACTGATTCGTTCCCACGAAGCGACAGGAAATTCAGCCTCGTGGCAGATCAAGTTTTACCTGAAATTCGGATCTAAGTCAATTCATTTAGCATTAATTGCAAGACTCTGTTCTTGAGATAAGAGAGGGTCCTAGAAGTGAGGCATAGCGATATGCCATAAATGTCCAGATGGGACAACCTAAGAAAGAAAGCACACATTTACCCATGGTGTCTCACAGGGAGCAGAAGAGGTACATTAAAATAACAGAGAGATAATCCAGCAATGCAGAAGCCCTTTAAAACTGAAGTTATTTCATTAGTGTAAAAAGCAGATACCTGGGCATAGGCGATGTCTTTCAAGCTCCACTAGCTCCTAATATAAAAGTATGCCATGATTAAGAGAGCTAATGTAGCTCAAAATACATCAGCCTTAAGAACTCATGAAAGAAAACATATTTCACCTCCGTAATGTTGGATCATCTCTGTCAATCCAGATTACTATGCTCAAACATTTACAGTCACACATCAGGTTTTACTATATCCTAATTACCAAACTGATTCTGCAGAATCTGGTTCATGGTGTTCTATCGTTATGTGAAAAGAAAAGTTTATTGTGGTGTCTTTGCTTTAGTATCATACACACTGCTTCATTTCAGATCCGTCATATTCTGAGTTGATCCGCATTGGTGCGGCCTCATCTGGAATATACAGTTCAGTTCTGGGCACCAGGCCATAGAAAGGACGCAATGCAGCAGGAAAAACTACAGAGGAGAGCAACTAAACTGATAAGGGGCATGGAGGGTCTTAGTTAAGAAGAAAGATTAAAAGAATTACATTCATTTTGTCTTGAGAAGAGACGTCTAAGGGGGGGACATGATTAACCTATACAAATATATAAATGGGCCATACAAAAAATACGGGGAAAAACTGTTCCATGTAAAATGCTGTCAAAAGACAAGGGGGCACTTCCTCCGACTGGGGAAGAAAAACTTCAGTCTCCAGAAGCGTCAAAACGTCTTTACTGTAAGAACTGTGAATATGTGGAATAGACTTCCTCAGGACGTGGTCACAGCACAAACAGTGGACAGTTTTAAAAAGGGTTTAGATGAATTCTTTAAAGTAAATGACATAAATGTTTATGAAAACGTGTAGAAATCTGAGTCTCACTTCCTTCTGGGATTTTTTCAACCGTATTAACTATGTTACTATGTAATAAAGAGCCTAAAGTTGGTGTCCATCTAATGCTGTGTTACATAATTCTTCTCTGCCAGAAAAGGACATGGTGGTTTGCATGTGTGGTACCCCAGACCTGGGGGCATTACTATTGTATTTTCTTTTTTACTCGTGAGCAGGGGCGGATTGGGAACTCAAAGTGGCCCTGGAAAAAAAAGATAGGCGGGGCCAAACTGATAAGAGACGTGGTCAGACCAAGTAGGCGGGGTGTGATAATAATGCTGGCTAGTGGGGCCAATACAAACAATCTGCCTTTTCACTAGGCAGTTCAAGCAAGCAAGCAAGGTATTGCACATAGTAAGTAGTCCTGGAGTATATCATATAGTCCCACAGTATATATCTATTACAAGGTGTAGTTCTGCAGTATAAATGTATTAGAGCACTTTCAGATGAATGAGTCCATTGGGGAATCACTACGTGTGTGAACATGATCCTCCGTTCTGGACCCTGCTCGTCTTCCAGGAGCGCACAGCATTATCATGATTTATAATACAGTCGTGGCCAAAAGTTTTGAGAATGACACAAATATTAGTTTTCACAAAGTTTGCTGCTAAACTGCTTTTAGATCTTTGTTTCAGTTGTTTCTGTGATGTAGTGAAATATAATTACACGCATTTCATACGTTTCAAAGGCTTTTATCGACAATTACATGACATTTATGCAAAGAGTCAGTATTTGCAGTGTTGGCCCTTCTTTTTCAGGACCTCTGCAATTCGACTGGGCATGCTCTCAATCAACTTCTGGGCCAATTCCTGACTGATAGCAACCCATTCTTTCATAATCACTTCTTGGAGTTTGTCAGAATTAGTGGGTTTTTGTTTGTCCGCCCGCCTCTTGAGGATTGACCACAAGTTCTCAATGGGATTAAGATCTGGGGAGTTTCCAGGCCATGGACCCAAAATGTCAACATTTTGGTCCCCAAGCCACTTAGTTATCACTTTTGCCTTATGGCACGGTGCTCCTTCGTGCTGGAAAATGCATTGTTCTTCACCAAACTGTTGTTGGATTGTTGGAAGAAGTTGCTGTTGGAGGGTGTTTTGGTACCATTCTTTATTCATGGCTGTGTTTTTGGGCATAATTGTGAGTGAGCCCACTCCCTTGGATGAGAAGCAACCCCACACATGAATGGTCTCAGGATGCTTTACTGTTGGCATGACACAGGACTGATGGTAGTGCTCACCTTTTCTTCTCCGGAGTGCACAAGCCTTTTTCCAGATGCCCCAAACAATCGGAAAGAGGGTTCATCTGAGAATATGACTTTGCCCCAGTCCTCAGCAGTCCATTCACCAAACTTTCTGCAGAAGATCAATCTGTCCCTGATTTTTTTTTTGGAGATAAGTGGCTTCTTTGCTGCCCTTCTTGACACCAGGCCATCTTCCAAAAGTCTTCGCCTCACTGTGCGTGCAGATGCGCTCACACCTGCCTGCTGCCTTTCCTGAGCAAGCTCTGTACTGGTGGCACTCCGATCCCGCAGCTGAATCCTCTTTAGGAGACGATCCTGGCGCTTGCTGGACTTTCTTGGACGCCCTGAAGCCTTCTTAACAAGAATTGAACCTCTTTCCTTGAAGTTCTTGATGATCCTATAAATTGTTGATTGAGGTGCAATCTTAGTAGCCACAATATCCTTGCCTGTGAAGCCATTTTTATGCAACACAATGATGGCTGCACGCGTTTCTTTGCAGGTCACCATGGTTAACAATGGAAGAACAATGATTTCAAGCATCACCCTCCTTTTAACATGTCAAGTCTGCCATTTTAACCCAATCAGCCTGACATAATGATCTCCAGCCTTGTGCTCGTCAACATTCTCACCTGAGTTAACAAGACGATTACTGAAATGATCTCAGCAGGTCCTTTAATGACAGCAATGAAATGCAGTGGAAAGGTTTTTTTTGGGATTAAGTTAATTTTCATGGCAAATTAGGACTATGCAATTCATCTGATCACTCTTCATAACATTCTGGAGTATATGCAAATTGCTATTATAAAAACTTAAGCAGCAAGTTTTCCAATTTCCAATATTCATCTAATTCTCAAAACTTTTGGCCACGACTGTACTATGTGCCTCTCCAGTTATGCTGCGCCTTAAAGAAATGTAACCACCCCCACCCACAAAATGTATTTATTTTGTAAGCAATGACAAGGCGAGGTGGGCGAGGTCTGTTGGAATCACCTGGAGGAGTGCGAAAATCCTCCTGAATCCAGTCTTGGTTCATTTTGACAAAAGTGATGTTTTGGACACTGGCAGTGGACAACTTGGTCTGTTTGGGTGTCACCATGCCCCCTGTGGAGCTGAAAACCGTTTCTGACACTGGAGGCTGGGCAAGAAACAAGATAGAGGGAGTGTTGTTCCAGTTTGGGCTAATGTTCCAGTCTGCCTGCCCAGAAATCCATGGGGCAAGGAAACTGGGTATGCAACAGAGACTGGCCACAGTTTAAGTAGGCCTGAACCTGGGCATTTAGGCGAGAGCTGTCGGCTTGCTGACTGGCCTCAGTCGGGAGCAGCAAGTGGAAAAACTGCTCTATCATGTTGTGGAGACTGAAATGGCTGCTGCAGCTTCTGCTGTTTGGGGCTGAGGGAGGGTGGTGACTCTACGGGGGCGAAAGGGGACCATCCCTTTCATACACCCTGGCAGCAGGTGTCTGCTCACTGTAAGCTGTGGCAAGCTGCATACACAGTGTTTCCTGGTAGTAATGTAATTTGATCTCCCTATCTCCCTATTCCACCATTTTGCCTTAGTAGTGATCTAAAAGCATGGCTATCCAGTTATCATCAGACTGCTTAATGTCAATGTGCGCCTGTCACTACATAGGCAAATGAGCATACAGGTTGCCATTCTGTCCAGCATGCCTGAGAAGCCAGTTCTTTCCCATTGAAACGATTGGGTGTTTTGGTCGGTGCCATCCTCATCATTGTCCTGTTGCTTCTCCACTTCCTCCTCCTCTTGCAGTGGCAACTCCTCATCCTCATCTTGTTCATCCTCCTGCTCCAAGGCAGATTGTGTCTCCAACAGCTATAAGGTGGATAGCAAGATGCTTCAGATGCTCTTCTTCCGCCGTGGTCCCCTGCTGCATGAGCGTCAGAGTCCGTTCAAAGATAAATATAAGAGGGATGGTGTCGTTCATACCGCAGTTGTCCCTGCTGACAAACTTTGTGGCCTCTTCGAAGGGCTTCAGCTCCCGACAGGCATCTCAGATGAGCTGCCACTTCCTGAACTCGAAGCAACACATGCTCCATGCTGCTGTGACTGTCTGTTGCATGACAAATTGTTCATGGCTTTCTGCTACTAGTACAGACGCTTGAGCATGTGCAATGTTGAATTCCAGCAAGCTGGCATGTCACGGATTAAGCAGTGTAGTGGTAGACTGTTCTGTTGCTGCATGTCGAGGAGAACGTTCCTCATCACATAAGAGTGGCTGAAGTGCTTGGACAGTCTCCTGGACTTTGCCAGCACCTTGTACAAGCCAGTGTACTTATTTATTAAGCACTGCACCACTAGGTTGATGACGTGTGCCATTCAGGGAGCATGTGTTATTTTGCCCAGGTTCAGGGCGGCCACTTTGTTGCGCCTATTGTTGCTGAACACCTTGCCCACTTGGAGTTGCCGGGGTGACAGCCAGTGGGATGTTTGCTGCTTGATGTACTTGAGTAACTGCTCACCGGTGTGGCTACTCTCTCCGAAGTGATAGGAAGGAGGGGTAGTGCCAGCGACCCTGTGAGAACGAACAGTGAATGTGTCCATGGAGGAGGAGGAGGCAGATAAGTGCCTGGTGTGGGAGCCAGGCCTACACAATCATGGGGGGGTCAAAAGGACCTGGCCTAGTTGCGGGGATGCTGCCTCACTGCTGCCGGAATAATCATTGACCCAGTGGGCTGTAAAAGACATGTACTGTCCCTGCCCGTAAGAGCTGCTCCAAGTGTCCACCATGGCGTGAAAATTACCACACAGTGAGAATAACTGGGAGCGGCCTGTATTGTCTGCCACATGAGAGCACAAGGCAGGCATGGCTTTTTAGGATAAATAATGCCAGTTAATGATCTTCCAGCGAGTCTGAGCGCACACCATTAGCTCCTTAAAGACAGCAGAATCGACTAAATGCTACAGTAGCAACTGCACTGCCAGCAACTTGGCCAGGAGGGAATTAAGCTTGCACACTGTCGGATTGCTGGGAGTGCAGAGTTGTTTCCTGGTCGGAGGAGGAGCATGAGCGGGAGAAGTGAAAAGGGATGATGATGATGTGAAAGACCACGTATTGCTTGTGGATGCAGCCTAGCTGCTGCAAGCTGGACCGGGAGAAGGAGGAAACTCCTGCCACAATGGCTGGCTGCCACCTCTGTTTGTCCATGGGATGGAGTGATGCCACTTCATAGAGTTTAATAGAGCTGTGGTGCCTATGTTTGTGTTTGCCTGCCCACGTGTTATTTTGCACTTGCACCGCTTGCACAAAGCAATGCTTTTGTCTTCCGGCAACAAGGAGAAAAACTATGGGAGATACTTGTACAGGGGTAGATGGAGTTGAGCTGGGCTTTGCTCTGGCACTGGCTGTTCTTTGGGAGGTATATGGCCTCTGTTCTTTATTGCTGCCGCCAGGGCCGCTGATAGGCCAGTACAGCTGGCCCAGTTGTACCGGGCCCGGCTGGCAGGGGGGCCCGGGCTGCCGACTCCCGAGCCCAGAGGCGGCTCTTCCATTAGGCCACTTAGGCCACCGCCTAAGGCCTCGCGCTGGTGGGGGCCTCGCTCTGGCTCCCACCCGACACCGCCACAAGTACTTGCGGCAGTGTCGGGTGGGAGCGTCCTTAGGTCAAAACATTCCAGGCCCCGAATGCTATTCCCCACGCCCCTTGTACTTGTCTGTCCACTAATCTGCTAGGCTGCTGCGCTGCGCGGTCATGAATTCAGTCACTTGACAGCCAACCCAGTCGTGCGGTGCGTTACGTGCGTAATCTCGCGAGACCGGCGGGAGGTTGCGCTGTCAAGTGACTGAAGTTGAACTCATGCCCGCGAAGCGCAGCAGCCTAGCAGATCAGCGGACAAGTACAAGGTGGGGGGGAAATTTCATAATATGAAGCAGTGTGTGGGGGACAAATTTGTGAGGCAGTGTGGGGGGACAAATTTCTTAATGGGGGCAGTGTGGGGGGCAAATTTCTTAATGGGGGCAGTGTGGGGGGACAAATTTCTTAATGGGGCAGTGCCATCCACAGATCCCCTCCATAACAGTGCCATCCACAGATCCCCTCCATAACAGTGCCATCCACAGATCCCCTCCATAACAGTGCCATCCACAGATCCCCTCCATAACAGTGCCATCCACAGATCCCCTCCATAACAGTGCCATCCACAGATCCCCTCCATAACAGTGCCATCCACAGATCCCCTCCATAACAGTGCCATCCACAGATCCCCTCCATAAAAGTGCCATTCACAGATCCCCTCCATAACAGTGCCATTCACAGATCCCCTCCATAACAGCGCCATTCACAGACGACCCCCCAGCGCCATAAATATCACTTGTAGACAAATCTGCATGTTGTTTCAAGGCGGCGTCTGGGGAGGGGCCAAGGGCGGGGCCAGGGGTGTGGCTGAAGGAGGGATCAGGGGGTGGAGCTGAAGGGGGCCCCGTCATGTATGCTGTACGGGGCCCCATGATTTCTATCAGCGGCCCTGGCTGCCGCCATCACCCTCCTTCTCTGACATTGCCTACTCCTCAGCTCCCTGATATGGCTCCCAGGTCCTGTCCAGCACATAATCATCTTCGGAGTCCTCACCCTCACTTTCACTTCTATCAGACTGTGGGATGTCATAGTGGGTTCTTTGGCCCCCTCTCCTGCTGTTCCCCAACTGCCTCTGCTCCCAACGTCAATAGCGCAGATATAGGGGCCACTACTACTACCACCACCAACATGATTATGCCTGGGGTCTGCGGCCTCCTCTTCCACCTCCTCCTCAGGGCAGTACAAATGCTGACTGCTCTTGCACAAGTCATCAACAGGGAGCCTCTCTTGAATATCTGCTAAAGGGCATGGTGGGGTTTTCTTGCCACTTCTTAGGAAAAAGGAAGGCGCCCCTCTAGGAAGGGGCAGTGAAGACTGGGAGGACTGCACTGAAAGCCTTCTTTGGGGCTGCAAGGAGGAGGAGCAGTAGGAACGCTGTGACCCCTGGCTCCACGGTACAGTGTCAGATTCTGAAGTCACCTCCATGTCATCCTGCTGCGTCTGAGAGGAGGAGTAAGCCATCCAATCCACTATCTCATACTCTTTCTCCCCAACTAAAATGTTGCGCCTTTACGATGCCAACAGCAACAGCTATGGCCTACTACTACAACTACCACTAGTTCTGGCCAGATAGATGGTGCTGCTATTACCCACATTCTGGCTCTGGGTCTTTTGCTTGGAACCCTTCCTTAGCCTGTAGGGTCTCTCAGTTAATGTTGTGCACTACTCTGTGTCTTGGTGGTAGTAAACACATACAGTACAGACCAAAAAGTTTGGACACACCTTCTCATTCAAAGAGTTTTCTTTATTGAAGGCATCAAAACTATGAATTAACACATGTGGAATTATATACATAACAAACAAGTGTGAAAAAACTGAAAATATGTCATATTCTAGGTTCTTCAAAGTAGCTAGCTTTTGCTTTGATTACTGCTTTGCACACTCTTGGCATTCTCTTGATGAGCTTCAAGAGGTAGTCCCCTGAAATGGTCTTCCAACAGTCCTGAAGGAGTTCCCAGAGATGCTTAGCACTTGTTGGCCCTTTTGCCTTCACTCTGCGGTCCAGCTCACCCCAAACCATCTCGATTGGGTTCAGGTCCGGTGACTGTGGAGGCCAGGTCATCTGGCGCAGCACCCCATCACTCTCCTTCATGGTCAAATAGCCCTTACTTTTAAAGTTTTCCCAATTTTTCCGCTGACTGACTGATCTTCATTTCTTAAAGTAATGATGGCCACTCGTTTTTCTTTACTTAGCTGCTTTTTTCTTGCCATAAAACAAATTCTAACAGTCTATTCAGTAGGACTATCAGCTGTGTATGCACCTGACTTATCCTCAACACAACTGATGGTCCCAACCCCATTTATAAGGCAAGAAATCCCACTTATTAAACCTGACAGGGCACACCTGTGAAGTGAAAACCATTTCAGGGGACTACCTCTTGAAGCTCATCAAGGGAATGCCAAGAGTGTGCAAAGCAGTAATCAAAGCAAAAGGTGGCTACTTTGAAGAACCTAGAATATGACATATTTTCAGTTGTTTCACACTTGTTTGTTATGTATATAATTCCACTTGTGTTAATTCATAGTTTTGATGCCTTCAGTGTGAATCTACAATTTTCATAGTCATGAAAATAAAGAAAACTCTTTGAATGAGAAGGTGTGTCCAAACTTTTGGTCTGTACTGTATATGTATGCTACTAGTTTGAATATAATTACACCCCCACCCCCCAAAAAAATAAAAATAAATTAAAATTTATAAAAATTAGTGTGAAATAGGGAAATGGATTTAGGTCGAAATTCGTTATCACTCCCAGATACTTTTGTGTGCTACCCTGTCTATTGGTGTAGTAATCACGTATACACTCACCTAAAGAATTATTAGGAACACCATACTAATACGGTGTTGGACCCCCTTTTGCCTTCAGAACTGCCTTAATTCTACGTGGCATTGATTCAACAAGGTGCTGATAGCATTCTTTAGAAATGTTGGCCCATATTGATAGGATAGCATCTTGCAGTTGATGGAGATTTGAGGGATGCACATCCAGGGCACGAAGCTCTCATTCCACCACATTCAAAAGATGCTCTATTGGGTTGAGATCTGGTGACTGTGGGGGCCATTTTAGTACAGTGAACTCATTGTTATGTTCAAGAAACCAATTTGAAATGATTCGAGCTTTGTGACATGGTGCATTATCCTGCTGGAAGTAGCCATCAGAGGATGGATACATGTTCTCATTCTGTTTATGCCAAATTCGGACTCTACCATTTGAATGTCTCAACAGAAATTGAGACTCATCAGACCAGGCAACATTTTTCCAGTCTTCAACAGTCCAATTTTGGTGAGCTCGTGCAAATTGTAGCCTCTTTTTCCTATTTGTAGTGGAGATGAGTGGTACCCGGTGGGGTCTTCTGCTGTTGTAGCCCATCCGCCTCAAGGTTGTGCGTGTTGTGGCTTCACAAATACTTTGCTGCATACCTCGGTTGTAACGAGTGGTTATTTCAGTCAACGTTGCTCTTCTATCAGCTTGAATCAGTCGGCCCTTTCTCCTCTGACCTCTAGCATCCACAAGGCATTTTTGCCCACAGGACTGCCGCATACTGGATGTTTTTCCCTTTTCACACCATTCTTTGTAAACCCTAGAAATGGTTGGGCGTGAAAATCCCAGTAACTGAGCAGATTGTGAAATACTCAGACCGGCCAGTCTGGCACCAACAACCATGCCACGCTCAAAATTGCTTAAATCACCTTTCTTTCCCATTCTGACATTCAGTTTGGAGTTCAGGAGATTGTCTTGACCAGGACCACATCCCTAAATGCATTGAAGCAACTGCCATGTGATTGGTTGACTAGATAATTGCATTAATGAGAAATAGAACAGGTGTTCCTAATAATTCTTTAGGTGTGTGTATATGCTGCTAGTTTAAATATAATCCATCCCCAATAAAAACAAGTGTTTGCAAACACAGAAATAAAGGGAAACTGGATTAGTCGTAAATTCGTTATCCCTCACATATACTTTATCTGCGTATTATTGTTGATCACCTATATGCTGGCTTAATTAAATTGAACAAGTCCCAAAAAACATTTCAATTCCAAACTGGAAACTGAAAATACAGCCGACTGAGGCTCGATGCTCAATATTTCCTTAATACACAAAGGTAGATTGCTGCTATAACTTGTGTCTTGTAGTACCGTAATCACATATACATGCTGGTTTAATTAGATTTAACAAGCCCCCCAAAAAATGTAATTCTAATCATGTGGAAAATAAAAATATGGAAACAATTGAAGTGTGACCTGTAGTTCAGAGCCTTTGTAAGGTCGAGCATGCTCAGTGTGTTGCTATCAATTCTCTAGCTAAATGTCTTGTGAAACAAAGGAAGTGTTAGTGTGCTGGTGATTTACTGAGTAAAGGGGATGTGGCTGTACTGAATATCAGGCAGCCAATCAATAAACATCAACACTCACAGCAGGAAAGCTAGGGATTGTGGGGATTATAGTCTTTGAAGTTTTGTGAAGGAAGGTCAGGCGCCATGATACTCTCAGTGTGCTGCATTCTTACATAGGAGCTAGACAAATGGATTGCAAGGTAAAATAAAACTTTGGTTATATGTATAGGTATGGGTTCTGGTTGGGTCACAGCTTGCAGCCTTAATGCAGTTTTTTTTAAAATTCAGTTACTTTACCAGAATACCCATTTAACACACACAGGTAGATTGCTGCCACACTTCAGGAATTGCTGGAGTAATCAAGTATATATGCTGCTTAGTTAAATTGAAAGCACTGCCCCAAAAATTTTTTATTGCGACTGTGTGGAAACTGAAAATACGTAATTGGAGAATGGACGACTAAGGCTTGACGCTCAACTTAGCACACACAGGAAGACTGCTGCCACACAGTGGGTATTGCTGCATTAGTCAGGTATATATGCTGCTTAAATTTATTTTTATTTTTGGGGTGCTTTCAATTTAATTAAGAGCATGGAAACTGAAAATATGTAAATAGAGAATAGATGACTGAGGCTTGACACTCAATTTCAACTTAACGCACACAGGTAGATTGCTGCCATACAGTGGGTATTGCTGCAGTAATCGTGTGTGTATGTATATATATATATATATATATATATATATATATATATACACTGCTTAATTATATCTTGAACAAAATGAAAATATTTGCTTGACGGTAGCTACTTTTGAGGTGCACCTGCACTTCTGATAGCAGGCACAGCACAGGTCCTGTCTCCTCTCTCTAAGCTTGATTCATTTTGGACTGTCCCTGATTGTTTTCCTGGTAGACACCGTCACACATAACCCCCCCCATTTCACAGCACAGAATGGCATTCTGCTTGTTCTGCCAGGGCACCTCCCTGTCTGCTAAAGCACTGATTGGCTCGTCTGTCAGTCTGGGAGCCAATCAGGGCAAGCCCTCCCCCCTCCACTTCCTCTCAGGGAAGTTGTGAGAACCCTTCTTTTTCCCTAGTGCTTTTTTCCTGCCGACATATGCCGTTTTACTGGATTCGTACGAAACAATCTCTGAAAGATATGGTTTTGTCTGCCATCTGAAAAATAGCAAAGTTTGGACTGAACTTGGTTTTGTACGAACTGGTCCGCTTATCTTTATTCAGTATTATAACTTTAACTGCAACAGACCCCAGGGAGCATGATACTTAAACACTACATCAGGGCCTCCCATGGGGGCTTGCTGCACATAACATAGATCTGTAGAGATCCTGCATTCAGTTATAAGGATTATAGGTTCATATTCTTTTGCCAAAGGCAATGGTAATACATACTGTAGTTGTCAATTTATACCAGGAACTGCACAATGCAGATTTCTAGGAAAAAATGCACCTGCATTGTTATTCCATGGAAAATATAAGTATTTCCCAAAACAGACATGTTGGGAGAGATGAAAAATCCTCTTTAAAACTGTAATCATTTCACACTTTTAGAACCATATAGACCAAAAATAATACACTTTCCCAAGAGTTTCATCCTGTTCTATGATGCCCATTGACATAAAGGAAATTTTGCTTCTAGCTCCTGATTTTCTTTACAATTTCCAACATGTTTTAGACAGTCCATTAATTTATATACAGCTACACAAAAGCACATCAGTAAAAGTGGATATTCAGAATATTGAGATAAGTTATAGGCAGACAGCTTGAAGGTGGATAAATAAGTAAATTATTAGCTATGCTAAGTAAATTATTTACATCAGTGGGGATGTCAATAATTGAGAAATTATAGACTTTCTAGTATTACTTGTAAATTCAGCAGCACATGTAATTATACAATTTGGTTGTTGATTCCACATGAGTCAAGCAATTCAATTTCTCATGAATAACTAAATCTGCTATTAAAGGTTCATAAAACCAAGTCTTTTTTAGTCTAAAATGTTCGATAAAAAAAAAATGCAGCACTGTGTAATATAAAGCTCACCTCAAATTTTTTTTGTTTATAATGCTACAAAAATGTCATCATTTACTTCGAAATTCTATAGTGTACTATCTGGTGGTTCTATATTAGTAATAATTTAGGTTTACCCCTGATTTATTTATATAGCCAACTGCTTAATACTTTGCTACCACACCATAGTGAAGAAAACTGTAATCAGATTAAGAATAGTTACTTCCAATATTGCATAAATATAGTATAAAGTAGAAATGTAGTGTTCAAGAAGGGTCCATCATTTGTGAACTGACTGAAAGTAATCCTGCATGTTCTGCTCTTAAAATTTTTTGACTGATTTAAGTCGAGTATAAAAACATATTTCGGGTGTCTAGAAACCAGTAATTTTGGAAGACTTTAACAAAGATAAGCCCAGTTCACATGATGTTTTTGTACCGCATTTTACATACAGTACAGACCAAAAGTTTGGACACACCTTCTCATTCAAAGAGTTTTCTTTATTTTCATGACTATGAAGGCATCAAAACTATGAATTAACACATGTGGAATTATATACATAACAAACAAGTGTGAAACAACTGAAAATATGTCATATTCTAGGTTCTTCAAAGCAGCCACCTTTTGCTTTGATTACTGCTTTTCACACTCTTGGCATTCTCTTGATGAGCTTCAAGAGGTAGTCCCCTGAAATGGTTTTCACTTCACAGGTATGCCCTGTCAGGTTTAATAAGTGGGATTTCTTGCCTTATAAATGGGTTTGGGACCATCAGTTGCGTTGAGGAGAAGTCAGGTGGATACACAGCTGATAGTCCTACTGAATAGACTGTTAGAATTTGTATTATGGCAAGAAAAAAGCAGCTAAGTAAAGAAAAACGAGTGGCCATCATTACTTTAAGAAATGAAGGTCAGTCAGTCAGCCGAAAAATTGGGAAAACTTTGAAAGTAAGGGCTATTTGACCATGAAGGAGAGTGATGGGGTGCTGCGCCAGATGACCTGGCCTCCACAGTCACCGGACCTGAACCCAATCGAGATGGTTTGGGGTGAGCTGGACCACAGAGTGAAGGCAAAAGGGCCAACAAGTGCTAAGCATCTCTGGGAACTCCTTCAAGACTGTTGGAAGACCATTTCAGGGGATTACCTCTTGAAGCTCATCAAGAGAATGCCAAGAGTGTGCAAAGCAGTAATCAAAGCAAAAGGTGGCTACTTTAAAGAACCTAGAATATGACATATTTTCAGTTGTTTCACACTTGTTTGTTATGTATATAATTCCACATATGTTAATTCATAGTTTTGATGCCTTCATAGTCATGGAAATAAAGAAAACTCTTTGAATGAGAAGGTGTGTCCAAACTTTTGGTCTGTACTGTATATTGGGAAAAACAACATGGAAAAGCATAGTAGTCTGCACTTTTTCATCCTGCGGAGTCTAGTAAAAAGAAGTAACATCTAAGTCTCCCGACCCCCTGTCGCACCTGTGTGAAGAGGGATCAGGAGCAGATTGGAAATTTAAAGTGGTCCTGGAAAACAAAAAAAAATTGCCCCATTTTAGTTTGTTTTCCAGGGCCACTTTAAATGTCTCTGCGCAGTATTAAAACACAGTGTTAGAACGAATCAACTTTGGATCTATGATCCAAAACTCCATTCGCTCAATACTACTGAGCGCCTCCAGTGAAGGACAATCCCTGGAGTCTATTCCTTAGCTCGCGCACTTCAATACAGAGTTTAGCAAAATGATGGGTCAATTCAAAATGTCATCAGTTTCTGCTTCCCACAGATACAGATTCATAAAACTGGTGACAGACTCCCTTTAAAGTGAAACAGTGCGCTGCAATTTTCTACTCAGAACATTTCATGGCCACTGTATCACGGTCGGCGTGGCTATCACATACGTGACACAGAGGGAGGGAACAAGGAAGGCCCTGCCCAAGTGAGAGGGAAGATGGTGACCCCTGACTCACCTGGCGGCTGGCACCTGGCTGCCCTGACGTCCCTAGACGGGTTCCTCACCCGTACGCCGATCACGTGCCTAAAGCCCTGGCTTTCCCTGAGCTGAGCCCTAGGTAGTGAACAGGGCGATGGGAACACTAGTCCGCACCGCTAGCTCTAAGGGAAAACACCAAGGGAAGGACAGACAACACAGACTCAACATATAATCCCAGGTGGGTGACAACAGGAGACAACAATAAGCCCAACAGGGATCCGGAGGGTAGCACACAGGAACAACAACCAGGATTAACCACTCCAGTGGGTCAGTATAGATGTCCAGGCAGGAAGCTCTATAACTGGCAACTAGAGAAGTGTGAGGGGAGAATATAAGGAGGTAGGGAGTGGCAGACACGAAACAGCTGAGGAGGAGAAGCTACGGATCCCTGAGAGAGACAAAAAGGATAGCAAGGCAAACACAGAAAACAATAACTAAGAAACACCATGATCTTTAGCTATAGAGCGCGCAGCCACCCGCTGCGACTTCCTGACCCCGGGTATAACGGAGTCAGACGTGGCTCTTGATACCCTCGTGACACACTGGTTCACATTTATAATGATGCATACAGCACTGTTTTTGGCAATCTGAACATATGTCATGATAAATGAACAGTTTAATTATTCCATTACATGCTTCAATTGTAAAGATTTTGGGTGAAACTATGATACATTTTTCATAAAAAGGTAATTATTGCAGAATTTCAGAGCATGCTAAACAATGGATCCACATCCAGTAATTAGTGCTTATGTTTTAGTGATCCTATGGAAAATTAAAATGGTGGTACTCAATCACAGTGGAAATAGTCTTGAAATATTCTCTCTCTTTCTTATAGTATGCCGTTTCTCTTGTGTATGTATCACTGGACATTAGAAAAGAAAAGGATGTCCATCTCCTAAAGATCTTCTATTTTTGAGCTGCTTTCAGACATAATCATGTCCAACATGTAGTTACAGACAACCCAAACAACACTTACGTTTTTCGGACACCCACCGTGTCTTTATTCATATCTATGAATAAGGCCACATAAGTGTCCAAAATGCACAGGCATTGTTTGTGATGTCTACACGTTAGACATGATTATGACTTAATAAAGCTCCAAAATAGAAGAACTTGAGATGCTGAACCTCCTTTTGTTTTTCCATATGTGTCTCGTTCATAAACGCACTCCGAGCAGCAAGGAATTTTGGAGCATGTAAGCTACAATTAGGGTCTCATTCAGACGGCCGTATGTTTTGTTCTGCACCTGTTCCGCATTTTTGCGGAACAGGTGCGAATCCATTCATTTCAATGGGGCTGTAAAAGATGCGGACAGCACACGGTTGTTGCATTCCGCGGCCCCGCAAAAAATATAGAGCATGTCCTATTCTTGTCTGCAATTGCGGACAAGAATAGGAATTTTCTATTAGAGTGACAGCCATGTGTGGTCTGCAAATTGTGGAAAGCACACAGGCCGGTATCCATGTTTTGCGGATCCGCAATTTGCGGTCCGCAAAACACATACAGCCGCCTGAACGAGCCCTAACTGTGATTGGACATTGCCTTTGATTCTTCCTTATGCAACCTTCTTACAGGTCTTAGAAGGATTAGAAGATATTTTCCTGGGACGTAGATAATATTCTGTTTGGATGTCAACATCTGTTTAATATCTATACATGAACAGATCAATTGAATGAATAATTTATATTTAAAGATACCATAATGAACCTGTAATGGAAGGCACCTTTTTTAGATGAAAGAGTCCATGCTTTATCTCAAGAACAGTCTTTAAATGGAATGTGTCATCAGAAAATGACTTGCTGTTTAAATCACTTTTTATGTTTAACTTTATTTTTTTTTATAATTTTTGATGATGTGTTTAATTTTCTATGTATTCCATATATTTAAACAAAAAAGATAAAATCCTGCAGTTTTTGCACTGGCGACTACGCCTAATAATTGATGCCACTTCTTGGTTTATACCGATCACTTTACTACAGTTAAATCATTCTAATCCTGCCTGTAATTATATCATCTCAGTGTATAGATAAGACCGGGTCCATAAATCACAGTAGGTGATTATGCTAAGAGCTGTTAAGAGCAGCTCAGGCAAGATAGCAGCCCCCATCTTGGTGACACATTTCCTAAGAAATAAGAAATAAGGAATGAGATATGAAATGTTTTAACCATGTAATTGTTAAGGAGTAAAGCTGGCCATATGCGTCAAATAGTTGTCAGCTAACAGATATTCTTCTCAACTCCCGTATACATATGAACACTCGATCTGGCCTAGCAGTATGCATATATATTTTTTTAATAGTGAGAGGTAAGAAAGTGGTTACAAGACACCTCTGGCAGTAGCGTATTTTCCCCAAAGAATCAGAACAAAGGAATCAGGCATGTTGAAATCCAACATAGCGACATTTCTTTCCTGTGACATCTGCAGATGGAAGAGAGTCTGGACGATGGGGGAGGTCCCTCCCCCCCCCCGAATGTCCAAACAAAGACTTTTCTCAATCAACTCTCATGAGCGTAGTGGGGTTTTATTACCATCTACTAAGGAAATAAGAAGGTACCCCACTAGAAGGGGTGGTAAGCAAAGAGGATACTAATGAAAGGCTGTACCAGTCGGAATAGAAGCAGAGTTTGGTTCCAAGTTTTAAATTGGTTTAAAAATCAATTACCGAAATTATTCAATGAAGTCTCACCCAACTTCAGGAATTACTAACTTTGCCCCATCGTAGGCAGTACATTTTAATGCTGTACGGAGACCAATCTCCGTAGAGCATTAAAACAAAGTTTTTAGCTAAGCGACTTCAGATGTAACATCCAAAGCTCGCTTCATTCATTCCTAATAATAATCATGGACATCAACGAATCCCAAAAGGCCTTAAAGGCTTTGCAAACCTTTGGGGACAATTTTTTAAATGATTGCATTGTACTTATTTTAAGCAAAAAATCTTTTTTTCAATTGGTCTTTATTAAAAATATGGAATCCTTTTCTCTCTAAGGCTACTTTCACACTTGCGTTAGGAGCGGATCCGTCTGGTGTCTGTACAGACGGATCCGCTCCTATAATGCAAACGCTTGCATCCGTTCAGAACGGATCCGTCTGCATAACAGTTTTTTTCAGATCAGATTTTTCACTTCGTGAAAACTCAGATCTGACAGTATATTCTAACACAGAGGCGTTCCCATGGTGATGGGGACGCTTCAAGTTAGAATATACTAAAAGAACTGTGCACATGACTGCCCCCTGCTGCCTGGCAGGTGCTGCCAGGCAGCAGGGGGCAGACCCCCCCTCCCTCCCCTGTATTTAACTCATTGGTGGCCAGTGCGGCCATCCCCCCTCCCTCCCTCCCCTATATTTAACTAATTGGTGGCCAGTGCGGCCGGCCCCCCCTCCCTCCCCCCCTGTTTTTAACTCATTGGTGGCCAGTGCGGGCGGCCCCCCCCCTCCCTCATCCCCCTGTTTTCAACTCATTGGTCGCCAGTGCGGCCGGCCCCCCTCCCCCCCTAATTAAAATGACCGACCCCCCATCATTGGTGGCAGCGGAGAGTTCCGATCGGAGTCCCAGTTTAATTGCTGGGACTCCGATCAGTAACTATGGCAACCAGGACACTACTGCATTCCTGGCTGCCATGGTTACTTAGCAATTTTAGAAGCATTATACTTACCTGCGATGTCTGTGACCGGCCCAGCGCTCCTCCTACTGGTAAGTGAAAGGTCTGTGCTATAAGCAATGCGCCGCACAGACCTTTCACTTACCAGTAGGAGGAGCGCCGGGCCGGTCACAGACATCGCAGGTAAGTATAATGCTTCTAAAATTGCTAAGTAACCATGGCAGCCAGGAATGCAGTCCTGGTTGCCATGGTTACCGATCGGTGTCCCAGCTATTAAACTGGGACTCCGATCAGAACTCTCCGCTGCCACCAATGATGGGGGGGTCGGTCATTTTAATTAGGGGGGGGAGGGGGGGCCGGCCGCACTGGCCACCAATGAGTTAAAAACAGGGGGGAGGGAGGGGGTCCGGCCGCACTGGCCACCAATGAGTTAAAAACAGGGGGGGAGGGAGGGGGGGCGGCCGCACTGGCCACCAATGAGTTAAAAACATGGGGGGAGGGAGGGGGGTGTGTGCCTCCTGCTGCCTGACAGCACCTGCCAGGCAGCAGGGGGCAGTCATGTACACAGTTCTTTTAGTATATTCTAACTTGAAGCGTCCCCATCACCATGGGAACGCCTCTGTGTTAGAATATACTGTCGGATCTGAGTTTCACGATCTAACTCAAATCCGATGGTATATTCTAACATAGAAGCGTTCCCATGGTGATGGGGACGCTTCAACTTAAAATATACCATCGGATGGTATATTAATAGGGACTCTGACTTTACATTGAAAGTCAATGGGGGACGGATCCGTTTGCAATTGCACCATATTGTGTCAACATCAAACGGATCCGTCCCCATTGACTTGCATTGTAAGTCTGGACGGATCCATTTGGCTCCGCACGACTAGGTGGACACGAAAACGCTGCAAGCTGTGTTCGGGTGTCCGCCTGCTGAGCGGAACGGAAGCCAAACGTTGCCAAACTGATGCATTCTGAACATGATCCGCATCCACTAAGAAAGCATTGGGGCTGTACGGATCTGTTCGGTGCCGCTTGTGAGAGCCTTCAAACGGAACTCACAAGCGGAACCCCGAATGCAAGTGTGAAAGTAGCCTAAGATGCTCTACTAGCTGTCTTTTCCATCATCTGGGGAGCAGATGGACTCCTTATCTTTGCTCTGGACCTCCTAAACTCATTATAGCTTAGTTCTTATCTTACTGTCAAGAATGTGGCTGAAATAAGTGTATATGACCTCTTAGTAGTTTAGAGATAAGGGTTATTAGATGACCAGTAGAGATGAGCGAATCAAAGCTGATGAAGTAGAATTCGATCCGAATTTCAGGAATTATTCGATTTGCACCGAATCCGAATTTACTCACTCTTCGTGGTAACAAATCAAATTTTTTCCTAAAATGGCTGCTGCACATGTTAGGACATGGAGCTAGGAACTCTGAGAATGAGGGATCACCCACAATGCCATGCATGCAGCCAATCAGAAGCCACAGCCCTATAAATAGCCTCAACCATCTTGGATTCAGCCATTTTCCAGTGTACTTAGTGTAGGGAGAGACGTTAGCAGGCGCTAGGGACAGTGCTAGGAAAGACTTGAAAACGTATATTTTGCTCAATAGAAGTTCAGGGAAAAGGCATTAGAAGTGTAGGGAAAGGATAGGGAGGAATTATTCCACAGTATTGAAGCAGAACAGGGTTCAATAGGGGTGTTTACAGCCTGGGTAATAGGAGCAATCCTATTACACCTTGCTGCACTGACTGCGGATCCAAATTGCCATTATAATGCTACTGATTTCAGGTTTGCAATACCTCTGTAATTCCAGCAAACCGTTTTTGTCATTGGGGTCTTATTAGCCCTTGTGCGGTACAGTTATATATATATGTTCTAAAGCCTTTTTTTTGGGTGTATTAATGGGGGTAAAAAAGGGGCTTATTAGCCGTTGTGTGTTGAAGTGAGAAAATTACAGCCCTTTTTGGCGTTTATTAGTGGCAAAAAAAATATATTATTTGCCGTTCACAGCCGCAGTTATATGTTCTAAAGCCCTTTTTAGCGTGTATTAGTGGGGGAAATAAAAGGGGCTTATTAGCTGTTGTGTGGTGAACTGAGAAAATTGCAGTCCTTTTTGGCGTGTATTAGTGGCAAAAAACAGCCGCAGTTATATGTTCTAAATCCTTTTTTTGGCGTGTATTATTTTCTTTATTATTTACTTATTTGATATAACAGTATGTCAGACAGAGAAGTGACAGGCCCTGCACAGGGGAGGGGCACAGGCCTAAATGTTTCTGGCGCATGCACAGGTCGCAGCAGAGTAAGGCGGCGTGGCAGCAGGGGTCATTCGGGAGGCCTGAGCTCCCAGTGTTAGCTAGCGGTTGTGTCTTGACCAACAACCCAGCGATTCTTGAATGGTTGATTTGATCTTCGACTTCGTCGCAAGTGACATCAGACACCCCCATCCAAGAGTCGGTGTGTTCGTCAGACACAACCCTTAGTTGGTGTGGCCCGGGAGCAGGCCCTGTGCCTCAACTGTCCTCAATCTGCCTCTGTCCTTTTCTGTTCCTTCAGCCAGAGAAGTACTATATGCTGTAGGCTCACCTCCACTATACAGCGAGGATGAGCTACTAGAGGACAGTCAGCAGCTACTGCCCAGCCAAGATCAGAAGGAGACATCCACGGGCAAGTAGTGATGAGGAAAGTGGCGTGGGAGCTGATGTTGTGAGCAGTCAGGCTCCTGGCTCAGAAACCGTTGAGGAGGACATCAGTAACGTGCATACAATACTCGATGATGATGTAGCCGATCGCAATTTGGAGTCGGGTGATGAAGGGGCTTCATCATCATCATCGGGAGAAGAGAGTGGAAGCTTGTGGGTGGCAGCTTGTGCGTGGCAGCGGTGGAGCCAGAAAGTTGGTAGCATGACCAGGAGTCAGCAGGGTGGCAGCAGTGGGAGGACGGGAGCCAAACATGCCCGTGGTGGACCTCCTGCTTCTCAAGAGCCTATCGGCCCAGAAAGTAGTGGTGCAGGGGTTCACGGAGGCAGTGGCGGTAGCAGTCAGTCAGTGCGGAGTGTTGGGGGTAACGTCACCTACTCAGCATTGTGGCAGTTTTTTGTTAAGCCGCTGAGAGAGGTGAATATGGCCATTTGTCGAATCTGTAGACAGAAGGTGAAGCGTGGCCAGGGTGCCAATGTTGGCACCACATCCCTACGTCAACATATGCAGCATCACCGTAAAGTGGCCTGGGAGATCCGTGGCTCCAATATGGTGGTCCAGCCTGCCCCAGCAACCGCTGCATCACCCAGTGGCATGCACCAGATTTCAGGTAGTCAAGGATCCACCAACTCAGCCGAAGGAAGCTGTCTGTCCTTCCCATCATCTGCTGGTCCTGATGCTCCTGCTCTTCCTCCTCCTAGCAAGTCATCCCATCAGCAATTGATCACTGGAGCGATTTCCAAGAGACAACAGTATGTGTGCACTCCTAGCCAAGTTGCTGGTACTGCAATCCCTTCCTTTCCAAGTGGTGGATTCTGCACCCTTCAGAGAACTGATGGATTGTGCCGAGGTGGAGAGTCACAAGCCATCATTTCTTTGCCAAAAAGGCAGTACCAGCACTGCACACATATGTAGAACAGAAGGTGGCCCAGTCCTTGAGCCTGTTGGTGTCTTCCAATTTGCACGGCAGCGCCGACGTGTGGAGCCGTAACTACAGTCAAGGACAATATATGTCCTTTACGGCCTGCTGGGTAAATGTGGTTCCTGCCCAGCCAAACCAGCAACTTGGCCAGGTGATGCCACTTCCGCCTCCACGTTCTCGCGCAGTTGGACCTGCGACAATGTCCGCCTCTGTCTCCTCATCTTCCACCTTGTCCTCAGCCTGCACTGCAAGGACAATTCACAGTGCCCCACCAGCATACCACATGTGCCGGGCACGGCAGTGACATGCTGCTCTGCACCTAGTTTTCCTGGGCAAACAGAGTCACACAGGGGAAGAACTGCTCTCCTTCATCAAGAAATCGAATCCTGGCTTTCTCCGCAACAACTCAAAAACGGAACCATGTGACCGACAACGGGAAGAACATGGTGTCAGCTCTGCGTCAAGAAGGGCTGAGCCATGCGCCCTGCATGGCACATGTGTAAAATTTGGTTGTCAAGTGTTTCCTGAAGTCTTCCACCCATCTGCAAGACATCCTAAAAATGGCCTGGAAACTTTGCATGCACTTCAGCCACTCGTACACCGCCAAGCACACCCTCCTTGAGCTACAGCGGCAGAATGGCGTCCCCCAACATAGGCTGACATGCAACGTTTCCACCCATTGAAATTCCATCGTCCATATATTGGACCGACTGTACAAACAGAAAAAGGCCATAAACGATTTCTTGATAATACAGACGGAAAGAGGTACTCCCCTGTGTGACTTCAATGTTAGCCAGTGGCAGCTCATGCATGACACCTGCCGTTTTCTCGTACCCTTTGAGGAGGCCACTTTATTTGTCAGTTGCCAATACTACGGGATTAACAACGTCATTCCACTGATTCATATCCTGGAAAAGATGCTGGTAAATCTGGCTGGTCAGGGGACTGGAAATGTGGCACCTACATCTCATGGCCACATGAGCCCTGTGGGGGCTGAACTGGAGGAGGAGGACATTGGAGCACAAGCACTGTGTAACGAAATTGGTGGTTTTTCTACACAGGTGACAGGAGAGGAGGAGCAGGAGCAGCCGGAGGAGCAAGAGGGAGATGAGGGAGATGAGGAAGATGAAGAAGATGACCTAGACACACCATGGCAGTATGCAGTGGAGATGGAGGCAGGAAGTCCCTCTGAGTCACTTGTGCAAATGGCCCGATGCAAGCTCACTTGCTTGCGTAGTGACAGGCGAATTGTCATCATTCGGCAGAGGGATGACTTCTGGCTCTCGATCATGTTAGACCCTCGCTACCGGTCCAAAATGATGGCCTTTTTTACACCTGCTGACTACTGAGCAGTCAAACTGGATTTGTGGCTGGAACTGGCAGAGTTTGCCCTGGACAAGCTTTCCTGCCTGGCCAGCAGTGTGGCATCAGAGCAGTTGTTTAGTTCAGCGGAAGCCATAGTTACCCCAAAGAGAACCCGCCTGTCCACCGAAAATGTGGAGAAACTGACCTTTGTGAAGATGAATTAGGCAAGGATCAGCCAGGATTTTTAAACACCAGTGCCTGATGAGACTTGATCAGACTAGATCAGTGATAGGCAAACTGCGGCTCTCCAGCTGTTGCAGAATTACAACTCCCAGCATGCAAAGACTGCCTACAGCTTTCAGCTTACAGCAGGGCATGGTGGGAGTTGTAGTTTTGCAACAGCTGGAGAGCCACAGTTTGCCTATCACTGGACTAGATCATCCATGGGGCCACACCAACACTTTGACAAAAGAGACCTGTTTCTTCTGGCTACCTGCTTCAGCCACTATTCTGATGCTGCCACCCTCCTGATGCCACACATCTGATGCCAAGTGCTCCTTCTTACAACCACTATCGTCAGCAGGTACTGTTAGTGCCACCCACCTCCCCACTCTGTCAGTGGGTCACTCTGTGGTCTCCTGATGCTGCTGCCACCTCCACACTATGTCATCTTGCCACTCTGTAGTCTCCTGATGCTGCTGCCACCTCCACACTATGTCAACTTGCCACTCTGTGGTCTCCTGATGCTGCTTCCACCTCCCCACTGTCACCTTGCCACTCTGTGGTCTCTTGCTGCTGCTGCTGCTGCTGCTGCTACCTCAATACTATGTAACCTTGCCACTCTGTGGAATCCTCATGCTGCTGCCACCTCCACACTATGTCACCTTGCCAATCTGTGGTCTCCTGATGCTGCTGATACCTCAACACTATGTCACTTGCCACTCTGTGGTCTCCTGATGCTGCTGATACCTCAACACTATGTCACTTGCCACTCTGTGGTCTCCTGATACTGCTGATACCTTAACACTATGTCACCTTTCCACTCTGTAGTCTCCTGATGCTGCTGCTACCTCAACACTATGTTACCTTGCCACTCTGTGGTCTCCTGATGCTGCTGCTACCTCAACACAATGTCACTTGCCACTCTGTGGTCTCCTGATGCTGCTGCTACCTCAACACGATGTCACTTGCCACTCTGTGGTCTCCTGATGCTGCTGCTACCTCAACACTATGTCACTTGCCACTCTGTGGTCTCCTGATGCTGCTGATACCTTAATACTATGTCACCTTGCCACTCTGTGGTCTCCTGATGCTGCTGCTACCTCAACACTATGTCACTTGCCACTCTGTGGTCTCCTGATGCTGCTGATACCTCAACACTATGTCACCTTGCCACTCTGTGGTCTCCTGATGCTGCTGATACCTTAACACTATGTCACCTTGCCACTCTGTGGTCTCCTGATGATGCTGCTACCTCAACACTATGTCACTTGCCACTCTGTGGTCTCCTGATGCTGCTGCTACCTCAACACTATGTCACTTGCCACTCTGTGGTCTCCTGATGCTGCTGATACCTTAACACTATGTCACTTGCCACTCTGTGGTCTCCTGATGCTGCTGCTACCTCAACACTATGTCACTTGCAACTCTGTGGTCTCCTGATGCTGCTGCTACCTCAACACTATGTCACTTGCCACTCTGTGGTCTCCTGATGCTGCTGCTACCTCAACACTATGTCACTTGCAACTCTGTGGTCTCCTGATGCTGCTGGTACCTCCACACTATGTCACTTTGCCTCTCTGTGGTCTCCTGATGCTGTTGCCACCTCCACACTATGTCATTGGGCCACTATTTTGCTTTTTTGACCTGGTTGACATCATCATTTTTTTGACCCTTCTTCTGATCTGTCAGAAGGATGGAAAAATTGGATGCACAACTGATCCTGTCTGTGTAGCAGCTGTAAGGCCTGTATGGTCCCATCAGAATTGGCCTAAGACCTGCAAATATTCCATCTACGTGTCATCTCTGTTTTGGATCCACTCCTGTTTTTTTTTTTTGCATTAGCAATACTGATGGATTACTGAACAAATGCTGACAGAGTGAAAACGGATGCTCAACAGATAGGATCCATTTTATTGGGGTTATTGTTCTGACGGATTAGAGGAAGGGCAAAATAATCAGTGACGTCAACACAAACTTACTGCTGACACCTTCACCACTCTGTCGGGGGGCTCTACTTGTATAAGCGTTTAATAGAACAGGTTCTGTAGACATCTATGTGGAATCAGCTGACAATGGTGTAAAAGAAGTGTGCTCTTTCACGCTATAGTAGGATCTTGGGCCTCTGCACGGTTCTTTATACTTGACGCATGGGTGTCACTAGGTTAAAACATTCGGTGCCTGGGCCCCAGATGTTTTGTCCAGGGCCCTGAATGTACTGCCTGCTAATGAAAAAATAAAAAAAAGCGTGACTACTAGCCAGGGACGCACTGCAGGAGCTGAAGGACCTGTGATGGCATCACAGTCAGGTGATCTGTGCTAGAGGCAGAGGTCAGTGGTGGAGAAGGACCGATGATGTCACCGTCATGTGATAAGTGCAGGAGGGGGCGGAGCTAAGCTGTGAAGAGGAGAACTCGTGGAGAAGACCCTAACTGTGATGACTTCTGTGACTGAGGAGAGGTAAGTGAATGGATGGATACAGTGTGAGAGCCAGAGGAATGCTGGGAGTTGTAGTCCTGCTCTCGCACACCACCTTCCTGCTTGGTTGAGAGAGTGATGTTATTTACAAGGGACATACTGTCTGAAGGGAGGGGTGTTATTTGTATGTGGACTGTATATTAAAGGAGCTGAAGTGAAGGGAGTGATATTATTTTCTTGGGACTGTAAGTTGGAGGGGCTGAAGGGTGGGGAGTGATGCTATTTACATGGGACTGTATCTTGGAGGAGAGTGATGTTATTTAGGTCATGTGACAGCAGTTTAAAGGGGTTCTGCAGTGTTTTTAAACTGATGATCTATCCTCTGGATAGATCATCAGCATCTGATCGGCGCTTAGTCCTGCCCAGGCCATTGACACCAGTCGTAACGTCACTGGGACTGCGGTAAACAGCGAGAAGGCCGCGGTGCTACTGCCAGCGCCACTGCCTTCTCAAACAGCTGAACGGCAGGGGTCCCGGGTGTCAGACCCCCGCCGATCAGATGCTGATGATCTATCCAGAGTTTTAAAAAAACTGCATAACCCCTTTAACTCTTTAAGGACACAGCCTTATTTCACCTTAAGGACCAGGCCATTTTTTGCAAATCTGACCAGTGTGACACGTTGGTTGCTTCAGGGAGAACCACACTTCCATGGAGTACTAAATTTAGCCACTGACAATCGGATAACAAACTGGTTCTCAGACTTGAGACACTAAAACAAAAAGAATTTGAGACACTAAAACAAAAAAAAATTTATTCAAAAATATTATTTAGTAAAACTAAAGTAAATAAAAAAAGTAGACATATTAGGTATCGCCGTGTCCGTAAGAATCTGCTCTATAAAAATACCCCCTAACCCCTCAGATGAACATGGTCAAAAAAATCAAATAACGGTGCAAAAAAAAGTATTTTTTTGTCACCTTACATCGCAAAAATTGTAATAGTAAGCGATCAAAATAGTGCCAATAAAACCGTCCTCTCATCCCGCAAAAAATTTGATAATCGGCTAAAAAAAATAAAAAAATTACTTTTAGACTATGGAGATACTAAATAGCGGCCAACAAAAAATAGGACATGTCCTATTTTTGGCCGTGAAGTCAATAGGGCCATTTTTAACAGCCGTCTAGACAGGATTGTGCCCGTTTAACAGCTGATAAAAACAGGTACAGTGGGGATAAATAATATTTTAGGAGTTAAAATTATTTTAAAAATACCTCATCCAAAGCACAGGGATGCAGACTCCTCATTGGATGCAGAAGGACCTGCGCTCCCAGCGTGATGACATCATACGATCACACCAGGTTCTGCTGCAACCAGTGAGGAGCCAGTGTCCCTGTGCGTGAAAGTGGATGAGGTATGTATTATATTTTTTTTCAATAAAAAAAAAATGCTGTGGGCCATATTAATGCTGGCGGCCACTATGAGGGACATTATTAATGCTGACGGCCAATATTTGGGCATTATTTACAATTGGGGCCATTTTGGGGGGTTGGGATAAGCCAATGAAATTCATACATTTTCAAACAGCTAGATGGCGAGAAAATGGACGCACAAAGGGTCAGAAAATGGTTATGCGTATGCTTCTAAACACCTATTTATTTATTTTTATATTTTACATGCGTGTGCATGTAGCCTTACATGGAACTGTATGATGGAGACGGTTTGGGAGGGAGTGATGTTTCTTACATGGGACTGTGTGTTGGATGAGGCTGGAGGAGAGGAATGATGTTTTGTACATGGGACTGTATGTTGGAGGAGCTGAAGACAGGGGATTGATGTCATTTACATGGAACTGTATGTTGGAGGAGGCAGGAGAGATGGTGTGATGTTATTTACATGGGACTGTATGGTGAAGGGAAATTGTGTTATTGGGTCCGTATTTGAAATGTCTGGGGCATTATAATTTATGAGTGCACTACAGGGAGCAGGGGCGTAACTAGAAGTGACTGGGCCCCACAGCAAATATTTGTAAGGGCCCCTCCAGCGCGCTTCGCACCTCCCTCCTCCTATGTAAACCCCACTCCTTTGGCACAGTGTAGCGGTATACTGTATATTGTGTGGCAGAGTGGATGTATATGTGTATAACATAAACATATTTCATATGAAAACTTACAGTTACTTGACCCTTGGGGATCTCGGACACCACTTCAACACTTGGCCGGGGGCTCGGCGGAGCTGATGTTGTGCTTTATCCTAATGAGAAAGATTTCATAATAAGGATTTGGAGAAGGGGCAGAGGGATAGCAGAGCAGGGAGAGGCTGGTGCTGCTACTAGGGGCTCACACCATGGGGGAGTAATAAAGCCCACTATAATGCCCCCCCCAGTAGTAATAATTCTCCTTATAATGTGACAGTGCAAAAATACCCCCTTTTAATGCCCCCAGTTCAGCTAATGTCCCCATAGTGCCCCCATAATGTCCCAGTATAAAATACCCCTATATAGTGCCCCCAGTAAATTCCCCCATAGTGCTCCTCTCCCCCCTTCCTGCTAGTGCCCCCCATAATGTACCAGTATAAAATTCCCCATATATAGTGCCCCAGTAGATGCCCCTCAGTGTCCGGCCTCTGATAGGCTGCCGGCCTAGTGTCCCCCATAATGCCCCCCAATAATGTGCCAGTAAGTGTCCACATAGATGCCCCCCCATCATGTGCCAGTACA
Source organism: Bufo bufo (assembly GCF_905171765.1). Lineage (NCBI taxonomy): Eukaryota > Metazoa > Chordata > Amphibia > Anura > Bufonidae > Bufo > Bufo bufo. The sequence continues at coordinate 271,239,567 of NC_053394.1, read as the reverse complement.
AGTGCCTCTCTCCTCCCCCCCACATGTCCCAGTATCATAGTGCCATCTGCCCCACCCCAATGTGCCAGTAACAAGTGCCTCTCTCCTTCCCACCCCCCATGTGCCAGTATCATAGTGCCAAACCCCCCATGTGCCAGTATCAAGTGCTTCTCTCTTCCCCCCCATGTCTCAGTATCATAGTGCCATCTCCCCCCCCAAAAAAGTGCCACTATCAAGTGCCTCTCTCCCCCCATGTGCCAGTATCATAGTGCCAAACCCACCCATGTGCCAGTATCAAGTGCCAACCCCCCCCACATGCCAGTATCAAGTGCCTCTCTCCTCCCCCCATGTCCCAGTATCATAGTGCCATCTCCCCCCCCAAAAAGTGCCAGTATCAAGTGCCTCTCTCCCTCCCCCCCATGTGCCAGTATCAGGTGCCAACCCCTCTCCCCCCCCATGTGCCAGTATCAGGTGCCTCTCCCCCCCCAGGTGCCAGTATCCGGTGCCTCTTTCCCCCCCATGTGCCAGTATCAGGTGCCAACCCCCCTCCCCCCAGTGCCTCTCTCCCCCCACCATGTGCCAGTATCAGGTGCCAACCCCCCCTCCCCCGCCCAGGTGCCAGTATCAGGTGCCAACCCCTCCCCCCCATGTGCCAGTATCAGGTGCCAACCCCCCCAGGTGCCAGTATCAAGTGCCCCCCGCTCCCCCCATGGCAGTAACAGTCGGGTATTAAAAAAATTCAAATAAACACTTCTACTTACCTCCATGTCAGCGATGCGATGCAGCCTCTTCCTGTGTCCCGCCCTGTATGTCCATATATGGAGTCAGTGCTTGTATTTCAGAAAAGTTTCTGCTGGGATTCGAACCCACGACCTTCTGTATCAGAGGCAAAGCACTTAACCACAAGACCATAAGAGCTGCCTTGCTGCTGAGTGAAAAATATGAGACTTCTACTGTTATAGCTGGCTAAGTTTACATCTATACACATGACAGCTGCTCATATATAGAGATATAGCAGAGCTGAGTGTGCTGGGACAGCTGTCATATAGAGATATAGCAGTGCTGGGTGTGTTGGGGCAGCTGTCATGTGTATAGATGTACACTTAGCCAGCTATAACAGTAGAAGTCTCATATCTTTTCAATCAGTTGCAATGCAGCCTTTGTTTTATGGCTGTGTGGGTAAATGCTTTGCCACTGATACATTGATAGATTGGAGGTTGTGGGTTCGAATCCCAGACACATCAGGAGACTTTAGGAGACAGTAAGATTAGATCATATTAGCGAGGGGGCCTCGCTAATAAAAATCGATATTTAACTAACTTGAAAATAAACTGTCACACACGCTGCCGGGGCGCCGGGCCCCCTTGGCAGCCCGGGCCCCAAAGCAGCTGCTTCCCCGGTAGTTACGCCACTGACGCCACTGGAGGATTATAACTATAGATGGCACTGCAGGGGGGCATTATAAATACAGAGGACATTATTGGGGTCCTGTTTGCTACAGGGGGCTCTATAGGAGTATTTACACCACTGGGGAGAGCTTTATTACCACTGGGGGAACAATAGGGGGGCCTCATTTCTACTAGGGGCTGTGTGAGGGCATTATTAATATTGGAAGGCTCTTCTACTAACAGAGAAGATCAGTAGAGACGCCACTTGGGAGGCTCTGGATTTGAGAGGTATGTGCTGCTGTATACTGCTGTATGTTTTATAGTGTCTATGCAGCAAGTAAAGCAGGTAAATGTCTTTAGTGCTAGTGCGGGCAGGGGCCATATGCATTGGGACTTGGGCCCCGGATCTTTTGAGACCCTAGCAACGCCCCTGCTTGACGCTAACATCGACCTGTAAGGCTGGGTTCACACTTGAGTTATTTGGTCAGTTGGGCGAACCGAACCTTCCAAATTGAATTTTTGAAAAATTCACTCATCTATAATGACAGTTAGAAAAACTGTTAACCCTTTGTGACAGAATGGCTCATTATTTTCAAAAAAGACTAATTGAAAATATGATTTTTAGCCAAAAATTAGTAAAAATGCAATCATAAATTGCCTCCAAAGATGTACATAGCCTTTAACTATTAAAATATAAAAATTATATATTCCATACGGCAAATTGAATAAAAACTACAGATTGTCCTGCAAAAAATAAGCTCCTACCCAGCTCTGTAGACATAACTATAAAAACGTTATGGGGGTCAGAGTATCATGATGAAAAGAATTAACTATTTTGTTTCAAAGTTATTTCTTCAGTATTACAACACAAGAAAAACTATATAAATAGTGGTATAATTGTAATCATACCAACCCAGAGAATGAAGGGCACAGTTAAGTTTCACTGTACAGGGAATGTCATAGAGATAAAACCTGTAAAACTGTGGTGGAATTTTTAATTTTTTTTTTATTCCACCAATTTGGAAATTTTTCCTGCTTCCCACTACAGTGTATGTCACAATAAATGGTGGCAATAGAAAGTACAACTTATCCCACAAAAAACAAGCACTAATACGGCTAAGGGAACCTTTAAAAAGTTATGGGGTTATTGCCATAAATGCATTGCTATAACTGAACAATATCTTGCAATAATATACCACATGTTTAATAATATGAGTATAAAAGTAAGGAGTTATTGTCCGTCATGTCACTCATGTCTGTTTACTTTGACTTTCCATCATGCCACTAATGCCATTTTCCTGCTGCTGCTGCTGCCGCCGCAATAATGCTACTGCCATGCTCTGCCGACCATCATCTTCCATAAGGCTGCTGCTAACACCATCATGCTTCTGACTTTCTGCCAACATGTACCATATTGCTGCTGCAGCCACCACTGCCTCAGCAGCTGCTGTTCCTCGCTGTTAACTGCCACCACCATTAACGCAAAGCATCTGCTGCCACTCTCACTACTACTACTATAGACAACCTTGTATTTTCAATGCTATACTGCTCCTGCTGCTGCCACATGCCACCATATCCGTACTGTATCCTTTCCACATGCACACTGCACTGCTTTTGCTCCCAATTAAAAGGGATATTTTTTTTTTAGGCTTGTTCACAACAAGCCACTTTTTCTTCTGACAATCAACACTTATGCATGTCGTACAGGCTGGCATTCTGACCCTGTCAATAAGCATAGTTTTTGCATGCTTGTCCCCCCAACCACTTTTTTGTTTAATCCCATAACACCGTGTATTTTTAAACATCATCTGCTGCTGATAAGGGACAATTTTGGAAAGCTTTGGAATATGAAAAAGCAGAACCCATGTGCAATGTGTTTTTAAACAGGCTGTATGTTATCATCATCAAACGTGCGTTTACCCATAGCTATGTATGACAAAGTCACTCAGACATCATTTACTATTGTGGTCATTGATTTCCAGAGACTGGGGAGGGGGGATGTTTGTGTGGGAAAAAAAAAATCATAAAAAGTAAATGAAAAGTTTTCCTAAAAATTATGAGTCTTAGGAGGCTAGAGGGGGTTATATAAAAACTTTCAGGGCAATCGGAGAAACTTTAGTGTGGCACAAAGCGATTTGGGTCCGAACCAAACTATTTATAAAATGTGGCGAACCAGACCTGAAGCAAATCTTGACTGGTTCGCTCATCTCTACTATGTGTCTATGCATACAGTTTAATAGGGAGGTCTCTGGTGACAGATTCCCTTTAGTAGTTTGGGCATTTTGGGCATTACTTTTTTTATTGTTTATCATAACTTGTGAGCCTCAGATAAAAAAAAAAAAAAGAAAATATTTATCAAGACTCATTCAAAGCAAAACTGTCTTAGTTGTCCCTAGCAATAAATTAGATTAAACCTTCAATTTTTCAGAGCGTCTTTTGATTTATTGCTTTGGTCAACTGAGCCAGTTTTCCTTTGCACCAGTTTTGATGAGTCTCCCCCACAGTGTTTTAATCAGGTGAACCACAGTTATGATATTATGTGATATTTTCGTGTTGTAAAGCATATTACTTAGGGGTAAATTTAACTCCCCTGACCCCCCCTTCACCACCGCACTAGTTTTCTGGTGGAAAAAAAAGTTGAAAACCTAGTGTTTGTGACTTTTTAAATCTAGGAATCTAGGCACAAACCAAAAAGGGGGCATAGCGAGGGTGGGCCAGCAGATTTGACACATTTTTCTTAATTTACACCATTGGCATAATAGAAGTCTAAAATGTAAGGTAGCTTCGAGCCTCGTCATAAGTTAGACACATCTTCCCACAGCACTGAAGACATTAAAGACTTGGGTAAAAAACTGGTCTATGATAAATTTCTCCCCTTAGTCTTTTATAATTTAAACAGTGAGCTACAGAAGTTTAGCTGGAGTCTCCTAGCACAGCTGAGCACTGATACAAAGATCCAGTTAAGTATGAACAGATGTTTCTATTTGAAGAAAGTTCATACACTTGTTTCAATGTTGGAAATGTAAACCAAATTTGCTCTTCTGTGCCTTCTATTCCAGGCGGATCTTTTTACAGAACTTCTATTGTCCCAACAGCAGCACTAATTTCTTCCTTGTTCCATACACTTCTATGCTGAGCTGCTGGGCTGCTCCAAGTTTCAAGTAGAGCATCGCAAACTGAATCTTAAGTTGGGGCACAACATATTTTACAAAAGATAAGAGATCACATGCTGTGCTTTCATTTATGTCTTTGATGTATTTTTTTCATAAACATGACTGTTCGTAAGTGATACTCTATTCTGATAGCCTGCAGAGCTCTGCAGATGGATGCCTATTAACATGTTCTATAGCTGCTGTGAAAACAAGACCTTGCATTGACATTATTTCTCAATTTTCTACTCCGGCTAATCTAAAGAGAACCAGTGCTGTTACAATTCATGAGCTTTTTAAAAATAGATTGACACCTGTTTCTCTCATCTCAAAAATAATTCATCAACGGTAACTCATTTTGAGCCGAAAGGATCCAATTCTGTTCTCCTACTGTCATTTAATGATACATAAGCATAAAATAAACATTGTCATTCATAAATATGGGCAGGCCCTTAAAATTCTACATAATGTTGAAATAAAAATAGTTTTAAGTTAAAGAGAACATGTCATGACGAAATCCAGTGCAGTCTACAGGCAGCATTTTATAGAGCAGGTGGAGCTGAACAGAATGATATATAGCTTTTATTTCCTTAGGATAGGTCATCAATATCTAATCGGTGGGGGTCCAACTGACGGGATTGCTGCCAATCAACTGTTTGAAGAGGCCGTGGTGCTGTAGTGAGCTCCACAGCCTTTTCCCAGGCCAGAGACAACACGTTCATCTGTCATGTGGCTTAGGTGCAGCTCAGTCCCATTCAAGCAAATAAGCCTGGGTGGCAAAATCAAGCATAGCTGCTGTATTTGGAGCTGTGCTTGGCTTGGTATGTTGTGAGGAGGCAAGAGCATTCATTAGCTTCTTCAAACAGATGATTGGCAGGGGCTCTGGGAGTAGGACCTTCAATCATCACATATTGAGGACCTATTCTAATTTTGTACTGCTGGAAAACTCCTTTAAATCTCTACTCTTTCTGAGCTCAGTAAGTGGGTGGTCCTATAAGTGATTGACAACCTTCCCTGTATAAATGTGTAATCATAGGTAGCTGTTAGTCTCTGGTAAAATGGCCCACTTGGCAAAGTGAGTGCAAACAGAGCAAATATGTAAAGCCCTTCAAGTGTGCATCAGCTGTACAGTACAGTGATCCCTCAAGTTACAATATTAATTGGGTCCAGGATGACCATTGTATGTTGAAACCATTGTAACCTGAGTAATCAGTTCCAAAGCCCCAAAATGTCATCCAAGATAACAGAAAATGAAGATTTAAGAAAAATAAGCAGATAACTAAGACAGATAAAACAACTCCTTACACATAACAGTCAGGAATATCTGCTAACTAGCAACTAATCCAGCTATTTTACCAGAGAAGTGGCCTTGATTGGTTGGATCTGAGTCTGAGGCACTGTATGTTGAGTCTGGTTTCAACTTACGATGGGTCAGAAAAGACCATGGTATGTTGAAAATATAACAATTATAACCATATAAATTAATCAACAAGGTTATTACTTTTCCCATTTCCCCTCATTTAAACCTTTTTCCCCACCCTTACTCTTACCCTCCCTTGCGATGCGTCTCCTATCCCCTCATCTTCAGACTTTGCATCCTTTAATAATGTAGTCAGAAATGTGACTCCATTGGTACCCCACAGGTACATAACATGTCTCAGGAGTTCTTGGGGAAGGTAGACAGGTGTGGACCGTGTAACTGGAAGATACCTTCTATGCTTTGCTGTCTCACGGAAAGTTGTCCTATAAAATTTGGCATCTGGACCAAACCCCAGCCACCCCCCCCCCCCCCCCCACACACACACACACACCAGAATAATTACATAAAGTATGTCATGCAATGCAGCACAATGTGAAACAGCACTTTACTGGTAGAATGCCATAGACAGATTAAGGATCCAGGCCTTAGAACACACAAGATAAGTTATGCCCACTAGTGTTGGTCGAGCACCAAAGTGCTCAGGTGCTCGAGTAGAACACCTCAGGATGCTCGGGTGCTCTACAGAGCACCCGAGCACAATGGAAGTCAATGGGTGAACCAGAGCATTAAACCAGGCACCCCAGGCACAGGAAAGGTCAGAAATTGATGGAAACACCACTGAAATGGTTCGGGAACTGCATAGGGAGGATGTCTTTAAGCATCTTGGACTCCCAAATCGCTGCTGGGTGCTGCCAAAAAATACAAGGAAGAGGCACTCTGATACAACCTGTATATTACATAAAGGAGGGCCTCATTCACATTGTGGTACAACTGTTCAGGTAGTGGGACTCCTACACCCATAAATCCTATGCACTAAGTGAAAGGGCTTCCAAAAATTACAAGGAACCGACACTAGAATACACCCTTTATTACACATAAAGGAGGGAATCCTACACACCCTTGAAAAATTGTGATTAATGGCCTGCTGGTGACCCTCAAAAACTATTGGAGCAAGGGCCTACTGATCTGACAATCTAAAACATTAGGGTCAAGGACCTGCTGTTGATGTGGCCATCTAAAACATTAGGGGTGAGGGTCTGCTGCTGAGATGACCCTCTAAAAGATTAGGGGCGAGTGCCTGCTGCTGATCTGACCTTCAAAAACAGGGTCACAGGAAAGGCAGCCTAACATAAAGTCAGCCATGTGTGCCAGAGTCCCAACAGACAATACTTCGCTGTCCTCATCAGGAGGATGACTCTCAATCTTCTCATCCTCTTCCTCCTCTTCTACCCATCCACGCTGAACAGATCGACTAAAACTTCCATGGGTACTACCCTCTGTAGTGGAGGCAACCATCTCCTGCTCTTCCTCCTCCTCATCATCATCCAATTCGCGCTGAGAAAATGAACTTAGGGTGGTCTGGCTATCACCCTGTGTACCATCTTCCCTATTTCCACCTCTTCCACATGCAAAGCGCCTGCCATAATTGCGAGCAGGGAGCGTTTGAGTAGATACAGAAGTGGGATGGTTACGTTGATAATAGCGTTATCGCCGCTCATCATCTGTGTTGATTCCTCAAAGTTGCGTAAAATCTCACAGAGGTCAGACATCAATGCCCACTCGTCGCTTGTGAAGAGCGGAAGCTGACTGGAAAAGCGACGATCATGTTGCAGCTGGTATTCCACTACTGTCCTCTGCTGCTGACAAAGCCTGGCCAACATGTGAAAATGTAGAATTCCAGCGCGTGCTCACGTCGCACAACAGTCGGTGAGCTAGCAATTACAACCGCTGCTGCAGTGTTGCCAGACTGGCGGAAGCTGTGAATGACTTGTGGAAATGGGCACACACAGCGTACCTTCACCAGTAGCTCAGGCAAATTGGGGTAGGTTTTGAGAAACCACTGAACCACTAGGTTGAACACGTGTGCTAGGCATGGTATGTGTGTGAGCCTGCCGAGCTCCATGCCTGGTTCTAGGTTGAGTGGCGAGAGCCACAGCTCAGTCTGGTCCCTTATACCCTGCCAAAGCTCTGTGGCAGTGTGCGGTTTGTCACCTAAGCAGATCAGTTTAAGCAGGGCCTGTTGCTGCTTCCCCACTGCAGTGCTACACTGCTTCCAGCTACTGACTGATGTCTGACTGGTGCTGCAAGATGATAATTCAGAGGTAGAAGTGGAGGAGGAGGTGGAGGAGCAGAAGGGGGGTTGCAGCCACTAATGTAGGTGGTGGCGGAAACACTGATGGAAGTAGGGCTTGCAATCCTTGGTGTCGGTAGCACCTGTGCCATATCAGGGTACGACTCGCTCCCGGCCGCCACAACGTTAGCCCAGTGTGCCGTCAGGGAAATGTAGAATCCCTGGCCAAAAGCACTTGTCCATGTGTCAGTCGTTAAGTGGCCCTTCCCAATAACTGCGTTGGTCAGGGCATGGGTTATGTTACGGGACACATGCTGATGTAAGGCTGGGACTGCACACAGTGAAAAATATTGGCGACTGGGGACAGAGTAACGCGGGACAGCCACCGCCATCAGGCTGCGGAAAGCCTCAGTGTCTACAAGCCTAAATGGCAACATTTCCAGTGCCAGCAATTTGGAAAGGTGCGCATTTAGTACTATGGCCTGTGTGTGGGTGGCTGGTTATTTGCACTTTCATTTAAAGTCCTGAGGTATAAACATCTGTACACTGGGCTGGAACACAGAAGTGGATGTGCTAGCTGATGGTGCTTGCGAAGGTCCAGGTGCATGGCGGGAGGCATAAGGAGGGGAAGAGGAGGCAGTGGTGTAACCCGCAGACACTGATTGTGGACCCAGGCGTTCGGCCCACCTATTTGGGTGCTTTGATAACATGTGACGGATTAAGCTGGTGGTGGTGAGGTTGCTAGTGTTCATGCCCCTGCTCATTTTGGCACGGCACAAGTTGCAAATGACAATTTTATTATCCGTACTTTCTTAAAAAAAGCTCCAGACTGCGGAAGACCTACCCCTTGGCAATGGAGATTGCCGCAAGGGGGTGCTTCGGGGAAGTTGCGGGCCTGTTTGGTGTAGCCCACCTTCTTCCTCTTGCCACCCCACTGCCTCTTCCAGCCTGTTGCGGTGCTGCGTTCCCTACCCCTCTGTACTGCTGTCCTCACTCGGCTTGCCACCTTCCCAGGTTGGGTCAGTGACTTCGTTGTCCACCACCTCCTCTTCCACTTCCTCACTCTGGTTATCCTCCTGACTTGTTGACCTAAAAACAACCTCAGTTATTGACAACTGTGTCTCATTCTCATCATGAACCTCTTGAGACACTAATTGCGGTTGACTTATTGGCAACTCTGTCTCATCATCCACCTTCTGAAACACTAATTCCCCACCATCATCTTCTTGTGACTGTGGATGCTCAAGAGTTTGGGATTGAGGGCAAATTTCTCTTCATGTCCCTCTTAAAGTGGGCTTGTCAAGAGGCCCAAATCAAGGAATGGCGATGAAAGGAGCTCCTCGGAATATCCGAGTGTGGGATCACTTGTTTGCCAAGACTCTCCATGGGGGGGAGGAAGGAGAATCAGGTGAGGATTCTGTTGACCACACTGAGACTGGACTTTGTGGAAGACAGGGTGGTGCTTAATCAACTGGAAGCATTATCTGCTGCAATCCAACCGACCACCTGTTTGCACTGGTCTGACTTCGAGGTGTCCTACGCCGCCCTGCAAACTGGGACATGAAGCTAGGTATCGTGGATGAGTGTGTTTCTTGTGCTCTGGCAGCAGGCACAGTTTCACCATGCCCAGGGCCACGGCCTCTGTGTGCACCATCAGCAGCATGGCCACTTCCCCGTCCCTTACTGCTTGCCTTGCACATATTAAATGGTATATATGCTTGCAAAAATGTCACACGTACAGTAGCGCAGGTTTTGTAAGTGTATGCGCAAATAAAGTACACAGAATGTCACAGATATTTTTAGTATGCGCACACATTAAATAGGAGATGTAGCACAGATAATGTCGCTGTCTGCAGCATCTGTGAAAAAAGTACACTGAATGTCACAGATAATTTTAGGATGCACAAACGTTATACAGGAGGTATAGCGCAAGTAATGTTGCTGTCACCACCACCTAATAAAAAATTACACTGAATGAATGTCACTGATATTTAGGATACGCAAACGTTATACAGGAGGTATAGCGCAAGTAATGTCGCTGTCACCAGCAGCTAATAAAAAATTACACTGAATGAATGCAACTGATATTTAGGATACGCAAACGTTATACAGGAGGTATAGCGCAAGTAATGTCACTGTCACCAGCAGCTAATAAAAAATTACACTGAATGAATGTCACAGATATTTTTAGGATGCGCACACATTAAACAGGAGATGTAGCACAGATAATGTTGCAGTCTGCAGCATCTATGAAAAAAGTACACTGAATGTCACAGATAATTTTAGGATACGCAAACATTATACAGGAGGTATAACGCAAGTAATGTTGCTGTCACCAGCGGCTAATTAAAAAATGACACAGAATTATTGTCACTGATATTTAGGATGCGCAAACGTTATACAGGAGGTATAGCGCAAATAATGTCGCTGTCACCAGAGGCTAATAAAAAAATGATACTGAATTAATGTCACTGATATTTAGAATGCGCAAAAGTTACACAGGAGATGTAGCGCTGGTAATGTTGCTGTTACCAGCGGCCAAACAATTGCGCTTAATATCACAGATATTTAGGCTGCACAAATGTAAAATAAAAGATGTAGCAGAGGTTGTGTCACTATCAGAAGCGGCACTAGCAATTACACGCAATTTAGCGCAGGTTGTGCTAATAATATATATTTCAGCCAGATACAACTATAGTCCTTAAAAGAACTTTTGGGTCTCTAACAATTCCACGCAATTTAGCGCAGGTTGTGCTAATAATTATATTGCTGCCAGATACAATAGTCCTTAAAGGACTTTTGGGTCTCTCTAATAATTCCACGCAATTTAGCACAGGTTGCGCTAATAATGATATTGCTGCCAGATACAACAATAGTCCTTAAAAGGACTTATGGGTTTCTAACAAGTTTTTTCACTAAAATATAACTTTTTCACTCCCTACACTATCTGTCCCTTCTTCAGCACAGCTTTCTCTGGATAAGACTGAGCCGAACACTTGTCATCGGGTGCTATATAGAACCCGATGACGCGTTCCGGACAGCCAATAACTGTAATGCCCGTAGTCAACTTAGCTGAGGCATTACAGTGAGTCCCAGTTCCTCTGCGCATGTGCGGGGAGGAGCACCGTGCTCGAGCACACGCGGTGTTCGGCCGAACACCGTGATGTGCCGAGCATCGCAATGCTCGAGTAAAGTTAGTGTTCGGCAGAGCATGTTCGCCCAACACTAATGCGCACCATTAAATGAAAATGTTAAACCTGGCCAATACGTTTTCTTACTGATTTCAGTTTATTATATACTTCTTCTTGGTTAAGGAGAGATGTAAGAAATGTCATTACCAAAGACTGATGTGGGGATTCGCTCTGGTAGGCAGCTTAGCGGACGCAGTATAGAGGCAATCACAAAGTCTTTAACTTAAATAGTTCAGTGCTTATTCACACAGAAGGCAAAACAAAATAACAGTTCGCAGTGTTGGTGTATGTTCACCCCAGGGACAGTCCACAGAACACAAACGTTCACCTTGTTAGAGGTTTTTCATCAGCCATCCACAGCAGGCTTTACGGGGCCTGTTTTCCAGAAATGCGGCTCTCAGGCCTTTAGCACGGCACATCTCATGCAGATCTCAAAAACCACAGAGTGTCCACAGCTTCACAGTGAAATGGAGGATAATCCACACAGCTGAGACTGCTGGCTGGGTTTTTATATCCCTAACCAAAACCCGGCCAGGAACATGGGGAGCAGCCACCCACCCTACCTTTTGGCTGCTCCCAGTAAGAGCCGGCCCTGATCGGCTCTATAGCCATACTAAATAACAAATAGTGTCAGTCAGCACTAACTGCCGCTGATACTTAAAATTACCGACTCTTACCTCACCGAGGCCAGGAATCTCAGTGACACATACCTTCCGTCAATTAGGAACCCTTGCGCCTTCCTACACTAATCATTGATTAGAGATGAACAAATCAATTCTAAACAAATTTAATTCATCTTGACTTTCTCAAAATTTCAGATTCCAGCTGCATCCAAATCTTTTGTAAATCTATTCGGATAAATCTCTCAAAATGGTAATCAACATATTACAGGTCTGAAGACAAAGAAGAAGGTATCTGCCTCCAAAAGCAGCTGATTTGTGGACCACATTTAAATTTTAAAATAAAATGCAACATGTTATTGAACAGGCTGTTACCTCCAGTTACCATGCTTTTACCCATAGCCAGTGGTGGTTTTGAACACCATGCAAACAACGCAATTCATGGGGACCCCGCGTCCTCAAACAGTGCTAGTTGACAATAAGTCACAAGAGCCTATGGCTCCTGTCCCCGGCATTCACTCTCATAGGCCTCAGGCTGCTAGGACTGAAGATTATGAGGCAGTGTACTGGCACAGGCCATTGCATATCATGACCACCTGTGTCAGGTTTTCAGCTGCCTAATCACTAGAAGTAATATATGTCACTTTCACCCGTTTTTGCTCTAAAGAGCTTGAAATGGGTTGGATATAATCCTAGGAGACCTCAGAATCTCATACTGACTTTTGAGGGCAATTGGGGTACTTTTGATTCCGGTTAAATTTATTCATACCCAAATCAAATCTGACAACTGATTTGAATCAGAATTGGACCTGAAATGAATTTCAAGAAATTCACTCTGCAAAGAAGAGTCTTTCAAGGGAGATACTTTCAAGAGGTAGAGCTAGCAAGATGGTTCTCTTTTCTCAGGAGACACTACTTTGCATATTATTTTCCCATGGAGCATTGCCAATAAGTCTCCATACCATGAATCACTTCTAGTAAGTCTCCACACAGGGCTCATCTCTTTAAGTGCTCATCTCTTTAATACCTTGCTTAGGCTACTTTCACATGTGTAGCCGAGTGTTCTGGACAGCTGTTCTGGCAGACAATGCCAGGAATAAGCCGGACAAGAAATGCTGCGTGCAGTGGCTTTTTCTGTCTGATTCTCAACATATTTGCTGAGTATCAGCTGGATCTCTGCTGGACTCATTATAGTAAATGGGGTCCGATGGGCAGGCAGTAGTATCTGGCAATGCCAAACCCATTGAACTTCGCTAGGCTTTTCTATGCTGAAACAGCCTGCCGGAGAGGACAGCCGCAGGTGTAAAACCATCATTAAGAAATTCACTCCTTATGGATCATTTTAAATGGTCATGTCTTTAGTATCCTTAAAGCTATGTACACCTTTGGGAGCATTTTTTATTATTATTATTGAGATGCTGTAGTAGCAGCCTCTGGATCTTCTCTCTTTTCCATCAGTCAGGGAGCTGATGGCTCCTTATGTCTACTCTCTGACATTATAAACACTCATTATAGCTCAGTTCTTATCTTACTGATAAGAATGTGGCTTAAATAAGTGCTTATGACCTCTTAGTAGTTTAGAGATGAGGGTTATTAGATGACCGGCACAAAGAAAAAGTAAAAAATACGATTCACACAGCCTAACAGTTAACCCTTTGTGACAGACCGGGTCAATAATTTTAATAAAGGCCAATTGAAAGTATGATCTTTAGCAAAAATTTGTAAAATGCAATCATAAACAAAAATTGCCTTCGAAGGTGCCGTTAAACATGGCTGTGATAATCAATGAAGGTTACTGGGCGTAGTGAACAAAAGAAGGATGGTTATTGTGCAGAGATATACCCTTTATATTCAGGACAACATTTTAGCCTCAATTCCACTTAGGCCAGATTCCTATCTGTATATTTCATACCGGCAGGCTGTTCCGTCAGAGGACTGCCTGCCAGAATGAACCGGATCTGGTGCTACCAGATGTGAACAAACAAAATGTCAGTTGGCCCCCTTAAAGTATAATGGGGTGCTGCAGACACTCTGTTCGCATCCAGTTGGCAAGCGGAGAACCCACCAGATGAAAAACGCTGCATGCTGCGGTTTGTGTCTGGACCATCTTCCACTCGCCTGCCAGAATAGGCTGCCGGGGGGGCGGAGCTAGCGCCTGAGCTAAATGGCTGCATCTGACTGAAGCTCCTGCTTTCAACCTGCTGTGGGGACGGCATTCTTCAACTAACTAATCACAAAATGGTCAAATATGGTGGACCTAAGCACGGGGATCCTACCCCTCAAGCAAAAGTGGCTCCCGCTGTGTAAGATATGACAAAATTCCTAAAGAAGCAGCATACAGCCGCACCGACTAAAGATCCCAAGATGGGCGTGACTCTCTGCTGCACTATGAGCTCCCGCGCTTCAGGCCAATCCGACTGTGAGGACGAGTCTGGAGAGACCGGTGAGTCACAAAACCTCCCGATCTCTCGCCGCTTCATTAAGCAAGCCCTGGAAGAGGTCCTAAACCCCATCTACTCCAAACTACAGGAGGTGGCCCAAGATGTCCAACAAATAGGCCACAGGGTGGACTCATTAGAAGCCGCACAATCCGCTACCCTAGACCATAGCGCGGCGGTCTCACAATCTCTCTCATTATGCCAAACGCATATTAATCAGCTATACTCATCCCTGGAAGACCAGGAAAATCGTGGCAGACGAAACAACCTCCGGTTCAGGGGAGTCCCTGAATCGGTTTCAGCCGTGGACATTCCATCAGTGATCATGAAGATAGTCGCCTCTTTACTTGGGGACTTTGACCCTTCTATGCTGATTATAGAAAGGGCCCACCGAGCTCTACACCCGCGCCCTAAAGAAAATGACCCACCAAGAGACATTATTAGCCCCTTCCTGAACTTCCACGATAAAGAAGCAATACTCAAAGCGTCCAGAGCTGCGCCATCTATTCTCTTGGACGAGGTCCATATCCAGATCTACCAGGACCTATCTCCATCCACTCTACAAAAGAGAAGAACACTGCGACCCCTCACGTCCCTCCTCAAAGAGAGACAGATTCCATACAGGTGGTCCTTCCCTTTTGAACTATCATTCATAGTCTCCGGCAAGAGGATCAGCATTTCTTCTTTTTCAGATCTCCCAGAAGCATTCAGCGCGCTGGATATTGCTCCATTGGATATAATAGACTGGGATAAAGTGCAGGACATCACATCCTTACCCTCCATTCCAGTCCATTCCAGTCCTCCAACCCTGGGAACTTTCTACCACTCCAAAGAAACAAAAGTCCAAGAAGAACATGGACTCTATAACTCCCAAGAAGCCGCATGCTTCTCACGATGGTTCCTGATTCATCCTCAAATAACTCAGCATTTAACCCCCTCAGGGTTCTCTAACCTGATCTGATTCTACCTCAATCCACCTTTTCTATATATTAGTGCTGGGTTTCCAGCTGGCAATACTTTCAGTCTTACCTACTTCTACCTGCCCTACCCTGTAACTCTCTTCTCCCTAAGTGTTTCTTTCCATCCTTACCTATGTATTATTATTCCACTGCTCCAACTGTCCTCCTTCCATCCCCAATTTTGTGATATGTTGTCTTTCGTGATTACAATTCCCCACCTCATTGTAGGTTTCTTGTGAATTACTTCCCCCCCTACAATCTTTTGTTACCATCTGTACACCTTCTCATAATGATAATGATCTCCTTACTATGGTTATCAGTTTCATTTGATTTTCCCTTATTTATAATGTTGGGCTATTTATATTTGTCACAATACCTGTACTCATCGCTGTTTCTTGCCACTGACCAGACAAGTTATGGCTGATTTGAATGTAGTATCCTACAATGTAAAGGGTCTAAGGTGTCTCCCTCTAAACGTTGCTAAATATTCTCCCTTCTATGGAAGGAAAAGTGCAATGTAGTATTCCTCCAAGAGACCCACTATAAGCATAACAATTACCCTAACCTCTCCTATGCTAAATTTCCGACATGGTACCACTGTGGTGCAAATGGCACTGCCTCAAGGGGAGTCAGTATTGGGTTCCGCAGAGGCACCCCTTTCACTTATCTAAACCATATCCAAGATCCAGAGGGCCGCTACATTATTCTGAAAGGTCGTGTGGGCCAGACCCCGTTGGATTGCTGAACTTCTATCCTTGGTGGAGACTCATAGGGAGGGCATCCTAATCCTAGCTGGTGATCTAAATTTAACCCTTAACCCTTTGATTGACTCCTCCTCAAAGAAGTCTGCCCTATTATCTAGGGAGATCCGTGCTACTCTGGCTATACTGTTTAACCTAGGATTTGTTGATATATGGAGATGTTTGAATCCAAATGTTATTGACTACTCTTTTTATTCTCCAGCTAACAACTCTTACAGCAGAATTGACTACATACTGGTGTCGAAGGAGCAGCTACAACTCTGTTCCTCAGCTCGAATCAGGGTTATGACTCTTTTCGATCATGCGCCCATCTTTTGCACCCTCCGTCATCCCGCAGGACCAGGTAGGTCGTCCTGCTGGAGGCTCAACGAGTCCATTCTGAGTAATGACCTCCATAAAAACCGAGTATCATCTCTCCTGAAAGAATATTTCACCATTAATCAAACCCCCTCCATCTCCCCTAATGTGCTTTGGGATGCACATAAAGTCTTTATTAGAGGTCAAATCATTAGTTTATGTTCCTTTCTAAAGAGAGAATCTGAAAAAAAAGCTAAACTCCCTCCTCTCACAGATTAACTCTTTGGAAAAAACGCATAAAATCTCTCTGCTCCAGCTCCATTTGTCTGAATTGACAACCCTTAAAACTGAACTGAAGAACTTGCTTAATGAGCGTTCCGCTAGGTTCTACTTATCATCCCAACAAAAATGTTCGCACATGGAGATAAAGCCACAAAATTTCAAATGCAGAGAATCAAACGCAGAAGGCTTGCAAATTATGTCCAAAACATCACTGCCCCTTCTGGTAATACACTTTTTAGATCAGAAGATATCGCAACCTCTACAACCTCCCCCCTTCCAGACCCTTGTTATGACAAAGAGCACAATATCTCTTCCTTTCTCAAAACATTAAACCTCCCAGCTCTCACAACTTCCCAACAAGAGAAACTTGCTGCTCCTTTCACCCTGTCAGACCTAATAGAGGCGCAATTCCTCCCCTACAGGGAAATGCCCAGGACCCGACGGCCTACCACTGTCTTATTATAGATCCTTTTCAGAAACACTCTAACCCCATTTCCTCCCGGTTTGTAACAGAGCCCTACTTAACACCCCTGTCTCTGCAGATATGACTAGAGCCACCATAACAATCATCCCCAAACCCGGTAAAGACCCATCCTCATGTTCAAATTACCGTCCCATCTCCTTACTAAACACTGACCTTAAACTATTGGCCAAAATGTTAGCTAATAGGTTGCAGCAGCTACTCCCCTCCCTAGTCCATCCAGGTCAGGTAGGATTTGTTAAAGGAAGAGGAGGGAAAGATAACGTAATGAAAATATTAAATGCCCTATACTTTTCATCCCATAAGACGATTCCATTAGTCATGCTTGGCACAGGCACGGAGAAAGCTTTTGATAGAATTGACTGGTCATATATCAAGCTCACCCTTGCAAGGTTTGGTATCCCAGAACAATTCTCCAATGCAGTCACGGCTATGTATCATTCTTCCTCGGCGTCTGTGTCAGTGAATGGGATCCTATCTCCCTGCTTCCATATTAAAAATGGCACTAGACAGGGCTGTCCCCTTTCCCCCCTTATCTTCGTACTGGTCATGGAAACAGTGTTACAAGCCTTAAGGCAACAGGAAGATATTGTTGGTCTTTGTGTTGGGGATCAGGAAATTAAACTGGCAGCCTTTGCTGACGACCTACTAATCCTCACGACAAACCCCAAAAAATCCCTTCTAGCTATTCTATCCATATTAGACCTATTTGGCTCCCTCTCCAATTTTAAAGTCAATCCTACTAAATCCCAACTCCTCCATAGGGGGTTCTCCTTGTCAGCTCTTAGGTCTCTCCAATCCCAATCCCCATTCAACTGGTCCACACAACAACTAACATATGTATGCGTGAAACTTTCCCCTAACACCGCAGACCTATATAAACTCAACTATCTTCCACTCTTACATTCTATGGTTGCCCAGTTGGACTCATTGGACCTCCCGTAGCTCTCCTGGTTTGGCAGGAAAAACATGGTATCTGCACTGGTTTTACCCAGACTGACTTAGCTAATACAATCCCTCCCAATCAAAATCCCGAAATCCTTCTTCATTACTTTCAATAGAGCAATCCTCAAGTTCATCTGGAAAGGAACGACGTCCTAGAATCTCCTTCGACACTCTTACTAAATCTAAACGGCTAGGAGGAATTGGCCTTCCTCACCCAGAAATGTACATGAGAGCTATACATCTAGCCAGAGTAGTAGACTGGATCAGATCCCCTCCCCATAAATCCTGGGTCCGCATGGAAAAAAAACTTTCTCCCCTCCTCCCCACAGGCTCTCCTATTATCAGGTAAACCCCTCCCACCACTACAGAAAATCTCAAACCCCATGATACAGAGCACACTATCAGTCTGGGATTGGTTCTCCCCACATAATAAACTATTAACAACCCCCTCACCTCTCCTCACCCTTGGGGACATAATAGATCTAGCTCCTATTGCTCTGAAAGAGAGCTGCCCCTCCTCAATCAAATTTTCAAATACACCCTTACCAGAATTAATAAATAATAAAGGTTGTGTCAGACCCCTGCCGGACCTCATAGAATGATATATGAAAGGGAGCTCGTCTGCACTGGGTTCGTGCGGCGAGCGGATGGATACAAGGTGCAATTCACAACCCAATTGTGGATACAAAGTCTTTTTTTTTTTGTTTAGCAAAGACTAGTCTAAGACTTGCTAAACAAAAAAAAAATAATACTTTGTATCCACAATTGGGTTGTGAATTGCGCCTTGTGTCCATCCGCTCGCCGCATGAACCCAGTGCAGACGAGCTCCCTTTAATATATCATAATACGCACCAAAGTGGTGGCTTGGCTCCTGCCCATGGTCAACTTGGACAATATTCGGCTGCACCAACCCAGACTACCCCAACTCTTTTATCTCAACCAGAGCAGCACTACACACAGTGCAACCAAACCAAGGTGAGTAGCAATCACTCACCCTGGTTAGGAGTAAGTAACAGTATCTTGTTCACCATTACCTATGAGCGCCTTCTCTTTTCTTGGGACCTCATAGAAGGCCTGGGGAACTCTGCAACTCTCACCTTCCTACAGTTTCCTCAACTCTGAAATCATTTCCCTCCTTAAAAAATCTCCTCTACAGCCCCTGTCTTCCTGGTTTGACACAACACAGCCCCCCAGGAGAACCATTTTAACTATGAATAGTCGCTTGAAATCACCCGTATCTCTTATTAAGCCAGCTATAATTAGAACAAGGGAGAGAGATTTGGGTCGCTTTCTATCTCCTACAGAGATTTCCACAGCTCTAGTGATCCTTCACAAAATATCTAGATGTATACGCATTCAAGAAAATGGCTACAAAATCCTGACGAGATGGTACAAGACTCCTGAATCAATATCTCTCTACTCCCCAAACTGCTCTGACCTATGTTGGAGATGCCAGACTTCCAAAGGCTCTTTCTTCCACATATGGTGGAAGTGTCAAACCATTAATG
Organism: Bufo bufo; assembly: GCF_905171765.1. Lineage (NCBI taxonomy): Eukaryota > Metazoa > Chordata > Amphibia > Anura > Bufonidae > Bufo > Bufo bufo. The sequence goes on along the minus strand of NC_053394.1, from coordinate 271,220,018 downwards.
ACTGGTGGCGTACTATAGTTAAAAATTGCAACCATATATGCCAAACCACACTTTCTTGCTCCCCTGACCTAACTCTCCTTAACTTAGGCCTCAGTGGTTTAAACAAATGGCGAAGATCTCTATACCTTATGTTATTAGCTGCTGCCAGACTCCTAATAGCGTCCTCCTGGCTTTCCCTGAGGTCCCTGATGTGGCTAAATGGATCCAAAAGGTAGACCAGATCTATAGGTTAGAAGAACTCTCTCATTGGGAGCTTTGCTCCAGGTCCTCTTTCCTAGCTATCTGGTCTCCTTGGAAACAATACAGAGGATCCCACTGACCCTTCCTTAATACCTTTACGTAACATCTTGTCCATAACTGTCTACTCATTCTACTAGGCCTTATCTGTGGCTAAGTGGCTTATATTCCATTAATCATGCCCCTTTTGTTCATTATTTGTTGTTTCTTTTGTTTTGAAAAATTACATTATGATGTTTATATTGCATCTCTGTACCTCTCAACAAGCTCAATCTACCAATGATGTATTTTTGGTGAGTTAAGCTTCATCGGAAATAACCTAACATTGTCATATCATTGTGCATAAGCATTGTATACATAACTATTGTAATGTATTGTTTATTTTCCTTTGTCAAATGACTTCAAAAACAATAAAAATTGTTAATAACAAAAGAACAGGCTGCCGGAACACTGCCACCACAGATGTGATTTTTTTTTTTTTTAAGATTCTTTATTGTTTTTTTGAGCCAAAAATACAAAATTCACTTACATATAATTTAAGAATAACAAATAATCATACACCAATTTATATAATTGACCCCTTTTACCCCCCCCCCCCTTGATTCAATGCTGCGGGGTCCGACTGTACCCTTGTTGCCACCTGGAATCGTTTCCTAGTGCCATAGGTAACCGAAACTTTTGGAGCTAAAAAAATATAAATCTATCCTTTCCAACATTACTCTGATTTTCTTGCTAATCTTCTATAAGCGTCGATGGTATCTATCCGAGCCCTCCACTCAAAATAGCTAGGGCTATTTTTTGTGCCCCAATATTTAAGAATCAAGGCCTTTGAGGCCATGAAGCTCTCCAAAGAAACTCTAATCTGATAGGGCGTTAGATCAATAGGGGAAAAGAGACCTAATATTGCCTGCATAAAACAGCAATTCAATTTAATTTTGTATCTTCTATATAGATCTTCATAAATACTGGTCCAAAATCCACTTATTTCTGGACAATTCCATAGCAAGTGACTTAGACCAGCATTTTCAGCCAAACACTTCCAACACGTATCCTTTCTTTCCTTATATATTTTGGCGAGGAAGGCGGGGGAATAGTACAGGTGGTGTACAATCCTAAACTGGATCAATCTATATTTTTGGGAAATCGATACTTTATTTATGTTTTGATATACTATATCCCAATCAACAGAACTCCCTTCGCCTAATTCAACTTCCCAGCCTCCCTCGCTTTTAAATGTTGTTATTTCTCCTAAACAGTCCCGAAATCTGTGATATATTTGAGAGAGTAAGTTGTGTATCCCTAAATTTAAAACAATAGTCCAAAAAGGAATTTGCCCTAGTAATCAAAAGGCTTTTATCCTGAGTGCTCGTGAATGCATGACTAATTTGTGCATATCTATATCTATCTAAGAAAGTGACATTTGTACCCTTTATTAATTCATCAAAAGGGATGATACTACCATGTGATATTATATGAGTTAAACGGTTGATGCCATGTGAATTCCAATAATTATAATCTTCAATTAACATAAACTTTTTAAAATTACAATTGTGCCAAAGTGGAGTAAAATAAGTGGGACTACTTACACCCAATATCTTTTTAGTCTTATTCCAAACCCTATCTAACGTATCGCTGATTAAACACAGTTTTTTTATTTTCCCCGGATGCCCAGTCTCCAAAATAGAAAAAATATCTTCATAAGGCCACTGAAAGTCCCTTGACAGGATACTCAGCAGCATCGCAGACTGATGGTCCCCCCCGCCCCACCAACCACATTATCTGAGCTGCAATGTAGTATCCTTGAAGGAATGGAAAGGAAAGACCACCGTCTCTCTCAGAGAGGCAGAGATATTTTTGCTTGATCCTAACCCTTCCCCTCCCCCAGATTAACTCATTCAGCAATTTATCCAGCAGCCCGAAAAATGAATCATCAATCCATATCGGGCATGCTATCAAGGGGTATAGGGCAATAGGGAGGACCACCATCCTAACCAGTGCATTCCTTTCTGCCTGTGACAGAGGTAACTTCTGCCAAGTTCGAATCACTCCTTCACCTTATTGATCATAGGAATTATGTTTAGGAGATTATATCTAGTCAAATCTGCACTAATTCTGATAGTTGGAGAGTGTAGGGTCCCGGGCTACTTGAGAAACCTTGTCGCGGTGTCCGGGCTTAGACATGTTCTACACCGTAGGACATGTTGACTAATCTCTCAATTTTAAAATCAGTTTGAGGATTTAGTATTACTGCAGAGTGCACCTGTGTCTGTTATTGTTTTGTTATATTGTTATATTAATTATTACATCCGCACTTGTTACCTTGTGTAGGATGTCTATTGTGGTACTTGTGGTTCGCCGCGGGCATCCTCCATTGTATGCATTTTGCTGGGGATTGCCAATAGCAACGGGCCACAAGTGCAGGATTTGCTCCCCTATATATATGCACAACTGCATGTGGGTTTGAAGCACCTCCTGCTAATGCCAACCTGTCTTCTTAGTTTGTATATATAGATTTCTGGAGGTGTATAAACTCCTATTTAAATGTGCCTGTTTTCCATCTACAGGCCACATTTAGGTGCACCTGTGAGGCCTGGGACATATCAGCAAGTCTTGAGTGGGACTCACAGACTCCTCCCTCCTCCCATTGCAAGCATGGCCACATGCTGCAGGTAACTGGTGAGTTGTTTGTGAGTCGGCCTTATGCTCCTGTAATTTGCCCACTGGCTCCTGGTATCGCCCATACGGCTCAGGTTGGAGAGTGTAGGGTCCCGGGCTACTTGAGAAACCTTGTCGCGGTGTCCGGGCTTAGACATGTTCTACACCGTAGGACATGTTGACTAATCTCTCAATTTTAAAATCAGTTTGAGGATTTAGTATTACTGCAGAGTGCACCTGTGTCTGTTATTGTTTTGTTATATTGTTATATTAATTATTACATCCGCACTTGTTACCTTGTGTAGGATGTCTATTGTGGTACTTGTGGTTCGCCGCGGGCATCCTCCATTGTATGCATTTTGCTGGGGATTGCCAATAGCAACGGGCCACAAGTGCAGGATTTGCTCCCCTATATATATGCACAACTGCATGTGGGTTTGAAGCACCTCCTGCTAATGCCAACCTGTCTTCTTAGTTTGTACTAATTCTGATACCCAGATATCGAATAGAATCGGTAAGGCCGAGTGGCCTGATACCTAATAGTCCATCAGGAGGTGTTCGAACAAGGGGGAGGAGTACAGACTTATCCCAGTTCACTTTATAGCCTGATAGAGAACCATATTCTTCCAAGATATTCATTACGGGTGGGACGCCTTTCCACCCCTGCCTCATGAAAACAAGAATATCGTCTGCGTACAGGCTAATTTTATCTTCCTCTCCTCTCCCTCCGAAGCCAACAATCTCTTTAGACTGTCTAATTCTGCATGCGAGGGGCTCTAACGCCAGAGCAAATATTAAAGGTGAGAGGGGGCATCCCTGCCTGGTGCCTCGCTGTAGGGGGAGGTGTTCTGAATCAATCCCATTTATCTTAACACTGGCAGTGGACCCAGAGTAAAGCAACTGTATCCATTTAATAAAATGTTCACCATTCTGTTCAAAGTTCCCCATAGGAAGGGCCACTCCACCCTGTCAAAGGCCTTCTTAGCATCCAGAGACAGGATGGAGCGGTCCTCCCCATCCCCAACATATATGTTAAGAAAAGCTCTACGGATATTTGATTGTATATTGCGTTTTGGGATGAATCCCGTCTGATCCGAATGGATCAGACAGTGTATAACCCCCCTCAGCCTATTAGCGAGCAGTTTAGCTAGTATCTTGTAATCGGTATTGAGTCTTATCTTTGTCCTTCTTCAGAATTAGAGAGATGGAAGCCTCCCTCAAAGAGGAAGGAAGTAAACCGCTCCTCCAAGATTCATTAAGCGTTTGAAGAAGGAGAGGCAATACCGTTTTACGATGTACTCTATATAGTTCAAAGGGCAAGCCATCTCGGCCCGGGGCCGTATTGCTTTTTATACTATCAACCGCATGTCATGCCCCACTCTGACGATGTGCGGAGGTCAGCCAGGATTGCAGCACGAGTTTAGTTTTTGTTTGGATGCCGTGCTGGATCCGCCTCGCATCAGGTGCACTGGGTGGAGTCATTAGTTTAAATGGTCTCCAGCTAAGTGATCTGAGCAGATTATACTGTTCATTTTGGTCTGGGAAGTTTGGAGGGAAGGTTGGCTGTCAGTTCCTGCTCTCAGCAGATAAGTTTCATTTCTTGTTTGGTTGTTTATGTCATCTATCCCATCCAGGTTCTGTGCGAGCAGGCTGCTCCTTTCTCCCCACTTCACCATCTCAGGGAGTTCAGGGTTCTGTCAGTACAGGCTGGAGGACACAGCAAACCTACCTTTAAGGTCTGTCTGTGGGCTGAGCAGTGCAGGGAAAGAGGTCAGGGATAAACTAGGAGGTGACCCTTCCCCTGTCTCTCGTCCAGAGCCTGGTTGGCGTGTTATCTGTTGTACTGTGCACGTCCGCCGTGACATTATAATCCACCATACTGTGACTGCCATTGCTCAGCGTTTATGTGATGGCATCAATTGATGCACTGGTTGACCGCATGCAGGGTTTGTCCCTGGAGGTTGCGGATCTGCGTAGTACGGTCACACAGTGTCAGAGGGTGTTGGCTTCAGGTACAGGTCAAATTGTTGGGGAGCCTAAAGTCGCTCTTCCTGAGAAATTTGCAGGGGGTACTGATGATTTTTTCAGTTTCAAAGAGTCATGTAATTTGTACTTTCGATTGTGCCCATTTTCATCAGGTAATAAGGATCAGAGGGTGGGTATCATCATGTCTTTGCTGAAAGGGGACGCGCAATCCTGGGCTTTTTCCCTGCCGCCCGGTTCTCTGGCTCTCCGGTTGGTGGAGGAATTTTTTAAAGCCCTGGGATTGATTTACGATGACCCAGATCGAGTTTCGATGGCAGAGTCAAAATTACGTAACTTACTACAGGGTAAACCTACTGCTGAGGTTTACTGCACAGAGTTTAGGAGGTGGGCTACTGAGTCGGGGTGGAACGACACCACGTTACGTAGCCAGTTTTGTCAGGGGTTATCTGAAAGGTTGAAAGATGCTCTGGCTTTTCATGAATACCCAGATACTTTGGAAACGCAATGTTTTTTGCGATACGTTTGGATAGACGTATCAGAGAGAGGTGTAAGGGCCCCTCTGTGCAGGGGATTCCTCCCGCGTGTGGTTTTGTTTCACCAGCTGCCCAGGGTGATATTGCTTGTTACTCTGGGGTAGGGGAGGAACCCATGCAGTTAGGTCAGATATCTTTCCATTCGGATAGTAGAGACTTTCGAAAAGTGCACAATTTATGTTTCTATTGTGGGAAGAGGGGTCATTTTGTTTTTTCTTGTCCGTATTTTGAACCACAGGGGGAAGTGATAAAGAAAAAAGAAAAAGAAAAAAAAACTTCCCTCACACTTGGTAGTATGAATGGTGTGCTGGAGCAGACAGGTATGCAAGTTCCCTGCAGTTCCCGTTTTCTCCTTTCAGCTATGGTGGCGCTAGAGTCTAGAAATGTGTTTGTTGATGTTTTTCTTGATTGTGGTGCTGGGGTAAATTTAATTGACTTTCTGTTTCTTGAGGGTTTGGGACTAAGTATTTGCACGTTAGAGAACGAGATTCGTGTTTTTGCTATTGATTCTTCCCCTCTTTCTCAAAGGAGCCTTACTCACGTTGTTCATGGTATTCATTTAAGGGTGGGTGATTCACATGCTGAGATTATTTCCTGTTTCGTCATGAAGGATTTGCCAGCTCCAATAGTTTTGGGGCTGCCATGGTTGTCTAGACATAACCCAATTATAGACTGGCAAGCGAGACAAATCATTGGTTGGAGCAAGTTTTGTTCGGATAATTGTCTTGTCACATCTATTTCTGAAGTGTCCGTTACGGCCTTGCCTCAGTATCTCTCGGATTTTTCGGACGTTTTTTCGGAGGGTGGGGCTCAGGAATTGCCCCCTTATCGTGACTATGATTGTCCTGTGAATCTCATTCCGGGGGCTAAGTTGCCTAAGTCTCGGCTCTACAACCTCTCTCAACCCGAGAGAGAGGTCATGCGAAAGTATGTCGCCGAGAGTTTGGCAAAGGGTCATATTAGACCATCTAAGCCTCCAGTGGCTGTAGGTTTGTTCTTCGTGAAGAAGAAAGATGGATCACTGAGACCATGTTTGGATTTCCGGTAGCTGAACCGTATTACAGTCCGGGATCCATATCCCCTGCCTTTGATCTCTGATCTTTTTGATCAGATTGTTGGAGCCAAGGTGTTCTCCAAGTTGGATTTGAGAGGAGCATACAATCTGATCAGGATCAAGGAGGGTGATGAGTGGAAAATGGCCTTCAATATGCACGAGGGTCATTTTGAGAACCTGGTAATGCCTTTTGGGTTGACAAATGCGCCAGCGGTATTTCAGCGATTCGTCAATGATATTTTTCATCATTTGGTGGGGAGGTTCGTAGTAGTCTACCTAGATGACATTTTAATTTATTCTCCTGATCTGAAGACCCATCAGGATCATGTGAGACAGGTTTTGATGATCCTTCAGGAGAATAAGTTATACGCCAAATTGGAGAAATGTTTGTTTGCGGTGCAAGAGCTTCCATTCTTGGGATACATGCTTTCTGATTCTGGTTTTCGTATGGACCCCGAAAAGGTCCGGGCGGTTCTGGAGTGGGACCGACCGGAGAATCAGAAAGCTTTGATGCGATTTTTGGGGTTTACGAATTATTATAGAAAATGTATTTCGAATTATTCCACGCTAGTCAAACCTCTTACTGATATGACCAAGAAGGGCGCTGATGTCTCTGTCTGGTCGGATGAGGCATTGCAGGCCTTTTCGGCTATTAAGGAGCGTTTTGCGTCTGCTCCCATTCTGGTGCAGCCTGATGTATCTCAGCCATTCGTGGTCGAGGTTGATGCATCAGAGGTGGGGGTTGGGGCGGTGCTTTCGCAGGGTCCTTCTTCTGGCAAGTGGGTCCCGTGTGCCTTCTTCCCCAGGAAGCTCTCGGTCGCCGAGAGGAATTATGATGTTGGAGATAGGGAGTTGTTGGCGATCAAGTTGGCCTTTGAAGAATGGCGTCACTGGTTAGAGGGGGCTTCTCACCCCGTTACTGTGTAAACAGACCATAAAAATTTGGCTTACTTGCAATCTGCCAAGCGTCTGAACCCTAGACAGGCCAGATGGTCATTGTTTTTTACCAGGTTCAATTTCATGGTTACCTTTCGCCCAGGGGTCAAGAACGTCTAGGCAGATGCCTTGTCTCGCAGATTTTCTGGGGGAGGTGATTCAGAAGATCCAGCGCCGATTTTGGCGGATGGAGTGGTGGTCTCCGCTCTGTACCCTGAATTGGAGATGGAGGTTTTGGGAGCTCAGGAGGGTGCTCCTGGTTCGTGTCCCCCAGGGAGGTTGTTTGTTCCTGAGGGCCTACGATACAAGGTGTTCAAGGAACATCACGATACTATTCTCGCTGGACATCCTGGTGGTAAGTCCACCTGTGATCTGGTGTCCCAGAGGTTCTGGTGGCCAGGGTTGCGTAAGAGTATTGAGAATTACGTGACAGCTTGTGAAACCTGAGCTCGGTCTAAGGTTGCTCATACTCGACCGCCTGGTTCACTTCTTCCATTGTCTATTCCATCTTGTCCTTGGACGCATTTGTCCATGGACTTTATTACGGACCTACCAAGTTCCTCCGGGAGAACAGTGATTTTGGTGGTAGTCGATCGTTTCAGTAAAATGGCTCACTTTATACCACTAACAAGTCTGTCTAACGCTAAGACTCTTGCACAGATTTTTGTGGATAATATTGTGAAATTGCACGGTATTCCTTCGGATGTGGTCTCTGATAGGGGCACACAGTTTGTCTCCAGGTTTTGGAGGGCTTTCTGCTCTCGACTTGGCATTCAACTTTCTTTCTCGTCGGCTTTTCATCCACAGTCGAATGGTCAGACGGAGCGTACCAATCAAAACCTGGAGACCTACTTGAGGTGCTTTGTGGCTGAGAATCAGGAGGACTGGTCCTCATTCTTGTCCTTAGCAGAATTTGCATTGAATAACCGTAGGCAGGAGTCCATGGGTAAGTCGCCATTTTTTGGCGCATACGGTTTCCATCCTCAGTTTGGTACCTTTTCTTGGTCTGGTTCCTCCGGGATTCCAGAGGAGGAGAGATTCTCTTCTGCCTTATCCTCTATCTGGCGGAGGATTCAAGGGAATTTGGAGAGGATGGGTGAGAGGTATAAACGAATGGCTGACAGGAGACGTGTGACTGGTCCGGACCTGTGTGTGGGTGATCTGGTGTGGTTGTCCACTAGGAATATCAAGTTGAGAGTGCCATCTTGGAAACTGGGATTTGTTGGTCCGTATAAAATTTCTGCGGGGATCAATCCTGTGGCGTTTCGACTGGATCTGCCGCAGACTTGGAGGATCCATGATGTCTTCCACAAGTCTTTACTAAAAAAAATTGTTAAACCGGTGGTACCATCGCCATTGCCTCCTCCTCCTGTTCTAGTCAAGGGAAACTTGGAGTTTGATATCTCCAGGATTCTCTCGAGAGTTCTGCGGGGTTCCCTCCAGTACCTGGTGCACTGGAGGGGATACGGTCCAGAGGAGAGGATGTGGGTTCCGGCGTCAGATGTCAACGCCAGCCGACTGGTGAGGGCCTTTCATAGGTCCCATCCGGATAAGGTTGTGTCCAGGGTGTCCGGAGGTCACCCGTAGAAGGGGGGGTACTGTCATGCCCCACTCTGATGATGTGCGGAGGTCAGCCAGGATTGCAGCAAGAGTTTAGTTTTTGTTTTGATGCCGTGCTGGATCCGCCTCGCATCAGGTGCACTGGGTGGAGTCATTAGTTTAAATGGTCTGCAGCTAAGTGCTCTGAGCGGATTATACTGTTCATTTTGGTCTGGGAAGTTTGGAGGGAAGGTTGGCTGTCAGTTCCTGCTCTCAGCAGATAAGTTTCATTTCTTGTTTGGTTGTTTATGTCATCTATCCCATCCAGGTTCTGTGCGAGCAGGCTGCTCCTTTCTCCCCACTTCACCATCTCAGGGAGTTCAGGGTTCTGTCAGTACAGGCTGGAGGACACAGCAAACCTACCTTTAAGGTCTGTCTGTGGGCTGAGCAGAGCAGGGAAAGAGGTCAGGGATAAACTAGGAGGTGACCCTTCCCTTGTCTCTCGTCCAGAGCCTGGTTGGTGTGTTATCTGTTATACTGTGCACGTTCGCCGTGACACCGCAGCCTCCAACTCTTCAAGAGTAATTGGCGAATTTAATTTAGAACGATCTTGATCGGAGAGGCGAGGGAGTACCACCTTGTCCAAAAAATGAACCGAGGCTCCATCTTCCACCCCGAGATCCGACTGATATCGTTTAGTGAAATATTCTATGAAGGCAGATTTAATATTTAAATAATCATTAGTTAAGGCACCAGAAGACAACTTAATTTGCTTTATCGGGGCTTGGGTCTTTTGATTAGCGACTACAGATGCCAGCAATCTACTTGTTTTCCCTTTTTGAAAGAAGGCCCGCTGTCCTGCAAAGAAGGCCTTATGTTGCGCCTTTTCATATAGAAAGGTCTGATATTCCCTCTTAGCCTCCATTAATACTAATCGGGCGTTTTCCCCGTTCTGTCTGGCCAAATCTACCTCCAAGGCCCCAACCCTCTCTGCCAATTGCTTTTCAGTCTTAGCGTATTCCGCCCTTTTTTTTTAATCCTCTTACTCCCTCTTATCATAGCCTTCAGGGAGTCCCACACAAAGTGTATATGTGTGGATCCGTAGTTTAGTGCCCAAAATTCTAAAATATCCTCCCCAATCCTTTCTTGGTCCCCAACCACATGGATCCAGTGTGGATTTTACCTAAAGGGTTTTCTGCCCTTTTGTGCAGAGTCAACCACTGATAGCAACATTGGAGTATGGTCTGATATACCATGTGGCTCATACTTCATTTTTTGTATCCGTTTCAGAAATCCTGGGGTCGCCAGGGATAAATCTATCCTAGACATGACCCTGCAAGATCTGCTAAAACAGGAGAAGGCACTTTTTTTTCCATACAGAGACTGCCGCACATCCATAAGGCCCAACTCCTGGCACATCCTGCTAAGGGTCGTGGGCTGGTCATTAACGCTCCCCCCTCCACTGATCACAGATATCTTGTCCTTATTGTCCATAACGGCATTGAAATCTCCCAGCACTAATATGGGACACGAGTCCCATTTACAGATATATTCCGCAAGTTTTCTCAACACCTCAGAGGAGAAGGGGGGGGGGGGAATATATACAAACGCAAGCACGCATACCAGTCCCATCCATTGGCCATATAAAAATACAAAATCTGCCATCTTTATCAATCCATTGATCGTATGGGTCATAATCCACATTTCTATGAATGTAGACACTTACTCCCCGCGAATAGGCCGAATAGTGGGAGTGGTACTCGTACAGCGTCCAGGATTTTGGTATATAATACATTTTTTCAGCAGTTAAATGGGTCTCCAGCAGCCCCACGATAGCAGGTAGATGTCTAGAGATGGTATCATAGACTACCCTCCGTTTGAGTTTGTCCGCCAGTCCGCGGACATTCCATTTCAAAATGCGTGACATTTACCCTGTATTGGAGGATGGTCCATATCATCCGCTCCTTTCCTGATTCTACATCGGGTCCCGCAGCAGTGAAACAACCCCCCCTCCCCAGCCCCCCCTTCCCATGGTGCACAAGGCAATTATGACCCATGCTCCTCTTACACATCGCCTAGGCCTCCTACCCCCCACACCCGACCAGATCTCCCCCCTCTCCTCCCACCGCTCCTCACGGTTTCTTTCATACTATATATGCGATGAGGGATACAACATAGACCCAAAGAGAAAAAGAGCTACTTTAAATAAATAATTCATATTTGACCGCAAAAGAAGAAAAAACCGCCCAGCAGGGATTCTCATATCCCCCTGGCGTCCAACCAAGCAGAAGCCTCCTCAGAACTTGAGAAAAGATTAACAGAGCCATTATATACTATTCTTAATTTGGCCGGGAACAACATCGAATATTTAATGTTGGCATTAATAAGGCGTTTCTTAATCTCCCCGAATTGTCTTCTTTTAAGCTGGGTAGAAAAAGAATAATCAGGGTAGATCGAGATTTTGTTCCCATTATACACCAAATCGCCTAGCTCTCTCTTTCGCCGCAATATTTTATCTCGATCACTAACACACAAAATTTTAGCAAGGAGGCTGCGTGGAAGGTCCCCAGGGGCCGGCTTTTTATTAGGGGCTCTATGTTCTATGTGCTCGTTCAACCATAAATATTGATGAAAAGGATTCTCGGCCCAGGGAGTCCACCAGCCATTTCTGTATGAAGCCCCCTGGGTCATTCCCCTTTGATCCTTCAGGGAAGCCTATCAGTCGGATATTCCCCCTGCGTGACCTGTCCTCCAGGTTGGTTAATTTTTCTTTAAGGGATAGATCAATCATCTCAATTTCTTTGCCCATTAAAGAGACTTAATTTTTAGTGGCAGTTAAGGATTGTTCCGTTTCATTTGCCCTATAGCGGATTTTATCCATATCGTCCGTGAGAAGAGAAATGTCAGTTTGCATAGAGCATACAGTGGTTGTGAGTGTTCCTAGGGCTTGATTAGTGATTTTTAGGGTGTCCAGAATGTCCCCCAATTATTGCTCGATTATTTCCATACGAATATTTATCCGGTTATCCATATCTTCCTTATCACTATAATCGGAAGGCATTACGGTTTTTCTAGGCTCTTCCTTTTCCTCTGGGCGGGTAATGGGTTTCAGTGTACCTCACAGCTCCAACAGGTCAGTTGTCTCATCTCGCACCCGATACGCTTTATCCTTGCAGCAAACCGAGTTAGTGCTCCCCTGGGGACGTGCGCCGCACAGTACACCTGCGGCGCTCTCTCACCGCTCACAACAGGTCGCGTCCATGCGACTCACCATCCTGAAATTCTTTAGGAACTCATGTGCCGTGCTGGGCGGCCGCAGTGCCCTGTCACTGCACGCTGCACACCCGCCGCTCAACGCCAAAAGACTCGCCGTCGGTCCGTCCAGGTCACCAGGTGGAGTATAGGCATCGGGTGCCAGGTATCGGTCCGAAATGATGCAAGGAATAGTGCCCCAGTCAGTTTGGCAGCCCGGCGTTCACACCGCGCCGCGAGTCGATCAGCTGGAGAGAGGGAGAGAGGAGAGACGGGCGGTCCGAGGTGGGAGGGGGGGCGGAGCCCGCAGCACGCCCTACATCATGCTGCACGCTGCCAGTCTCTGTATGTGAAGTTAGCCTTGCAATAATACAATATTTGTTTTATTGAAAAGAGACAAATTCACAAATATGTTCAAAGTACGATTATGTTTCATAACACAGAAATCACTGCTCACGGCAGAAAACACCCAAAAGCTCAAATACAAACCGACATATTAAGCAATGATTAGGAGCAAAAGTATAGTATATCTTATTATACTTAGAAGTACTGTAGAAGACAATGTGGGAATTTCTGGAATGAAGGCAATCATGTAACTAAAACCATTTAGGAAATGGTACTGTATAATGCAATAATGCATGTGACTGGTTCAGGCTCCAGCCTTTAGCCTCATTCAGAGACAGGATAATCTCTTAGACTCAAGGGCCCTTTACATGGGCCGAGAAGTGAACAGATTATCTCTAATGAGTGTTCACAATAACGCTCATTAGCAATGAACAGGTGGTGCAAATGTATCGCCGATTACCCAATGAACGAGCAAAACGCTTGTTCATCTGGTGGTAATCCGATCGTTTGTGCACATGCAAAAGTGATTGTTTACCTGCAGCAGATTGTGCCGTGTAAATACGATCTCCTGCTGGCAAACAACGAGTCAGTATGAGGAAAAGCGATGGCATTAGCGATCGCTCTTTCCTATACTCTGGAGGAGATCGCTGCATGTACAAATGCACCAGTCTCTTCCGCTAGTGATCAGCAGATTGTCGGGAAGAAATCTGCTGTATTAGCATACAGTATAAAGGGATCTTTATTCGTTGCTATCTAAATTTGATGACAAATAGCTTAACAGGATAAAAAGGGAACAAAAAAAACTATTTATGGTGGCTAGATATGGAAGGCGTGGCAGCGATTATCAGTGCTGTCATAGATTGGGGACACAGGACACAAAACAATGCACAGCCATTATATACAGGAGGAGCAGCAAACGCCAGAAAAGATGAACAAACAGAATATGGAAGCAAGTAAATGAATAAAATAGGAGAAGCAACTATTAAATAGTGAGTAACCTAAAAAGATTGCAAAGTGGTCAACTCCTAAGACCCAACTTTCTTTAGACTAAGGATTTAGTATTCGTAGGAGAAATCTGTATAACATTTATTTCAAAACTCTTCCATCCCCAAGTAATAATTTATATTTTTATATACACTGTATGGCATTTTTGTTATATAACTCCTGTTCTATGTAGCTCATTAAATATAAGAAGTTGAGGTCTATGCATATTGATTTTGTTCAGATGCTCTACACTTCTTCCTGACCTAAGTAAGTCACGTGTTGTGCCTTTTTATTAAACATATTTAATGGCATTTATCTTGAAGAAATCAAGAGCATTCTTTTTTTCATTATCTTTCTCAGCTGTTTTGCCTTGTCCACTGCTGGGGTATTTTAATTATTCATGTACTCTCTAGTTCTGATATCAAGATTCGGAAGCCGATTTCTCATCTGTGTCATTGCTATCTTCAGCTGCATTTTGCACATTACATTACAATCTTGTTTGGTTTTAAATCAACTGGACCATGTTCTAGAAATAGAAATGTATAATGTATTTGCAGCTTGTATTGCTTGTAAAACCTTAAGTAGGCTTTCTGCACACACTGCGGATGACGTAGGTTTTTCCATGTGGATTCTCATGCAGCAAAATGCGCAGCGTAACACAATACCAGCAAAGTGTATGAGATTTCACAAATATTATGTACAGTACACTGTGCTGAAATTGGTCTGTCGTCTGGATTTGGAAATCCGCAGCAGGTCAATTCTTTGTGCGGTTCCTTGGTGCGGATTTAAGCCTTTTCAATGCAAGGGTGACATCTGTGGCAAAAAAATGAAAACAGCATCAAATCTGCGCCAAAGCCGCAAGTAACACATGTAGTTTTGGGTGCAGATTTAGGTGGAAATGCATAGAAATCCACATGACAATTAGTGCAGAATTTCTGCAAGACAGCCCCCACCCTTTGCAGTTAAAGGGGTTGTATCCTCTGGATAGGTCATCAATATCCTATCTGTAGTGGTCGGATACTCAGGACCTCCATTCATCAGCTATTTGTAAGCAGCTGATGACACAAGAAACTTAATACTGGATGCAGCCAGAAGCAGAAAGCTCCGTCTAAAGTGTAGTTGTCATGCTGACACTGGTATATTTCAGCTCAGCTCCCATACGCATGTACAGTACATGTCTGGTGTTATCAGTGTATTATATCTTCACTATATTCTCCAAAATTTATTGAGCCTGCACTATGGTTTTCTTGTGTAAAAAATAAGATTCATGTTTATCAGCCGTTTAACAACTCAGATGCTGTGGTGAATCGTGACCAAGGCATCTGAACAGTCCTTTTCTTGAGAGCGGGATGCTTCCAGTGACCGAAAATCCCCCCACAACATGTTCACGAGGCCAGTTCAGTGATTATAGCAGCCTGGATCTATGTAAAATCTTCCAGGCCTGCCAAAATGTAATTTCTATTTAACCCTCCCTATGACAGACTAAGTAGGAACACGCAATTTTACCATAGAGTGCAGTCTATGGTATCTGCAGTCTAATAACCATATGTTAAAACTCGCTGATCGCTAAAACTTTTGAAGTTTTAAAAAAAAAAAACTAAATTAAAAATAAACAAAATTATAATTGTTTTCACCACATCTAAGAATATCAAAACATTTATCCCATTTACTGACTAGTGTAACTGGAAAAAAAAAAATCTAAATCGGCTGTTTTTCTTTCCAAATAAAAATTGAATAACAAGTGATCAAAAAGTATACATACCCCAAAATGGTATCGATAAAAACTACAGATTGCCCTGCAAAAAGGAAGCCCTTACAAGGCTCCATAGACAGAAACATAATGTTATGGGTATCAGAATATGGAGATGCAAAGAACATATTTTTCAAAGTTTTAAATCATAAGAAAAACTGTATAAATTACGATATTGTAATTGTACTGACCTACAGAATACAGTTAACGTCGTTTTTACTGCAAACTGAACACTGCAAGAAGTAAACCCATAAAATAAAGGTGGAATTGCACTGTTTTTCCAATTTACCCCCTTTTAGAAGTTTCTACCTTCCACTACAATGTATGGAATATTTAATGGTTCCAATGGAAAGTAAATCTTGGCCTAATACAGCTATATTAAACCAAAAAAAAAAAAAAAAAGAGTACAACTCTGTTCCCTTTTAAAATACTCAATATTTATTATAGCAACCTAAAAAATATATCATGATTGTAGTAGTCGAATCAAAAAAATAGCACCATCTTGAAAAGTGTTGGGCGTGAATATTCGAACCACAAATTTTTATCGCGAATATCACCACTTTGAGAATTCGCAAAGTTTTAGAAAATAGTGCTATATATTCGTATTCGAGAATATTCAAGATTTTTTTTCTTATGAACCCATGATCCCTCTCTGCTTCTTACTTGTGGGCCAATGAGAAGGATGCAATGTCTTTGTCTGAGCTTAGCAACATCCCTAGCAACCAATAGGAAAGTTGCCTACCCCTTACTATATAAGAAGCTCCTCAGCAGCCATTTTCTGCAGTTTTTTGCAGATCTGAGAGAGACAGCACTGTCATTGCTGTGCTCTGTGCTTTGCTGTGTCATTACATTAGATAGTTAGTTAGCTTATATAACTAGCAGAGGGACCCGGCTTCGCACGGGTATATTTCATCTATTTCATTTCATATTTCTGTGTGTTGTAAAAAGATATCAACAGTATCCCCCATAACAGTGACCTCTACAGTACCCACGCCTTTAACAATGGCCTCTGCAGTGCTCACCCCTTTAACAGTGATCTCGTGAGTGCACGCGCCTTTAACAGTGACCTCCACAGTGGCTGCCCCTTTAACATTGACCTCCACAGTGGCCGTCCCTTTAATATTGATCTCCACAGTGCCCGCCCCTTTAACAGTAACCTCCACAGTGCCCGCCCCTTTAACAATGACTGCATCTTTAACAGTGACCTACACAGTGCCTGCCCCTTTAACATTAACCTCCACAGTGCCCGGCCCTTTAACAGTGACCACCCCTTTAACAGTGACCTTCACAGTGTTGGCCCCTTTTGTGCTGTTCTTTCAAATTTAATTCCTGCACTGTATTATTATCTCTTCTTTACTATGTTGTTTCATCTATTGTTCTCTGCTGCCATCTGCTGGCCGGAATTCGTATGCTGCATGCCTTGTTCTTGTTAAATAAAGTTTTTCTCTGCTGGGCGTGGTTTTAGCAGCTTTGGTCCTTGTCACTTCCTGTAGCCATTTTCAGTGCTGCATTCCTTTGTGACTGGAGACACACACCTTGGCTTGTGAAGGCATCAGTTTTTGACCAGCCTCAGGAAAGACATCCACATGACAGCATCTACTCTGCTACTGCATTCCTGTATTGCATCATCGTATGTCGCTGCTTTGGATCAAATAAACCCACGTTTGATTGCATCCTCGTGTCTACGTTTGGATCCCTCTAACCTGAGCATCTGCCGGTCCGGTCTGCTCCACTGCTTAGATACGAAGGTAGGACAGTCACAAAGTCATTATCAGTTACACCTTCATTCGCCTTCATGTGGGGACAGAACAGTCAAAAACTGCCTTAAAGCCTTATACCCCAGTCAATATCTGTCTCAATGTCCAATGCCCAGCTACAGATTCCCTCAGAGCTCAGTGCCACACTCCGGAACCTCTCTTGCAACAGGCCCACTCGCAGCAAATCTGCCCAGCAACAGTGCATGTCCCACAAGCCTAAGGGGAAGCACGGCGTGTCCGCAGTAGATATACTCTCGCCTGGAAGTCCTCCACTACTCGCCAAGCCACTTTCTACATCCTATATTAACCCTTGCTCGCATGATATAAGAACTGTTCACGCACGCGGGGCCTCCCTCAAACCAAAACCCCGCAATTCACTCAAAACACTTTAGGAACCTCATCGGGGTGCCTCATCTGAGCCGCACAGTAATTTTCAGCCCCCAATTCAAAAGTTCATTTTCTTAAAGAGACAGCGCACCTTAAATGAAAATGGCCGAAAAGGACCTCGTACAGTTCCCCAGTGATAAAACAAAGCAAATGCAACCTGATACTGATCATTACGAAGAGCAGGAGGTAGAACCCACACTTCCAGTGGACCAAGGCGCTCTCTCAAACCAACTATAAAGATCACGGAAAACTATCACACCAGGAAAGATGAGCTATGTGACAACCTGGAAGAGCTATGGGAACGAGTTTCCTCCCTCATATCAGGACTTAAATCCTCCTCAGGCGATGCCATCAGCTTACAAGTTGCCTTCGGGCGGCTGAACGCAGCCCATGAAAGATACAAGAGACTGTCCACAAGATATATAACCTTTCTAAAAGACTCTAATATTGAAGAAGCCCCACCAGAATTGTGCAAGGCAGAATCAATAAACAGACAAAGAGACGCCATGGTGCTGGACGCTAAAGATAAAGTGGAACTCCGCATCTCTAATTTGCAAGAAACTAGATCACATAGATCGCATTCGTCCAAACATTCCTCACGGTCCTACAGATCATCATGCTCTAGAAGCTCCGACCTGAGCGACAGATTACTAGAGGCCCGCATAAATTCAGAGCTATCCAAAGTGAGGCGTTCCTTCACCGAAAAAGAAGTTCTTGCGAGAACAGAAGCACAGACGGCGGCGGCCAAGAGGGCAGAAGCGGAGGCAGAAGCCAAGAGGGCAGAAGCGGAGGCAGAAGCCAAGAGGGCAGAAGCAGAGGCTCGAATAAAGATCCTTGAATCAGAGAGGGAAGAGGAAATCGCATTAGCAAAAGTAAGACTACTTGAGCAAGCATTGAGCCAAGGCTTTGATTCAGTCTGCTTACCACCAGAGGAGATAGACGATCCAGTTGATCGCACCAGCGACTATGTACTGAAACAGTTATCTGCACCACCCCCAGTGTGCAGTACTATCCAAGCAAACAACACAGAAACCTCCAAGTCAGCTCTACCTGCAGTGCCAGCGATACCCACAGCACCCGAGCAATACAATAACAGTCGCCCAGACACGCCCTCTCAAGGGCAGTTATTACAGCAAGATGGCTACCAGGTGTTTCCTGGCCTACCTCCACAGCTCAAGTAGCAGTCATCAAAACCTACAGAGGCTAAACCACAGCTCAACCCTGCAGCAACATCATTCTACCCGGAAGCATCTCACCCTTTCATGCCACGCAGCCTATACGCCCCAGGGGCATCACAAGTTGTCATGGCAACAAGCAGTGAGAAATCAGATATGTCTGAGTTTGCCAGGTTTATGGTGAGCAGAGAGCTAATTAACACCAGTCTCTCAAAATTTGATGACCGTGCGGAGAGCTACAGAGCCTGGAAGGCAACCTTCAAAGCCGCCATCTCCAATCTCAACCTAACCGCAGAGCAGGAGCTCGACCTCTTGATCAACTGGCTGGGCCCAGGCTCCACAAATCGCATAAAGTGCCTTAGAATTGTCTATGTAAGACAAGCAGAAGTAGGTCTCGCTGCAGCCTGGCAGAGACTCGAACGCACCTTTGGCAGTGCAGAAGCAATAGAGAAGGCACTATTCAGGAGACTGCAGAACGTCCCCAAGATCAGTCTCAAGGATGTCCATAAGCTTCAGGATTTAAGTGATTTGCTCATGGAACTGGAGCCCCAGAACCACGCTAACACAGCCACTGCTGTTTCCTGCTCATGCTTGGAAGTATGTGGGGAGGGCCAGAGTGAGAAATGTTGTGCCCGCAAGGTCTACCCGGAGGGGCTACCAGAAAAGGCAGTAAAGATGTATGCCATCATTGATGACCAAAGCAACCGCTCCCTAGCAGGACCTAAATCCTTTGAAGCCTTTGGAATAAAGGGACCGTCAGAACCCTACATCTTAAACACCTGCTCGGGTCGCATAGAGACTAGCGGCAGGAGGGCACAAGGATTCATCGCTTGTTCCGTCAGTGGAAATACGGAAATACCTCTACCGACGCTGATCGATTGCGATCAAATACCCAACCATAGGGATGAAATTCCTACCCCGGAAGCTGCATTTCACCAACCACACCTAAGGCACCTATCCAACGTTATCCCACCTATGGACAACAACGCCGAGATTCTACTCCTGCTTGGCAGAGACAATCTAAGGGTACACAAGGTGCATCAACAGTGTAATGGTCCCGACTATGCACCATATGCCCAGAGACTGGACTTGGGATGAGTAGTCATAGGAAATGTATGCTTGGATCAACCAAGAATCCGCTCTTTCAAAATGTACGTGCGTGGAGATGGACGCACAACTTGCATTAAGCCTTGCCCTGATCACTACGAGGTGAAAGAGAAGCCTCCAGACCTCATACAACCACCTGACGACATTCCTCCCTTCTTTGCTGACAACTTGGGAAGATTAGTCTTTCACACAAGCAAGGACGATGATAAAGTAGCTTTGTCAGTAGAGGACAGAGAATTTATTAAGATAATGGACAATGAGTTCCTTAAAGACGAAACCAATCACTGGGTTTCTCCATTACCCTTCCGAGCTACCAGGGTGAGACTCCCGAACAATAGGGAACAAGCTCTGTCTAGATTTAACTCTCTTCAGCGTACCATGAACAGTAAGCCTGAGATGAGAGAACACATCATTGCCTTTATCGACAAAATATTCCGCAACAATCATGCAGAACCAGCTCCATCCTTAGGGAAGAACGACGAGTGCTGGTACTTGCCTTCATTTGGAGTGTATCACCCACGGAAACCTAATCAAATTAGGGTTGTTTTCGACTCAAGCTCCAAACATCAAGGTGTATCTCTTAATGATGTCCTTCTCACAGGTCCTAATCTGAAGAATAACCTAGTCGGAGTGCTGATGAGGTTCAGAAAAGAGCTCATTGCCATCACCGCTGACATTGAACAGATGTTCCACTGTTTCGTAGTCAGAGAGGACCACCGGAATTTCCTTAGGTTTCTGTGGTACAAGAATAATGACACCAACGCAGAGATGGCAGAATATCGAATGAGGGTACACGTATTTGGAAACAGCCCTTCACCTGCCGTGGCAACTTACGGCCTTCGGCGCACTGCATTAGAGGGAGAATCCGAGTACGGTAAAGACGCCAGAGACTTTGTAGAAAAGGACTTCTACTTAGACGATGGACTCAAATCACTACCGACTGAAGAAGCGGCTATCGATCTGCTCAAAAGGACTCAAAGTATGTTGTACCAAGCTAAACTTAGACTACACAAAATTGCTTCAAACAGCCTGGCCGTTATGAGGGCCTTCAAATCAGGCGATCATGCACCAGGATTCAAGGACATTAACTTGGGACTGGACAGTCCACTGTGCAGAGGAGCTTGGGCCTCAGATGGGATCTCTCGGCTGACTCCTTCGGTTTTCAGATAAGTTGTGCAGACAAGCCATTCACAAAATGATGCGCCCTATCAGTGGTAAACAGCCTATTTGATCAGCTGGGATTTGTAGCGCCCATCACCATACAAGGTAAATCTCTACTGAGACAGTTTTCTGAAACAGTCAAGGATTGGGATACCCCACTTCCCTCCGAGAAAGAGCAAAAATGGGAAGCCTGGAAGTGATCCTTGTGTGCCTTGGATGAGATCCACATCCCGAGATGCTATATTAAAACCTCACTTTCCTCTAGCATAAAGAAAGAACTCCACGTGTTCTCGGACACCTCCACGGAGGCCATCGCAGCGGTTGCCTATCTGAAAACTGACAGAACCCAACAACCAAAATCACGTTGGATTCGTCTTTGGTAAGACTAAGTTAGCCCCCAAGCCCGATCATACTATTCCCAGACTGGAACTTTGTGGGACTGTGTTGGCAGTGGAGATTGCATATTTCATACAACAAGAACTGGGTGTCGACATAGCTGAAGTCCAGTATTACACCGATAGTAAGGTCGTTTTAGGTTACATCCACAATCGGACCAAGCGATTTTATGTGTACGTTAGTAACCGCATAGAGAGAATCAGGAGGTCCTCCAAACCTGAACAATGGCACTACGTACCATCCGAACTTAATCCGGCAGATCATGCCACTAGGCCTATGTCTATAGGTTCCTTTACTAACTCTACTTGGCTTACAGGTCCAGAGTTTCTGCTTGGAGAGGCAGACAAATGAGTACAGGAAGTTTTCAGCATCCAGGATCCGGATAATGATTCAGAAATCTGCTCTGAAGTTAGTGCATTAGTCACTGGAACAAAGCAAACCGCCAGCTTCGTTTGTCAGCGCTTTGAACGTTTCTCCAGCTGGATGAGACTCGTCAGAACTATTGCAAGGTTAGTGTACATTGCAAGATGTTATCATAATACTCACCAAGATAAAGATTGTCATGGTTGGCATGCCTGTCATAAACCCTTCTCTGCTGAGAACATCTCTCATAGTGAGTACCTCATAATACGTCACGTCCAGCAGGAAAATTTCAACATAGAATGGAAGTGCTTGTACAACAAACAGCAGATTCCTTTAAAAAGTCCTCTTGCCAACTTAAATCCAGTTATCAACAGTTTTGGCTTGCTGAGAGTTGGTGGTCGTTTGAATCAAGCCCACCTGGGAATTGCAGAACAAAATCCTCTCATCATTCCCAGCAAACATCATATCACCGTCTTGCTAATCCGACACTACCACGAAAGGGCCGAACATCAAGGCAGGCAAATTACTGAGGGCAAATTACGGTCTGCAGGCCTTTGGATTATAGGTATGAAAAAACGCGTGGCCCAAGTACTGCATGAATGTGTGCACTGTCGTAAAGCAAGAGGAAAACAACTACATCAACAAATGGCCGACTTGCCTGCGGATAGACTATGTACAGAGCCGCCTTTCACCTATGTTGGCCTAGATGTCTTTGGGCCATGGATGGTGTCCGCACGCAGGACCCGCGGCGGTCACGCAAACAGTAAGCGTTGGGCTGTACTATTTACTTGCATGAGTGTGCAAGCAGTTCACATAGAGGTGATAGAATCTATGGACACATCCAGCCTCATTAATGCCTTAAGACGGTTCTTCGCAATCAGAGGACCAGTAAAACAATTGAGGTCTGACCAGGGAAGCTACTTCATCGGAGCTTGTAGAGAACTTAACATCGACACCAAGTCCATTCAAGATCAGTTGGTGGAAAAGGATTGCACCTGGATTTTCAATCCTCCTCATAGTTCCCACATGGGGGGCTCCTGGGAAAGAATGATCGGCATCTCACGTAACATCTTAAATTCTATGCTGATGGATCTAAACTCATCAAGACTCACACATGAGACTCTAGTCACTCTTCTTGCTGAAGTTTCAGCCATTATCAATTCTAGACCCCTTGTGCCAGTGTCTATGGATCCTGAAACACCAGCCATACTGACTCCGGCTATTCTACTTACCCCAAAAACTGAGAATACGCTAATACCTAGTGGAGAATTCACTCATGCTAACATCTATCAAAAACACTGGAAACGTGTACAATACCTAGCAGATTACTTCTGGAACAGGTGGCGAAAGGAGTACCTCAGTATTCTTCAAGGAAGAAGAAAATGGCAACACCACAAACCAAACTTGAAGGAAGGAGACCTCGTATTGATGAAAGAGCAACAAACCGAAAGGATTGACTGGCCTATCGGACTAATTTCAAAGGTTTTCCCTAGCAAGGATGGCAAGGTCCGGAAGGTGGAGTTGAAGATTTTCAGGAAAGGCGAGCTTAAAACGTTCTCAAGACCAATCAACGAACTCATTTTAATATTACCCATTGAGAACGTCCCTGCTGGGTGAACAGGACTGTATCTAGCTTCGCAGATCTTCTCCATTCCAAGTTGGAAAACAGGACTATGTTTTGCATTCTAACATGTTCTTTTTACAGGTTGTTTATATTTTATGGACATTCGCTGTAGTGAAATCCCTGAAGTGAATTTCAGACCGGGAGTGTGCTGTTCTTTCAAATTTAATTCCTGCACTGTATTATTATCTCTTCTTTACTATGTTGTTTCATCTATTGTTCTCTGCTGCCATCTGGTGGCCGGAATTCGTATGCTGCATGCCTTGTTCTTGTTAAATAAAGTTTTTCTCTAATGGGAGTGGTTTTAGCAGCCTTGGTCCTTGTCACTTCCTGTAGCCATTTTCAGTGCTGCACGCCTTTGTGACTGGAGACACACACCTTGGCTTGTGAAGGCATCAGTTTTTGACCAGCAGTTAGCCTCAGGAAAGACATCCACATGACAGCATCTACTCTGCTACTGCATTCCTGTATTGCATCACCGTATGTCGCTGCTTTGGATCAAATAAACCCACGTTTGATTGCATCCTCGTGTCTACATTTGGATCCATCTAACCTGAGCATCTGCCGGTCCGGTCTGCTTCACTGCTTGGATACGAAGGTAGGACATTCACAAAGTCATTATCAGTTACACCTTCATTCGCCTTCATGTGGGGACAGAACACCTTTAACAGTGTCCGCCACAATGTTCGCCTCTTTAACAGTGACCTTTACAGTGCCACCCCTTTAACATTGACCACACCTTTAACAGTGACCTTCATAGTGGCTGCCCCTTAAACAGTGACCTTCACAGTGCCCGCCCCTTTAACAGTGACCTCCACAGTGCACGCTCCTTTAACATTAACCACCCCTTTCACAGTGACCTTTATAGTGGCCACCCCTTTAACAGCGACCTCCAAAGTGCCCGCCCCTTTAACAGTGACCTCCACAGTGGCTGACCCTTTAACAGTGACCTCCACATTGCCTGCACCTTTAACTGTGACCGCCCCTTTAACTGTGGCCGCCCCTTTAACTGTGACCTATTGGCTGATAAGGGACATGTGACCGTGTGTACAGTCTATTTATGGCTGTGTTGTTATGAAAACCTAGATAAATTAAATATGAACTTATATTGACTGACACACCTCATATGACTGAATATTTAAGGACCTGCAAACTGCTAAAACCTGTGATAAGTTGTTATGGAAACCTGGAGCAGGACCTGTGAGCTTCTATTGGCTAATAAGGGACATGTGACCGTGTAAATGGCAAGACGGATTTAAGTGAAAGGCTTGCTGGCTTCTATTGGCTAATGCAGGTAATATTTTGGGAATATCTCAGGAACGGTACATCCTAGAGAGCTGAGACCCCGTCTCAAACCTTCCTGGACACCTGATGTACCTGTGTGGCAAATTTGGTGAAGATCGGTCCAGTCGTTTGGTCGCGCATAAAGAACGTCCAGACAGAAACTCCTAAGAGATACAGATAGTTAGTGGGAGATAGTCAGTGTAGGTTATATCCTGATATAGAGTAGCTGATAAATTCCAGTGTAGGGTGTTAGGTAGTGTGATAGGTTCTGCTGTCCATACATACATGCTACAGACATAGTGCTGTGATGTCACAACAATACTTAGTGCACCAATCAGTAATATGAAGTCAGACCTGCTAAAATGTGAAGTTTCATGTATTGCACCAAAATATTTGCATCATTAGTGCAATTAGCGCAATCGCTAATATATTGGAGCACTCTATCTGCATATAAAGCCATTTTTAATGTTCTGCCGTGCCAAACATTTTCTCCAGTCTCAGGAAACCTCTAGAACAGCGGTTCTCAACCTAGGGGTCGCGACCCCTTTGGGGGTCGATCGGCCCTTTCCGGGGGGTCGCCTGAGGCTTCCTATTGTGGGTCGCCCGCACAACGGCAGCGGCCCCTTATCCTCGCGCACAGGAAGTGATGTCCTATCACTGCCTGTGCTTGAAGGAGCCTGACGTCTGGACGGGTAAGTCGGGCCGCCTGTCTGCTGAGGTCCGAGTTTTTTCGCTGAGCACCACTGCCACCAATGATTTAATTGAGCCTGGCTGAGCCTGGCTAATTTTATTTTAATTATTTGGCTGAGCAAGGCTTAATTTATTTGGGGGGACATGAAGCACCGCTGATTTATTTATTTGGGGGACCCTGAGCACTTCTGATTTATTTATTTGGGGGACCCTGAGCACCATTGATTTATTTATTTGGGGGGGGGGACCTGAAGCACCGCTGATTTATTTATTTGGGGGACCCTGAGCACTTCTGATTTATTTATTTGGGGGACCCTGAGCACCATTGATTTATTTATTTGGGGGAAACCTGATGCACCACTGATTTATTTATTTGGGGGTACCCTGAGCACCGCTGATTTATTTATTTGGGGGAGACCTGAAGCCCCGCTGATTTATTTATTTGGGGGACCCTGAGCACTTCTGATTTATTTATTTGGGGGGGACTTGAAGCACCACTGATTTATTTATTTGGGGGACCCTGAGCACTTCTGATTTATTTATTTGGGGGACCCTGAGCACCATTGATTTATTTATTTGGGGGGGGGGACCTGAAGCACCGCTGATTTATTTATTTGGGGGACCCTGAGCACTTCTGATTTATTTATTTGGGGGACCCTGAGCACCATTGATTTATTTATTTGGGGGAAACCTGATGCACCACTGATTTATTTATTTGGGGGTACCCTGAGCACCGCTGATTTATTTATTTGGGGGAGACCTGAAGCCCCGCTGATTTATTTATTTGGGGGACCCTGAGCACTTCTGATTTATTATTTGGGGGGGACTTGAAGCACCACAGATTTATTTATTTGAGGGGTACACTGAGCACCACAGATTTTTTTTTTTTTGGGGGGGGGGTACTGTGAGCACCACTGAGTTATTTATTTGAGGGGTTCTGTGTGCACCACTGATTTATTTTTTAGGGGGTATTTGTTGTTTATTATTTATTTTAAAGTTATTTATTTGGTTTACAAATATTTTGTATTTATGCTAAAGTTCTGTGGTTATGAATAGTGTTGAGCGAACAGTTCGAGCATAGTTCGGGTCCGTACCGAATTTTGGGGTGTTCGTGACACGGACCCGAACCCGAACTTTTTCGTAAAAGTTCGGGTTCGGGTTCGTCGTTCGGCATGTATTTTGGCGCATTTTGAAAGGCTGCAAAGCAGCCAATCAACATGCATCATACTACTTGCCCTAAGATGCCATCGCAGCCATGCCTACTATTGGCAAGGCTGTGATTGGCCAAGTGCAGCATGTGACTCAGCCTCTTTATAAGCTTGTGCGCACGTCGGGACGTGCTCACTCCCGATGTGAATAGAACAGGGATAGACGCAGCTGATGCTAGGGCGAGAATAGGCAGGGATAATTGAATAACTGGAAGCAAATTTCTCTCCTCCACCTGTGATTCATCTGAACAACTGCAGCTGAGCTGCTTTTTTGATAGGGATTGGCTATTTTTAGAGTGGCCAGAGTGATTTTTCCATCCACATGTACCTGGGCTGACCGCCGGCCGCCATTTTGCGACTTGTAGTGCTGCAGCAGAAGCTGCCACAGTGTGCATTCCAAAGCTCCAAACAAGTCAGACATCTACACCTGGGATTCAGACCAATAGCGATTTAGCAGCACAGTCCAAGGCTATTTTTTTTAAAGGTTGTGCAGACCATTTTGTGGCACATGTTACTGGGCTGATAGGCGGCGGCCATCTTGGGACTAGTGCTGCAGCACAATCTCTCCCAACGTCCATTAATCACTTGTAATAGTGGTCTGTGCCATAGAAATCCTACATCAGGGACTTGGGTGTGCTTGTGTCACCCCTACTAATACCAGTCCACCTGTAATCCATACAGTGAAAAGCCATAAAGTATTCCAGTGAGGGAATTTTTTTTTATTTAAAAAAGGCCAAGTTAGTTTATCTGGCGTTCAATATACTAGATACAGTTAGGCCTGCGTTTCATACATCTGGAATTAGCAAACTAATGTGCTGGGGTTGGGAAAACATATATGTACCCATACTAGAATCTGTCAAAGAAAGCGGTACTCACATATAACAGTCATTCCATCTGTAATCCATACAGTCAAAAGACTGAAAGTATTCCAGTGAGGGAATTTTTTTTATTTAAAAAAGGCCAAGTTAGTTTATCTGGCGTTCAATATACTAGATACAGTTAGGCCTGCGTTTCATACATCTGGAATTAGCAAACTAATGTGCTGGGGTTGGGAAAACATATATGTACCCATACTAGAATCTGTCAAAGAAAGCGGTACTCACATATAACAGTCATTCCATCTGTAATCCATACAGTCAAAAGACTGAAAGTATTCCAGTGAGGGGATTTTTTTTATTTAAAAAAGGCCAAGTTAGTTTATCTGGCGTTCAATATACTAGATACAGTTAGGCCTGCGTTTCATACATCTGGAATTAGCAAACTAATGTGCTGGGGTTGGGAAAACATATATGTACCCATACTAGAATCTGTCAAAGAAAGCGGTACTCACATATAACAGTCATTCCATCTGTAATCCATACAGTCAAAAGACTGAAAGTATTCCAGTGAGGGAATTTTTTTTTTATTTAAAAAAGGCCAAGTTAGTTTATCTGGCGTTCAATATACTAGATACAGTTAGGCCTGCGTTTCATACATCTGGAATTAGCAAACTAATGTGCTGGGGTTGGGAAAACATATATGTACCCATACTAGAATCTGTCAAAGAAAGCGGTACTCACATATAACAGTCATTCCATCTGTAATCCATACAGTCAAAAGACTGAAAGTATTCCAGTGAGGGGATTTTGCTTATAAAAAATAATATATTTCATTGTGGTGCGAGTTGAATCGCAACAATGAAGAAAAATACTATTAAGGGACGAGGACGCGGTCGTGGTGGTGTCCGTGGAGCCTCTGTTGCTGGTAGAGGACGTGGCCGTTCGGCCCCAGGCGCACACAGTAGGGAACGAACTCCCTCAACTAGCTGGCAGAATGTACCGCAATATCTCGTGGGGCCCAATGCCGCTCTTAGGATGGTAAGGCCTGAGCAGGTACAGGCATTAATCGATTGGGTGGCCGACAGTGCTTCCAGCACGTTCACCACATGGTCTTCCACCCAGTCTTCTGCGGAAAGCGCACAGGTGGCACCTGAAAACCAAGCCCATCAGTCTGTCACATCACCCCCAAGCATATCAGGGAAACGGTCTGAGCCACAAGTTATGCAGCAGTCTCTTCTTCTGTTTGAAGACTCTGCTTCCAGGGTTTCCCAGGGGCGTCCACCTAGCCCTTCCCCAGTGGAGGAAGACATACCATGCACTGACGCACAACCACTTATGTCTCCAGATGAAGAGGACATGGGAATACCACCACAGCAGAGTCACCGACTCTCTGATGATGACGAAACACAGGTGCCCACTGCCGCGTCTTTTTGCAGTGTGCAGACTGAACAGGAGGAGGTCAGGGAGGGAGACTGGGTGGAAGACGATGCAGAGGACGATGAGGTCTTAGACCCCACATGGACTGAAGGTCGTGGCGATGACTTTCACAGTTCAGAGGAAGAGGTAGTGGTGAGACCGAGACAACAGCGAAGCCAAAGAGGGAGCAGGGGGCCAAAGCAGACGAGCCGCCGCCCCCAGAGTTCGCCTGCTACTGGACATCGCCAACAGGGACCCAGCCCCACAAAGGCAGCTTCAAAGAGTTCCCTGGCATGGCACTTCTTTAAACAATGTCCTACCGACAAGACCCGAGTGACTTGCACGCTCTGCCATCAGAGCCTGAGGCGAGGCATTAACGTTCTGAACCTCAGCACAACCTGCATGACCAGGCATCTACATGCAAAGCATGAACTGCAGTGGGGTACACACCTTAAAAACCAGGCACTCGCTGAGGCTCCCCCTGCTCCCTCTACCGCTGCTGCCTCGGCTTCCGCCTCGAGAGGAATGTTGCCACCTGCCGAGCAGCAAACAGAGGATGTGCCACCGACACCACCACCACCGCCACCGTCAACTAGCGTCTCCACTATATCACACAGCAGCGTTCAGCTCTCAATATCTCAAACCTTAGAGAGGAAGCGCAAATTCCCCCCGAGTCACCCTCGAGCCCTTGGCCTGAACGCCAGCATTTCTAAACTGCTGGCCTTTGAAATGCTGTCATTCCGGCTGGTGGACACAGACAGCTTCAAACAGCTGATGGCCATGGCTGTCCCGCAGTATGTGGTTCCCAGCCGCCACTACTTCTCCAAGACAGCCGTGCCTTCCCTGCACATGCAAGTGTCCGATAAAATCAAGTGTGCACTGCGCAACGCCATTTGTGGCAAGGTCCACCTAACCACAGATACGTGGACCAGTAAGCACGGCCAGGGACGCTATATCTCACTAACTGCACACTGGATGAATGTAGTGGCGGCTGGGCCCCCGGCGGACAGTTCCTTGGCGCACGTCCTTCCGCCCCCTAGGATCGCAGGGCATCATTCTCTGCCTCCTGTAGCCTCCTCCTCCTACTCGGCTTCCTCCTCCACTGCTTCCACCAGCTCATCCGGTCAGCCACACACCTTCACCACCAACTTCAGCACAGCCCGGGGTAAACGTCAGCAGGCCATTCTGAAACTCATATGTTTGGGGGACAGGCCCCACAGCGCAAAGGAGTTGTGGCGGGGTATTGAACAACAGACCGACGAGTGGTTTCTGCCGGTGGGCCTCAAGCCAGGCCTGGTGGTATGCGATAATGGGCGAAATCTCGTGGCAGCTCTGGGACTAGCCGGTTTGACGCACATCCCTTGCCTGGCGCATGTGCTGAACTTGGTGGTGCAGAGGTTCATTCACCACTACCCCAACATGTCAGAGCTGCTGCATAAAGTGCGGGCCGTCTGTGCGCGCTTCCGCCGTTCACATCCTGCCGCTGCTCGCCTGTCTGCGCTACAGCGGAACTTCGGCCTTCCCGCTCACCGCCTCATATGCGACGTGCCCACCCGGTGGAACTCCACCTTGCACATGCTGGAGAGACTGTGCGAGCAGCAGCAGGCCATAGTGGAGTTTCAGCTGCAGCACGCTCGCGTCAGTCGTACTGCCGAACAGCACCACTTCACCACCAATGATTGGGCCTCCATGCGAGACCTGTGTGCCCTGCTGCGCTGTTTCGAGTACTCCACCAACATGGCCAGTGGCGATGACACTGTTATCAGCGTTACAATACCACTTCTATGTCTCCTTGAGAAAACACTTAGGGCAATGATGTTAGAGGAGGTGGCCCAGGTGGAGGAGGAGGAGGAGGAGGATGAGGGCTCGTTTCTAACACTTTCGGGCCAGTCTGTTCGAAGTGGCTCAGAGGGAGGTTTGTTTAAGCAGCAGAGGACAGGTTCACAAGTCGCCAGCCAAGGCACTGTACTGGAGGACGAGGAGGATGAGGAGGAGGAGGTGGAGGGGGACGAGGATGACGCAAGTTCACAGCGGGGTGGCAGCCCAGGCCCATCACTGGTGCGTGGCTGGGGGGATACGGTGGACGATGACGATACGCCTCCCACAGAGGACAGCTTGTCCTTACCCATGGGTAGCCTGGCCCACATGAGCGAATATATGCTCCAATGCCTGCGCAACGACAGCAGAGTTGCCCACGTTTTAACGTGTGCAGACTACTGGGTGGCCACCCTGCTGGATCCCCGGTATAAAGACAATGTGCCCACTTTAATTCCTGAACTGGAGCGCGACCGTAAGATGCGCGAGTACAAGCGCACGCTGATAGAGGCGCTCTTGAGAGCATTCCCACATGTCACAGGGGAACAGGTGGAAGGTGAAGGCAGAGGAGTGGCAAGAGGTCGCCAACGCAGCTGTGTCACGGCCAGCTCATCTGAGGGCAGGGTTAGCATGGCAGAAATGTGGAAAAGTTTTGTCTCCACGCCACAGCTATCTGCACCGACACCTGATACGGAACGTGTTAGCAGGAGGCAGCATTTCACTAACATGGTTGAACAGTATGTCTGCACACCCCTCCACATCCTGACGGATGGTTCGGCCCCATTCAACTACTGGGTTTCGAAATTGTCCACGTGGCCAGAGTTAGCATGTTATGCCTTGGAGGTGCTTTCCTGCCCGGCGGCCAGCGTTTTATCTGAACGCGTATTCAGCACGGCAGGGGGCGTCATTACTGACAAGCGCAGCCGCCTGTCCACAGCCAACGTGGACAAGCTGACCTTCATAAAGATGAACCAGGCATGGATCCCACAGGACCTGTCCCTCCCTTGTGCAGAGTAGTCCTTATTAACTGCCTAAAACATGTCTTGTTGTGCTACGGGCCACTTCTTTATTTGATACAAATTTTATGAAACCCACAGTTGAATGAAACTCTTCTCTGTCTGGGCGCCGGGGCCTAACCAGATGAAAGTGGCCGGTTAAACTAACGGGTGACATGAAGCCATAACCTCTGCCATGCTACCTCTGTCTTCTGTCTGGGTGCTGAGGCCTAAGTCAAATAAAGCGGTCTTCTGCTGTGCTGGGGGATATGAAGCTAATCTCTGACCTCTCTCCTCTGTCTGGGTCCAAAGGCCTAAATCACTGAAAGAGGCCTTCTCCTGTGGTGTGTGATATGATGCCAGAATATGTGCTGTGGGGCCTCTCTCCTCTTCCTGGGTGCAGGGGTCAAATAAACTAAATTGTGGCCTACTCCTGTGGTGGTTGATATGATGCCTGATTCTCTGATGTGGAACCTCTCTCCTCTGTTTGGGTGAAGGGGTCAAAGTAACTAAATGGTGGCTTCTCCTGTGGTGGCTGATATGATGCCAGAATATGTGCTGTGGTGCCTCTCTCCTCTTCCTGGGTGCGGGGGTCAAAGTAACTCAATGGTGGCTTCTCCTGTGGTGGCTGATATGATGCCAGAATATGTGCTGTGGTGCCTCTCTCCTCTTCCTGGGTGCGGGGGTCAAAGTAACTCAATGGTGGCTTCTCCTGTGGTGGCTGATATGATGCCAGAATATGTGCTGTGGTGCCTCTCTCCTCTTCCTGGGTGCAGGGGTCAAAGTAACTAAATGGTGGCTTCTCCTGTGGTGGTTGATATGATGCCTGATTCTCTGCTGTGAAACCTCTCTCCTCCATCTGGGTGTAGGGGTCAAAGTCTTTCAAAGTCGCCTTCTCCTGTGCTGATTGATATAAAGCTGATGGTTGTGCCATCTGACATGGTTGCCAGGGTCTGATTCAATGGGGGCCTACTCCTGTGGTGGGTGATCTAAATGCCTGATTCTCTGCTGTGAAACCTCTCTCCTCCGTCTGGGTGTAGGGGTCAAAGTCTTTCAAAGTCGCCTTCTCCTGTGCTGATTGATATGAAGCTGATGGTTGTGCCATCTGACATGGTTGCCGGGGTCCCATTAAATTGGGGCCTACTCCTGTGGTGGGTGATCTAAATGCCTGATTCTCTGCTTTGAAACCTCTCTCCTCCGTCCGGGTGTAGGGGTCAAAGTCTGTCAAAGTCGCCTTCTCCTGTGCTGATTGATATAAAGCTTATGCTTGTGCCATCTGACATGGTTGCCGGGGTCTGATTCAATGGTGGCCTACTCCTGTGGTGGGTGATCTAAATGCCTGATTCTCTGCTGTGTAACCTCTCTCCTCCGTCTGGGTGTAGGGGTCAAAGTAACTAAATGGTGGCCTACTCCTGTGGTGGGTGATATGATGCCTGGTTCTCTGCTGTGGGACCTCTCTCCTTTGTCTGGGTGCTGTGGTCAAAATAATAGTAAGTGACCTTCTCCATTGGTGGGTGACTTGAAGCCTGATTCTGTGCTATGGGACCTCACTCCAATTAATATTGTTTAATTTTTATTTATTTTATGTTAACTCATCATTTCCCTATCTACATTTGTTTGCAGGGGATTTAACTACATTTTGCTGCCTTTTGCAGCCCTCTAGCCCTTTCCGGGTGTGTTTTACAGCCTTTTTAGTGCCCAAAAGTTCGGGTCCCCATTGACTTCTATGGGGTTCGGGTTCGGGATGAAGTTCGGGTCGAGTTCGGATCCCGAACCCGAACATTTTTCGAAAGTTCGGCCGAACTCGTCGAACCCGAACATCCAGGTGTTCGCTCAACTCTAGTTATGAATGAATACTTGTGTATTTGAATTAACATTTGGTGTATTGGTGTCTGTGCGTGTTTTTGGTGGGTCATCATAACAGTAGCAAAATTAGTTATGACGTAGCAAGGAAAAAAATGTAATGGTTGGGGGTCACCACAACATGAGGAACTGTATTAAGGGGTCACGGCTTTAGAAAGGTTGAGAACCACTGCTCTAGAAGCTTGAAAAATGTAGCAAAAGTGACCCACGCCTGAATTGCGCTCGCATTACGCGAATATTACATTCCCAATTTCCGCAATCAAGAAAATAATCTCAAATTCTCGAATTCGCAAATATATGCCGAATATTCTACAAAATATTCGCGAAATATTGTGAATTAGAATGTTGCCCCTGCCGCTCATCACTAATTACAAGTACTCACTCTATTCACTTAAATGGAGTGAGTACTCGTATGTACGCCATGGAGCGCTACCTCCTCTTCAAACAAGCTGATTGACGAGGTTCAAAGTGTTGGACCCCCACCAATCAGATATTGATAACTTATCCTGAGGATAGGTCATCAATATATGCTACCCATACAACCCTTTAACTGAATAATACTGATATATTTTAGGTTACTTTTCTTAGCAGTTATGTAACAGTTGAATTTCTGAACAGCTGTTATCTCAAGGTCATAACATTGGAGCCAAACAGCTGTTACTTTAAACACGGTGAGAGCTGCCCAGTGGATATGTAAGGACAGGCTGTAGCAAGTTTATTTCACAGCGGAATTAGGGGTAATGAAGGTGGAAGTGAACTACAGTTCACGGTACATGTGGCCTGGAGTACCATTGTGCAGAAAATAACCCAAAGTTACCTTGATCCCTTAGTTCATGTGATCAATTGGAGAAAGGGGGAGATCGCCAATGTACCTCTCCGGAAATTTTCCCAGTTGGCCGATTGCTTTTTATATGCAGCGGGCTGCAGTTGCATGTTACACTTGTTCTTTAGCTCTTTAAAGGGAATCTGTCACCTCTACTATGCTACCCTCACTGAGCATTTCGAAATGTTCATTGTGTTACCCTAAACATATAAATTACACTTATAATTTCATTTGAAGACGAATTCAATAAGTATTATGCATTTTTGTACTTCCTGCCTTTTATGCAAATTAAC
Source organism: Bufo bufo (assembly GCF_905171765.1). NCBI lineage: Eukaryota > Metazoa > Chordata > Amphibia > Anura > Bufonidae > Bufo > Bufo bufo. The sequence continues at coordinate 271,185,575 of NC_053394.1, read as the reverse complement.
ATAAAAGAGTCATATTTTACTTGTGTGACCAGAGAAGAGTCATATTTTCAAGCTCTGACTCATCTCAGGTTAATTTGCATATCTATCAAATCGTTTTTTTTACACAATAAAAGCACACAGAGCTATGGGGACTGGGTATTGCAGATGTGCTATCGGCCATCTAGCAGCCCATGTCCTCAGCTCTATACCCCAAATTCCCGTGACAGGTTCCCTTTAACACACATTGCAGGCAGCCAGCCCTGCTGTGCTAAAGGCCGGTGTTGGAATTCCCTGCGCTGCTTAGGAGTCCTAAATAGATTTAGGGTACTTTCACACTTGCGGCAGAGTGATCCGGCAAGCAGTTCCGTCGCCGGAACTGCTTGCCGGATCGGTCAAAACGGATGCCAACTGATGGCATTTGTAATACTGATCAGGATCCAGATCCGTCTTACAAATGCATTGAAATGCTGGATCCGTCTTTCCGGTGTCATCCGGAAAAACGGATCCGGCATTTATTTTTTACACCTTTTCTTCAGTCTGCGCATGCGGCATTCAGGCAAGTGTTCCATTTTTTTGGCCGCAGATAACACCGTAGCATGCTGCGGTATTATCTCCGCCTTGAAAAGGCAAAAAGACTGAACTGGAGACATCTTGATGCATCCTGAATGGATTGCTCTCTATTCAGAATGCATGGGGAAAAAACTGATCAGTTATTTTCCGGTATAGAGCCCCTAGGACGGAACTCTATGCCGGAAAAGAAAAACGCTAGTGTGAAAGTACTCTAATTCCTGTACATTTAAAATGTATTAATTTTCTACTTTTTAGTTGTTACTAATGGGTTTCAAGCTTATGACATTCTGTATGGGATATTGACACCTTACCAGTGTGCTACAGAGCACAGTGTTATCAATGGAAGAACATTTTCTAACTAAAAACCTTCAGTTGTATTCATGTACAAACACTGGTATCTACAGATGCATCTCTGTATACCAGAACTTTGGGATAATGGCAAAAGTCTAATTTATTTAGTAATCACAAAAAATGTAACTGAGCAAAATAAGTTACAATAAACACATTTTCTCTCTCTCTCTCTACAGATATCAGTGTATTATACATGAATATTAGTGAAGGTTTTTAGAGAAATTCCTCTCCTCTAAACTGGTAAGGCTTTTGTCTCTCTGGCAGGGCTCTATAGGAACACTGGAAATGTTATATAGGCTGTAATGATAAAAAATCATTGCAGTTTATGGTAGAAGCGTGTAGATTATCACAGGTTAAAGTCCTCCTTTAAAACTATAATAAATAAAAATGTATAAAATTAAAACCAGCCCATTTTCGCTTATTAAAAACAAAAAAAAAGATCATTTGTGATTGTCACAGTTGTCATATAATACCTGTACTACTAAAATATAAACAATTATTCCATACGGTGAATGCCATTATGGAAAACAAATCAAAATGGTGTATTCAACATTTTGTGTTGCTCCATCTCCCAAAAAATTTAATAAAAAGTCATTAAAAATGCACACACTTTCCCAAATGGTATCAATAAAAACTAGATTGCTCCACAAAAACACCCGCCTACTTGGTTTGGCCACACCTTCTACCCATTTGGCTCCACATACATCATGGGGCCACTTCTACATTTTTTTTCCAGGGCCACTTTGAGTTCCAAATCTGCCCCTGCTTCGTGCCTAGAGGATTGGACCTCAGTGATCACAATGTTATGGCATATTTTGATGATATGCCCTAAAATTTCAAGATAGAAAAAAAAACATTGAATTGTCCATATTCTGGATGTAACTATTGGACCCTAAGATTCTACTCTCATGAGACACATTTAAAGCACATACAGTAGATAACTTTGTTGGGTTCAGTAGAACCAAGGGGTCTAGATATTATTCCTGTATAGACAGTTAAAAACAGTTCCAGACATCACCAGACACTGCCAGATCCCCATTGATTATAATGGTATTCAGCTGGTTTCCAGAATTCTGTAAATGCCAGCTTTATGCTGGAACAATAGCGCTATTTTTCATAAGAAAGTTATATCGGATATGGTAACTCCAGTTTTCTGATACTCTGCTGGAACAGACTACTTGAGTTACCTAGTGGAGATGTGAACAAAGCCTCAGACAGTATTTGTCTGCATACATATGAATTCTAGTGTTGATCGAGCACCATAGTTTGGGCCGAACACATCGGGATGCTCAGGTGCTCTACCGAGCACCCGAGTATAATGGAAGTCAATGGGAGAACCCGAACATTAAACCAGGCACCCCCTGCTCTGAAGAGGGGAGGGTGCCTGGTTCATAGGAAAAGGTCAGAAATTGATGGAAATACCACCAAAATGGTTCGGGAACAGCATGGGGAGGATGTATTGATGCATCTTGGACTCCCAGGTCGCTGCTGGGAACGATGTTGTCCGAGTAGTACGCCACTTTTACAGACTGACAATAATACGCACAAAACCGAAGATAAAATCTATTTTAGAGGAAAAATTGTTAGGAAACATTATTTTCAGTATATTTACTTATATATATATATATATATATATACAGTGTATATAAAGTGCAAGTGCTGCCAAAAATTACAAGGTAGAGGCACTCCGATACAACCTGTATATCACATAAAGAAGGGCCTCATTCACATTGTGGTAGTGGGACTCCTACACTCATAAAGCCTATGCACTAAGTGAAAGGGCTGCCAAAAATTACAAGTTACACATAAAGGAGGGCATCATACACAGCCTTGAAAAATTATGATTGATGACCTGCTGGTGACCCTCAAAAACATTTGGAGCAAGTGCCTGCTGATCTGACCATCTAAAACATTATGTGCGAGGGCCTGCTGACGCTTTGGTGACTGTAGATAACCTGGGGCCGATCACACGTCCCCGTGACGGCGACGATCCATTCAGATGTCTGCCCTATCAACTTTTGATGTTATTTTCAGTGCCAATGATGACCACGGGTAAGGGGGAATCAGTGTTCGATTCCGGAGAGGGAGCCTGAGAAACGGCTACGGCTACCACATCCAAGCAAGGCAGCATGCGTGCAAATTACCTATTAGGTATAATTAGGTAAGGGTCTGCAGGTGAGCTGACCCTGTAAAAGATTGTAGGTGACTGCTTGCTGGTGAGCTGACCCTCTAAACATTTTGGTTGAGGGCCTGCTGCTGAGATGACCATTTAAAAAATTACGGGAGAGTGCCTGCTACTTAGCTGACCATTGAAAAGATTTAGGCCTCTTTCACACGGGCGAGTTTTCCACGCGGGTGCAATTCGTGATGTGAACGCATTGCACTCGCACTGAATCCGGACCCATTCATTTCTATGGGGCTGTTCACATGAGCGGTGATTTTCACACATCACTTGTGCGTTGCGTGAAAATTGCAGCATGCTCTATATTGTGCGTTTTTCACGCAACGCAGGCCCGATAGACGTGAATGGGACTGCGTGAAAATCGCAAGCATCCCCAAGCAAGTGCGGATGTGGTGCGATTTTCACGCATGGTTGCTAGGTGACGATCGGGATGGGGACCCGATCTTTATTGTTTTCCCTTAAAACATGGTGATAAGGGAAAATAATAGCATTCTTAATACAGAATGCAAAGTAAATTAGGGATGGAGGGGTTAAAAAATACAATTAAACTCACCTCATCCACTTGTTCGCGCAGCCCGGCTTCTCTTCTTTCTTCTTCTTTGAGGACCTGGGAGAAAAGGACCTTTGGTGACGTCCCTGTGATGGACCATGTGATGAGCGCAGAGCCATCGCATGGCCCATCACCATGGTGATGATCATGTAATGGACCATGTGATGAGCGCAGCGACGTCACCAAAGGTCCTTTTCTCCCAGGTCTTTAAAGAAGAAGAAAGAAGATAAGCCGTGCTGCGCGAACAAGTGGATGAGGTGAGTTTAATTTTTATTTTTTATTTTTTAACCCCTCCATCCCTAATTTACTTTGCATTCTGTATTAAGAATGCTATTATTTTCACTTATAACCGTGTTATAAGGGAAAATAATAAAATCTAAACAACACCGATCCCAAACCCAAACCCGAACTTATGTGAAGAAGTTCGGATCTGGGTACCAAACATGCCGATTTTTCTCACGCGCGTGCAAAATGCATTAAAATGCTTTGCACTCGGGCGGAAAAATCGTGCATTTTCCTGCGACGCATCCACATCCTATCCGGCCCTCACACGCGACGCCCGTGTAAAAGAGGATTTACAGTGTTCAAAGCAGGCCGGGTCACCTGAATGCTTCAGCTAGGAATAATGGAATAGGACACCGGTTCTATTTTGTTGGTTTTCGGAACTGGGGCCATGATTAGGAGGGGCGGCCGGGGGCATCCGTATTGCGTCCCTAGAGGTGAAATTCTTGGACCGGCACAAGATGAACCAAAGCAAATGCATTTGCCAAGAATGTTTTCATTAATCAAAAACGAAAGTCGGTGGTTCGAAGACGATCAGATACCGTCGTAGTTCCGACCATAAACGATGACGACCGGCGATCCGCCGGCGTTATTCCCATGACCTGCCGAGCTGCTTCTGGGAAACCAAAGTCTTGGGGTTCCGGGGGGAATATGGTTTCAAAGCTGACAAAGTACACTGTATGTCACAGATACATTTTTGAAGCGCACACATTACACTTCAGATGTGGCCTTGCTAAGGTCACTGTCAGAAACAGACACCGTCTACGGAAAAATTACAATGTCACAGATAAGTTTTTTAAGCGCACACGTTACACTGCAGATGTAGCCCTGGTATGGTCACTGTCAGAAGCGGACACCGTCTACGGAAAAATTACATTGTATGTCACAGATACATTTTTGAAGCGCATACGTTACACTGCAGATGTGGCCTTTGTAAGTTCACTGTCAGAAGTGGACAATGTCTACGGAAAAAGTACACTGGATGTCACTGATATTTTAGGGATGCGCACACTTTACACAGGAGATGAGGCGCAGCTAATATCACTGTCCGCAGCGGACACCGTCTATTCAAAGAGTACTCTGGATGTCACAGATATTTTTTGTATGCGCACACTTTACACAGGAGATGTGGCATGGATAATTTAACTGTCCGCAGCGAACACTGTCTACGGAAAAAGTACACTGGATGTCACTGATATTTTAGGGATGCGCACACTTTTAACAGGAGATGTGGCGCGGATAATTTAACTGTCCACAGCGGACACGGTCTACGGAAAAAATTACACTGGATGTCACTGATATTTTAGGGATGCGCACACTTTACACAGGAGATGTGGTGCGAATAATTTAACTGTCCACAGCGGCCTATTACACGGTATATAGCGCAGGATGCCCTAAAAATATATATTGTTGCTGTCACACACACAATAGTCCTTAAAAGGACTTTTGGGTCTCTTCCCTACACTGTCTGTTCCTTCCTATGCACAGCTCTCCCTAACACTGAGCAATTTAGTGCAGGTTGTGCTACAAACATATATTGCTGCTGTCACACACAATAGTCCTTACAAAGACTTGTGGGTCTATAAAACATTTTTGTACAAAAAAATATTCAATTACACTCCCTACACTCTCTGTTTCTTCCTATGCTCAGCTCTCCCTGACTACGAATGATCTGAACATGCGTCATATATAGCACCCGATGACGCGTTACAGCCAGCCAATCACTGTAATGCCAGCAGCCAACATAGCTACTGCCATTACAGTGAGAGCAGTACTCACCTGCACGTTTATTGGCTGTGTAGCAGCCAAGAAACTTGCGGGGAGGAGACTCAAGCATGGCTCTCAAGCACATGCAGTATTTGGCCGAGTACCGCCATGTGCTGAGCATCGAGATGCTCGAGCCGAACAGATGTTCGGCCGAGCATGCTCGATCATCACTAATGGATTCGAGTAAGAAGAACGGGAAAACCCTTGCCCGGGAGAATATTGGCAATTAACTCATTGTTGTCATTTATTTTAGACAATAAACAAAACTAATATTTGCAAAAAATTATTTAGTTCTGTTACAGTCCTAACTTTAAACTGTTTTTTTCAAGATACATGTATTTTAATGAGACTGTGGAAAAAGCAATTTACGGGCACAGTGTTAATTCTGAAGTGAATAATAAAATATTGTTGGATGGCCTTCTAAAAACTCATTTGCAAGCAGCTGTTACATAAAAATGGAGCCAAACGACTGTAACCTTGAAAACCACCAGTTGAAAAAATAAGTTGAGAGCTGCCCAGTGGATATGTAAGAAAGACAGACCTTATCAAGTTCATGTTACAGCAGAATTGGAGGTGATGGAGGTAAAGGTGAATAAGTATAGGCCAGTATAATAATAGCAACAGTGTCTTTTTCTCCCCTGGGGTAGAATAATTTGTGTCAGGAACTTAATACTAATAGGATGGTTGTGGGACGCAGGAAATAAAGCATTCAGTAATTGCAGACAGTAGGTCAGAAGGTGGTGATAGAAGCAAAACTATATGTACTTGCCAATTAAGAGAAAACTCACAAAGAAGAGTTCAGTGGAAAACAAAACAAGAATTAAAAGGGGCAAATTTGGCATTAAACTAAAGGATAATAGATCTAGAATATAGAAAGTAAAATATAGAGATACTATACCATAGGTATACGTAACTTGATATTATTAGAGATGAGCGTATTTAAAAAAAATTAGATTCGACCAGTTCACCAAATGTTTCGGAAAAATTTGCTTCAATCAACTGCTATTTTTGGCCTGCAGAGAGAATTTATAGGGGTGTAGAACACTGTGCCTTGTAGTAACACGTCTGGAGGTGGCAGCAGCATGAGTAGGCCACCGAGTGGCACAATAACCAACTCTGCAGGTGGTAGCAGCATGAGTAGGCCACAAAGTGGCACAATGACCGAGTCTGGAGGTGGCAGCAGCATGAGTAGGCCGCAGAGTGGCACAATGACAGTCTGGAGGTGGCAGCAGCATGAGTAGGTCACAGAGTGGCACAATGACCGAGTGTTGAGGTGGCACAAGCATGAGTAGGCCACAGAGTGGCACAACAACAGAGTCTGGAGGTGGCAGCAGCATGAGTAGGCCACCGAGTGGCACAATAACCAACTCTGGAGGGGGCAGCAGCACGAGTAGTCCACAGAGTGGCACAACGACCGAGTCTGGAGGTGGCAGCAGCATGAGTAGGCCATAGAGTGGCACAATTACCTAGTCTGGAGGTGAAAGCAGCATGAATAGGCCACTGAGTGGCACAAAGACACAGTCTGGAGGTGGCAGCAGCATGAGTAGGCCATAGAGTGACACAACGACAGAGTCTGAAGGTAGCAGTAGCATTAGTAGGCCACAGAGAGGCACAACGACAGAGTCAGGAGGTGGCAGCAGCATGAGTAGGCCACAGAGTGGCACAATGACAGAGTCTGAAGGTAGCAGCAGCAGCATACGGACGGAGGCCACAGAGTGGCACAATGACCGATCTGGAGGTGGCAGCAGCATGAGTAGGCCACAGAGTGGCACAATGACAAAGTCTGGAGTTGGCAGCAGCATGAGTAAGCCACAGAGTGGCACAACGACCGAGTCTGGAGGTGGCAGCAGCATGAGTAGGCCACAGAGTGGCACAATGACCAAGTCTGGAGGTGGCAGCAGCATGAGTAGGCCACAGAGTGGCACAATGACCAAGTCTGGAGGTGGCAGCAGCATGAGTAGGCCACAAAATGGCACAATGAATGAGTATGGAGGTGGCAGCAGCATGAGTAGGCCACAGAGTGGCACAATGACAGAGTCTGGAGGTGGCAGCAGCATGACTAGGCCACAGAGTGGCAAAATTACAGAGTTTGGAGGGGGCAGCAGCATGAGTAGGCCACAGAGTGGCACAATGACCGAGTCTGGAGGTGGCAGCAGCATGAGTAGGCCACAGAGTGGCACAATGACAGAGACTGGAGGTGGCAGCAGCATGAGTAGGCCACAGAGTGGCACAATTACCTAGTCTGAAGGTGACAGCAGCATGAATAGGCAACAGAGTGGCACAACGGCAGAGTCTGGAGGTAGCATAAGCATGAGTAGGCCACAGAGAGGCACAATGACAGAGTCTGGAGGTGGCAGCAGCATGAGTAGGCCACAGAGTGGCACAATGACCGAGTCTGGAGGTGGCAGCAGCATGAGTAGGCCACAGAGTGGCACAATGACAGAGACTGGAGGTGGCAGCAGCATGAGTAGGCCACAGAGTGGCACAATTACCTAGTCTGGAGGTGACAGCAGCATGAATAGGCAACAGAGTGGCACAACGGCAGAGTCTGGAGGTAGCATAAGCATGAGTAGGCCACAGAGAGGCACAATGACAGAGTCTGGAGGTGGCAGCAGCATGAGTAGGTCACAGAGTGGCACAATGACCGAGTCTGGAGTTAACAGCAGCATGAGTAAGCCACAGAGTGGCACAACGACCGAGTCTGGAGGTGGCAGCAGCATGAGTAGGCCACAAAATGGCACAATGAATGAGTATGGAATAAATTTTGTATTTCGACTGACATTCACTTCTATGTGCCCCATTCACTTCTATGTGGCCTGCGTTGCGTGAAAAAAGCACAAAATAGAGCATACTGCTATTTTCACGTAACGCACAAGTGATGCGTTAAAATCACCGCTCATGTGCACAGCCCCATAGAAATGAATGGGTCCGGATTCAGTGTGGGTGCAATGCGTTCACCTCACACATTCACACGGGCGATATTTCCGCGCGGGTGCAAAGAGGCCTAACTGTTATGGCACTTCTGGAAATAGACATTTTCAAAAGTGGCATAGCAGTGAATGAAGAGTACACCACAAGTGCAGTGTACTCTTTGTTCACTTTGGGACCAACTTCTGGAAATAGGCACCTACAGTATGTGACATTTATGGCATTTCCTATCAAAATTCCATAAATATTCCAGATGAGAATACCCATTTAACACTTGACCTGCTTAGCTTGCGATATCATGGCTAATCATGTGGTATGCATCTGGGTCGTCTAAATGCCCTTTGCAGTACAGATTGGATGAATTAAGGAACACATTTATATATCAGATTATCCTCAAATGTCACAGCGCTTTCATGGGTAGTCACATGCAGCAGGACAACTCACGAGATACCTTGATATTTACACAAAGCCCTTCCAACAAAAAATGTGCTTACAGGTCCATCACAATAAATTAGCATTTCATTGAAAAGTTAAATTATTTCAATAATTCCATTCAAAAAGTAAAGCTCACATTATATAGATTCATTACAAACAGAGGGGGTAATTTATCAAACTGGTGTAAAGTACGTAGAACTGGCTTAGTTGCTCATAGCAACCAATCAGATTCCTCTTTTCATTTTCCAAAGGAGCTGTCCAAAATTAAAGAAGAAATCTGATCGGTTGCTATGGGCAACTAAGCCAGTTATACTTTACACCAGTTTGATAAATGGCCCCCAGAGTGTTATTCCTTTTAATTTTGATGATTATTCAAACTCAAAAGTCAATATCTCACAAATTTAGAATATTATGAAAAAGTTCAATATTGTAGACTCATGGTGTCACACTCTAATCAGCTAACCAACACAAAACACCTGCAAAGGTTTCCTAAGCCTATAAATGGACACTCAGTAGGCTACACAATCATGACTGCTGACTTGACAGTTGTCCAGAAGACAGTCATTGACACCCTCTACAAGAAGGCTAAGCCACAAAAGGTCATTGCTAAAGACACTGGCTGTTCACAGAGTGCTGTATCCAAGAATATTCATGGAAAGTTGAGAGGAAGGAAAAAGTGTGGTAGAAAAAGGTGCACGTGCAACAGGGATAACTGCAGTCTTGAAAGGATGGTTGAGAAAAGGTCATTCAAGAATTTTGAGGAGATTCACAAGGCGTGGACTGTAGCTGGAGTCAGTTAGAAAGTCAGAAAAGTGGAGAGGCACCCAATCCAAGTTGCTTGAGGTCCAGTATGAAGTTTAACTGAAGCCAGTCAGTGATGGTTTGGTCATGTCACTTGCTTGTGTGGGTCCACTTTGTTATATCAAGTCCAAAGGCAGTGCAGCCATCTGCCAGGAAATTTTACAGCACTTCATGCTTCCCTCATCCGACAAGCTTTATGGATATGCTGATTTCATTTTGCAGCAGGACTTGGCACCTGCCCACACTGATCAAAAGTACCAATACCTGATTTAATAAACATGGTATCAGTGTGCTTGAATGGCCAGCAAACTCACCTGACCTAAACCCCATTGAGAATCTATGGGGTATTGTCAAGAAAAAGATGAGAAACCAGGGGAGCTGAAAGCCGCTATCAAATTGCTGATTGCCTCCATGCCATGACGCATTGATGCAGTAATTTATGCAAAAGGAGCCCATACCAAATATTGAGTGCATATACTGTAGATACTTTTCAAAATTTCTGTATTAAAATATAGATTTTTGACTTTTCATTAGCTGTAAGTAGAGATAAGCGAATTTTTAAAAAATTTGATTCGCCGGTTCACCAAATTTTTCGAGAAAAATTTGGTTCGATCTGAATATATTTGCGGCGAATTACGTTAAAAAACTGCTATTTTCTGGCTGCTGAGAGCCTTTATAATGGTGTAGAACACTGTGATTTGTAGTAACACGCATTGGGAATCTGCTTTGGTAGTGAAATAATACTGTGAGTCTGTATGACATGCAGATGACAGGCGTCGCTCTTAGAATCACTGCACACTTATTAGGGCAGTCACGGGGCCAAAACTGACCAAATAATTCAAGTATGAACTCAGCCTTACAGGTCAATGTTAGCACCAAGAAGAAGCACACTCCTTTTACACCGTCGCCAGCTGATTCCACATATTTGTCTACAGAACCTGTTCTATTAAACGCATATACAACTAGAGCGACCCAACAGAGTGGAGAGGATGTCAGCAGTAAGTTTGTGTTGATGTCACTGATTAATTTGCCCTTCCTCTGATCCGTTAGAACAATAATACACAAAAAACGGATCCTGTCTGTGGAGCATACGCCTTCACTTGGTCAGCATTTGCTCAATAATCAGTATTGCTAATGCCCAAAAAAAAGCAGGAGTGGATGCAAAACAGAGATGACACGTGAATGGAATATTTGCATCACTTCTGTGTTTTGTACCCACTCCTGATTTTGGCTACCAAATCATAAGCCAATTCTGATGGGACCATACATGCCTTACAGCTGATACACAGACAGGATCCATTGTTCGTCTCATTTTTGCTTTTTTCTTAAAGATCAGAAGAAAGGTCAAATAAACACACCAAAAGGCAAAATAGTGCCCAGTCATGAAGTGGTGAGTGTGGGAACAGCATGAGAAGTCCACAGAGTGGACCTATGACATAGTGGTGAGGTGAAAGCAGCAAGAGGAGACCATAGAGTGGCCCAATGACAGAGTGTGTGGAGGTGGTGGCAGCATCATGAGGCCACAGAATGGCACGACAACGAAAGATTGTGGAGGTGGCAGCAGCATGAAGAGGCCACAGAGTAGCATGACGACAAGAGATTGTGGAGGTGGCAGCAGCATGAGGAGGCCACAGAGTGGCACGAAGACAAAGTGTGGAGGTGTCAGCAGCATTAGGAGGCCAGATTAGCACGATAACGAGAGATTGTGGAGGTGAAAGCAGCATGAGGAGGCCACAGAGTGGCACAATGACACAGTCTGTTAGTTTGCAGCAGCATGAGGAGACCACAGAGTGGCCCAATGACAGAGTGTGGCGGTGGCAGCAGCAGAAGCATCAGGAGGAGGCCACAGGGTGGCACAATGACACAGTCTGGAGTTGGAGGTAGCATGAGTAGACCACAGAGTAACCCAATGACAGAGTCTGGAGGTGGCGACAGCAGCAGCATCAGGAGGATACCACAGAGTGGAAAGGTAACATAGTGTGGAGATGGCAGTAGCAGCAGCAGCATCAGGATGCTACAGAGTGGCAAGGTGACATAGTGTGGAGATGGCAGCAGCATCAGGAGGAAACTACAGAGTGGCAAGGTGACATAGTGTGGAGATGGCAGTAGCAGCATCAGGATACTACGTAGTGGCAAGGTGACAAAGTGTGGAGATGGCAGTAGCAGCAGCATCAGGAGGATACCACAGAGAGGCAAGGTTACATAGTGTGGAAATGGCAGTAGCAGCAGCAGCAGCATCAGAATACCACAGAGTGGCAAGGTGACATTGTGTGGAGATGGCAGTAGCAGCAGGATCAGGAGGATACCACAGAGAGGCAAGGTTACATAGTGTGGAAATGGCAGTAGCAGCAGCAGCATCAGAATACCACAGAGTGGCAAGGTGACATAGTGTGGAGATGGCAGTAGCAGCAGCATCAGGATACCACATATGGTGACGCTGCAAATGTTGACACAGGGATGTGGTGCCAACATTAGCACTCTGGTCACGCTTCACCTTCTGCCCACATATTCTACATATGGCCATATTAACCTCCTCCGTCGAGTAGGTGATTTTCCCTCCCAAGAGTCCGCTCTGACTGACTGCTACCGCTGCTGCTTTCGTAAACTCCTGCACCAATACTTCCTGGGCAGGTGGTCTACCCCGGGCACATTTGACTCCCGACCTCCCACTGCTGCCACCCTGCTGACTCCCAGAAATGCTTTCAACACCTTTAACCGCTGACGTGAACTGAAAATATATTTTTCTTTTTGTAATTAAATAGGCCACTAAATGCTTTTAACACATATAACCGCCGATGTGAACTGAGAATGTATTTTTAGTTTTGTACTGAAATAGGCCACTAAACGCTTTCAACACATATAACTGCCGACGTGAACTGAGAATATAATTTTCTTTTTGTACTGAAATAGGCCACTAAGGGTACTTTCACACTAGCGTTTTTCTTTTCCGGCATAGAGTTCCGTCACAGGGGCTCTATACCGGAAAAGAACTGATCAGGCATATCCACATGCATTCTGAATGGAGAGTAATCCGTTCAGGATGCATCAGGATGTCTTCAGTTCAGTCGTTTTGACTGATCAGGCAAAAGATAAAACCGTAGCATGCTACGGTTTTATCTCCGGCGAAAAAAAAGGAGGATTTGCCTGAATGCCGGATCCGGCATTTTTCCCCATAGGAATGTATTAGTGCTGGAATCGGCATTCAAAATACCGGAATGCCGGATCAGTCCTTCCGGCCTGCGCATGCGCAGACCAGTAAAAATGTGAAAAAAAATTCAAGACAGATCTGTCTGTCCGCATGACAAGCGGAGAGACGGATCCGTTCTTGCGATACATTTGTGAGACGGATCCGCATCCAGATCCGTCTCACAAATGCTTTCAGTCACATCAAAATCGGCGGACCCGGCGGGCAGTTCGGACAACGGAACTGCCCGCCGGATCACACTGCCGCAAGTGTGAAAGTAGCCTAAATGCTTTCAAGACATATAACTGCCGACGTTACTGAGAATAGATTTTTCTTTTTGTACTGAAAGAGGCCACTAAATGCTTTCAACAAATATAACCGCTGACGTGAACTGAGAATATGTTTCTTTTTGTACTGAAATAGGCCATTAAATGCTTTCAACACAAAAAACCGCCAAAGTGAACTGAGAATATATTTTCCTTTTGGTACTGAAATACAAAATAACACATAACCGCCGACGTGAACTGAGAATATATTTTTCCTTTTTTAATTAAATAGGCCACTAAATGCTTTCAACACATATAACCGCTGAAGTGAACTGAGAATATATTTTTCTTTCTGTACTGAAATAGGCCACTAAATGCTTTCGCCACAAATAACTGCAACAATAAAGTGCGTATATATTTTTTCTTTCTGTACTAAAATTGGCCACTAAATGCTTTTGCCAGAAATAAATGCACCAGTGTAGTGCATATATATAATTTTCTTTCTGTACTGAAATAGGCCACTAAAGTCTTTAACCACAAATAAATGCAACAGTGAAGTGCGTATATTTTTTTCCTTTTGATAATGAAATAGGACACTGAACGCTTTCACCACATATAACTGCAGAAGTGAAATGCATATATATTTTTCCTTTTTGTACTGAAATAGGCCACTAAACTCTTTCAACACAAATAATTGCAGAAGTGAAATGCGTATATATTTATCTTTTTCCACAGATATAAGCCACTAAATGCTTTTCTGCACCCCAATAACAAGAACAAATTGCTGGAATGCCAGAACTGTATAATAGCTATTTGGATCCCCAAATAATGTTTTCCTGCACTTGTAAATCGCTTTTCACAATTAGGTTTTTCTAGCACTGTCCCTAGCGACTTCAGACGTCTCTCCCTGCACTAAGATGCTGTAAAATGATTCCTCCCTATCCTTTCCCTGCACTTATAAATCGTTTTTTCAGTTTTTTTTTTCACAATTAGGTTTTTCCTATTGCTGTCTCTAGCGCCTTCTCACGTCTGTCCCTGCAGTCAGGACACTGGAAAATGTCTGACTCTAAGATGGTTGCCTTATTTATAGGGCTGTGACATCACAGGGCTGGCTGCTAGTTGGCTGCATGCATGGCATTATTGATCAGCCTGCCTTCCCAGAGTTCGTTGCCCCATGTCCTCACACATGTAGCCGCCATTGTAGCCGCCATTTTAGGAACAATTGTGATTCGTTACCACGAAGTACAAGGAAATTCACATTTGTTGTGAATCAAATTTTTCCTGAAATTCGGATCGGATTCCACTTCGTCTGATTCGATTCGCTCATCTCTAGCTGTAAGCCATAATCATCAACATTAAAAGAAATAAACTTTTGAAATAGATCACTCTGTGTGTAATGAATCTATAGAACATATGAGTTTCACTTTTTTTATTGAATTACAAAAAAAAAATCCAATTTATTAAGATGTACAGTACCTGTAGAATTGGTGTTGCCTCTAATTTCTGTCCTAGAGAACGAATCCCTTTCAAAATGGAAAATAACCCATAAGCAACACAGAAGGCACAGAGCTAAATGTACTTTGAGATAGGTACAGTTGCAAGAAAAAGTATGTGAACCCTTTGGAATGATATAGATTTCTGCACAAATTGGTCATAAAAGGTGATCTGATCACAACAATAGACAATCACAGTCTGCTTAAACTAATAACACACAAATAATTAAATGTTACCATGTTTTTATTGAACACACCATGTAAACATTCACAGTGCAGGTGGAAAAAGTATGTGAACCCCTAGACTAATGACATCTCCAAGAGCTAATTGGAGTGAGGTGTCAGCCAACTGGAGTCCAATCAATGAGATGAGATTGGAGGTGTTGGTTACATCTGCCCTGCCCTATAAAAAACACACACCAGTTCTGGGTTTGCTTTTCACAAGAAGCATTGCCTGATGTGAATGATGCCTCGCACAAAAGAGCTCTCATAAGACCTACGATTAAGAATTGTTGACTTGCATAAAGCTGGAAAGAGTTATAAAAGTATCTCCTAAAGCCTTTCTGTTCATCAGTCCACAGTAAGACAAATTGTCTATAAATGGAGAAAGTTCAGCACTGCTGCTACTCTCCCTAGGAGTGGCCGTCCTGTAAAGATGACTGCAAGAGCACAGCGCAGACTGCTCAATGAGGTGAAGAAGAATCCTACAGTGTCAGCTAAAGACTTACAAAAGTCTCTGGCATATCCTAACATCCCTGTTAGCGAATCTACGATACGTAAAACACTAAACAAGAATGTATTTCATGGGAGGATACCACAGCGGAAGCCACTGCTGTCCAAAAAAAACATTGCTGCACGTTTACAGTTTGCACAAGAGCACCTTGATGTTCCACAGCAATACTGGCAAAATATTCTGTGGACAGATGAAACCAAAGTTGAGTTGTTTGGAAGAAACACACAACACTATGTGTGGAGAAAAAGAGGCACAGCACACCAACATCAAAACCTCATCCCAACTGTGAAGTATGGTGGTGGGGGCATCATGGTTTGGGGCTGCTTTGCTGTGTCAGGGCCTGGACGGATTGCTATCATTGAAGGAAAAATGAATTCCCAAGTTTATCAAGACATTTTGCAGGAGAACTTAAGGCCACCTGTCCACCAGCTGAAGCTTAACAGAAGATGGGTGTTGAAACAGGACAACGACCCAAAACATAGAAGTAAATCAACAACAGAAAGGCTTAAACAGAAGAAAATATGTCTTCTGGAGTGGCCCAGTCAGAGTCCTGACCTCAATCCGATTGAGATGCTGTGGCATAACCTCAAGAAAGCGATTAACACCAGACATCCCAAGAATATTGCTGAGCTGAAACAGTTCTGTAAAGAGGAATGGTCAAGAATTACTCCTGACCGTTGTGCACGTCTGATCTGCAACTACAGGAAACGTTTGGTTGAAGTTATTGCTGCCAAAGGAGGTTCAACCAGTTATTAAATCCAAGGGTTCACATACTTTTTCCACCTGCACTGTGAATGTTTACATGGTGTGTTCAATAAAAACATGGCAACATTTAATTCTTTGTGTGTTATTAGTTTAAGCAGACTGTGATTGTCTATTGTTGTGACTTAGATGAAGATCAAATCACATTTTATGACCAATTTGTGCAGAAATCTATATAATTCCAAAGGGTTCACATATTTTTTCTTGCAACTGTATGTGCTACTATCTGATTTTAGCTGGCAGATAAAATTTATGGGGGAGATTTTGCAAACTGGTATAAAGTAGAACTGGCTTAGTTGCCCATAGCAACCCATCAGATTCCACCTTTCATTGTTCACATCTCCTTTCGAAAATGAAAGGTAGAATCTGATTGGTTGGTATTGGCAACTAAACCAGTTCTACTTTATACCAGTTTGATAAATCTTCCCCATTATGTTCAAATTTAACAAACCTAAATCCTCTTTTGTCCAACAGCAGAATTCAGGTTGTCAAGTTGCCCTTTCTATTAGGCCTCATGCACACGACCGTTGTGTGCATCCGTGGCCGTTGTGCCGTTTTCCGTTTTTTTTCGCGGACCCATTGACTTTCAATGGGTCCGTGGAAAAATCGGAAAATGCACCGTTTTGCAGCCGCATCCGTGATCCGTGTTTCCTGGCCGTGAAAAAAATATGACCTGTCCTATTTTTTTCACGGCCAACGGTTCACGGACCCATTCAAGTCAATGGGTCCGTGAAAGAACACGGATGCACACAAGATTGGCATCCGTGTCCGTGATCCGTGGCCGTAGTTTAGTTTTTATACAGACGGATCCGAAGATCCGTCTGCATAAAGCTTTTTCAAAGCTGAGTTTTCACTTCGTGAAATCTCAGAACCGACAGTATATTCTAACACAGAAGCGTTCCCATGGTGATGGGGACGCTTCTAGTTAGAATACACTACAAACTGTGTACAAGACTGCCCCCTGCTGCCTGGCAGCACCCGATCTCTTACAGGGGGCCGTGATCAGCACAATTAACCCCTTCAGGTGCGGCACCTGAAAGGGTTAATTGTACTATCATATCCCCCTGTAAGAGATCAGGGCTGCCAGGCAGCAGGGGGCAGACCCTCCCCCCCCTCCCCAGTTTGAATATCATTGGTGGCACAGTGCGGCCCCCCCCCTCCCTCTATTGTAATAATTCGTTGGTGGCACAGTGTGCGCCCCCCCCCCCCCTCCCTCCCTCCATTGTAATAATTCGTTGGTGGCACAGTGTGCGCCCCCCCCTTCCTCCCTCTATTGTAATAAATCGTTGGTGGCACAGTGTGCGCCCCCCATTGCCCCCCCCCCTCCCTCTATAGCATTAACAACGTTGGTGGCCAGTGTGCGGCCTCCCATCCCCCCCCCCCCCCATCATTGGTGGCAGCGGAGTTCCGATCGGAGTCCCAGTTTAATCGCTGGGGCTCCGATCGGTAACCATGGCAACCAGGACGCTACTACAGTCCTCGTTGCCATGGTTACTTAGCAATAGTACAATAGTTGAAGAGTCATACTTACCTGCTGCTGCGATGTTCTTGTCCGGCCGGGAGCTCCACCTACTGGTAAGTGACAGTGACAGGTCTGTGCGGCGCATTGCTAAATGAACCGTCACTTACCAGTAGGAGGAGCTCCCGACCGGACACGAACATCACAGCTCCCAGGTAAGTATGAATCTTGTACTATTGCTAGTAACCCGCTGCCACCAATGATCGGGGGGGGGGGGGGGGGGGGGCGCAAGATGGGAGGCCGCACACTGGCCACCAATGTTGTTAATGCTATAGAGGGAGGGGGGCCAATAATTGCCACCAACGATTTATTACAATAGAGGGAGGAAGGGGGGGGGGGCGCACACTGTGCCACCAACGAATTATTACAATAGAGGGAGGAAGGGGGGGGGGGCGGGGGGGGGCACACTGTGCCACCAACGAATTATTACAATAGAGGGGGGAAGGGGGGGGGGCGCACACTGTGCCACCAACGATTTATTACAATGGAGGGAGGAAGGGGGGGGGGGGGGCCGCACTGGCCACCAATGATATTCAAACTGGGGAGGGGGGGGGTCTGCCCCCTGCTGCCTGGCAGCCCTGATCTCTTACAGGGGGATATGATAGTACAATTAACCCCTTCAGGTGCGGCACCTGAGGGGTTAATTGTGCTGATCACGGCCCCCTGTAAGAGATCGGATGCTGCTAGGCAGCAGGGGGCAGTCATGTACACAGTTTGTAGTATATTCTAACTAGAAGCGTCCCCATCACCATGGGAACGCCTCTGTGTTAGAATATACTGTCGGAAATGAGGTTTCACGATCTAACTCATATCCGACAGTATATTCTAACATAGAGGCGTTCCCATGGTGATGGGGACGCTTCAAGTTAAAATATACCATCGGATTGGAGAAAACTCCGATCTGATGGTATAAAAGGGACTCCGGACTTTACATTGAAAGTCAATGGGGACGGATCCGTTTGAAATGGCACCATATTGTGTCAACCTCAAACGGATCCGTCCCCATTGACTTGCATTGTAATTCAGGACGGATCCGTTTGGCTCCGCACGGCCAGGCGGACACCAAAATGACTTTTTTTTTCATGTCCGTGGATCCGCCAAAAATCAAGGAAGACCCACGGACGAAAAAACGGTCACGGATCACGGACCTACGGACCCTGTTTTTGCGGACCGTGAAAAAAAACGTTCGTGTGCATGAGGCCTTAGATGAACTTATGTAAGGCTCTATTATCCCCAGGAAGCTAAATAAAAAATAAAATAAAATAATAATAATAATAATAATAATAATAATAATAGCATGGTTGTAGGGGGTTTATAAAGTTTAATAAAGTAACATTCTCATCACAAGCATATGACATAATATTCTGATTGATGGAGGTACCACCTTTGACCCCACTTTTGATTAGGAGAACAAAGGGATCAATATAAACGCATTACATGTCAGTGGTGCCCAACTGATTGCCCAGCAACTTTTTTTTGCAAAAATGTACCAAAGATTACTCTGCAGGTCACTTATGGCACAAGAATGGCCTTAGACCAGGGAGCTGCATAGCAGAATGGAGGACAATGCTCTGTTGTTGACTTTTCTGAGGGTTGGGAAGCGGTGCTCTGATTGTCATTGCTAAAAGGAACTCTGTGATGTTTTTCTGGTGGTTCTGTCTATCTGACAATCCAGAAAGTTTGATAATCCGGTCAATCAGGTCTCTTTTATGCCAGATTATTTTACTTATTTTATGGGCGCAGTATATTTCTAGGGTAATACCAATCATACAGTATCAGATAGCATTGAGCGAAGTTCTGAAAACTTAGATTCGGCTGCTTCGGTGAATTTCACAAATAAATTTTCTCCATGACGAATAACTTTGTCACGAAGTGCATTTCTTTGTAAGTAGTGGCCGCAATGATGGGGAACTGCGATTGCGCTGCCCCCCGTCATTGAACCCTTCAGATGCAATGTTCATGCTGATTGCATCATCTGATGTATAAATGGAGGTCTTTCAGGAGTTAAAAAAAAATATACTCACCTTATCCATTTGAGCACAAAGAGGCCTCCGCAGCCATCTTTATTGAAGATCCCGTGCGAGGTCTTGTGTGGTGCTTGATGACCTCATACGTCACCGCGCATGAGATTTTGCGTGGGATCTTCAATCCAAATGGCCGCAGCAGCCTCTTTGTGCTCAACGGATTTGGAGGGGAGTATGTATTCTTTCTTTTTACACCATTTCAGGGAAAATTTATTTGTCTCCATGAAGCACGAGGAAATTAGGCTTTGCAGCAAATTTAATTTTCTTTGAAATTTGGATCGAAGTCCACTTCGGATACTTCGATTCTCTCAAACGTAATATCAGAGAACATTGAGGTAAAAGTCTCACCTTATGCTGCTGTGATTAGTCAACCACCGTATAGTAAGGATCACATTTAAGGTTGCTAGCTGTAACGTCCAATATCATCCAGGGTGTAATCCATATGTCAATGGATAATACAGTAGGGGAGTCTTGGAGAGATCTCTAGTCTGGAAAAAAAGGCACAGGCTATGGCCCAAAGTTGATCCAGAAGGGTCTTTTTATTAATCCAACCAATAACACTTTTCAGGGAGAACCCCATTTTCAGATACAATTGGAGCAACCAATTGTATCTGAAGAAAGGGTTCTCCCTGAAACATGTTATTTGTTCGATTTATAAAAATAACTTTCTAGATCAACTTTGGCAGGCACCTAACCATTTTTTTCGAGGTCTGTCCACGCCTCCCCTACGATATTTTGCTTTATTATACAGTATAAAATGAAGCGATTTTCTAGTTTCTTAATCAAAAATAAACAATATAAAACAATAACAGAGACCTTTACCCACAGAGCGGCATGTAATACATTCTTATCCACACAGTAGATTCGGAATGTGTTTAACAGGAAACCTTAGCGTTTCTTCCTAGACATAGAAATGCGGTTGCACGCTGTTACCAACAGAACTGCTCTGTGTACTCAATAAAGAGGATAAACAGAACATTGTGGGCATGACACAATGTCTTATAAACAAGTGTAGGATGGTATTGTAGCTCCTTCAGGACTTTATTTTTGAATGTACAATCCTTTTCAGGATTAGTTGGCTGCTTAAGAAACACAAGTTCTGTATAATTACAATTTAAGGCTTATTTATTATGCATCTTCCGGGGCTGCTTTATATAGTTACAGGAGAAGTACATGGCAGATGACTACAGATCTTTCAAAACAAATAGACCACAGCACTCTTTCTGATACTGGCAAATTGGGTGCACGTCCGGATTATGTTCTATAGCTCCACCTCAAGAACTGTAAATATCACACAAATTTTTAGACAGCACTCCGTGATGATGATGATAATAATACGTAGTAATTTATTTCATATTATTTCAGCCGAGCACAGTGGTACACAAGTTGCTTGCAACGTTTTGGGCTAACATAAGCCCTTCATCAGGCACTAACAGGACCACATAACAGGTGTTACCGGCGCTGTACCACTATGCCCGGCTGAAATAATATGAAATAAATTACTACGTATTATCATCATCATCACGGAGTGCTGTCTAAAAATGTATGCGATGACTACAGAAGCTGCCAGCCTCAGCATCAATATTTTAGCTATTTTGAGCTTCTTATTCAATGTAAATGATAGTATAACTTTCCAAATACTGTTAAAAGTAGGACAGTTTTCACTCCAGTGTATTTATTCGCAGCATAAATGACTATTTTCCATTTAGAGGTGTTGTCTGGAGGGATTAAATGTTTATTCGCAGAAGCAATAATCACCAATTTTATTACATGACACGGAGGCTCCTATTGCATTCTCTTTCTTTACTGAAATTCTATAGCAGCACAGAGAAAAAACCTTTACCACACAGGGTAACCATGGCAACAAGCCCTCCCCTAACCCAGTATAAGAGTCCTGGCATTCAACAGCTCCTCCTCTTTCTTTGCTGCTCCACATCATGATAAGTACTACTCTCTGTTGTGTAGCTGCTTTATATTATCACTGTGAGATTGTTGTAATTTTGTTTAGGTCACTGGGGTTTCTCCCCTCATCTGTGGCCTTGGTCCGCTGGACCTCATTTTTATTCTGTGTTTTTGCTTGTTTTCTTTAGTCGCTTCCTCGGTTGTTTGCTCCACCTTTGTTCGTTCCCCTGGGATTTTTTATCCCTCAAATCATCTGTCTCCCCCTTTTCCGCCCCCCCCTTTTCTGCCCCCCCTCCTTTTCTTTTCACTTACTTGTTCCGGCCGCTTGTACCGCTTGGCCACGCTTGGCCACTCCCCCTTGCCATCTTGGGTCGGCCTTCTTTTTCCTTCTCCTGCGCGCCTTCCCGCTTCTGTGCTCGGCGGGACGGCTCTCTGGCTTCCGGCGGCTGACCGGAAGTCTCGCGAACATTCGCGAGACTTCGGCCGCCATCTTCCCTTGCACCTCACGCTCCCGGAGTCGCGGCTGCACCGGATCGCTAGCAGGGTTCTATATCGTTCTAAGGAGGCAAAATTTCTTGTTTCTTCTTTGTACGTCCTATTAATTATTAGTTATTTGTCTGATCATGGCAGAGGGCAATATCCAAGTTAACCCTTCCTTGCCTGAGTGTCCTGAGGAGATGGTAAACTATGGCTCAGAGAAGGAGGAGATACAATCTAACTCTGTGTCACTACAGGCTTCTGATTTCCAGTGCTTGGTTGCAGCTGCTATTCAAGCTGCCATGGGCTCTGTATCATCGCCCTGCCCGTCAGCACAGTCACCCTGTGCCTGAGCCCAATGCCTCCAGAAACCCTATGACCGGTGTGCAAGAATCCACCACTGAGAGCGCGCATAAATCGCGCAAAAGAGCCCATGCCCGCCGGGCAGAAAAGGCGAGGCCTTGGAAATGCGCCAGAGTGCAACCTGAACCCGATTCTGAATCTGAAGTAATAACCGATGAGGAGGCTAATTTACTAGATATATCTTCTGGAGAAGAGGGGCTTGATTACTCGGAAGAGATCCTCCCGGGCACCTCTACCACCTTGGTGTAACCTATGGTCTCTGCTTCTGACCCGCCTCCTACTCCTACCTCTGCGGTCCTTGACCCGTCAGGAGAGTCCCTTTTTGACCCAGACGCTCTACACCACCCTCGTTCTACCGAATGGTTACCATCCGACCATGTGGCGAGATATTTACAGGGAGTGCAGAATTATTAGGCAAATGAGTATTTTGACCACATCATCAACTTTATGCATGTTGTCTTACTCCAAGCTGTATAGGCTCGAAAGCCTACTACCAATTAAGCATATTAGGTGATGTGCATCTCTGTAATGAGAAGGGGTGTGGTCTAATGACATCAACACCCTATATTAGGTGTGCATAATTATTAGGCAACTTCTTTTCCTTTGGCAAAATGGGTCAAAAGAAGGACTTGACAGGCTCAGAAAAGTCAAAAATAGTGAGATATCTTGCAGAGGGATGCAGCACTCTTAAAATTGCAAAGCTTCTGAAGCGTGATCATCGAACAATCAAGCGTTTCATTCAAAATAGTCAACAGGGTCGCAAGAAGCATGTGGAAAAACCAAGGCGCAAAATAACTGCCCATGAACTGAGAAAAGTCAAGCGTGCAGCTGCCAAGATGCCACTTGCCACCAGTTTGGCCATATTTCAGAGCTGCAACATCACTGGAGTGCCCAAAAGCACAAGGTGTGCAATACTCAGAGACATGGCCAAGGTAAGAAAGGCTGAAAGACGACCACCACTGAACAAGACACACAAGCTGAAACGTCAAGACTGGGCCAAGAAATATCTCAAGACTGATTTTTCTAAGGTTTTATGGACTGATGAAATGAGAGTGAGTCTTGATGGGCCAGATGGATGGGCCCGTGGCTGGATTGGTAAAGGGCAGAGAGCTCCAGTCTGACTCAGACGCCAGCAAGGTGGAGGTGGAGTACTGGTTTGGGCTGGTATCATCAAATATGAGCTTGTGGGGCCTTTTCGGGTTGAGGATGGAGTCAAGCTCAACTCCCAGTCCTACTGCCAGTTTCTGGAAGACACCTTCTTCAAGCAGTGGTACAGGAAGAAGTCTGCATCCTTCAAGAAAAACATGATTTTCATGCAGGACAATGCTCCATCACACGCGTCCAAGTACTCCACAGCGTGGCTGGCAAGAAAGGGTATAAAAGAAGAAAATCTAATGACATGGCCTCCTTGTTCACCTGATCTGAACCCCATTGAGAACCTGTGGTCCATCATCAAATGTGAGATTTACAAGGAGGGAAAACAGTACACCTCTCTGAACAGTGTCTGGGAGGCTGTGGTTGCTGCTGCACGCAATGTTGATGGTGAACAGATCAAAACACTGACAGAATCCATGGATGGCAGGCTTTTGAGTTTCCTTGCAAAGAAAGGTGGCTATATTGGTCACTGATTTGTTTTTGTTTTGTTTTTGAATGTCAGAAATGTATATTTGTGAATGTTGAGGTGTTATATTTGTTTCACTGGTAAAAATAAATAATTTAAATGGGTATATATTTGTTTTTTGTTAAGTTGCCTAATAATTATGCACAGTAATAGTCACCTGCACACACAGATATCCCCCTAAAATAGCTAAAACTAAAAAAAAACTAAAAACTACTTCCAAAAATATTCAGCTTTGATATTAATGAGTTTTTTGGGTTCATTGAGAACATGGTTGTTGTTCAATAATAAAATTAATCCTCAAAAATACAACTTGCCTAATAATTCTGCACTCCCTGTAGAGTCTTGGGTTCACCAACCCCTGTCCAAGGAGGCAGAATGCCCTAGACCCATTATTCCTAGCAAGGTGGGCGAGACTCCTTCGGTAGATCCGAAAATGACACAATTCCTGGCTAAGTCTGGATGGAATCCGCGTAGGGGCTTGGAATCGGCCTTGAAGGCCTGTCAAGACAAATTACTTGACGTTTTGGGCCCTCTGACCTGACCAAGATATTTGAAATGGCAGAATCTGCCAGGACCCAGAATATAGCCATTGACCCTGAGGAACTTATAGTGGATGGGTCCAGAGAGCGGTGTGCATCACCGGTAATGTCAATACCTCTCTTTCTATCGAGAGGCGTAAGGCTATACTGTTTAAAATTGAGCCGAAGCTCTCTAATTTAACCCTCACGGAGGCCGGCAAGGATGCACAGGGTCCCCTGTTCGGAGACTCCTTCATTAAAGACCTCGGTCGTTTTGTAGGGGCCTTCACTGCCCTTGATAAGGCCCAGTCGTCCATGAGACGCGTCTTTAAGGGGCGGGTCTCTTCTAGGGCCGGCAGCTCCAGGGGCCGCCTGTCCGGCCTTGCATTATTCCAGTTCCGCGGTTCTGCGGGTCGAGGCTCTTACTTATACCGTGCCTCCCAGGACGCAAGACAACCTCCGGCATTCTTCCCGTCCCACGGTTCCTCATGGAGATCCAGAGGCCCCAGAGGTTCTTCCTATCGTCGACCCCTCGGTAAGTCCACCTCTGTTTTCTTCAGCAATTTGGATAGGAGGCAGACTCCATAGTTTTTCCCATGTTTGGTCGACTGTTACCGCAGACTCTTGGGTCTTGTCCACGGTTCAGGGGTTCCATATAGAATTGATTGTTCCATCTGTACAGATTCCTATTCCCCACCCTGTTTGTCTTCCGTTACAGAAGCAACGTCTTCTACACTTGGAACTGCTTTCTCTTTTTCGGAAGGGCGCGATAGAGCGGGCTCCCTCCACTTCCGCCGGAATCATCAGCAGCGTCTTCCTGGTGGCCAAAAAAGACGGCCATATGCGACCGGTGATCAATCTCCGTCCCCTGAATCACTTTGTTTTAATGCCATTTAAAAATGGAGGGCATTCACCTTCTCCGGGACATGCTTCTCTTAAACGACTGGATGGCCAAGCTCGATTTGAAGGACGCCTGCCTACCTGACGGTTCCGGTAGCGGATTCTTCCAGGGACCTTCTGAGATTCCATTGGGGCGCCGAAACTTGGAGGTTTACCTGCCTTCCATTCGGCCTGTCATCAGCTCCCTGGTGCTTCACCAAGCTAGCTGATGCGGCCGGTCGTGGCCTTCCTCCGCAGTCATGGGATTCGTCTTATTATTTATCTAGACGACATCCTTCTCATGGCCCAGGATCGCAACCTCCTTCTGGAGCACCTGTCGACTTCGATGGATCTTCTTCCCCGGTTAGGGTTTCTCATCAACCTGGAGAAATCTTGCCTAGTCCTGTCTCACTCCATAGAGTTTCTGGGTTTTCGGGTCGACTCTACCACAGAGTCCCTCAGTCTTCCTTCCACCATGGTTCGTTCTATTCGCAGGGAACTTCACCGGACATTGTCTCTCCCACAAGTCTCTCTACGTCAGCTTGCCCGCGTCATAGGCCTACAATCCTCCTCCATCAAAGCGGTCTTTTCGGCTCCTTTGCACTATTGGGCTCTTCAACACCTCAAGCTTGCGCACCTTCGTGCCGGTGCTACATACGAGGACCTGATTTACTTAGACAGCGAGACCAGGGATGAACTGCGGTGGTGGATCCACAATCTGGATGCCTGGAATGGCAAGGCTATCTTCTGCCCACAACCCGACTTCACGATAGAGTCGGACGCCAGTCTCTCGGGCTGGGGTGCCTACTGCAACGGCGTTACCACCAGCGGCCGTTGGTCCCCTGCAGAATCAAATCTACACATCAACTCTCTGGAGCTACTGGCTGGCTCCTTTGCTATTCGCAGCTTCACGAATGGTATGGCCAGCGCATGTGTCAGACTGCGGATGGACAATATCTCGGCTGTGCGTTATGTCAACGCCATGGGAGGGACACGTTCTTCGGCTCTTTCCCATCTAGCGAGGGACTTCTGGGAGTTTTGCCTGGAGAAGAACATCACTGTTGTGGCAGAATACCTTCCGGGTTTGCACAATACTCACGTGGATTGGTCCTCTCGTTTTCTGGTGGATTCCTGCGATTGGAGATTAGACGGGATGATGTTCTCCTCCATTTCTTCTCGATGGGGTCCTATGTGCATTGACCTTTTCGCTTCTCGCCTGCATACCCAGCTTCCGAGATTCTACAGCTGGAGGCCGGATCCGGACGTGGAGGCGGTGGACGCGTTTCTCCAGGATTGGACCAGTCATATGCGTTCCCACCATTCATGATGATTCCGCGAGTCCTAGCTCAACTGCGTCTTCAGAGAGCCGAGATGGTACTTCTGGTTCCTTTCTGGACGGCCCAATCGTGGTTCCCTCAGCTGCTGGAGTGTCTGATCCAACCTCCCTTACTCCTACCATCGTTCCCAGACCTTCTACTCGACCCGTCAGGTCGCCAACATCCGCTCGTGCTGGACGGTTCTCTACGCCTGCTCGCGTGCAGAGCTTCAGGGGTTCCTGGGACGTCTCGGACGTTCCGGAAGCAACTAGACGTCTTCTGGAGAGCGCATGGGCCCCTGGGACCAGGAGATCTTACCGTGCTGCCTGGCAATCTTGGACCTACTGGTGCCTGGCAAGGGACTTGGATCCCGTTTCAGCCCCTGTAACGGAAATCTTGCAATTCCTCACGTCTCTGTTTGAGTCGGGTAAAGCATACCGAACGATTAACTTGTTCCGTTCTTCCATTTCTGCCTATCATTCGGGTTTTGACGGTCGCCCAGCTGGGCAACACCCATTAGTCTGTCGTCTTCTCAGGGGTTCCCGTCTTTCTCGTCCCCCTTGTCCACGTTTTTCTTGTACCTGGGATGTTTCCTTGGTTCTCTCACTCTTTTCCTCCTGGCCCTCCAATGAGCAGCTGTCCTTGCGACAGTTGTCTGCAAAATTGGTTACCTTATTTTGTTTGATTTCGTGCAAACGGGTATCCGATGTCAGGGCCTTAGATTATGATGCTAGATCTGGCATTCACGCCAGATGGTGTTGTTTTTAACATTTCTCGGCGTACCAAAACCAACATTAGATCGGTTTCGTACCCTAGCTTTCCCGAGGTTCCTGCCCTTTGTCCAGTTACGTGCCTTCAGGTGTATGAGGCCCGCACGTCTTCTCATCGTTCTTCGGCGTCTCCGGAATTATTTCTGTCTTATCGTCGTCCTTTTGCTCCGGTTACTTGTGTCACTTTGGCCAGATGGGTTAAGTGGGTTATGTCCTTGGCTGGAGTGGATACTTCTGTTTTCACGGCTCACTCCACTAGAGGTGCTGCTTCTACATCTATGGCGGTTGCTGGTGCCCGCTTAGAGGATATTCTTCGGTTGGCAAACTGGTCTTGAGTTTCCACATTTCGTGAGTTTTATTTCCGACCTTCCACTCATGCATTTTCTTCGGTTATTCAACAGCTTTAAACTTGCAATAGGAGCCTCCGTGTCATGTAATAAAATTGCATGATTTTCCTAGTTTATGACGTAAAGTCATGATTTTATTAAGGACACGGAGGCGAGTATTGCCCCTCCCCTATTTGTTCTTCCCACCCTTATTTTTCTACTATGAGGTTTTTATATATAATTGGTCTATTTTTCTATCGATGCTGTTTTATGCTCCATTTTTCTTAATATTTATTAATGTTCACCATTTGCCTTGTTTCTATATTGTCCTGCTTGACTGCTGCATTGGTCTGTCATTTAGTCCTACAGTACATTAAACTTACATTGAACTAACATTACCTATGTTCTCTTTATTTGCTTTTTTCCTTAGGATAACAGCAAGGGTATTCTTGGTGCTTGAGGTCGAGTTTTGTTCCATTGCCTTGTCTCTACAGTCATCCCGGTTGGATGTGTTCGGATTGAGTTCTTCGCGGTTGGAGTCGGTCCTGTTTGTTTCATGACGGTTTTGAGGATGTGTCTTCATCAAAGAAAGAGGAGGAGCTGTTGGATGCCAGGACTCTTATACTGGGTTAAGGGAGGGCTTGTTGCCATGGTTACTCTGTGTCGTAAAGGTTTTTTCTCTGTGCTGCTATAGAATTTCAGTAAAGAAAGAGAATGCAATACTCGCCTCCGTGTCCTTAATAAAATCATGACTTTACGTCATAAACTAGGAAAATCATGCAATTCCCCAATGCTGCTATTTGACTGCTTGCTGGTCTTCATTTCTTGGTTTACAGAAAACATGTTTTAGCAGTAAATTGAGAGTGAATGATGAGTTCAGACAATGTTGGTGGGTGGAGGGTTGAGCAGATGCCTCGATTCTGCTGCCGCTAATGGTGGACACTCTATAAACCATGACCTACACAGAGGGAGGAGGGGACCTGCATGTCCACTATCACACGGCTGCAAACAATTACATGGGGAGATTCCTAATGGGCTGGTTGTTCAGGGGGCATATAAGTTTAGAAACTGTACAGCCAGCTCCCATAACAAGAGTTTCCATTGTTAGAAGAGGTTAATCATCTGCCATGGCACCATGGATACATGACCATAGGTCCTTTACTCAGTGAGAATTACAGCAGTAGCATAACCTGGACTTCTGTCCTCCCAGTCTTGGAGGAGTAGGATATGGGTAAAATGCCAATCAGTTTAGGGTGAATGTGGCTGCATTTGGGTGAAAGGGACAAATGGTGCTGTCGCCGGGAGGAAGGCGGGGGGACACCGATTCTGTCAGAAGGATAAAGTTGGAAAGGCTGACAAGGCTAATGTCAATGATTGTGTGTCGGGATGTGATAAGGAGGACAATGTTGTTGCCAGTGTGCGAGGGGTGGGAAGGCAGACAGTCCTAATATCAGTGGGAAAGGGGTAGAAGTGGGACAGTGCCACTGCTAGAAGAGGAGGGGTGGTAAGGGGAACAACAATGCTGCTAAAGGGGGAAGCGGTGGAAAAGAGAACAATGCTGCTTCCAACAGGTTAGGGGTGGGAAGGGGGACATGGCTGCTACCAGTTGTGCTGAATTATGGTAATTGTTTACATTGCTAGAGAAGTATTTTTGTGCTGCGCCGTGGTGTACTTTTGGTACTGCAGGGAGGTATTTTGTGCTGCAATGTGATATTTGTTCTCCTGACCTTGACCATATGTATGTTCCACTTTTATTTATTTCTTGCGGTGATGATGTGATTTATACATTTAAAGGAATGGTGTTGAGTGTGGGAAATTCCAACTAGGTACATCTATTTTAAGGAGAGACAGACTAATAAGATCCTGTATGAATCCTGCTACCGTGCATGAATATTCATTTATGTCTAATATATGAAATGCGCCCAGTACTTGTCAACATTTAGACTCCTGTAATCACAGGGTCATTGTTGTCACCCATGGGGGGAGGGGAAACTGGCAATTTCTTTGCACAGAGGCCCTCGACAGGCTGTGATAAAAAAAAAAACTGTTGCTCCCATGTCTCAACAGTTCAAAGCTGTTTTGGTGGCATTTGAGAGATCTTGACAAAATTGGGTATATATGCTGATATTGTTTCCAACAATATCAGAGCATCTAAGTAGCTCTGTGTACACATATCACATGCAAATGAACACTAATCCGTCTCATGTCAATACTAAGGATTTATATGACAGACTGTAAGCACTACAGCTGTTTATATTATTTAATAAGCTTTTCCTCAAACTCAATAAAATCAATGTAGGCAAATATAAATCTTACAGCTGAGTAACAACCATTTTGATCTCTTTTACAGATACCCCTGGAATTATCCTTTAAATCATTTATCACCTATCTACAGGACAGGCTCTAACGGTTAGACCAGTAAGGGTCTGGCCACTAGGACCCTCAGGAGAAGTTTGTGTAGACAGAGCATGTTGACCATGCATGGTGCTGTTCCATACACTTCTATGGGAGTTGCAAAGCTTCATACAAGCTCTTAAAGCTATCAGTGGTAATCCTCCAAGCTTAATAGCCACCAGACTAACATTCATTTAGGCTACTTTCACACTCATGAACGGATCCGTTTAGATAATACAACCGTCTGCATCCGTTCAGAACGGATCCGTTTGTATTATCTTTAATATAGCAAAAAGACGGATCCGTCTTGAACACCATTGAAAGTCAATGGAGGACAGATCCGTTTTCTATTGTGCCAGATTGCGTCAGTGAAAACGGATCCGTCCCCATTGACTTACATTGTGTGCTAGGACGAATCTGTTTGGCTCTGTTTCATCAGACGGACGCAGCGTTTTGGTGTCAGTCTCCAAAGCGGAATGGAGACTGAACTGATGCAAACTGATGCATTCTGAGCGGATCCTTTTCCATTCAGAATGCATTAGAATGCAAACTGATCCGTTTTGGACCGATTGTGAGAGCCCTGAACGGATCTCACAAACTGAAAGCCAAAACGCGACTTATCCAGCTGATTACCTTTTTCACTTGAATACCCCTAATGTGGATAGTTAGGCCTCATGCACACGACCGTTGTGTGCATCCACGTCCGTTCCGTAATTTTTCACAGTTTAGCAGAGGTCCCATTCATTTCTATGGAGCTGTGAAAAAAAACTGATAGTCCTCCGTTTTTTCTCTGCGTCCATGATCCGTGATTCCAGTCCGTCAAAAAAATATAACCTGTCCTATTCTTGTCAGTGGAAAACGGAGGATGGACCCATTCAAGTCAATGGGTCCGTCAAAAAAAACGGATGCACAACTGGTATGTCATCCGTGTCCGCGTCCGTTTTTTTCTACAAGACCTTGGTGCAATAAAATTACACTTTTCATTAACCTTCCTTTTTTTCCCTGTCAGACAAAAAAAAGGAAGAAACAAGGAAACACAACTGAAGCAAAATCAGACACGGACCACTGAAGCCAAATCCCTGACAGTGAAAAAACACTGTCGTGTGCATGAGGCCTAACATGGAGTAAGACATTCCATTTTCCTATACTGCCATATATCTAAGAAAAATTGTCAGAGAGAAAGATTGAATGACAAGCTATGGGAGCTGAAATCATAACGGAAGCCATATTGGTTATCACCCAGATTTGCTGGAAATATAATAGTTTATAATTATACTGAAAAGATTTAATAAGAAAATGAGAAAAGACAAATGTCGAAAGTAAGAATGCGTTCATATTATGGTTCAACAGGGGTGGACTTTAACACTATAAAAAAAAACAATCAAATGATTGGGGCAACTGGTCAATTGGTGGAAATAAATGACTATGGGGTAATGGACATGAACGTGTGGGCCCCACAATCTGCAATGTATGGAGCAGTGAGGAGTAGAATCCCACAGAAGCAATACTAAGCGCTTCCGTGGGATTTTGGTCTGTGGTTCTGCACCAGAAAAAAATAGAACATGTTCTATTTTTTTGCGATACGGACTGAATGTTGCGGATCGTGGAACCATTCAAGGTCCACAGTGCCTGTGCATTGCGGACCACTATTTGCAGTCTGCAGCATGGGCACGGGGAGCACACATTCCTGTGGGGCAGGCAAGCAGCTAGTTTAGCTGCACAGGGGCCCAGAAGGGCATTTTCAAGCTGTACAGCAGTAGTAGAAGTACCCAGGCTGCACTGCTAAGCTGAGAGTGGTGCTTAGCAGGGTGATAGGGGTGGAGCTTAGGGAAATGAGGCGGAGCTTAGCAGTGCAATGGGGGATCCCAAACATAACTTTGCCTGGGACCACAGGAATGCCGACTCCATCCCTGTATTTCAATACCATATTCTGAAAGTATCCAGATGCTGCCAGGCTATGATAAATCTGCCCCATGTAGGAAACATTTGCCTCTTATCCACAGTGCTACCAAGAGGCACTATCAAAGTCTGAAAAAATATACAAATATTACAGTCATATATAGACATAATCTATGTAAACTGTTAAAGGCAATGTCTGCTTTTTTACTATTGATGACATATCCTCAGGATAGGTCATCAATTTCAGATCATCGGGGGCTTGACTGCTAGCACCCCTGCCAATCATCTGCTTGAAGAGAACGCAGTGCTCATACGTGCGCTGCCTTCTGTATACTGTTTACCTGTTTGCTGTCGACATTGCAGCATCGAGCAAATGTAATTACAGCCCTGCCATCTGATTCACTTCAATGAGACCTTTGCTTTCTATTCAGGTGACTAGGACAGAGAAGTCCCATTGAAGTGAATTGTACGGACTCGTCCCATTGAAGTGAATAGGATGAAGTCGTCCATTTGAAGTGAATGGGAGTTGTAATTACTAGTGTTGAGCGAACAGTTCGAGCATAGTTCGGGTCCGTACCGAATTTTGGGGTGTTCGTGACACGGACCCGAACCCGAACTTTTTCGTAAAAGTTCGGGTTCGGGTTCGTCGTTCGGCATCTATTTTGGCGCATTTTGAAAGGCTGCAAAGCAGCCAATCAACATGCATCATACTACTTGCCCTAAGATGCCATCGCAGCCATGCCTACTATTGGCAAGGCTGTGATTGGCCAAGTGCAGCATGTGACTCAGCCTCTTTATAAGCTTGTGCGCACGTCGGGACGTGCTCACTCCCGATGTGAATAGAACAGGGATAGACGCAGCTGATGCTAGGGCGAGAATAGGCAGGGATAATTGAATAACTGGAAGCAAATTTCTCTCCTCCACCTGTGATTCATCTGAACAACTGCAGCTGAGCTGCTTTTTTGATAGGGATTGGCTATTTTTAGAGTGGCCAGAGTGATTTTTCCATCCACATGTACCTGGGCTGACCGCCGGCCGCCATTTTGCGACTTGTAGTGCTGCAGCAGAAGCTGCCACAGTGTGCATTCCAAAGCTCCAAACAAGTCAGACATCTACACCTGGGATTCAGACCAATAGCGATTTAGCAGCACAGTCCAAGGCTATTTTTTTTAAAGGTTGTGCAGACCATTTTGTGGCACATGTTACTGGGCTGATAGGCGGCGGCCATCTTGGGACTAGTGCTGCAGCACAATCTCTCCCAACGTCCATTAATCACTTGTAATAGTGGTCTGTGCCATAGAAATCCTACATCAGGGACTTGGGTGTGCTTGTGTCACCCCTACTAATACCAGTCCACCTGTAATCCATACAGTGAAAAGCCATAAAGTATTCCAGTGAGGGAATTTTTTTTTTATTTAAAAAAGGCCAAGTTAGTTTATCTGGCGTTCAATATACTAGATACAGTTAGGCCTGCGTTTCATACATCTGGAATTAGCAAACTAATGTGCTGGGGTTGGGAAAACATATATGTACCCATACTAGAATCTGTCAAAGACAGCGGTACTCACATATAACAGTCATTCCATCTGTAATCCATACAGTCAAAAGACTGAAAGTATTCCAGTGAGGGAATTTTTTTTATTTAAAAAAGGCCAAGTTAGTTTATCTGGCGTTCAATATACTAGATACAGTTAGGCCTGCGTTTCATACATCTGGAATTAGCAAACTAATGTGCTGGGGTTGGGAAAACATATATGTACCCATACTAGAATCTGTCAAAGAAAGCGGTACTCACATATAACAGTCATTCCATCTGTAATCCATACAGTCAAAAGACTGAAAGTATTCCAGTGAGGGAATTTTTTTTATTTAAAAAAGGCCAAGTTAGTTTATCTGGCGTTCAATATACTAGATACAGTTAGGCCTGCGTTTCATACATCTGGAATTAGCAAACTAATGTGCTGGGGTTGGGAAAACATATGTACCCATACTAGAATCTGTCAAAGAAAGCGGTACTCACATATAACAGTCATTCCATCTGTAATCCATACAGTCAAAAGACTGAAAGTATTCCAGTGAGGGAATTTTTTTTATTTAAAAAAGGCCAAGTTAGTTTATCTGGCGTTCAATATACTAGATACAGTTAGGCCTGCGTTTCATACATCTGGAATTAGCAAACTAATGTGCTGGGGTTGGGAAAACATATATGTACCCATACTAGAATCTGTCAAAGAAAGCGGTACTCACATATAACAGTCATTCCATCTGTAATCCATACAGTCAAAAGACTGAAAGTATTCCAGTGAGGGAATTTTTTTTATTTAAAAAAGGCCAAGTTAGTTTATCTGGCGTTCAATATACTAGATACAGTTAGGCCTGCGTTTCATACATCTGGAATTAGCAAACTAATGTTCTGGGGTTGGGAAAACATATATGTACCCATACTAGAATCTGTCAAAGAAAGCGGTACTCACATATAACAGTCATTCCATCTGTAATCCATACAGTCAAAAGACTGAAAGTATTCCAGTGAGGGAATTTTTTTTATTTAAAAAAGGCCAAGTTAGTTTATCTGGCGTTCAATATACTAGATACAGTTAGGCCTGCGTTTCATACATCTGGAATTAGCAAACTAATGTGCTGGGGTTGGGAAAACATATATGTACCCATACTAGAATCTGTCAAAGAAAGCGGTACTCACATATAACAGTCATTCCATCTGTAATCCATACAGTCAAAAGACTGAAAGTATTCCAGTGAGGGAATTTTTTTTTTATTTAAAAAAGGCCAAGTTAGTTTATCTGGCGTTCAATATACTAGATACAGTTAGGCCTGCGTTTCATACATCTGGAATTAGCAAACTAATGTGCTGGGGTTGGGAAAACATATATGTACCCATACTAGAATCTGTCAAAGAAAGCGGTACTCACATATAACAGTCATTCCATCTGTAATCCATACAGTCAAAAGACTGAAAGTATTCCAGTGAGGGGATTTTTTTTATTTAAAAAAGGCCAAGTTAGTTTATCTGGCGTTCAATATACTAGATACAGTTAGGCCTGCGTTTCATACATCTGGAATTAGCAAACTAATGTGCTGGGGTTGGGAAAACATATATGTACCCATACTAGAATCTGTCAAAGAAAGCGGTACTCACATATAACAGTCATTCCATCTGTAATCCATACAGTCAAAAGACTGAAAGTATTCCAGTGAGGGGATTTTTTTTATTTAAAAAAGGCCAAGTTAGTTTATCTGGCGTTCAATATACTAGATACAGTTAGGCCTGCGTTTCATACATCTGGAATTAGCAAACTAATGTGCTGGGGTTGGGAAAACATATATGTACCCATACTAGAATCTGTCAAAGAAAGCGGTACTCACATATAACAGTCATTCCATCTGTAATCCATACAGTCAAAAGACTGAAAGTATTCCAGTGAGGGGATTTTTTTTATTTAAAAAAGGCCAAGTTAGTTTATCTGGCGTTCAATATACTAGATACAGTTAGGCCTGCGTTTCATACATCTGGAATTAGCAAACTAATGTGCTGGGGTTGGGAAAACATATATGTACCCATACTAGAATCTGTCAAAGAAAGCGGTACTCACATATAACAGTCATTCCATCTGTAATCCATACAGTCAAAAGACTGAAAGTATTCCAGTGAGGGGATTTTTTTTATTTAAAAAAGGCCAAGTTAGTTTATCTGGCGTTCAATATACTAGATACAGTTAGGCCTGCGTTTCATACATCTGGAATTAGCAAACTAATGTGCTGGGGTTGGGAAAACATATATGTACCCATACTAGAATCTGTCAAAGAAAGCGGTACTCACATATAACAGTCATTCCATCTGTAATCCATACAGTCAAAAGACTGAAAGTATTCCAGTGAGGGGATTTTTTTTATTTAAAAAAGGCCAAGTTAGTTTATCTGGCGTTCAATATACTAGATACAGTTAGGCCTGCGTTTCATACATCTGGAATTAGCAAACTAATGTGCTGGGATTGGGAAAACATATATGTACCCATACTAGAATCTGTCAAAGAAAGCGGTACTCACATATAACAGTCATTCCATCTGTAATCCATACAGTCAAAAGACTGAAAGTATTCCAGTGAGGGGATTTTTTTTATTTAAAAAAGGCCAAGTTAGTTTATCTGGCGTTCAATATACTAGATACAGTTAGGCCTGCGTTTCATACATCTGGAATTAGCAAACTAATGTGCTGGGGTTGGGAAAACATATATGTACCCATACTAGAATCTGTCAAAGAAAGCGGTACTCACATATAACAGTCATTCCATCTGTAATCCATACAGTCAAAAGACTGAAAGTATTCCAGTGAGGGAATTATTTTTTTATTTAAAAAAGGCCAAGTTAGTTTATCTGGCGTTCAATATACTAGATACAGTTAGGCCTGCGTTTCATACATCTGGAATTAGCAAACTAATGTGCTGGGGTTGGGAAAACATATATGTACCCATACTAGAATCTGTCAAAGAAAGCGGTACTCACATATAACAGTCATTCCATCTGTAATCCATACAGTCAAAAGACTGAAAGTATTCCAGTGAGGGAATTTTTTTTTTATTTAAAAAAGGCCAAGTTAGTTTATCTGGCGTTCAATATACTAGATACAGTTAGGCCTGCGTTTCATACATCTGGAATTAGCAAACTAATGTGCTGGGGTTGGGAAAACATATATGTACCCATACTAGAATCTGTCAAAGAAAGCGGTACTCACATATAACAGTCATTCCATCTGTAATCCATACAGTCAAAAGACTGAAAGTATTCCAGTGAGGGGATTTTTTTTATTTAAAAAAGGCCAAGTTAGTTTATCTGGCGTTCAATATACTAGATACAGTTAGGCCTGCGTTTCATACATCTGGAATTAGCAAACTAATGTGCTGGGGTTGGGAAAACATATATGTACCCATACTAGAATCTGTCAAAGAAAGCGGTACTCACATATAACAGTCATTCCATCTGTAATCCATACAGTCAAAAGACTGAAAGTATTCCAGTGAGGGGATTTTTTTTATTTAAAAAAGGCCAAGTTAGTTTATCTGGCGTTCAATATACTAGATACAGTTAGGCCTGCGTTTCATACATCTGGAATTAGCAAACTAATGTGCTGGGGTTGGGAAAACATATATGTACCCATACTAGAATCTGTCAAAGAAAGCGGTACTCACATATAACAGTCATTCCATCTGTAATCCATACAGTCAAAAGACTGAAAGTATTCCAGTGAGGGGATTTTGCTTATAAAAAATAATATATTTCATTGTGGTGCGAGTTGAATCGCAACAATGAAGAAAAATACTATTAAGGGACGAGGACGCGGTCGTGGTGGTGTCCGTGGAGCCTCTGTTGCTGGTAGAGGACGTGGCCGTTCGGCCCCAGGCGCACACAGTAGGGAACGAACTCCCTCAACTAGCCGGCAGAATGTACCGCAATATCTCGTGGGGCCCAATGCCGCTCTTAGGATGGTAAGGCCTGAGCAGGTACAGGCATTAATCGATTGGGTGGCCGACAGTGCTTCCAGCACGTTCACCACATGGTCTTCCACCCAGTCTTCTGCGGAAAGCGCACTGGTGGCACCTGAAAACCAAGCCCATCAGTCTGTCACATCACCCCCAAGCATATCAGGGAAACGGTCTGAGCCACAAGTTATGCAGCAGTCTCTTCTTCTGTTTGAAGACTCTGCTTCCAGGGTTTCCCAGGGGCGTCCACCTAGCCCTTCCCCAGTGGAGGAAGACATACCATGCACTGACGCACAACCACTTATGTCTCCAGATGAAGAGGACATGGGAATACCACCACAGCAGAGTCACCGACTCTCTGATGATGACGAAACACAGGTGCCCACTGCCGCGTCTTTTTGCAGTGTGCAGACTGAACAGGAGGAGGTCAGGGAGGGAGACTGGGTGGAAGACGATGCAGAGGACGATGAGGTCTTAGACCCCACATGGACTGAAGGTCGTGGCGATGACTTTCACAGTTCAGAGGAAGAGGTAGTGGTGAGACCGAGACAACAGCGAAGCCAAAGAGGGAGCAGGGGGCCAAAGCAGACGAGCCGCCGCCCCCAGAGTTCGCCTGCTACTGGACATCGCCAACAGGGACCCAGCCCCACAAAGGCAGCTTCAAAGAGTTCCCTGGCATGGCACTTCTTTAAACAATGTCCTACCGACAAGACCCGAGTGACTTGCACGCTCTGCCATCAGAGCCTGAGGCGAGGCATTAACGTTCTGAACCTCAGCACAACCTGCATGACCAGGCATCTACATGCAAAGCATGAACTGCAGTGGGGTACACACCTTAAAAACCAGGCTCTCGCTGAGGCTCCCCCTGCTCCCTCTACCGCTGCTGCCTCGGCTTCCGCCTCGAGAGGAATGTTGCCACCTGCCGAGCAGCAAACAGAGGATGTGCCACCGACACCACCACCACCGCCACCGTCAACTAGCGTCTCCACTATATCACACAGCAGCGTTCAGCTCTCAATATCTCAAACCTTAGAGAGGAAGCGCAAATTCCCCCCGAGTCACCCTCGAGCCCTTGGCCTGAACGCCAGCATTTCTAAACTGCTGGCCTTTGAAATGCTGTCATTCCGGCTGGTGGACACAGACAGCTTCAAACAGCTGATGGCCATGGCTGTCCCGCAGTATGTGGTTCCCAGCCGCCACTACTTCTCCAAGACAGCCGTGCCTTCCCTGCACATGCAAGTGTCCGATGAAATCAAGTGTGCACTGCGCAACGCCATTTGTGGCAAGGTCCACCTAACCACAGATACGTGGACCAGTAAGCACGGCCAGGGACGCTATATCTCACTAACTGCACACTGGATGAATGTAGTGGCGGCTGGGCCCCCGGCGGACAGTTCCTTGGCGCACGTCCTTCCGCCCCCTAGGATCGCAGGGCATCATTCTCTGCCTCCTGTAGCCTCCTCCTCCTACTCGGCTTCCTCCTCCACTGCTTCCACCAGCTCATCCGGTCAGCCACACACCTTCACCACCAACTTCAGCACAGCCCGGGGTAAACGTCAGCAGGCCATTCTGAAACTCATATGTTTGGGGGACAGGCCCCACAGCGCAAAGGAGTTGTGGCGGGGTATTGAACAACAGACCGACGAGTGGTTTCTGCCGGTGGGCCTCAAGCCAGGCCTGGTGGTATGCGATAATGGGCGAAATCTCGTGGCAGCTCTGGGACTAGCCGGTTTGACGCACATCCCTTGCCTGGCGCATGTGCTGAACTTGGTGGTGCAGAGGTTCATTCACCACTACCCCAACATGTCAGAGCTGCTGCATAAAGTGCGGGCCGTCTGTGCGCGCTTCCGCCGTTCACATCCTGCCGCTGCTCGCCTGTCTGCGCTACAGCGGAACTTCGGCCTTCCCGCTCACCGCCTCATATGCGACGTGCCCACCCGGTGGAACTCCACCTTGCACATGCTGGAGAGACTGTGCGAGCAGCAGCAGGCCATAGTGGAGTTTCAGCTGCAGCACGCTCGCGTCAGTCGTACTGCCGAACAGCACCACTTCACCACCAATGATTGGGCCTCCATGCGAGACCTGTGTGCCCTGCTGCGCTGTTTCGAGTACTCCACCAACATGGCCAGTGGCGATGACACTGTTATCAGCGTTACAATACCACTTCTATGTCTCCTTGAGAAAACACTTAGGGCAATGATGTTAGAGGAGGTGGCCCAGGTGGAGGAGGAGGAGGAGGAGGAGGATGAGGGCTCGTTTCTAACACTTTCGGGCCAGTCTGTTCGAAGTGGCTCAGAGGGAGGTTTGTTTAAGCAGCAGAGGACAGGTTCACAAGTCGCCAGCCAAGGCACTGTACTGGAGGACGAGGAGGATGAGGAGGAGGAGGTGGAGGGGGACGAGGATGACGCAAGTTCACAGCGGGGTGGCAGCCCAGGCCCATCACTGGTGCGTGGCTGGGGGGATACGGTGGACGATGACGATACGCCTCCCACAGAGGACAGCTTGTCCTTACCCATGGGTAGCCTGGCCCACATGAGCGAATATATGCTCCAATGCCTGCGCAACGACAGCAGAGTTGCCCACGTTTTAACGTGTGCAGACTACTGGGTGGCCACCCTGCTGGATCCCCGGTATAAAGACAATGTGCCCACTTTAATTCCTGAACTGGAGCGCGACCGTAAGATGCGCGAGTACAAGCGCACGCTGATAGAGGCGCTCTTGAGAGCATTCCCACATGTCACAGGGGAACAGGTGGAAGGTGAAGGCAGAGGAGTGGCAAGAGGTCGCCAACGCAGCTGTGTCACGGCCAGCTCATCTGAGGGCAGGGTTAGCATGGCAGAAATGTGGAAAAGTTTTGTCTCCACGCCACAGCTATCTGCACCGACACCTGATACGGAACGTGTTAGCAGGAGGCAGCATTTCACTAACATGGTTGAACAGTATGTCTGCACACCCCTCCACATCCTGACGGATGGTTCGGCCCCATTCAACTACTGGGTTTCTAAATTGTCCACGTGGCCAGAGTTAGCATGTTATGCCTTGGAGGTGCTTTCCTGCCCGGCGGCCAGCGTTTTATCTGAACGCGTATTCAGCACGGCAGGGGGCGTCATTACTGACAGGCGCAGCCGCCTGTCCACAGCCAACGTGGACAAGCTGACCTTCATAAAGATGAACCAGGCATGGATCCCACAGGACCTGTCCCTCCCTTGTGCAGAGTAGTCCTTATTAACTGCCTAAAACATGTCTTGTGCTACGGGCCACTTCTTTATTTGATACAAATTTTATGAAACCCACAGTTGAATGAAACTCTTCTCTGTCTGGGCGCCGGGGCCTAACCAGATGAAAGTGGCCGGTTAAACTAACGGGTGACATGAAGCCATAACCTCTGCCATGCTACCTCTGTCTTCTGTCTGGGTGCTGAGGCCTAAGTCAAATAAAGCGGTCTTCTGCTGTGCTGGGGGATATGAAGCTAATCTCTGACCTCTCTCCTCTGTCTGGGTCCAAAGGCCTAAATCACTGAAAGAGGCCTTCTCCTGTGGTGTGTGATATGATGCCAGAATATGTGCTGTGGGGCCTCTCTCCTCTTCCTGGGTGCAGGGGTCAAATAAACTAAATTGTGGCCTACTCCTGTGGTGGTTTATATGATGCCTGATTCTCTGATGTGGAACCTCTCTCCTCTGTTTGGGTGAAGGGGTCAAAGTAACTAAATGGTGGCTTCTCCTGTGGTGGCTGATATGATGCCAGAATATGTGCTGTGGTGCCTCTCTCCTCTTCCTGGGTGCGGGGGTCAAAGTAACTCAATGGTGGCTTCTCCTGTGGTGGCTGATATGATGCCAGAATATGTGCTGTGGTGCCTCTCTCCTCTTCCTGGGTGCGGGGGTCAAAGTAACTCAATGGTGGCTTCTCCTGTGGTGGCTGATATGATGCCAGAATATGTGCTGTGGTGCCTCTCTCCTCTTCCTGGGTGCAGGGGTCAAAGTAACTAAATGGTGGCTTCTCCTGTGGTGGTTGATATGATGCCTGATTCTCTGCTGTGAAACCTCTCTCCTCCATCTGGGTGTAGGGGTCAAAGTCTTTCAAAGTCGCCTTCTCCTGTGCTGATTGATATAAAGCTGATGGTTGTGCCATCTGACATGGTTGCCAGGGTCTGATTCAATGGGGGCCTACTCCTGTGGTGGGTGATCTAAATGCCTGATTCTCTGCTGTGAAACCTCTCTCCTCCGTCTGGGTGTAGGGGTCAAAGTCTTTCAAAGTCGCCTTCTCCTGTGCTGATTGATATGAAGCTGATGGTTGTGCCATCTGACATGGTTGCCGGGGTCCCATTAAATTGGGACCTACTCCTGTGGTGGGTGATCTAAATGCCTGATTCTCTGCTTTGAAACCTCTCTCCTCCGTCCGGGTGTAGGGGTCAAAGTCTGTCAAAGTCGCCTTCTCCTGTGCTGATTGATATAAAGCTTATGCTTGTGCCATCTGACATGGTTGCCGGGGTCTGATTCAATGGTGGCCTACTCCTGTGGTGGGTGATCTAAATGCCTGATTCTCTGCTGTGTAACCTCTCTCCTCCGTCTGGGTGTAGGGGTCAAAGTAACTAAATGGTGGCCTACTCCTGTGGTGGGTGATATGATGCCTGGTTCTCTGCTGTGGGACCTCTCTCCTTTGTCTGGGTGCTGTGGTCAAAATAATAGTAAGTGACCTTCTCCATTGGTGGGTGACTTGAAGCCTGATTCTGTGCTATGGGACCTCACTCCAATTAATATTGTTTAATTTTTATTTATTTTATGTTAACTCATCATTTCCCTATCTACATTTGTTTGCAGGGGATTTAACTACATTTTGCTGCCTTTTGCAGCCCTCTAGCCCTTTCCGGGTGTGTTTTACAGCCTTTTTAGTGCCCAAAAGTTCGGGTCCCCATTGACTTCTATGGGGTTCGGGTTCGGGATGAAGTTCGGGTCGAGTTCGGATCCCGAACCCGAACATTTTTCGAAAGTTCGGCCGAACTCGTCGAACCCGAACATCCAGGTGTTCGCTCAACTCTAGTAATTACATCTGCTTGTTACTGCAGTGTTGTCAGCCAGCAGGTAAACAGTGCGAGTGCTGCCTTCTCTTCAACCAGCTGAC
The DNA here is from genome assembly GCF_905171765.1 of Bufo bufo. Taxonomy (NCBI): domain Eukaryota; kingdom Metazoa; phylum Chordata; class Amphibia; order Anura; family Bufonidae; genus Bufo; species Bufo bufo. Next base: position 271,142,671 of record NC_053394.1, on the reverse strand, counting down.
CTGACCTGGGGGAGGGAGGTAGGGTGCCGGCAGTTGGCCTCACCTGTCAATCTGATATTGATGACTAATTCTGAGGATAGGTTCATCAGTATAACAAAAGTGGACAACCCCTTTAAGTATATTTGTATATACAGTACATTAGATATCATGTACAGAGTTAAGGCCCTTTTACACGGGCCAATGATTGAACGGCAAATGTTCAATTCTAATCCCATACAGCTTCCAGCACTTTTTCACAGTCTTCACCACAACAGTTTTGTTCCTGACTGCAGCAGTGACGTCCTGTACACTCTTGGGGCCAGTGTTTGGATGTACAGTGACCTGTGTGCACGGAACGTCACTGCTGAAGTCGGGAAGATGACATCAGGACTGCAAGATCGAAGTGCAATGCTGGAAGTGTCAGAGCAGAGAGGTGGTATCGCTATGGATGGATATCTGGCTTGGATATATTCCCTTTTCAAATCCCAAGGCTCGTTGGAAAGAACTTGACTCATAGGGGGCCACTTACAATAGGTGGCTATGGCGAGATGGTTCTCTTTCATGGGAAATACCACTTTTCATAGTTGTTTCTTTTAGACCATTTAGACCAATTACAGCTGCTCCCTAACTCTTTATTTAAAGGGGTTGTGTCACTTCAGCAAGTGGAATTTATCATATAGAAAAAGTTACTTACTAATGTATTGCCTCCTTTGGTGGCTAGATTCATTTTTCTTCACATTATACACTGCTCGTTTCTATAGCTACGACCACCGTGAGATCCATTAGTGGTGGCCGTGCTCGCACACTATAGGAAAAAGTCCCAGCCTATCTGGTGCTGGGACAGTGGGAGCTTACATAGGTGGGTGCTTTTTTTTTTATAGGATGCAAGCACAGCCACCACTGATTGATTGCAGGGTGGTCATAACCATGGAAACGAGCAGTGTATAATGTGATGGAAATTTGAATGAAGCCAGCAAAGGCAACAATATGGATAATAACAATGCATTAGTAAGTGCCTTGTATTAACTTCCTCTACAAAAAAAAAGCTAATTGCTTAAGTGACACAACCCCTTTAACTTGAACATCCTTTAAGGACAGATAATACTACTCCAGTTTTGCAATAGACTCCTGGGTTTGGCTTTAAAAACCTGAACATATAGCCATAACCTTTTATTGTATTTCCCAAAAATTTGAGGGTACTGCTACACATTCGTATTTTTTATGCTTTTTTTTTAAACCAAAATCAAGAGTGGATTGTAAAAGGAGCAAATGTATTAGGGGAAACTCTAATGTTTTGAATCTAATACTGGTTTTGGCTTTAACATCTACATAAAAAACATGTGACTGCACCCTCAGCAAGGTGCCACACGTTCAGGTTTTTTTATGCAGTTTTTGAATTTAAAACCAAATGTGAATTTTAAAAAAGGGAAAGTCAAATCTGTCCTTTATGCCTTCTTTCCTTTAACCACCTCAGCCCCCCTAGCTTAAACACCCTTAATGACCAGACCACTTTTTACAATTCTGCACTACACTACTTTCACAGTTTATTGCTCGGTCATGCAACTTACCACCCAAATGAATTTTACCTCCTTTTCTTCTCACTAATAGAGCTTTCATTTGGTGGTATTTCATTGCTGCTGACATTTTTACTTTTTTTGTTATTAATCGAAATTCACCGAAATTTTTACAAAAAAATGAAATTTTTCACTTTCAGTTGTAAAATAAAAAAAATAAAAAAATAAATTTCTATATAAATTTTTCTCTAAATGTATTGTTCTACATGTCTTTGATTAAAAAAAATGTTTGGGTAAAAAAAAAAAAATGGTTTGGGTAAAAGTTATAGCGTTTACAAACTATGGTACAAAAATGTGTATTTCCGCTTTTTGAAGCAGCTCTGACTTTCTGAGCACCTGTCATGTTTCCTGAAGTTCTACAATGCCCAGACAGTAGAAAAACCCCACAAATGATCCCATTTCGGAAAGTAGACACCCTAAGGTATTCGCTGATGGGCATAGTGAGTTCATAGAACTTTTTATTTTTTGTCACAAGTTAGCGGAAAATGATGATTTTTTTTTTTCCTTACAGAGTCCCATTACACTAACTTGCCCCCTAGGTGGGCAAAGGAGCCCACATTCCAAAGAGCACCTTTCGGATTTCACAGGGCATTTTTTACCCATTTTGATTTCAAACTACTTCTCACGCATTAGGGCCCCTAAAATGCCAGGGCAGTATAACTACCCCACAAGTGATCCCATTTTGGAAAGAAGACACCCCAAGGTATTTCGTGATGGACATAGTGAGTTCATGGAAGTTTTTATTTTTTGTCACAAGTTAGTGGAATATGAGACTTTGTAAGAAAAATAAATAAAAAAAATCATAATTTTCCGCTAACTTGTGACAAAAAATAAAAAATTCTAGGAACTCGCCATGCCCCTCACAGAATACCTTGGGGTGTTTTCTTTCCAAAATGGGGTCACTTGTGGGGTATTTATACTGCCCTGGCATTTTATGGGACCTAATGCGTGAGAAGTAGTTTGAAATCAAAATGTGCAAAAAATGCCCTGTGAAATCCTAAAGGTGCTCTTTGGAATGTGGGCCCCTTTGCCCACCTAGGCTGAAAAAAAGTGTCACACATCTGGTATCGCCGTACTCAGGAGAAGTTGGGCAATGTGTTTTGGGGTGTCTTTTTACATATACCCATGCTGGGTGAGAGAAATATCTCTCTAAAAGACAACTTTTCCCATTTTTTTATACAAAGTTGGCATTTGACCGAGATATTTATCTCACCCAGCATGGGTATATGTAAAATAACACCCCAAAACACATTGCCCAACTTCTCCTGAGTACGGCGATACTATATGTGTGACACTTTTTTGCAGCCTAGATTCGCAAAGGGGCCCAAATTCCTTATAGGAGGGCATTTTTAGACATTTGGATCCCAGACTTCTTCTCACGCTTTAGGGACCCTAAAATGCCAGGGCAGTATAAATACCCCACATGTGACCCCATTTTGGAAAGAAGACACCCCAAGGTATTCAATGAGGGGCATGGCGAGTTCATAGAAGATTTATTTTTTTTGGCACAAGTTAGCGGAAATTGATATATATATTTTTTTTCTCACAAAGTCTCCCTTTCCACTAACTTGGGACAAAAAGTTCAATCTTTCATGGACTCAATATGCCCCTCAGTGAATACCTTGGGATGTCTTCTTTCCGAAATGGGGTCACATGTGGGGTATTTATACTGCCCTGGCATTTTAGGGGCCCTAAAGCGTGAGAAGAAGTCTGGAATATAAAGGTCTAAAAAATTTTACGCATTTGGATTCCGTGAGGGGTATGGTGAGTTCATGTGAGATTTTATTTTTTGTCACAAGTTAGTGGAATATGAGACTTTGTAAGAAAAAACAAAAACAAAAAAAATAATCAATTTCCGCTAACTTGTGCCAAAAAAATGTCTGAATGGAGCCTTACAGGGGGGTGATCAGGGAGTCTATATGGGGTGATCACCCCCCTGTCATTGATCACCCCCCTGTAAGTCTCCATTCAGAGGTCCGTATGTGTTTTGCGGATCCACGGATCCATGGATCGGATCCGCAAAACACATACGGACCTCTGAATGGAGACTTACAGGGGGGTGATCAATCACAGGGGGGTGATCAGGGAGTCTATATGGGGTGATCACCCCCCCTGTAAGGCTCCATTCAGACGTCTGTATGTGTTTTGCAGATCCGATCCATGGATCCGTGGATCTGCAAAACAAATGTACGCATTTGGATTCCGTGAGGGGTATGGTGAGTTCATGTGAGATTTTATTTTTTGTCACAAGTTAGTGGAATATGAGACTTTGTAAGAAATAAAATAAATACATTTCCGCTAACTTGTGCCAAAAAAATGTCTGAATGGAGCCTTACAGGGGGGTGATCAATGACAGGGGGGTGATCAGTCTATGTGGGAGGATCACCCCCCTGTAAGGCTCCATTCAGACGTCCGTATGTGTTTTGCGGATCCGAGGATCCGTAAAACACATACGGACGTCTGAATGGAGCCTTACAGGGGGGTGATCAATGACAGGGGGGTGATCAATGACAGGGGGGTGATCAGGGAGTCTATATGGGGTGATCACCCCCCTGTCATTGATCACTCCCCCGTAAGGCTCCATTCAGACGTCCGTATGTGTTTTGCGGATCCACGTATCCATGGATCGGATCCGCAAAACACATACGGACGTCTGAATGGAGCCTTACAGGGGTGTGATCAATGACAGGGGGGTGATCAATGACAGGTGGGTGATCAGGGAGTCTATATGGGGTGATCAGGGGTTAATTAGGGGTTAATAAGTGACAGGGGGGGTGTAGTGTAGTGTGGTGCTTGGTGCTACTTATTACAGAGCTGCCTGTGTCCTCTGGTGGTCGATCCAAGCAAAAGGGACCACCAGAGGACCAAGTAGCAGGTATATTAGACGCTGTTATCAAAACAGCGTCTAATATACCTGTTAGGGGTTAAAAAAATCGCATCTACAGCCTGCCAGCGAACGATCGCCGCTTGCAGGCTGTAGATCCACTCGCTTACCTGCAGTTCCTGTGAACGCGCGCGCCTGTGTGCGCGCTTTCACAGGAAATCTCGCGTCTCATGAGATGACGCATATATGCATGACTGCCTGGGTGAGCCGCCTCCGGAACGCGATCCTGCGTCAGGCAGTCCGGAGGCGGTTAATGATACACTCCTAATTTTGGCTTCAAAAACTGCATCAAAAAGCCTGTCTGTATGGTCATGCCCTAAGGATTAATTTGCAGATGATTTTAGCAGGTGAAAAGTGTTTGTTCTTGCAATGAGTGTCAATACATAGTAATAAGGTCTCATTTTCTATGCACGGAGACAAAAAAAAAACTGCCTCCTCAGATAAGCAAACACAAGGAAGGTTAATTAGAAACAAAAAATCCATTCTTGCTTTATAACCTTAATTAGCAAATGCTGCCCATTCTTGCACAGAATATACAGAAACCTGAAAGGTTCATGGTTTACTTTTTGACTATTTTCTTGTATTACAAAAAAAAAAAAAAAGAAACAATGGATAATAATGAAGGGAAGTTAAATCGTATTCTAAGGAATAAAAATTCTTACAGCAGTTGTGATAATGACTGGGAGTCTTAATCTGATAATCATGTAATGAATTAACATGGGAGGTCAACATTCTATGGGCTTAAATTGTTTTAAGTTAGGCCTTAGGCACACAGCCGTTGCCCGGCCGTGGCCGTATTGGGGCCCGCAAACAGCTTGAATGGGTCTGCAATCCGGAGCTGCGGTGCAGAACGGAGGCCTCTGCACCACAAAAAAATAGAACATGTTCTATTTTGTTTGTGATGCGGACGGATCACGGACCCATTCAAGTTGAAATTTGCAATTGCAGTCCCCAGTGCACGGAACAGCCGCACAATGGCATAGGGCCTTATTCATTCATTCATTTATGTATTTTGGGAGGGGGACTGTCAAATATATACTTCTCATTGACATTTTCTATATAGTGTCCCTTTTAAATGTAAAAAATGGAAGGGTTGCCCATTGCAGCTAATCAGTCCTAATTTTTTTTCAGAAGTCATTAGCTAAATGAAAGCAAAGTAAACCTGACTAGTTTCTCTTATTAAAAGGGCTTCTGTCATCAGGAACATGGTTATTAAACTGGTTGACTAATGTCAGCTGAAGCTAACAGTCTTTGGGAGACATTTACTAAGCATGTTGCACCAGAATTATGGTGTAAAATGCGCCAAAAAGAATGGTGTTTTGATTTGCGCCAAATATATCAACTGTTTTCTCCAGAATTTTCACCATAAAGAATGCATAACACCAGTAATGAGTTATAAATGTCAAAGTGGGTGAGGCTATCAAATTGACACATTTTATGCCTCATTTATCATCCTCTTATCAGCAGAAATGGTTCAAATTGTTGCAGACAATTATGCCAGTTTATGTGGAGATGTTCTGTGTAAAAGTCACATTTAAGGCATAAAGATGCAACATTTCGTTAAAAAGTAGCATTTATGAAAAGTAAAACCAGCTGAACAAGTGATAGGTGAGTATTAAAACAGAAAGCATTTATTTTTATCTAATATAAATGAGCTAAACAGGAGGGGACGTGGCTAGGCCGCCTAGCGATATGGCCGCATAGTTGAAGCGCTCTGGCATCAAGCGACAAATCCACAGCACCATCTCGCTATACACAAGCCAAATCACAGCAAACTGACAAGGAAACATCCACGGAAGATGGGGAAGGCAAAGATGCAATTACCCAAGATCTCCAACAACCTGGAGCTATAGTTTGAGAGGCACTGGAGCAAAAATGGGGCTGAGGCACACGACCGTGCAGCTTCTCCTGCTTCTCTCTGAAGCTCTTCTGATCCGCCAACACCGCGCTCGTGCTCCCTAGCCTCCGATCTGGCACCTCAGCTATCACCATTCTCTTTGATGCTCCCCATGCCTCTGACCCCAAGAGACATTAGAATGCAGCAAGAAGACACGCAGCAACAACAATATGGCGGGCGCTCGAGAGAGAACCAGGCATCGCCTTCCTGCAGCCCTCAGAAGCAGAGGCCGCGGCTCAATAAGCCCACTCTGAACCAGGTCAGTGCCTCCATACACCGCCTGCATTATAGACTTTCCTACTGCTGACAAACCTGTGTCAGAAGACACTCTCAAAAAAATGTGGCTAGGCCTGAAAAACTTCCTTACATGCAGATATGGTGCAACTTCTCATTCCTCTATCAACATCCATCCAAAGTCTAGAAGATAGAGTATCACACATTGAAAACAAAATGGGGGAATATGCAACCTCCCAAAATAGCGTTATAGATGCGCACAATGATATGGCAGACGAGTTAGAAATGTTAAAAGCAAAAATGGCGGACATGGAAGACCTATCCAGCTGCAACAACATTAAGTTTAGAGGCATCCCAGGGACAGTGTTTCCTACTGAGTTACAGCCATACCTCCATAAGCTATTTTCCATACTTCTTCCAGATGTAATACCCTAAGATATGATCATAGATAGAACACACAGAGTGCCAAAACCACAATTCTTGGATAAAGATATACCACCGGATACGTTGGCAAGAATCCACTTTTTTCACATTAAGGAAGCCCTGATGATAGCAGCACGGAAAAACTAAAATTTGCCCCCTCCATACCAGACGTTCAAGTTGTACTGACTTATCCGCAACCACGCTGCGCCAACACAGAACCTTCATGCCTGTTACAGCCGCATTACGCAGTCATAACTTGGCATACAGATGGGGTTATCAATTAAAATTACTTATCTCCTCAGAAGGAATTTTACATGTGGTGAAGTCTTTTGAAGAAGGGAAACAACTTCTCCAGGAATGGAATATCCCCATGGAACAACAGAAATAAAAAAGAAATCTGAACATTCCAGAACTGCACAAGGACTGGAACACTGTTACCCGACAGAAGAAAACCCCACAAGAGATGACTACTACTTAGATAACAATATGCCCACCCGCTTCCACTGGCCTAAGCCCTAGGCTACTACATGGAACTATTCCCCCACGTTACCGTAAGGGGCACTATGCCGTAGAGGTTCTTCTTTTTTGGTTTATTGTTGAAATATGTTTATTTCTCTCAGTTTAATTTTCTTATAAAGCTCTCAGGTACCTAAATTACCCAGCAGCAATGCACCCACATGTCCAATGTTGATTTAACTAGTGTCACTTAATGTCAAGGGGTTAAACAGCCCACACAAGAGAGCCCACACTTGGAGAGAGGCAATAAACACTCATGCAGATGTTTTCTGTGTGCAGAAGACACACCTGCTGCAGAAAGATACACATCATATGCAGCACCGCCTCTACCCAACCGTTATTGATGCACATAACTGCAAAAAGTCAAGAGGTGTCCTTATACAGTAGCACTGAGAAACACAATAGCCTTTTCGCTGATAACCCAACAGATAGATAACAAAGGCAGATATGTTATACTAGTTTGTGTTATCAACAATATAACCTACACACTGGTGAACTTATATGCCCCAAATATATACAAAATGGCCTTCCTTCTGAGGCTTATGAAAAAGGTGAATAGAGTGAAACAGGGAAAACTTTCTGTGCGGAGACTTCAATACTGTGGCTGACCCAACAATAGACTCCACTAATATCACCCGCCGGCCTGAGACGAGCTTGTCAACTTTCATATAAGCAGAAGGACTCGTGGATGCATGGCGCGCTCAACACAGTACTGAACGTGACTTCACCTACTTTTCACTTTCACCCACTCTTTGTACTTACGAATTGATATGTTTTTAGTAGACTGCACCACCCTTTTCCATTCGACATCCACCACAATTAGTCTCAATCAATGGTCAGATCATGCCCCTATCACTTTATCCCTGAAGGAAAAATTCCAAGGACAGTGGATGCATGTTTGGAGGAACAATACCAAAGTAATAAAGCAGGAAAACTCCTAGCTTCTAAACTAAAAGCAACACATGTCAGATCTCAAATTTTCTATATATTGCACCCACACACGAATGGCAAACTCACAGACCCCAGAGACATAGCAAATCAATTCAGATCTTATTATGAACAGATATATAACTTGGGAGTCCAAATTCCGATACCAGAATCCTACCCTAAACTAGTGCAGGACTTCCTAACAAGTGCATCCTTACCCTCTCTCTCTGAATCCAATTAACACAGCTCAATAACCCCATCACAGATAAAGAGATCGAGTTGGTGATCAAATTTCTCCCCCAAGGCAAGTCTCCTGGACCAGATAGCCTGTCAGGGGAATATTATAAACACTTCACCACCACCAAACCGATGCTTCCTCATTTAACCTCCATATATCAAAGAGCTGACCGGTGCACACCATTCCCAATTGAAATGCGAACAGCGCTTATAATAACTCTTCCAAAACCAGGAAAACCTGATAACGTCCCCCAAAACTTTCGACCCATTTTCTTGCTGAACTCGGACATAAAAATCTTTTCCAAACTGATTACAAACTGAATAGCCCCCCTACTACCCTCACTTATCAAACCAGAACAAACAGGTTTTATTAAGGGACGTCAAGCAGCGGACAACACCAGAAGGCTCCTAAATATCTTCAACTATGCAGAATTGAATAAGACCCCACTTCTAGCTATAACCCTTGATGCCGAGAAGGTGTTCGACAGACTAAGATGGTCCTACGCCTTTGATGTATTAGACCGGTTCGGGTTTCAGGGCCTAATCAAACACGCTATATCTAGCCCTTATTCGAACCTATCTACTCAAGTATACACAAATTGAGTCACATCTCGTAGATTCAACATCACAAACGGTTCACGTCACGGATGCACCTTTCGCCACTAATATTCATCCTTGCCCTAGAACCTGTAGCGCAACATATTAGGAATACAGCAGAGATAGCTGGAATCATCATTGGCAACCACACACATACAGTCGCGTTATAGGCAGATGACATTATTCTTACATTAACAAACCCGAGGCAATCCTTGGCTAAAGATATGGATGTAATCTCACATTTCGATACTTTTTCATATTACAAAGTCAACAAAGCCAAATCACAGGCCCTACCTATTCTGATACCCTCAGATGATCTACACGTCCTCAAATCCACATTCCAACTAGACTGGCAAACAACTAAAGTTACATATCTGGGCATACACCTTACATCACTATGTGCACTCCTCTACATTAACAACTTTATACCATTACTCGCCACAATGGAGCGGGATTTTGCATTAAAAGAGATGTCATGTGTAGGCAGAGTGTCATCCTTCCAAATGATGACCCTCCCCAAAGTAATATAAATATTCTGGGCACTACCTATACACATCGCAAACACTTTCTTTAAAAAGGCTCAGAATCTCCTAAACAGGTATATCTCGAATAAAAAAACACCTAGAATGTCACAATCATTGCTGACTAGGAGTAAGAGAGTCGGAGGTATAGGTCTACCATCTTTGAGAGATTGTCACAGAGCTATAGAGCTTTCCTTCCTAAAAGAATGGTGAATGGATGATCACCAGAAACCATGGATACAAATAGAAGGGCACTCTTTAGGCAAAGGCTCTTTAAGAGATACATGGCTCAACTATGTCTGGAGGATAGATACTCAACACAACATGCCATTGCTCTCTGGATCAAACTACACTCCTCAAGTGGGAAAACAGCCACCCTTCCAACACGACTCATAACTACGGCAACACTAGAAATGGCTATTGGGGAAATGGATCTCACCACCTGACACCAAGCGGGGATCAGACATACTGCACAACTGGTAGATGGTAACTTAATAAAATCCTTCAAACAAATTCAAGCAGCTTTTCCAATCCCTCACAAAGAATTCTACAACTATTTAAGAATACAACATTACTTAAACTCACTACTTCTCTCCCCTCTTAGGTTTAACTCAGACCTATTCAGACTATTTCAGACACTAGCACCCTCCACCAAAACCACTAAATGCATATATGACATCCTCAGTGACAAGAACACGTTTGTTAAAACCTCCTCCATTCTAGCATAGGAAGCAGACTTAGGCCTCTTGCACACGAACGTTTTTTTTTTCTGTTTACGTTCCGTTTTTTTCCGGTCCGTATACGGAACCATTCATTGCATTGGATCCGCAAAAAATACGGAATGTACTCCGTATGCATTCCATTTCCGTATTTCAGTTTTTCAGTTCCGTTCAAAGATAGAACATGTCCTATTATTGTCCGCATAACGGACAAGGATAGTACTGTTATATCAGGGGCTAGCTGTTCAGTTACGCAAAAAAACGGAATGCACACAGACGTCATACGTATTTTTTGCGGATCCGTTTTGTGTGGACCGCAAAATACTGAAAAAGCCATACGCTCATGTGCAATAGGCCTTACAAAGGGTCTACCCTGAGGAGGAATGTACCAAAGATATAGCCTACCTAACCACCACATTCAAATTTTCAACTCATTACGAAACAGGAGTGAAGACGCTCCTCCGCTGGTATTTTACACCTCATCGGTTAAGTGGGATCTACTCAGGAGTATTCCCAAGTTGCTGGAGAGAATGTAGACAAATAGGGACACTGTTACACATTCTGTGGGACTGCCCCAAACTAAGGACGTATTGGCAGGAAATATTTGTACGGATCTGTTCTGAGAGAATAACGCCATCCCCAGATTTCGCACTACTATTTATAGGCATCCACCGGATCGCATCCTCAACAAGACCACTAATTGGCCATGTAGCTCTTAGCGCTAAATTGGTAATTACTCACATTGGACCCCCCAAAAATAGACGAAGTGTATAGGACCTTGAACATAACATCTCGGTACAAGAGGATGCTACCAGAATCCATAATCAACAGGAGAAGGGTGGATACTGTATGGGAGACATGGAAGAAACACCCCAGACACACACCTTGACAACCATGAAAACCACACAAATCAGATTAGAACACTAGAAAGACAAATAGGTACCGTAGAAAGCACAGTTTAAAAGCAAAGATACTTTATTGGTATACTTAGCACCAAGTTTGGCAGCATCCATGCGGATGCCTTGGTGCGCTCATTTGAGAATGTAAATGAAAAACCGTAACCAATGTTTTCTTCCCTTTGGCTGAATACTGAGGAGCAATTTAAATGCAAAATAACATGTAAGATTCAATCTAGTGGCTGCATCCACAAATGTTGTACTCATCTTTCTGATGAAAATCTAATAAAAAGATTTAAATATAAATGAGCTAAACAGAAGGGTTTTGTCAGTAAAGTGACATCCAACAATAATAAAAATGTCCCGAGTCTGAGACAAAAGTCGCAATTTACCAATGCAAATGTTGTAAATATGCTTCAAAAGTTGCAAAAACTTTTCAAATGTTGCAAGTGCAGTCTGGCAGGGATGGTTGAAATTGCACATTCCAGTTTTAAAAAGTCACATTTTAGTGCTATTTGCGGTAAAATGTCACAAATCGAGAGAAATAGGTGAATAATCAAGTTTATATTTTAAAAAGTCCCATTTTAAAAGTGCTGTGCACCTTTTGATATATGAGGTGAAACAAATCACCACTTTTGATTTGTAATGTTAGTATTTTGTTGGAGCAAGTTACTCCATTATTGACAAATTTCCCCCTTTGTCTCTTCTTTCTATGTGCCTCTGTTTTTGTGAAAAATGAATTTTTATTTTATGCAAATGATCCTCTAGGAGCAATGAGGGTGTTGCCCCTACTCCTAGAGGCTCAGTTCTCCCTCCTCTAGCCATGCCCCCATCATGCTGATTAAGTGTTCACATCATCCTGCCTGGCCCTGTCAATCTGCAGGATGAGGGCGTGGCCAAAGTAGGGAGAACAACAGAGCGTCTAGGAGTAGGGGCAACAGCCCAATTATTCCTTAAGGCTCATTTGCATAAAATAAAAAGTTCATAAGTTCATCATTTCACAAAAACAGAGGCACATAGAAAGAAAAGACAAAGGGCCAGATTTATCATTACTCTGACAGCTCACTCCACTTTCACATATGGCTAAAGTCAGTTTTAGCCAAGTCAGATTTACGATCGGCCCTTTAAGACTGTAATAAATGTGGTTTGACGGTAGCAGTTTATCCGTCAGTAAGCAGCTTTACAAAAGTCGCACGTTTTTATGAAAAAGTCGCATGTTCTATTAAAAAGTCTCATAAGATAAGCATGGTCCTCACTGGAGTGAAATTGGGACTTTTTTGCGACTTTTTTGCGACTTTTTTAAATAGTCCCAATAGTAAATCTGTCTAGCGATTCATTTACATAAGAAAACACGCCCACTTTCAGAAAACTGGCGAGCATAGTGCAGAGCAGAAAAAAGTCGCAAATTTGTGCGCAGTTTTAGCGTTTGGGACTTTTTTGGGACTTTTTCACTCCATTATTCTGACCTGAGCTAATGATAAATCTGGCCCAAAGACTGTTAGCTTCAGCTAACATTAACACTAGAGATGAGCGAATTGAAGCTGACGAAGTCGAATTAGTTCCACATTTAAGGAAAAATTTCATTCTGAATGAATGCGAATTTCCTCTCGCTTCGTGGTAACGAATTTAAATTTTTCCTAACATTCTGCCATTCACCATCGTACTTTGTTCAGGGACAGACGTTTATGCAGCTGCTAGGGAGAGTAAAAGAAAACCTAATTGTGAAAAAAACAAAGCTTTTTATAAGTGCACGATAAGGATAGAGAGGAATCATTTCACAGCATCTTGGTGCAGGGACAGACGTTGCAGGGGCTAAGGATTCATACAGAAAACATAATTGGGAAAAAAATACGATTTACAAGTGCAGAGAAAGATTGAGCCATTATACAGCTCTGTCATTCCAGCAATTTGTTGTAGGGGTGCACGTATTATGTTGAAAAGCCTTTAGTGGCTTATATCTGTGGAAAAAGAGAAATATATACTCTGTTCACTTCTGCAGCTATATATGGCGAAAGCGTTTAGTGCCCTATTATGGTTCAGTACGAAAAAAATAGACGCTGTTCACATTTGGTGTTATTTGCTCTAAAAACATCTATTGTCAGTTCAGTATATTATGCAAGCGGGTGTGGACCCACTACGCCACTGACTGGGTATACTCCGGAGGGACGTAACTAAGCAGCTACCTGGTATTCACTAGAGCCCCTGATGGTGGGGATAGGCTTGGGCCGTAGGGTAGCTGCCAGGTGCCACTCTAGAGTAGTCCCCAAGTCAGTGGCAGCTGACCAGGGGGTCAGAGTGCTCGGTGCAAGCACCAAGGGTACGTACGAGGCCTGGAGGTACGGGTCAGGACAGGCGGCAATCAAGCGAAGTCAGCCAGCAATATCCGAGGTCAGGGGAAGGCGGCAAACAGGCAAAGTCCATAAACGAAGTCTGAGGTCAGAGGCAGGTGGCAGAAAGCAAAGTCGAGGAGTACAATAGCAGGATTCGGTACACAGGAAGGAAGGCAGACAAGATAAACACCTTTGCACAGGAACTAGACAGGCTAGACACTGCGGTTGCTCAGGCAACTTACTGTAGTAGGAAGTGCCTTTAAATACCTGCTGCAATCCAGCCATAGGCTGCTGAGACAGAGGGCGTGTGTGTGTTGCCTCTTAGGTGAAGAGAGACACACCCATGCAAGCTTCAACACTAATGCAAGTCTCCAGCAGGAAGGAAACTCTGGCATGGAACATATGTAGCAGAGTTAAGCAAGTTGCTGCCCATGTTTGTCAGCAGGACGACAGGAGGAAAAAGAGGGTGCCGGTGCCCACCGCCCGTGCCTGCGGTTATGGACAGCGGCCCTGGCACAGACTGCTGGCCTAACACAGTACAATACGAGAAAAATAGACACTGTTCACATTTGGTGTTATTTGCGCTAAAAGCGTTTCTTGTCATACTTCTAGAGGAAAAGAAAAAATACACGCCGTTCACTTTTGGTGTTATTTGCGCTATAAGCGTTTCTTGTCATATTTCTAGAGAAATAAAGAAAAATACACGCTGTTCACATTCGGTGTTATTTGCGGTTAAACCATTTATTGTCATATTTCTAGAGAAAAAGAGAAAAATACTGTATTTTTCGCACTATAAGACGCACCTGCCCATAAGATGCCCCTAGGTTTTAGAGGGTGAAAATAGGGGAAAAAATATATTTTGAATAAAAGATGTGTTAAAACTTTTAATTAAAAACAGACCAATATTTCAATATTAATAAAGGGGTCACTTTATTAGGGGGAAGGTCACTTTATTGGGCGGGTGACTTTATTAGGGTAAGTCACTTTATTAGGGGGGGTCACTTTATTAGCAGTGGGGTCATTAGGGTTACCTTAGAGAATCTTTCTGTCAGGGCACAGCTATGCACTTATCCAGGAGCACGTAGTCAGGAGGAGGTAGTTTGACGACTGAGAGGGGAGCAGGAAAGTGTGACAGGGAAGTCTGCTCCGCCCCTCATCTGCCTGCTCCTGCGCTCCTCAACTTTCCTCCCCCTCCCTCCTCCATAACAGCAATTCGGGCCGGTCGGTCTTTACCACCCCGCCGGCCGGTCCCGTCCACAGACAGCCCGCAGAAGCGACCAGTCCCTGCACCACAGCGGCGTCTGGTACCTGCCACTGAATACCCACGGTGTGTCCGGCTCCTTCGGCAAACACCAGCAGCACAGACAGCCCTTTGATCATCGCAGCGCAGCAGGTACACTACCTTAATGCCGGACATGTTTTTTCCCTATATTCACCCCATAAGACGCACTAACTTCCCCCCCCCATTTTGGGGAGAAAAAAAGTGAGTCTTATAGGGTGAAAAATACGGTACACGCTGTTCACATTTGCTGTTATTTGCGGTAAAACCATTTATTGTCAGTTCAGTACAACACGAGAAAAATAGACGCTGTTCACATTTGGTGTTATTTGCGCTAAAAGCGTTTTTTGTCATATTTCCATAGAAAAAGAGAAAAATAAACGCCGTTCACATTTGGTGTTATTTGCGCGGAAATAATTTAGTGGCCTATTTTAGTACAATACGAGAAATATATACTCAGTTCACGTTTGCTGTTATTTGTGCAGAAATAATTTAGTGGCCTATTTCAGTACAAAAGGAACAATATATTAGTCCCTTTTAGGGGTGTTTTAATTTCCGTTTCATTTGTTTAGTTCAGCTACAAGTATGTCAGGCAGAGAAGTGCCAGGCCATACACAGAGGAGTGGCAGAGGCCTGAATGTTTCTGGAGCAAGCAGAGGTCGCAGCAGAGTAATGGGTCGTGGAAGCAGTAGTCGCAGCAAGAGGCTTGAGCTCCCAGTGTCATCTAGCGGTCGTGTCTTAACCAGCAACCCAGTGGTTCTTGATTGGTTAACTCGGTCATCCACGTCATCTCAAGTGACATCAGACACCCCCAGCCAACAGTCGGTGGGTTCGTCAGACACAACCCTTAGTTGGCATGGCCCGGAGCAGGCCCTGTGCCCTCACCTGTTCTCAACCTGCCTCTGTCCTTTTCTGTTCCCTCACCGCGAGAAGTAGTATATGCTGTAGGCTCAGCTTCACTTTTTAGAGAGGAACGGCTACTAAAGGACAGTCAGCAGCTACTTATTAGCCAAGATCTGGAGGAGATATCCGCCGCTTCCTCTGCTAGGCGGAATAATGATGAAGCCGATCGCACTTGGGAGCCGGGTGCAGAAGGGGCTTCATCATCATCAGGAGAAGAGGGTGGCAGCTTTCCCATAAGGCAGCATTGATACCAGCAAGGTGGTAGCATGGCTGGGAGTCAGCAGGGTGGCATCAGTGGGAGGTCAGGAGTCAAACATGCCCGGGGTAGACCACCTGCTTCGCAGCAGCCTACCTGCCCGGGAAGTATCGGTGCAGGGGTTCACGGAGGCAGCGGCATTAGCAATCAGTCAGTGTGGACTGTTGGGGAAAAAATCACCTACTCGGCCATGTGGCAGTTTTTTTCAAAGCGCCAAAGGAGGTGAACGTGGCCATATGTTGCATCTTTGTGCAGAAGGTGAAGTGTGGCCAGGGTGCCAATATTGTCACTACAGCCCTGCGTTAACATATGCAGTGTCGCCATACAGTGGCCTAGGAGAACCATAGCTCCGATGTGGTGGTCCAGCCTGCCGTAGCAACCGCTACATCCCCCAGTTTCAGCCAGTCAAGGCTCCACCACCTCAGCTAAAGGGATCTGTCTGTCAACCCCATCTTCTGCTGGTCCAGATGCTCCTGCTCCTACTCCTCGTCAGTTATTCCATCAGCAATCGATCACTGAAGTGATTGCCAAGAGACAACAGTATGCGTGAACGCATCCAACGGCGCAGAAGCTGAACGTGCTCCTGTCCAAGCTTCAGTCCCTCCCTTTCCAAGTGGTGGACTCTGCACCTGTCACAGAACTGATGGCTTGTGCTGAGCCAAGGAGGAGAGTCCCAAGCCGTCATTTCTTTGCGAAAAGGCAGTACCAGCCCTGCACACACATGTAGAACAAAAGGTGGGCCAGTCCTTGAGCCTGTCGGTGTTTGCCAAAGTGCACGGCAGCGCCGACGTGTGGAGCTGTAACTACGGTCAGGGACAATACATGTCCTTTACGGCCCACTGGGTAAATGTGGCTCCTGCACAACCAGCAACTTGGACAGGTCACGCCGCTTCCTCCTCCAAGTTGTCAAGCTGTTGGTCCTGTGACAATGTCCGCCTCTGCCTCCTCATCCTCCACTGCAGGGACAAGTCACAGTGCCCCTCCATACCACATGTGCAGGGCTCGGCAGTGTCACGCTGTTCTGCATCTGGTTTGCCTTGGCGAACGGAGTCACACAGGGAAGGAACTGCTCCGTGTGATGAATCAAGAAATCGAATCCTGGCTTTCTCCCCGACAACTCAAAATCGGAACTATGGTGACCGACAACGGGAAGAACATTGTGTTGACACTGCGTCAAGGAAGGCTGAGCCATGTGCCCTACATGGCACACGTGTTAAATCTGGTTGTCAAGTGGTTCCTGAGGTCTTCCACCCATCTGCAAGACATCCTAAAAATGGGCAGGAAATTTTGCATGCAATTCAGCTACTCGTATACCGCAAAGCACACCCTCCAGCAGCAGAACGGCATCCCCCAACATAGGCTGATCTGCGACGTTTCCACCCTTTGGAATTCCACCCTCCATATGTTGGACCTCCTATATGAACAGATTTCTTGATGATGCAAGCGGATAGGAATACTCCACTGTGTAACTTCGATGTCAGCCACTGGCAGCGTGACACCTGCCGTTTGCTCAGGCCCTTCTGAGAGAAATATTTCCTTCCAGGGATTTTCCATTGTGGTGTGCCAATGGCCACAAATTTTCTAAAGGCCTCTGAGTCTACCAATTTATATGGCAGTAGTTGGAGGGCTAGCAGTTCCGACATGCCAGCGGTCAGCCGTTGGGCAAGAGGATTATCCAGCGTCATAAATTTTTACGCTCGAACATTTGGGCCACGGAAGCCTGCCTTGTGCCAGATGAACGTGACGACGGCACGGTGGAAGGTGGAGTGGAGGACAAATGGGAGGAGAGAGGAGAAGGAGAAGAGGCAGGACGTGGAGCGCCGGGAGTGTGGCTTTGTGGGTTCTGACGGCATTGCTCCCACTGGGCTCGGTGATGGGAGGCCAGGTGCCTTCTTAAGTCGGTTGTCCCTAGGTGAGTGTTGGGATTACTGCGACTTATGCGTTGACAGCACAGGCTGCAGATGGCAACACTATAGTCAGCAGCTGACACGTTAAAAAAAAGCGGAGCCATGTGCCAGCGTCGTGGGAGCGCAAGATGTGACCGTGCATGGTGGATGGCTCGCTCCAGATACATTTGCAGTCTGCTTTTTGCCTCCTGTACACTGCGAGTTCTGCCTGCTTTTCCTCCTCCTCCTCCCTATCTGCTGCTCCATCTATGCCTCTGAACTCCCCTCCTCTTCCATTCTTGTGGGCACGTTTACACATCCATTTACACGTCATCATCGTCACCTTCACCACCATTGACATTAGAGATCTCAGAGTAGGCAGCAACAGCGGAGACCACACTCCTTGAGCTGATCTGGATACTGTCATCATACTACTGGGTGGCAGCCGTTGCTACCTCCTCTTCCTCATCCGATGCCAAGAATGGCTGCACATCGGTAAGGTCTGGGAATGGATGGGAAAATAATTCCTCTGACTTGAGTGGAGGGGCTATGGTGGTGGTGTCTTTAAGGGTGCACATATCAGAGAGTGAGGAGGGTGCAGATACAGAGGGTGAGGAGGGTGCAGAAGCAGAAGGCTGAGTGAGCCACTCAACCAACTCCGGTGCGCCCTTTGAAGTTATCCCACATGCTTTTCCCAACTTCCCAGTTAGGCTCCTGCCTGGTGCACCTGCCAGACCCCTACCATCCCTGTGGAACGGTCTGCCTCTTCCTCTGCCTGTCATTTTCTAAATGACCCTCTGCCTAAATCCGTAGAGAAGAGCAGTATTTGTGGAAGAAGGTATATCTCAGCCTTCAATCAGTATTTGGTGTAAAAAGGTATATAGCAATAGCACCCCTCAATCAGTATTTTGTGGAAGAAGGTATATGGCACCCCTCAATCAGTATTTGGCAGAAACAGGTATATAGCACCCCTCAATCAGTATTTGTCGGAAACAGGTATTTGGCACCCCTCAATTAGTATTTTGTGGAAGCAGGTGTATCGTAGCCTCTATGAGTATTTGGTGGAAGAAGGTATATAGCAATTATACCCCTCAATCAGAATTTTATGGAAGAAGGTATATGGCACCCCTCAATGAGTATTTGGTAGAAACTGTTATATAGCACCCCTTAATCAGTATTTGACGGAAACCGGTATATAGCACCCCTCAATCAGGATTTTGTGGAAGAAGGTATATCGCAGCCCTCAAGCATTTTTTTTGGGGGGCAACAGGTATATCACACCCGTTGCAACTAGTTACTCCAATAGCGTTTGTTCCTCTACCTGCTGTATCGCAGCAGAACCGCACACAACTGCTGCACAATACAAATACACTATAATATAATTTCTATTTTAGAAAGTATATTAGAAGTATATCACACTCCTCTATATCACACCTATCGATAGCACACCTATACCAGTCCTTAAAAGGACTTGTGGCCCTATTAGCTAGCGTTTGGTGTCCCTAACTGTCCCTGCTCCAAAATGCAACCTCTCCCGACACTGGCAAAACACATAATGTAAAATGGCTGCCAGATCGGGTTCTGTTATAGGGTTGTGGGTGTGTCCATGTGTTGAAACGTCTCAATTGGCTGTCCTGTCCCACCTGATGGATGTGTCATGGGTCAAAGTTCGGCGCTATGCAAAAAAAATGGTGCGTGCGAATATCGCTATATGTTTGCATGTTTGGCGAATCGTGTACATGAAAAGTTTACTGTGAAACCACCGCCGGGCGAACCGCAAGGCCATCTCTAATTACCAATGGAACCAATAAAAACTAAAGCTCATCCCCAAAATAACACAATCTCTCATATGAATATATTGACAGAAAATTGAAAATGTTATGGCTTTCAGAATGTGGCACTCCAAAAATGACTTTTCCCCCGATAAAACATGTTTTTATTGCGCAAAAGTACTAAGCCATAAAATAAACTACAATAGTTATTTGATATCACTGCATTTATGCTGATCCGTAGAATGAAGATAACTTATTGTACTTCTCAGTAAACAGTGGAAAAATGCAAATGAACGATGACAGAATAATTTTTTTGCGAGTGTACAACTGTACTCTTTTTCATGGTCTGATGGCACTATTAGCAACACACTCTTAGGGTTAATACCCACGAATGTAAGGGCTCCACAAATTGCAGTCCGCAATACACGGGCACTGACCGTGGGGCAGCCACATGCGGATCGTGGACCCATTCACTTGAATGGGGTCCACGATCCACATCGTACGGTCCGCACTGCAAAAAAAGTAGCGCATGCACTACTTTTTTGCGGTGCGGAGGCACTGCCAGAAACACCACGGAAGCACTCCATAGTGCTTCCGCGGGGTTCCGATCCGTGCTTCCGCACTGCATATCCGGATTTGCGGACCCATTCAAGTGAATGGGTTCACATCCATGATGCGGAATGCACACGGCTGGTGACCAGTGTATTGCGGAACCACCGTATGCCGTCTGCAGCAGGGTCACGGAGCCTTTAAGTTCATGGGCATGAGCCCTTACTGCTGCATATATCACATCTATTAGGCCCCTTTCACACAGGCGAGATTTTCGTGCGGGTGCAATGCGTGAGGTGAACGCATTGCACCCAGACTGAATCCGGACCGATTCACTTCAATGGGGCTGTTCAGATGAGCTGTGATTTTCACGCATCAATTGTGCGTTGCGTGAAAATCGCAGCATGTTCTACACAACAATTTAAGCAGAGGCTATGAACACTGATGGTTAACAACTACCTTGCTCTCAGTCATAGCATCTAACAAATGAACACTGTAGGGTATAGAAGGACGGTGAATTGCTAATAATAGGAATGGCAATATACACATAATTCAAGCCACTCATCCCACCCTATGCCAGGTACCATGTTACCTACCCATGTTGCTGCTGAAAACTGGTGACACAAATACCCAACCGATTCAACCTCGACAAGTGTTTCGCCACGTAGGCTCCTGATGAAGCCTACGTGGCGAAACACGTGTCGAGGTTGAAGCGGTTTGGGATTTGTGTCACCAGTTTTCAGCAGCAACATGGGTATGTAACATGGTACCTGGCATAGGGTGGGACGAGTGGCTTACCTACTCGCACGATTGCGTACCTACTCGCACGATTTTCCCTGATTGCAGATGCAACGCATCCGGACCTAATCCGGACACGCTCGTCTGCAAGGGGCCTTAGACTGTTTTTTTTTTTTCCATTTTGCTCTTCCTTCCCTTCATCATATTACCAAGAAGGGGAGCTTTTATTGGGATTCTGTGAGCCATCTCTACACAGCTGCTGTCACAGTAGACTATGTCATTTTCATATGATTTTGTATATATCTGGTCAATTTGCTTCTTTTATTAGACAGTGTGTATTGTGTTACATAGTGGGGGTAGTGATCCCCGGCCCCTGCTAGTAATAGTACAGACAGGGGAGGGGTAGGTGTTTCTGGATAACTCTGAGACTGGGGGTAGTAGTCAGATGTTGGGAGGTGTGAAAACAAGCTAAGGCGTTCTCTCCTCCTGGATTTGCTTCAGTATGGGAACTTGAAATATTTGTAACTTTACTTGCAACTTCATGTGTGTTCTCCAATAAACTGCTCACTGATGACAACTCCTATTGCTCAGTGCCTATTTTCGTCCCCTCGTGTGCCCGCCCGATCAGCGGCAGAGGTCCGACTGTTCCTGACAGCCTTCTTCCTGCTATATTTGTTGGCATCAGTGAATACACTGATGCTGGCTCTTTAACCCTCTGAAAGACGCGGTCATCGCTTACTGCGGCATTTACGTGGTTTCTGGAGGGAGGAGGCTCCCTCCCCATCCCCACTGCTGTGGTGACGGGAACATGATGGTTGAGAAGGTAGTCTAATGCCTTCCATAGGCATTGTGGCTGCTTTCTATGGAAGCCTGTGAGACCCACCCCCCTGAGTCTCACAGGCAAGCTGGCTGGTAATACACTGACAGCCAATGCATTACAATACACATGTATTGTAATTAGAGATGAGAGAATTCCTGGTTATGAAATTTGTTCACGCTTCGTTAACTGGTAAAAGGTGAATTGTGTTATGGATCCCATTACCACGGACCATAGCACAATTCCATGACAATTAGAGATGAGAGAATTTCATATAATGCCTCTAAAGGCATTCCGTTATTCATTCCGTCATAATAGAAGTCTATGGACTGCCTAACGGATCCGTCCTGTTTCCGTCATAGAATTGCGTTATGGAAGGCAGAGGAAGAGGCAGACTGTTCCACAGGGATGGTAGGGGTCGGGCAGGTGTACCAGTCAAGTGGGAAGTTGGAAAATCCATAACGCAATTTACCTCTTACCAGTCAAAATATGAAATTCTCTCATCTCTAGTTGTAAAGCATTGTAGAGGGGATCAAATTCCCGAAAGTTAATGTCCCACAGTGGAACAAAAAAAGTTAAAAAAAATCACATGATCTCCCTGTCAGATGAACGTTTTAAAAAATAAAAATTTATAACAAAAACGCACCAAAATAGCCAGTTTGCCTTACACAAAGTGTCGTAGAAAACTATCAAAAAGCATAATGTACCCGGAAATGGTACCACTGAAAATATCACCTCATCCTGCAGAAAATGAGCCCCCCACAAGCTGATTGGAAGAAAAAAAAAATGTCTCTCTCTTTTTTAAAAATGCTTTTATTGTGCAAGATTCCAACAAAAAAATAAAAAAATAGACATATTAATTATCGCTGCGTCCATAATGATCTGCTCTATAAAAATAGCACTAAATCTACCAACAGATGCACGCTGTAAAAAAAATAAAAACTGCGTCAAAATAGCAATTTTTTGGTCACTATGCCTTACAAAAAGTGTAGTAGCAAGTGATGTACCCCACAATGGCAGCACTGAAAACGGCACCTCAGCCTGCAAAAAATAATCCCCCACACAAGTCGATCGACAGAAAAATTTTAAAAAAATATGGCTCTCAGAAAATGGCAACAAAAAATATTTTGTTTTCAAAAATGTGTTTATTTTGTAAGATTGCAAACAGAAATTAATTTTATAAATTTTTGGTCACTATGCCTTACAAAAAGTGTAGAAGCAAGTGATCAAAAACTACAATATACCCCACAATGGTACCACTGAAAATGTAATTTCATCCCGTAAAAAATAAGCTCCTGCACAAGACAATGTTTTGTGTAAGATTGCAAACAAAATTTTTAAATAGATTTATTAGGCATCGCTGCATCCGTTATGATCTACTCTATTAAAATATCTAATAGTCTACCTCTTCAGTTTTTTATTTATTTATTTACTTTGATATTTGTATATATAAAAAACATCAAATAACAATATCCCTTACGATCTACTCGGATTATGAATTTTTATCATCCCTCTCCCCCAATCCCATCCCTCGAGACAGGGAAGGCACGGGTGAAGGAAAATTAAAACCAGACTTTTTTTTCACCTTGCATTACAAAAAGCATAATAGCGAGCAGTCAAAAAGTCTTATGTACCCCAAAATGGTACCAATGAAAATGTCAACTCTTTCTGCAAAAAATGAGCCTCCACACAAAATGATCGTCAGAAAAATAAAAATTAAAAATAACTCAGAAAATTGTTACACAAAAACAGGATATTTTTTTTCAAAAATGCTTTGTGCAAAAGTGGTAAAAAAAACGATATAAAATTGGTATCTCTGTCGTTCTATCCCACATGGTATTCGCCCCAATAATAAATCCCAAAAAGCAATGGCAGAGTTGCCAACCTTATCTTTATCCTGCTTCCCAAAAAGATAAATAAAAAGTGATCAAAAAGTAGTATGTACCTCATAATAGAACCAATGATAAAGCTCAGTTGAGAGAAAAATAAAATGTATGGTTGTCAGAAAATGACTGCACTGATCAATAGCATCAATAGATCAATAGCACCGGTAAACCATTCCACCAAAATCTGTCCTCCAAAAACCATGTGGCACTCCTTCTCTTCTAATTTCTGCAGTGTGCCCAAACAGCAATTTACAACTACATATGGGGAGTTGTCATGTTCAGGAGAAAATGCTTAACAAAATTTATGGTGCTTTTTCTCCCTTTTACCCCTTATGAAAATAATGAACAGGGAGCTTATGCAACATTTTATTGAAATAAATGATAATTTTCATTTCCACACCCAAGTGTTTCTAAATTCTATTAAAAGCCTGTGTGGTCAAAGTGGTCAGTACACCCCTCAATAAATTCATTGAGGGGTATAGTTTCCAAAATGGGGCCACTTTTGGGGTGAGTCTACTGTGGGGGATACCTTAGTGTGCCTTCAAATGTAACATGGCGCACAAAAAACATTCCAACAAAATCTGCCCTCCAAAAACCATATGGCCTTGCTGTGCACCCATAGAGCAGTTTACAATCACACATGGGGTATTTCTGTAAACTGAAGAATCAGGGTAATAAATATTGAGGTTTATTTGGCTGTTAACTCTTTCTGCATTGATTAAAATGTAAAATCTGCAAATACATTTTTAAATTACGCCTCAATATTCCTTTATATAAACATATAAAGGTTTAACCACATTTGTAAAATCAGTTTTGAATAACTTGAGGGGTATAGTTTCTAAAATGGGGTAATTTATGGGTGGCTTCTATTATGTTTTTGGGAAATTTCCTTAAAAACTAGAAAATTTGCTTCTACAACTCTAAGCCTTCGAACGTCCTAAAAAAATAAAATGACATTCAAAAAATGATGCCAACATAAAGTAAACATATGGTAAATGTTAATAATTACTTTATCAGGTATCACTATCCTATAGAATGCCATAGCTGTCATAGAGAACGCCAAGTTTTCCCCTCTTTCCCCCGCGTCTGTGGAGGATTGGGGAAAAACTTGGCGTTCTCTGTGAGGGCTATCATAACATATGCTGCAATCTATTCTATTCTAACTGTGAGTAGCAACCATGACTCACTATATTATGCTGCTTTGACTCGTGGACTTTTGATGAAATGAGCGTGCAGGTCTACTCTACACATTTATCTCACAACTAATAGCATTGAAAGTCATAACTCATGGGGGTGGCCTACGAGATTAATCCGCAATACACGGGATGCGGACCCATTCACTTCAATGGGTCTGCAAATCCGGAGATGCGGAATGGTGCAGAACGGAAGCACGGAACGGAACCCTACGGGAGAGTGAGTGCTTTCGTGGGGTTTCGCCTCATACTTCCGTTCTGCAAAAAGATAGAACATGTCCTATCTTTTTGCGGAACGGCTGGATCGCGGACCCATTAAAGTGAATGGGTCCGCAATTCGCTGCACGGATGGTGTTCTTGCATTGCGGCCCACATTTTGCGGCCGCAGCACGACCACGGGGCGCACACGTTCGTGTGACGGAGGCCTTAATCAGTCAAGTATTAAAAGGTTTCACACTACAGGTATGTAATATGTGGTTGCAGGAGCAAGAACCTGTCATAAGTAATATTTCAAGGAAAGACATTTAGCTATGATTACAGTAGTAAGTAATTGAGAATAGAATTGTTATCTGTCATCTGGAAATCTATAACTTTATCTCACTCTTCTTTGGGCTAAAAAAGTTCAGATGTATTCTATACGAATATATAGAGGGTGATCTATTAAACTGGTGTAAAGTAGAACTGGCTTAGTTGCCCATAGCAACCAATCAGATTCCTCCTTACATTTTGGACAGCTCTTTTCGATAATGAAAGGAGGAATTTGATTGGTTGCTATGGGCAACTAAGTCAGTTCTACTTTACACCAGTTTGATAAATCTGCCCCATAGTGCATAGCTCATTGGGCAACCAATCAATTTCAAAAGTAGAAGGATCCTAGTAAATCACATAGAAGCAGGCGAGTCTCTTATCAACCTAAGGTTAGGGAGACTGTTATCACAAGGATGCTGATATGACTGCAGGCAAGTATAAGAGCTGTATTACACCAAGAAATTATCTGACAGATATCATTGGTTGACATGACAGCAGGAGAAGTTGTAAGCCGTTGTCACAAGCTCTGCGAAACCACACCCCCTGGTGACATGACAGCATCCTTAGCAACAGGATGCAATGCTCTGTTTCTCCCTACAGCGGGTGTGTGCTGGAGGAGACTAGCAGTGGTCTGATTGCTCAGCTGATCTATTCCTGTGTGCTGTGTTCTTACTAGGGGTTTAAATAGACCACCGAGTCCCAGGATCAGAACCTGATAGGTCATGACTCGGTGCTCCATTAGTCAGAACAATGGAACATTGAGTCATGACCTATCGGGATCTGATCCTGGGACTCGTGGTATATTTAAACCCCTTCCTGGCCAGATACCCATGCCAGTGATAGATTTTCACTTCCTAGCTGTGCTCCCAGTTCTGTTCTGTAAGCATTTGGATTGCTTGTTGGATTGACCTTGGCTTGCCTTTTACCACTCCCTGTCTTGTGATTTGGTACTATGTTTCCCATCTGGTTCTGACTTTGGCTTGGCTATTCTGACTAACCTCTTCCATCTGATTTGGTACTATCAGATACATGCCTGTATGACTTTGTCTTTGTGTAGTTTCTTCTGTGTGTGTGTCAGTCCTGCACCTAGCAGAGTAGGGAACGTCGACCAGTTGCGGACTTTCCGCCTTTGAGCTTGCACTGCAAGTGGACAGGGAAAGTTGGCTGGGATTCTAGTTAGGGCTCACTGTGTGTGTGTTCCTGCCTATTGTGTTGACAGCCATGGTATGAGTCCTGACTCCTTGCCTCTTTCTTGCTATCAGTTCTGTAGCATTTTTCATTAAAATTAAGACCTGGACAATATGAGATGACTGATTTCTAGTACCATGCTGCCTGTCACAACAGCCGATTTATCTGAGCACTGAAAGCAAGAGGAAACTGATTTTGAAGGAAACTATACTTCATGATTTATGAAAAAAACTAAATACATTTAGATTGAAGACCTCAGATAAGATTTGTGTTTTCTGTGTTTGGGAGTAAAAAGAAAAGCACAGGATAAACATATTCTCCCTTATAGATACCACTAGACACATACTTAAAGAGGTTGTCTCATCTCGCTGTTACTATGGTGAGATGAGACACAGTCCCGACAGCCAGGAAACAGCAGAGCGTTCTGGCACTCGCTGTTTCAGTAGCTCACAATGCCGTGCAGGAGAGCTACGGAAACAGAGTAGCACAGCGAGCTACTGTATGCTGTTTCTCTAATTCAGAAACACAATGGCTTACTTTGCTATGTTGTTTCTGTAGCTCTCATGCACAGCAATATGAACTATTGAAACAGCAGAGCACCAAAGCTTACTGCTGTTTCCCGGCCAACTGGTGGTCGGGACTGTGTCTTATCTCGAATTAGCGAGATGAGACAACCCCTCTGAAGGGACACTTCTATCCAAATTTTTTTATCATGTGTTAACTTCCAATATGTGAATATAGTGGACAAGTGGATGGTTTTCTGGATATACATGTGAAACTTGAAAAATTAAAATATCGTGCAAAGTGAATTTATTTCAGTAATGCAACTTAAAGGGAACCTGTCACAAGTTTTAAGGTGTCCTAACTAAGGGCAACATAAATAAGTGACTGATTCTCTTAGCACAATGCTGGGTCACTTTCTTTAATTGACCCAGTCAATCTGCCAACATCTTGTAATGAAAAGCTCCAGCTGATAATGATGATTCATGAATA
This sequence comes from Bufo bufo, assembly GCF_905171765.1. Lineage (NCBI taxonomy): Eukaryota > Metazoa > Chordata > Amphibia > Anura > Bufonidae > Bufo > Bufo bufo. The sequence continues at coordinate 271,114,949 of NC_053394.1, read as the reverse complement.
TTCATGAGCTCCTGACTCTCCCCGCCCACCTGCTGCTAAATGACAGTTTGTTTCCATAGGAACCAGCAGCAGGTGGGCAGGGGAGTGGCTATAGCTCTGAATTAAATATACGCTGGACTCAATGACATCATGCTGGACTCCAATCAGCTCATTAGCATGCGGCATCTTTGTGTGTATATTATGAGATAACCATCTGTCACACCAGTAAGTGAATACATCTAAGGTACTTTTTAGTAGTGAATGATTGTATACAATTAGTTAGATTATAATCAAATATCCACATGACAGGTTCCCTTTAAAAGGTGAAACTAACATATGAGATAGACTCATTACATGCAAAACGAGATATTTCAAGCCTTTATTTGTTATAATTAGGATGATTATGGCTTACAGTATATGAAACCCCAAAGTCACAATCTCAGGTCCCCTTTGCTCAGGGAGTATGGATTAATTTGCTGACTAGAGTGTGACACTTTGAGCCTAGAATATTGAACCTTTTCACAATATTCTAATTTTAAGTTGCATTACTGAAATAAATGAACTTTTGCATGATATTCAAATTTTTCGTGTTTCACCTGTATTTTTTATATACCTCCAAGTATTCTACTCCCTTTCCTGCCTCTTTAACTTGTATCTCTGTTTGTACTTTTAGCACAGCAAATAGTCTTGCTTGACTTTCTCTCTCAGACTCACACATTACACTGATAACAGCAATACTTTGCTGTGGGCAATAAAGAGAACAATAGTGCTATCATACTGTTATCCCAATTCTACGCATACAATTATCATGATGATTACTCTTGAAATAACATCTTCCCCTTACAGCAACAGTAAACTGACAATGGATGACCTATCAATATAGGAGGTTTTGTCATTTGTGTGGATGGCTACAGAAGTACAATATTTAGTATTTTCCTTTCAGTGGTATAGTAATGCTGAAATAAAAACAAATCTGCCAAAACTTCTAAACCTAGGATTATTGAGTTTAAAAAAAATACTCCTTTCTGCTGGCAGCATCCCCTTAATCAATTTATCAGCCTTCATATTCCACACTGTATGCACTACAGAATATTTGTGAAATATAACCAGGGTCTGGCTCTAGGGATGAGCGAACCCGAACTGTATAGTTCGGGTTCGTACCGAATTTTGGGGTGCCCGTGACACGGACCCGAACCCGAACATTTTCATAAAAGTCCGGGTTCGGGTTCGGTGCTCGGCGCTTTCTTGGCGCTTTTTGAAAGGCTGCAAAGCAGCCAATCAACAAGCGTCATACTACTTGGCCCAAGAGGCCATCACAGCCATGCCTACTATTGGCATGGCTGTGATTGGCCAGTGCACCATGTGACCCAGCCTCTATTTAAGCTGGAGTCACGTAGCGCCGCACGTCACTCTGCTATGATCAGTATAGGGAGAGGTTGCAGCTGTGACGTTAGGGCGAGATTAGGCAGATTAACTCCTCCAAAAGACTTCATTCTGTGATCGATCTGCAGCTGTGGATCATTGAAGTGCTGTTATTGACTTGCTCACTTTTTTGAGGCTGCACAGAGCGTTTTTAGATCACTTTTTTTCTGGGGTGATCGGCGGCCATTTTGTGACTTGTGGTGCGCCAGAACGAGCTATCACCAAGTGTATTTAACCATCGATAGTGTGGTTATTTTGTGCTATATCCTACATCAGCTGCAGGCTGAGCCTGTGTCACCGAAGTGCATTTAACCATCAACAGTCTGGTTATTTTTTGGCCATATACTACATCAGCTGCAGGCTGAGCCTGTGTCACCCAAGTGCATTTAACCATCAACAGTCTGATTATTTTTTGGCCATATACTACATCAGCTGCAGAATGAGCCTGTGTCACCCAAGTGCATTTAACCATCAACAGTGTGGTTATTTTTTGGCCATATATTACATCAGGGGCAAGTTGAGCCTGTCACCCAGCACCTAAAAAATAGACCTGACATTTCTATTCAACCAAATCTGCACAGTTTTAGCTGGTCAAGTTATTTGTAGTGACCGTCAAAGCAGACTTTTTGTTCTGGGTTGAAAAAGCATTCCCAAATTTGCCATTCTGAAAATAACTAGTTTGTGGTATTTCAGGCCTACTTGAAATCTATCCCAAAAAGAAAATCTTACATTGAAGTTATTGATAGTATCATTCAGAAAAACCTAAGACACACGCTAGCGTGCTGATAGAAGTGTCATTCTGTGATTAAACCTATAACTGTCACACAGCGCAAAAAAAAACAGGTCTCACATTTCTATTCAACCAAATCTGCACAGTTTTAGCTGGTCAAGTTATTTGTAGTGACCGTCAAAGCAGACTTTTTGTTCTGGGTTGAAAAAGCATTCCCAAATTTGCCATTCTGAAAATAACTAGTTTGTGGTATTTCAGGCCTACTTGAAATCTATCCCAAAAAGAAAATCTTACATTGAAGTTATTGATAGTATCATTCAGAAAAACCTAAGACACACGCTAGCGTGCTGATAGAAGTGTCATTCTGTGATTAAACCTATAACTGTCACACAGCGCAAAAAAAAAACAGGTCTCACATCTCTATTCAACCAAATCTGCACAGTTTTAGCTGGTCAAGTTATTTGTAGTGACCGTAAAAGCAGACTTTTTGTTCTGGGTTGAAAAAGCATTCCCAAATTTGCCATTCTCAAAATTGTGGTGAACGGGAACAATGAGGAAAACATCTAATAAGGGACGCGGACATGGTCGTGGTGGTGTTAGTGGACCCTCTGGTGCTGGGAGAGGACGTGGCCGTTCTTCAACAGCCACACGTCCTAGTGAACCAACTACCTCAGGTCCCAGTAGCCAGCAGAATTTACAGCGATATTTGGTGGGGCCCAATGCCGTTCTAAGGATGGTAAGGCCTGAGCAGGTACAGGCATTAGTCAATTGGGTGGCCGACAGTGGATCCAGCACGTTCACATTATCTCCCACCCAGTCTTCTGCAGAAAGCGCACAGATGGCGCATGAAAACCAAGCCCATCGGTCTGTCACATCACCCCCATGCATATCAGGGAAACTGTCTGAGCCTCAAGTTATGCAGCAGTCTCTTATGCTGTTTGAAGACTCTGCTGCCAGGGTTTCCCAAGGGCATCCACCTAGCCCTTCCCCAGGGGTGGAAGAGATAGAATGCACTAACGCACAACCACTTATTTTTCCTGATGATGAGGACATGGGAATACCACCTCAGCACGTCTCTGATGATGATGAAACACAGGTGCCAACTGCTGCGTCTTTCTGCAGTGTGCAGACTGAACAGGAGGTAAGGGGTCAAGACTGGGTAGAAGACGATGCAGGGGACGATGAGGTCCTAGACCCCACATGGAATGAAGGTCGTGCCACTGACTTTTACAGTTCGGAGGAAGAGGCAGTGGTGAGACCGAGCCAACAGCGTAGCAAAAGAGGGAGCAGTGGGCAAAATCAGAACACCCGCCGCCAAGAGACTCCGCCTGCTACTGACCGCCGCCATCTGGGACCGAGCACCCCAAAGGCAGGTTCAAGGAGTTCCCTGGCATGGCACTTCTTCAAACAATGTGCTGACGACAAGACCCGAGTGGTTTGCACGCTGTGCCATCAGAGCCTGAAGCGAGGCATTAACGTTCTGAACCTTAGCACAACCTGCATGACCAGGCACCTGCATGCAAAGCATGAACTGCAGTGGAGTAAACACCTTAAAAACAAGGAAGTCACTCAGGCTCCCCCTGCTACCTCTTCTGCTGCTGCCGCCTCGGCCTCTTCTGCTGCTGCTGCCGCAGCCTCGGCCTCTCCCTTCGCCTCTGGAGGAACGTTGGCACCTGCCGCCCAGCAAACATGGGATGTACCACCAACACCACCACCTGCGTCACCAAGCATCTCAACCATGTCACACGGCAGCGTTCAGCTCTCCATCTCACAAACATTTGAGAGAAAGCGTAAATTCCCACCTAGCCACCCTCGATCACTGGCCCTGAATGCCAGCATTTCTAAACTACTGGCCTATGAAATGCTGTCATTTAGGCTGGTGGACACACACAGCTTCAAACAGCTCATGTCACTTGCTGTCCCACAGTATGTTGTTCCCAGCCGCCACTACTTCTCCAAGAGAGCCGTGCCTTCCCTGCACAAACAAGTGTCCGATAAAATCAAGTGTGCACTGCGCAACGCCATCTGTGGCAAGGTCCACCTAACCACAGATACGTGGACCAGTAAGCACTGCCAGGGACGCTATATCTCCCTAACTGCACACTGGGTAAATGTAGTGGCGGCTGGGCCCCAGGCGGAGAGCTGTTTGGCGCACGTCCTTCCGCCGCCAAGGATCGCAGGGCAACATTCTTTGCCTCCTGTCTCCTCCTCCTCCTACTCAGCTTCCTCCTCCTCTTCTTCCACCTGCTCATCCAGTCAACCACACACCTTCACCACCAACTTCAGCACAGCACGGGGTAAACGTCAGCAGGCCATTCTGAAACTCATATGTTTGGGGGACAGGCCCCACACTGCACAGGAGTTGTGGCGGGGTATAGAACAACAGACAGACGAGTGGTTGCTGTCGGTGAGCCTCAAGCCCGGCCTGGTGGTGTGCGATAATGGGCGAAATCTCGTTGCAGCTCTGGGACTAGCCGGTTTGACGCACATCCCTTGCCTGGCGCATGTGCTGAATTTGGTGGTGCAGAAGTTCATTCGCAACTACCCCGACATGTCAGAGCTGCTGCATAAAGTGCGGGCCGTCTGTTCGCGCTTCTGGCGTTCACACCCTGCCGCTGCTCGCCTGTCTGCGCTACAGCGTAACTTCGGTCTTCCCGCTCACCGCCTCATATGCGACGTGCCCACCAGGTGGAACTCCACCTTGCATATGCTGGACAGACTGTGCGAGCAGCAGCAGGCCATAGTGGAGTTTCAGCTGCAGCACGCACGGGTCAGTCGCACTGCGGATCAGACCCACTTCACCACCAATGACTGGGCCTCCATGCGAGACCTGTGTGCCCTGTTGCGCTGTTTCAAGTACTCCACCAACATGGCCAGTGGCGATGACGCCGTTATCAGCGTTACAATACCACTTCTATGTCTCCTTGAGAAAACACTTAGGGCGATGATGGAAGAGGAGACACTGGCACTTTCAGGCCAGTCTCTTCAAAGTGACTCAGAGGGAGGTTTTTTGCAACACCAGAGGCCAGGTACAAATGTGGCCAGACAGGGCCCACTACTGGAGGACGAGGAGGACGAGGATATGGAGGAGGTGGAGGAGGATGAGGATGAAGCATGTTCACAGCGGGGTAGCACCCAAAGCAGCTCGGGCCCATCACTGGTGCGTGGCTGGGGGGAAACACAGGACGATGACGATAAGCCTCCCACAGAGGACAGCTTGTCCTTACCTCTGGGCAGCCTGGCACACATGAGCAACTACATGCTGCAGTGCCTGCGCAACGACAGCAGAGTTGCCAACATTTTAACGTGTGCGGACTACTGGGTTGCCACCCTGCTGGATCCCCGGTACAAAGACAATGTGCCCACCTTACTTCCTACACTGGAGCGTGATAGGAAGATGCGCGAGTACAAGCGCACGTTGGTAGACGCGCTACTGAGAGCATTCCCAAATGTCACAGGGGAACCAGTGGAAGCCCAAGGCGAAGGCAGAGGAGGAGCAAGAGGTCTCCAACGCAGCTGTGTCACGCCCAGCTCCTCTGAGGGCAGGGTTAGCATGGCAGAGATGTGGAAAAGTTTTGTCAACACGCCACAGCTAAGTGCACCACCACCTGATACGGATCGTGTTAGCAGGAGGCAACATTTCACTAACATGGTGGAACAGTACCTGTGCACACCCCTCCACGTACTGACTGATGGTTCGGCCCCATTCAACTTCTGGGTCTCCAAATTGTCCACGTGGCCAGAGCTAGCCTTTTATGCCTTGGAGGTGCTGGCCTGCCCGGCGGCCAGCGTTTTGTCTGAACGTGTATTCAGCACGGCAGGGGGCGTCATTACAGACAAACGCAGCCGCCTGTCTACAGCCAATGTGGACAATCTGACGTTCATAAAAATGAACCAGGCATGGATCCCACAGGACCTGTCCATCCCTTGTGCAGATTAGATATTAACTACCTCCCCTAAACAATATATTATTCTACTCCAGGGCACTTCCTCATTCAATACTATTTTTAATTTCATTTTACCATTATATTGCGGGGCAACCCAAAGTTGAATGAACCTCTCCTCTGCCTGGGTGCCGGGGCCTAAATGTGTGACAGTGGCCTGTTCCAGTGGTGGCTGACGTGAAGCCTGATTCTCTGCTATGACATAAAGACAGATTCTGCGCTGACATAAGGCCAGATTCTCTGTTACGGGACCTCTCTCCTCTGCCTGGGTGCCTGGGCCTAAATGTGTGACAGTGGCCTGTTGCAGTGGTGGGTGACGTGAAGCCTGATTCTCTGCTATGACATGAAGACAGATTCTGCGCTGACATAAGGCCAGATTCTCTGTTACGGGACCGCTCTCCTCTGTCTGGGTGCCGGGGCCTAAATGTGTGACAGTGGCCTGTTCCAGTGGTGGGTGACGTGAAGCCTGATTCTCTGCTATGACATGAATACAGATTCTGCGCTGACATAAGGCCAGATTCTCTGTTACGGGACCTCTCTCCTCTGCCTGGGTGCCTGGGCCTAAATGTGTGACAGTGGCCTGTTCCAGTGGTGGGTGACGTGAAGCCTGATTCTCTGCTATGACATGAAGACAGATTCTGCGCTGACATAAGGCCAGATTCTCTGTTACGGGACCGCTCTCCTCTGTCTGGGTGCCGGGGCCTAAATGTGTGACAATGGCCTGTTCCAGTGGTGGGTGACGTGAAGCCTGATTCTCTGCTATGACATGAAGACTGATTCTGCGCTGACATAAGGCCAGATTCTCTGTTACGGGACCTCTCTCCTCTACCTGGGTGCCTGGGCCTAAATGTGTGACAGTGGCCTGTTCCAGTGGTGGGTGACGTGATGCCTGATTCTCTGCTATGACATGAAGACAGATTCTGTGCTGACATAAGACCAGATTCTCTGTTACGGGACCTCTCTCCTCTGCCTGGGTGCCTGGGCCTAAATGTGTGACAGTGGCCTGTTCCAGTGGTGGGTGACGTGAAGCCTGATTCTCTGCTATGACATGAAGACTGATTCTGCGCTGACATAAGGCCAGATTCTCTGTTACGGGACCGCTCTCCTCTGTCTGGGTGCCTGGGCCTAAATGTGTGACAGTGGCCTGTTCCAGTGGTGGGTGACGTGAAGCCTGATTCTCTGCTATGACATGAAGACAGATTCTGCGCTGACATAAGGCCAGATTCTCTGTTACGGGACCTCTCTCCTCTGCCTGGGTGCCTGGGCCTAAATGTGTGACAGTGGCCTGTTCCAGTGGTGGGTGACGTGAAGCCTGATTCTCTGCTATGACATGAAGACAGATTCTGCGCTGACATAAGGCCAGATTCTCTGTTACGGGACCTCTCTCCTCTGTCTGGGTGCCGGGGCCTAAATGTGTGACAGTGGCTTGTTCCAGTGGTGGGTGACGTGATGCCTGATTCTCTGCTATGACATGAAGACTGATTCTGCGCTGACATAAGGCCAGATTCTCTGTTACGGGATCTCTCTCCTCTATCTGGGTGCCTGGGCCTAAATGTTTGACAGTGGCTTGTTCCAGTGGTGGGTGACGTGATGCCTGATTCTCTGCTATGAGATGAAGACAGATTCTGTGCTGACATAAGACCAGATTCTCTGTTACGGGACCTCTCTCCTCTGCCTGGGTGCCTGGGCCTAAATGTGTGACAGTGGCCTGTTCCAGTGGTGGGTGACGTGAAGCCTGATTCTCTGCTATGACATGAAGACTGATTCTGCGCTGACATAAGGCCAGATTCTCTGTTACGGGACCTCTCTCCTCTGTCTGGGTGCCGGGGCCTAAATGTGTGACAGTGGCCTGTTCCAGTGGTGGGTGACGTGAAGCCTGATTCTCTGCTATGACATGAAGACAGATTCTGCGCTGACATAAGGCCAGATTCTCTGTTATGGGACTTCTCTCCTCTGCCTGGGTGCCTGGGCCTAAATGTGTGACAGTGGCCTGTTCCAGTGGTGGGTGACGTGAAGCCTGATTCTCTGCTATGACATGAAGACAGATTCTGCGCTGACATAAGGCCAGATTCTCTGTTACGGGACCGCTCTCCTCTGCCTGGGTGCCTGGGCCTAAATGTGTGACAGTGGCCTGTTCCAGTGGTGGCTGACGTGAAGCCTGATTCTCTGCTATGACATGAAGACAGATTCTGCGCTGACATAAGGCCAGATTCTCTGTTACGGGACCTCTCTCCTCTGCCTGGGTGCCTGGGCCTAAATGTGTGACAGTGGCCTGTTCCAGTGGTGGGTGACGTGAAGCCTGATTCTCTGCTATGACATGAAGACTGATTCTGCGCTGACATGAAGCCAGATTCTTTGCTATGGCATGAAGAGACTGATTCTCTGCTGACGTGAAGCCAGATTCTCTGCTATGGGACCTCTGTCCAATATATATTGGTTCATTTTTATTTTTTTTATTTTAATTTTAATTCATTTCCCTATCCATATTTGTTTGCAGGGGATTTACCTACATGTTGCTGCCTTTTGCAGCCCTCTAGCTCTTTCCTGGGCTGTTTTACAGCCTTTTTAGTGCCCAAAAGTTCGGGTCCCCATTGACTTCAATGGGGTTCGGGTTCGGGACGAAGTTCGGGTCGGGTTCGGATCCCGAACCCGAACATTTCCGGGAAGTTCGGCCGAACTTCTCGAACCCGAACATCCAGGTGTTCGCTCAACTCTATCTGGCTTTAAAGCACAACACTTGATAAAATGAGTAAACTTGAGTAAACTTGTAATCTAATTCACAGTCTTTTATTTGGATTCACAAACTGATCCTGGCTGTGAAGCTTCCCATGGTTTAGTAAATATAAATTTTGGCAGCTGATGGATTAGCACATACTTCTGATGGGAGTAATACATTTACAAGTATACTGCTGGTTCTAGGAGAAACAGCAGAACCATTGCTGATTTATTTCTAAAAATATGAAAGTCTTTATATTGTAGGAGAATATGGTTTTATCTGTAAGCTCTTTTCACCTCCTCTACACTGATTGGATGTCTCTTGCAAAGGTCAAGACGTTGGTATAAAGGAGGTGGTAAGACCTTACTGGTTGTGATTAGAGTTGAGCGAACACCTGGATGTTCGGGTTCGAGAAGTTCGGCCGAACTTCCCGTAAATGTTCGGGTTCGGGATCCGAACCCGAACCGAACTTCGTCCCGAACCCGAACCCCATTGAAGTCAATGGGGACCCGAACTTTTGGGCACTAAAAAGGCTGTAAAACAGCCCAGGAAAGAGCTAGAGGGCTGCAAAAGGCAGCAACATGTAGGTAAATCCCCTGCAAACAAATGTGGATAGGGAAATGAATTAAAATTAAAATTAAAAAAATAAAAATGAACCAATATCAATTGGACAGAGATCCCATAGCAGAGAATCTGGCTTCATGTCAGCAGAGAATCAGTCTCTTCATGCCATAGCAAAGAATCTGGATTCATGTCAGCAGAGAATCAGTCTCTTCATGCCATAGCAGAGAATCTGGCTTCATGTCAGCGCAGAATCTGTCTTCATGTCATAGCAGAGAATCAGGCTTCACGTCACCCACCACTGGAACAGGCCACTGTCACACATTTAGGCCCAGGCACCCAGGCAGAGGAGAGAGGTCTCGTAACAGAGAATCTGGCCTTATGTCAGCGCAGAATCTGTCTTCATGTCATAGCAGAGAATCAGGCTTCACGTCAGCCACCACTGGAACAGGCCACTGTCACACATTTAGGCCCAGGCACCCAGGCAGAGGAGAGAGGTCCCGTAACAGAGAATCTGGCCTTATGTCAGCGCAGAATCTGTATTCATGTCATAGCAGAGAATCAGGCTTCACGTCACCCACCACTGGAACAGGCCACTGTCACACATTTAGGCCCCTGCACCCAGACAGAGGAGAGCGGTCCCGTAACAGAGAATCTGGCCTTATGTCAGCGCAGAATCTGTCTTCATGTCATAGCAGAGAATCAGGCTTCACGTCACCCACCACTGGAACAGGCCACTGTCACACATTTAGGCCCAGGCACCCAGGCAGAGGAGAGCGGTCCCGTAACAGAGAATCTGGCCTTATGTCAGCGCAGAATCTGTCTTCATGTCATAGCAGAGAATCAGGCTTCACGTCACCCACCACTGGAACAGGCCACTGTCACACATTTAGGCCCCGGCACCCAGACAAAGGAGAGGTTCATTCAACTTTGGGTTGCCCCGCAATATAATGGTAAAATGAAATTAAAAATAGTATTGAATGAGGAAGTGCCCTGGAGTAGAATAATATATTGTTAAGGGGAGGTAGTTAATATCTAATCTGCACAAGGGATGGACAGGTCCTGTGGGATCCATGCCTGGTTCATTTTTATGAACGTCAGCTTGTCCACATTGGCTGTAGACAGGCGGCTGCGTTTGTCTGTAATGACGCCCCCTGCCGTGCTGATTACACGTTCAGACAAAACGCTGGCCGCCGGGCAGGCCAGCACCTCCAAGGCATAAAAGGCTAGCTCTGGCCACGTGGACAATTTGGAGACCCAGAAGTTGAATGGGGTCGAACCATCAGTCAGTACGTGTAGGGGTGTGCACAGGTACTGTTCCACCATGTTAGTGAAATGTTGCCTCCTGCTAACACGTTCCGTATCAGGTGGTGGTGCACTTAGCTGTGGCGTGTTGACAAAACTTTTCCACATTTCTGCCATGCTAACCCTGCCCTCAGAGGAGCTGGGCGTGATACAGCTGCTTTGGTGACCTCTTGCTCCTCCTCTGCCTTCGCCTTGGGCTTCCACTGGTTCCCCTGTGACATTTGGGAATGCTCTCAGTAGCGCGTCTACCAACGTGCGCTTGTACTCGCGCATCTTCCTATCACGCTCCAGTGTAGGAAGTAAGGTTGGCACATTGTCTTTGTACCGGGGATCCAGCAGGGTGGCAACCCAGTAGTCCGCACACGTTAAAATGTGGGCAACTCTGCTGTCGTTGCGCAGGCACTGCAGCATGTAGTCGCTCATGTGTGCCAGGCTGCCCAGAGGTAAGGACAAGCTGTCCTCTGTGGGAGGCGTATCGTCATCGTCCTGTGTTTCCCCCCAGCCACGCACCAGTGATGGGCCCGAGCTGCTTTGGGTGCCACCCCGCTGTGAACATGCTTCATCCTCATCCTCCTCCACCTCCTCCATATCCTCGTCCTCCTCGTCCTCCAGTAGTGGGCACTGTCTGGCCACATTTGTACCTGGCCTCTGGTGTTGCAAAAAACCTCCCTCTGAGTCACTTTGAAGAGACTAGCCTGAAAGTGCTAAAAATGACCCCTCTTCCTCCTCTTCCTCCTGGGCCACCTCCTCTTCCATCATCGCCCTAAGTGTTTTCTCAAGGAGACATAGAAGTGGTATTGTAACGCTGATAACGGCGTCATCGCCACTGGCCATGTTGGTGGAGTACTCGAAACAGCGCAACAGGGCACACAGGTCTCACATGGAGACCCAGTCATTGGTGGTGAAGTGGGTCTGATCCGCAGTGCGACTGACCCGTGCGTGCTGCAGCTGAAACTCCACTATGGCCTGCTGCTGCTCGCACAGTCTGTCCAGCATATGCAAGGTGGAGTTCCACCTGGTGGGCACGTCGCATATGAGGCGGTGAGCGGGAAGGCCGAAGTTACGCTGTAGCGCAGACAGGCGAGCAGTGGCAGGGTGTGAACGCCGGAAGCGCGAACAGACGGCCCGCACTTTATGCAGCAGCTCTGACATGTCGGGGTAGTTGCGAATGAACTTCTGCACCACCAAATTCAGCACATGCGCCAGGCAAGGGATGTGTGTCAAACCGGCTAGTCCCAGAGCTGCAACGAGGTTTCGCCCATTATCGCACACCACCAGGCCGGGCTTGAGGCTCACCGGCAGCAACCACTCGTCGTTCTGTTGTTCAATACCCCGCCACAACTCCTGTGCGGTGTGGGGCCTGTCCCCCAAACATATGAGTTTCAGAATGGCCTGCTGACGTTTACCCCGTGCTGTGCTGAAGTTGGTGGTGAAGGTGTGTGGCTGACTGGATGAGCAGGTGGAAGAAGAGGAGGAGGAAGCTGAGTAGGAGGAGGAGGAGACAGGAGGCAAAGAATGTTGCCCTGCGATCCTTGGCGGCGGAAGGACGTGCGCCAAATAGCTCTCCGCCTGGGGCCCAGCCGCCACTACATTTCCCCAGTGTGCAGTTAGGGAGATATAGCGTCCCTGGCCGTGCTTACTGGTCCACGTATCTGTGGTCAGGTGGACCTTGCCACAGATGGCGTTGCGCAGTGCACACTTGATTTTATCGGACACTTGTTTGTGCAGGGAAGGCACGGCTCTCTTGGAGAAGTAGTGGCGGCTGGGAACAACATACTGTGGGACAGCAAGTGACATGAGCTGTTTGAAGCTGTGTGTGTCCACCAGCCTAATGACAGCATTTCATAGGCCAGTGATCGAGGGTGGCTAGGTGGGAATTTACGCTTTCTCTCAAATGTTTGTGAGATGGAGAGCTGAACGCTGCCGTGTGACATGGTTGAGATGCTTGGTGACGCAGGTGGTGGTGTTGGTGGTACATCCCATGTTTGCTGGGCGGCAGGTGCCAACGTTCCTCCAGAGGCGGAGGAAGAGGCCGAGGCGGCGGCAGCAGCAGCAGAAGAGGCCGAGGTGGCAGCAGCAGAAGATGTAGCAGGGGGAGCCTGATTGACTTCCTTGTTTTTAAGGTGTTTACTCCACTGCAGTTCATGCTTTGCATGCAGGTGCCTGGTCATGCAGGTTGTGCTAAGGTTCAGAACGTTAATGCCTCGCTTCAGGCTCTGATGGCACAGCGTGCAAACCACTCGGGTCTTGTCGTCAGCACATTGTTTGAAGAAGTGCCATGCCAGGGAACTCGTTGAAGCTGCCTTTGGGGTGCTCGGTCCCAGATGGCGGCGGTCAGTAGCAGGCGGAGTCTCTTGGCGGCGGGTGTTCTGATTTTGCCCACTGCTCCCTCTTTTGCTACGCTGTTGGCTCGGTCTCACCACTGCCTCTTCCTCCGAACTCTGAAAGTCAGTGGCAAGACCTTCATTCCATGTGGGGTCTAGGACCTCATCGTCCCCTGCATCGTCTTCCACCCAGTCTTGATCCCTGACCTCCTGTTCAGTCTGCACCCTGCAGAAAGACGCAGCAGTTGGCACCTGTGTTTCGTCATCATCAGAGACGTGCTGAGGTGGTATTCCCATGTCCTCATCATCAGGAAAAATAAGTGGTTGTGCGTTAGTGCATTCTATCTCTTCCACCCCTGGGGAAGGGCTAGGTGGATGCCCTTGGGAAACCCTGGCAGCAGAGTCTTCAAACAGCATAAGAGACTGCTGCATAACTTGAGGCTCAGACAGTTTCCCTGATATGCATGGGGGTGATGTGACAGACCGATGGGCTTGGTTTTCATGCGCCATCTGTGCGCTTTCTGCAGAAGACTGGGTGGGAAATAATGTGAACGTGCTGGATCCACTGTCGGCCACCCAATTGACTAATGCCTGTACCTGCTCAGGCCTTACCATCCTTAGAACGGCATTGGGCCCCACCAAATATCGCTGTAAATTCTGCTGGCTACTGGGACCTGAGGTAGTTGGTTCACTAGGACGTGTGGCTGTGGCAGAACGGCCACGTCCTCTCCCAGCACCAGAGGGTCCACTAACACCACCACGACCATGTCCACGTCCGCGTCCCTTATTAGATGTTTTCCTCATTGTTCCCGTTCACCACAATTTTGAGAATGGCAAATTTGGGAATGCTTTTTCAACCCAGAACAAAAAGTCTGCTTTTACGGTCACTACAAATAACTTGACCAGCTAAAACTGTGCAGATTTGGTTGAATAGAGATGTGAGACCTGTTTTTTTTTTGCGCTGTGTGACAGTTATAGGTTTAATCACAGAATGACACTTCTATCAGCACGCTAGCGTGTGTCTTAGGTTTTTCTGAATGACACTATCAATACCTTCAATTTAAGATTTTCTTTTTGGGATAGATTTCAAGTAGGCCTGAAATACCACAAACTAGTTATTTTCAGAATGGCAAATTTGGGAATGCTTTTTCAACCCAGAACAAAAAGTTTGCTTTTACGGTCACTACAAATAACTTGACCAGCTAAAACTGTGCAGATTTGGTTGAATAGAGATGTGAGACCTGTTTTTTTTTGCGCTGTGTGACAGTTATAGGTTTAATCACAGAATGACACTTCTATCAGCACGCTAGCGTGTGTCTTAGGTTTTTCTGAATGACACTATCAATACCTTCAATGTAAGATTTTCTTTTTGGGATAGATTTCAAGTAGGCCTCAAATACCACAAACTAGTTATTTTCAGAATGGCAAATTTGGGAATGCTTTTTTAACCCAGAACAAAAAGTCTGCTTTTACGGTCACTACAAATAACTTGACCAGCTAAAACTGTGCAGATTTGGTTGAATAGAAATGTTAGGTCTATTTTTTAGGTGCTGGGTGACAGGCTCAACTTGCCCCTGATGTAATATATGGCCAAAAAATAACCACACTGTTGATGGTTAAATGCACTTGGGTGACACAGGCTCAGCCTGCACCAGATGTAGTATATGGCCAAAAAATAATCAGACTGTTGATGGTTAAATGCACTTGGGTGACACAGGCTCAGCCTGCACCAGATGTAGTATATGGCCAAAAAATAATCAGACTGTTGATGGTTAAATGCACTTGGGTGACACAGGCTCAGCTTGCAGCTGATGTAGGATATAGCACAAAATAACCACACTATCGATGGTTAAATACACTTGGGTGACACAGGCTCAGCCTGCAGCTGATGTAGTATATGGCCAAAAAATAATCAGACTGTTGATGGTTAAATGCACTTGGGTGACACAGGCTCAGCCTGCAGCTGATGTAGTATATGGCCAAAAAATAACCAGACTGTTGATGGTTAAATGCACTTCGGTGACACAGGCTCAGCCTGCAGCTGATGTAGGATATAGCACAAAATAACCACTCTATCGATAGTTAAATACACTTGGTGATAGCTCGTGCTGGCGCACCACAAGTCACAAAATGGCCGCCGATCACCCCAGAAAAAAAGTGATCTAAAAACGCTCTGGGCAGCCTCAAAAAAGTGAGCAAGTCAATAATAGCACTTCAATGATCCACAGCTGCAGATCGATCACAGAATGAAGTCTTTTGGAGGAGTTAATCTGCCTAATCTCGCCCTAACGTCGCAGCTGCAACCTCTCCCTATACTGATCATAGCAGAGTGACGTGCGGCGCTACGTGACTCCAGCTTAAATAGAGGCTGGGTCACATGGTGCACTGGCCAATCACAGCCATGCCAATAGTAGGCATGGCTGTGATGGCCTCTTGGGCCAAGTTGTATGACGCTTGTTGATTGGCTGCTTTGCAGCCTTTCAAAAAGCGCCAAGAAAGCGCCGAACACCGAACCCGAACCCGGACTTTTACGAAAATGTTCGGGTTCGGGTCCGTGTCACGGACACCCCAAAATTCGGTACGAACCCGAACTATACAGTTCGGGTTCGCTCATCCCTAGTTGTGATATTTCACCGCCTATTTGTGGATGCATCTGTGCATCTCAAATGATATATGTGGTAATTTTCCCTCATCCCAATGGTTGGGGACAGATATTATAAAGTTTATTTTTTACTTCCTTTTGAAATGCTGAGATTACTTTATTTTACTGCAATCCTATATTAAAAGTTACGTTTTAACAGCATATATTCACCCTCCTTGATTATTTGGATTTTCCTCTCTGTCATAATACCAGAAATCTGTGTGGAAACTTTTCTATGCATGTGAACAGAGTTGTACAAAAAACAGATGCAGATTTTACAAGGATTAGGCACAGAATATGCATCAAAATCTGTGTGTAATAAAAAAAATATATAGTAACTACATCCTATAACTTCACATACTGACCACAATACAGTCTTATATGCCTTTTCCCACATAAGACTCAGTCCTGGAAGAGTGGTGGTCTACTGATCACTGGATTTTAGGACTGCTTAATGTATAAATCATTCAGTACCACCAGATAAAATTCAAATGACAGTATTATAGATAATTACAGATTAAACAACTACTGATTATAAACTACTGACGTCATTAAAGAGGTGCATGGTATTTTTTGTAATCTACTCCTTCACTAATGTCCAACTTGGGATACCAAGAAACCATGAAAAGCTGATTCTCAGTGGTCTCTAACCAGCATGAAAGCAACCCCATATTTTTCAAACCTTTGTGACCTTTCAAACCTTTGTACCAAGCCGCTTCCTGGTCCTGCAGAGACCGGTAGAGGCTGGAAACAGAGCAGTGGTGGGACCTCAAACAGGTGTATGTTTTTTTTTTTATGTTTAGAGGCACAGATCAGGTCCCCAGGGGTTGTAAGCTCCTTTAATATATCTGTCTCCAAACAATGTTGTCTAAATTAGTAACAGGCAAAGTTGAATGTGAAAAAGTTTAGTGGCAGTTTTCTATGTGGGACTTTGAGGTAGCATAACATCACAATCAACAGTTAATCACCACATAATCAAATATATCCTGTGGCTACACACTATTGATCCTTAAGAGCTCAATGTGCCATTGAGTGATGCTCCTGTTGCTTGTAGCAATATTTTTATTGTCTTCATATTAAATCGGCGGCACGTGAAGATACACACCTCATGCACCTCCATGGATGCCCGATTATGGTTCCTAATAAAACAGAGCATTGACATGGCTGTGTGGATGAGGTCGATGTATATAGCAAAAGATACACTAATAATAATTAAATACATTTTCAGACTCAATAATACTACCCCATTTGGACAAGGCATTAAGATGATGTCAATTATCTAAAAAGATTTCAAATATATGTGCATCTTTTCTTACGTATTCCTACAACAGCCAAGCATGTAAACTGCACTGTAGGCAAGCATCATATAATTGAGCTGTGAAAGGGCATGTATCAGACTGACAGCATGATGATAATGGAAAATATGAATTTATACCTTATGGGAAGAAGGTAAAAAAAATACAGGCCTATCCAGTGGGCTAATTATTTAATTCCTCCAGGCCAGTTCACCTAGTGTCATGTGCTTGTGCATATGATCTTGCATAGGAAGTGCTGATTGTGGAAAATCTTCTCAATGTAATTTTTGCCAACATAATAATGGATGGAAAAAACTGGTAGGAAAAAACAATGAGCAGTCATTGTCATGAAAAAGCTAAAACTACCGTATAGTGAATTAAGATGGAGAAATATCAAGAACTATTACAATCTGGCTTTTTGTTACCTCTTAAAGGGAACCAGTCACGTTGAAAAAGGGGTTTAACCTGTATGCAGCATCTTATACAGCAGCTGGAGCTGAGCAGACTGATATATATAGTTTTGAGGAAAAAGATTCAGTATAACCTGTATTTCATTCATTTAAACATGTGCTCATTCTGGGCTTTGAAGTCAAGGAGGAGGTCCTATCAGTGATTGTCAGCCTTACCTCTATAACTGTACATACAAAAATAGCTGATCACTGATAGGACTGCCTTCTTGACTTCAAATCCCAGAATAAGCAGGAATTAAAATTAATTCATAACAAGTTGTTTCCTATAAAACTATATACCAATGCGCTTAGCTCATCCGGCTCTATAACATAGTGTCTGTAGCTTATATTACATTTACCCTTTCCTTTAAAGACAGTTTCACTTTAAATTTAAACTAGTTGTCCTGCTTTTACCGATGTACATATTGAAAATGGGGCGAATATTTGGGAAATCATTGTTTTTCACATGATTAGTATTTTATCTCAAAGGGGTTGACCAGTTTCAGAAGGAAACTGAACAAGACAAGGCACCTGCTTGCAATAAATAAGTGATCATGACTTACCTGGCAGATCCCTTGCCACTGCATCGGTTCTCTCGGTTGGGATCTGTTTACCTATCTGCAGTAGTGATGTCATGTAGACAACATAAAGATTTCCCAAATATAGACCCCGTTTGCAATATGTAGATCAGTCAAAAGGAGAGAAAAATGGAATACAAGCCAAAATAGATCCATCAAATATCAAACACCATTGGCACCTGACGAACCTCACTTATTATAGGGGGGTCCATCAGGATTTCATCAGGGTGTCTCTCATTTTAGTGGGCAAAGTGGCATGAAATGCTTTCAATTTTAATGGAAGCCTTCAACGCAGATGTGAACAAAGCCTTAAAACTAAAGTAGTTGTCCAGTCCCTTAAAATGTTTGATCAAAAACACAAAATGGTCTAAGATAAAGAGAGTGATACTCATCTTTCCAAACCTTCGATTCCACTTCCTAGATCGCTTGCCCTCTGTTTCCTGTCCTTCAATCACAGGTGCACATAGTCTTTTCTACTGCCTTAGTCAAAAATTTAAATAGGGCCCTTCCCCACATGCCAAATTTTCAATCCAACACCTACCCCAGCCTTACTATTAGAAACATATGTGAATGGACATTACATACAGCTCGAGATTCGCAGAATTTCGCAAAAAAATTCACTTTGTGACAAATTACTTTGTCACGAAGCGCATTTTTTTTGTATTGGGTGCAATGACAGTGAGCTGAGATAGTGCCGCCCCCGTCATTGTACCCCTCAGATGCCGTGTTCATACATGATCGTGGCATCTGAGTGTAAAATAAACAATATATATATATTTTTTATCAAACATACCGCCTCCATTTGCTCGCAACGGGCCGGCCGCCGTCATCTTGCTTGAAGATCTCAGCCAAAATCCTGTGTGACGCGAGATTACATCATCACGACGGCTGGGTTGAATTTTTCTTTTTTATACTATTTCAGGTTAAATCGATTCGATGCACGAGGCTTCCTGGCCAATTGAATATATCCTAAAATTCCGATTGAATTCCACTTTGTGGGATTCGATTCGCTTATCTCTACATAGAGCACTACGAAATATACTGGGTAATATGACACCACATACCTATTACATCCAGAATTTCTCCTCTAATGTGAATGTATTTTTTCCTCCTCTTCAGAGATTAGACTGATGACTTTTTTCAGCTTTGTCTCATCTCTACAGAGTTGCCACACTCACTTTTCCATCATTCTCCCCCTCTTGGTGCCCCAACATTCTTATCCTGCTGCTACCCCCAATACTGTGCCCGCTATGCTTCCCAATGCCCCCAAACACTATACTGCAGAAATAACGGTGCCAAAGAGGTAGCCCTCCCGACAGTAATAGCGCTCCCAGATTGCCCATATTAGTGCCCCCTACAGTACCCCAATAGTAAGAATGTTCCCAAGAGTACCCCCATTAGTAGTAGTGTCCTAATAATAATTATGCCCCCACAGTACCCACAGTATTAATAATGCCTCTGTAGGGACCCTAGTAGAAGTGAGGCCCCACTATAGTGCCCCCAGCAGTAACAAGGCCCCTCTACAAGGCACCCCAAGCACTAAACCCTATAGAGCCTCTAGTAGTAATAAGGTCCCCAATAGTGTCCCTAGTAGTTACAATGCCTTCTGTAGTGACCCCAGTATTTATAAAGTCCTGTTGCAATGGCCCTAGTAGTCATGACCCCTGTATAATGACCCCTGTGTAAATGTGCTTACAGATGGTAACAATCGAAAGGCAGCCTAAGGAAAAGTAGCGTATCTATCTCATCCTCCATTGAAATATGAAAAGAGAAAAGATGCTCCCAAAAGATTTTTGCAAACAAACATAAGGGGGATGAACAGATTAAGAAGTTTTATGCTGGTTTTAAAGGTAATTAATCTGCCCAATGTTGTATTGACTGATAGTTAAATGAGGTATTGAGTCACCACATCATCACGCTGGTCAAGCGTTGTGACATAATCATTAATGATGTCACTGTGCCTGGCCAGCGTGATGTGGTGATGTCACACGTCAGTGCGTGAAAGATTTGGTGCATTTTCTTCAATCAAGATGGCTGCAATGGTCTCTACGAGCAAATGGATGAGCATGGGCGTCCGCAGGGGGGGCAAGGGGGGGCAAGTGCCCCCCCTGGAAATCTGTGAACTGAGTTCTGCCTCTGCTCTGCAGCACTGACGGATCCAGGGGGCTCAGAAGTGGGGGGACGGCGACGGGGCACAGGGAGATGAACGCTTTCATTGTGGAAGCGTTCATCTCCATAGTCATCTGTATCACCGTCCTCAGGACAGCGATACAGATTACTGTGCTGAGGCAGGGGAGGGAGAGGCGTGTCCCTTTCCCTTCCTCTGATAGGCTGCAGACACTAGGCTGGCAGCCTATCAGAGGCCGGCGCAGGTGGCGCGATGACGTCATCGCGCCGCCTGAGCCGTACAACACGGGACACAGGCCGGAAGAGGCCTGCATCGCATCGCTGCCAAGGAGGTAAGTATAAGTGTTTATTTTTTTTGTGAACAATACTGGTGGTTTCTGGCACATAATGGGGGTCTCAGGCTACTGGCACATAATAGGGGGCTCTGGCTACTGGCACATAATGGGTGTCTCTGGCTACTGGCACATAATGAGGGGCTCTGGCTACTGGCACATAATGGGGGGCTCTGGCTACTGGCACATAATGGGGGCTCTGGCTACTGGCACATAATGGGGGTCTCTGGCTACTGGCACATAATGGGGGTCTCTGGCTACTGGCACATAATGGGGGGGCTGTCATTATTGGCACATAATTGGGGGGCTGTCATTACTGGCACATAATGGGGGGCTGTCATTACTGGCACATAATGAGGGGCTGTCATTACTGGCACATGATGGGGGGCTGTCATTACTGGCACATGATGGGGAGCTGCTATTACTGGCACATGATGGGGGGCTGTTATTACTGGCACATGATGGGGGGGCTGATATTACTGGCACATGATGGGGGCTGTTATTACTGGCACATGATGGGGGGCAGTTATTACTGGCACATTATTAGGGGCACTATAGGGGCATCTACTGAGGCCACAAAGAAGGGGTGTTTTATATGGGGGGCTCTGTACAGTAGAATTTTATACTGGGACACATTATGGTGCGTACTATGAGGAAGGGGGGAGAGGAGTACTATGGGGTCATCTACGGGGGGCACTAAGAAGGGGAATTTTATACTTGCAAATTATGAGGGACACTGAGGGCATCTCCTGGGGCATTTTATACTGGTACATTATGGGGGCACTAGGAGGAAGGGGGGAGAGGAGCACTATGGAGGCATTTACTGGGAGCACTATATAGGGGTATTTTATACTGACACATTATGGGGGCACTATGGGGACATTAGCTCAACTGGGGGCATTACAAGGGGGTATTTTTTGCACTGTCACATTATAAGGAGAATTATTTCTACTGGGGGGCATTATGGTGGGCTATATTACTCCCACATGGTATGACCCCCTAGTAGCAGCACCAGCCTCTCCCTGCTCTGCTATTCCTCTGCCCCTTCTCCAAATCCTTATTATGAAATCTTTCTCATTAGGATAAAACACAACATTAGGTCCGCCGAGCCCCCCAGCCAAAGTGTTGAAGTGGTGTCCGAGATCCCCAAGGGCCAAGCCAAGTAATTGTAAGTTTTCATGTGAAATATGTTTATGTTATACACATATAGCCTACACTGTATGCAGAAAATCATAGAAGTATGAGACCACTATCCGGCGCTGCTGGCATATAAATCAGTCCTTGGGATGAGTAATGTTCTTTTATTAAAGTCAACGCGTTTCAAGGGCGAAGTGCCCCCTTCGTCAGGACAATTTACAGAATACAGAATCACTTGTGATAGAAGTGTTTAAAACGCTGTTTTGGCGGGTTCATCTGGGGGAGGTTCAGAGGTAGAAGCGGGCGTGTTTAGTATAATGAGGCTCCTAGCTAGCTGGTCTAATTATCAGAGTCCTTTAATAGCATTTAATCGCATCGATTAAAAATGATGGTAAGTGGGATGCATGTCGGTGTCTAATATGACACCTAAGGGGATACATTGTGTGGTATGCAGGCTACAGTAGCGCAAGATCAAGCGCTCCACATTGTGGCTAAATACATAGTTCAAATGATACATTCAGTGATACATGCAGTGACACATTTAATGATACTGGGATGAGTCATTCCTCACAGCGCTGACATCTCTACAGGACCTGTCACAGTCGTTACCTCTGACTGGGACCTTCCGTCCTTGCTCGTTCAGCGCTCCTCGCTGAGGTTTCGTTTCTGTGTATTTGTGGCTCTGTATGGGTTAACTCCCCTGTATTCCTATTAGGAGTTAATCCTCTGTCTACTCCATGGGTGTGGTCTCTCTGCTGCACCCATGGAACCTGTATATAAGGCTGAGGTTTCCTCAGTTCTGTGTCAGCTCTCCTGGTGTGTATTGTCTTGTCCTGTCCTGCTCTGCTCCTGGTTTGTACTCTTTCTCCCATGCTGCTGACCCATGGGATCCGTGTCTGTCTGTCTGTGCTCTGTGGGTTTCCCTACTTGTTCATTTGCGTCCTTTTTCCTGTCTTTCTGTTCTGCCAGTTATGTTTTAGTTACTTTGTGTTTATTCTGATGTCTGTGTTCTGCAAGCCTTTGCAGCAGAGTGGCATGACAAGACCATGCAGATTTCTACTGGTGGAGCAAGTCCTTCTCTGCTCATTGCCACTCCTGCTCCCTTGCATGAACTCCTGCTTGTGTTATTATTTGCCCTGTTTTGTATTTACCTGTCTGTTATGTTTGCCTATGTGCCGTCGGTACCTTCTGGTACCTGTTGTCCATTCGCTCCTGCTATCACTGTCTAGGTCACGCTCCAGAGTGGACCCTGGCAACTTTCTGCGGCTAAGTCTAACCCTACCATCTAGGGCTCTAGTGAAAACCAGGAGTTGCTTAGTTACGCCCCTCTGGAGTATTACTAGACAGTGGCGCAGTGGGGGTTTTCTCCCACTGTGCTGACGGTACATAGAGCTCAAGTTTTGTCTGTGCTGCCTTCCCTGTTTTGTTTGTGCAATAAACTCTCTTATGTGTCTGTACCTGATTTCCATCCGTTTATTGCATCCGTTTATTGGTCTCTCCGGGGACCTCCAACTCGTGACAGGACCGCAGCGCACACCAATTCTCAGGAATTGCTCCAGCTCCATGTGGAAGAATGGTGTGCGCTGCGGTCCTGTAGAGATGTCAGCGCTGTGAGGAATGACTTATCCCAGTATCATTAAATGTATCACTGCATGTATCACTGAATGTATCATTTGAATGGTATACATGCAGCAAGATCCTTCCTATCCTATCCTTCCTATTCATGAAAGGTGAGTTCTGTTAATTTGTTTTGAGGCTATTGGCACACAGTTTCTTCCTATTTAAAAATGCCTTCTACCTACAGCTCCAGGGGACAGCTATGGGGGCTTTGTGTGTGGAGAGGAAGATTTTCCTTACAAAAATGGTGTCAGTGATTGACAAGGTACATTTCTACGGAAGATATATTGAAGATGTTCTGGTCATTTGGCACGGCACCAAGGAAGAATTTGCTAAATTCATTGGAATTCTCAATGCAAATAGCCAGAACATCAAACTGACCTTTAGTTGTGATTACCATCAAGCAGAGTTTCTTGATCCCTCTTTAACCACCTACTGTTTTGCCAGTTCCAGCTCCAGCAGTGGGAAAAGTAGCTAACTGTAGAGGGGAGGGCTGCTTTAGATGCTGCTATCTCCTGAATGGTAGCAGCTAGAAACATTTAACTGGTCTTGTTTGAAAGCTGACATTCCAGGCTTTCAAGACCAAAATGACAGCTAAAGTACAAGCAACAGAGGAGAAATTACTATTAGAAATTATATTTCTAGATGCTACTATTCAGGAAATAGCAGCATCTAAAGCAGCCCTCCCCTCTCCAGTTAGCTGCTTTTCCCACTGCTGGAGCTGGACTCCGGCAAAACAGTTAGGTGGTTAAAGGTGGACTCAGAAGGATACATCCAAACAGATGTCTTCATAAAACAAACGGCAATAGCCTTCTACATGCCAAATCCTCCAATCCCAAAAAGTTACTAAATGGGTTACCAACAGGACATTTATTTTTTAAGAATGCGATTAATTTGCTCCAAAGAGATTGATTTTGAAAATCCAGATGTTGAAATATAAAGGCAGCATTGTACAAATATTGGGACATCTTGTTAGATGAGGACACTTTGAAGAAACATGTACCCTAGAATAACATACAGACGAGCAAAAAATCTACAGGATGCTCCAAAGTCACTATTATCTACAGGACCAAAGTCATTATAAAGAAGATAAGGTAACGTTAATGTTTGGTTCTAAAGGCCCAGAGTGGGGGAGCAAACCTTGTGGCAATTGTGTCGCCAGTCCTAATGTAGAAAGAGCCCTCAATTTTACAAACTCGAGCAATTGGAAAGATTACACATTAAATTTTTCTTAAGACAAGTGGAGCTGTCTGTTTCACAAATTGCCCATGTGGATTACCAATACATAGAGTTGGCATCACGTGAATTGAGATGTAGAGTAAGGAAATGTGCTTAGCATTGAAGTAGAAAAAGATGAGGAGGTATGACTAAACTAAAGACACTTTCAATATTATTATTATTTTTTATAATTTTCTTTATTCGTCTCAAAAACGCTTACAAAGATAAGAAGAGCAAAATGCGTACATATCCACCCACCCAACCACTTCCCTCCCCCATGATGCCGCCCCCACCCGGAGAAAAAATAAATAAAAAATGATTTAAAACAATGGAAGAGGTCACCTTAAGGTCTTTTCCAATCATTCCTTCACCCGTTCCATGCTGCCCAAACCCTAAGCCATTTATCATATGAGCCTCTCTGCCTATACAAGATGGCCTCATAATCTTTGATTTTGTTGACTAGGTTCAACCACTGGTTGAAATGCGGAGGCGTGGCTGCAAACCTAGAGATCAGGAGACGGGCAAAAACAACACCCTGGTCAAAAGACACTGTTTTGGCTTCTGGCAATTTAAAGCTGTCAGATCCCTAAGGATCCAGAGCCCAGACTGGCGAGGAAACTCCATCTGTAGTCGTTGAGCAAGAAAGTCTTGAATTGCTCCCCAATATCTATCTAAAAGGGGGCAATCCAAAAACAGATGGAGATAGTGTGCATTCGGGCTCCCACAACGTATGCAATTGGAATTGTTTCAGAATCCTCGCTTCTGAAGCCACACCGGCGTTACATATATCTTGTGCATAATATTAAACTGAACGACTATGTGATTAAAACTAAAATAAACTAAACCTATATTCTTCAATACACTTTCCCAAGCCTCAGAAGATAAATTAGGGTAAGTGAGTCTCCAGGACTTTTGTCCAGGAGAGTGACAATCCAAAAAGCGTGCCTTAATTAAGTGTTTTTTTAACAATAAGCTATCTTAACCTGGTTCTTTTTCTTTATTAAACTGTGCCAAAAACTAGACATGTCTATACTTAAAGGGATTCTGTCATCAGAAATTAGGCCTATAACCTAAACATATGGCGAGGTCGGTACTAATACACAGAATCCTAAAGTGACCTTATCAAATGCGCCTGTGGCTCTATAATCATATAAAACAGGTTTATATCACCTGTCACTCACGTCAAAATGTGTCCAAGGGGATGGCACACGATGCAATGTGCCCAGCTGCAGCCATCTCCTTTCGGTGCCCAGCGCCGCCCTCTGAATTGAAATCGCCGCCCTCCTTTTCATTAGAGCCGCCTACCTCCATCATCGCCGCCTCTCTAACATCCGCTCTCCTCAGCCAGATCCCGCGCGTGCGCACTAGGTATCACCTGATGCGCCCGTGCGGACTCCTGGCAGCGGCCTCGTTATGCAAAGTTTATATTTATGTTTTCCTTCTGCGCAATCTCCTCCGAAGCGAGGATCCAACCATCACCGACTACTTGTGCTATATAATGGATGTTCTTAGCCCTCCAATACTGCTGACAATCAAGGTCCCCAAGCATTGGAAGTCTTTGATTTTGCCATAGTGGAGTGCAGACCAGTGAGGATGCAACGGAAAGCCAGCTCCTGATCAATGTCCAGGCCTTGGTAACCAGCCTAGCAAAACTTCCAATCTCCTGCCTTTCAATTAATGCATCAATGTGACTGTTCGCTACAGAAAGTCAGAGGGATTGATCAGATTTTATATGATAGAAGAGGTGGAAACTGGAAGAGGATTCTATCACACAGAGAGGTGAAATACATTTTTCTACTTGATACTTTGACACCTAAAGGTTATAATGAGAATATTAGTTATGGTCCATTATTGTCATTTCTTTGTTTTTAGGTGATAATTTTCTATTTGCTTTTATCTATTTTAACAGCTGAAAAACTATCATTACATTAGGCGATGGGGATTATTTTGTAACAGCCAAGAGGCAGACTGGCACTACTGGGACTGCTCTGCATTTACTTCTATCAGTGGATCTCTAATCCCACATACTCTTTAGTGGTGCTCTGTGTCATTACAGATTCCATAAATAATGTGTAGTAAAGTATAACATGGCACTACCCGGGAGTAAAAATCTTCTTGCTTTATTGCTTTCTGCGGGTTACATAGACATGGATATGAACATCTAAGCCTAGATGTTCATATCCATGTCTATGTAACCTACACAAAGCAATAAAGCAAGAAGATTTTTACTCCCGGGGATTATTTTGTGTCTTTATGTTTGATACACACACATATTTACAATAATCATAATTGTATTATTCATGAATTATTATAATTTTTACTGATTTATTATAATTTTATTAATATTTATAGGTATTAATGAATAATTGATACATTTTTGGATTGGTTATATTATAAAGGCTAATCAGACATTAACTTTCTATATACAATTTGTTTTACAGGTGTGTTTGTGTGGCACTTGGCACTTTCATGTTGCACTTTGCACTTTGTTTCATGGTTGTTTTGTAGAATTATATAATATTGGTCAGTACCCTGCTGGTCCGCAGTTCTAATATGCCCAGGCTGAACTGCGTGCCACCAAGGAATGCACCACCATACTTACCTTTCCTTCTTGATCATGTAAGCCTCACCTCCCCCCCCCCCCTCCCATTCTGAGTGGTGGAATGTGGCATACATGTCGTCTATGCTGCCATTATTTGAGTTGTGGAACTATGGAACACAACACCATGGACCTGGATGGGCACACCTGACACAGGCACTGCCTATTGTATTATCATCTGTGCTGTCAATTTCTGGCCTATGGCGTTGCGTTCCATGGTGGAGCGTGACGCCATGGACTATAGTTACATCTAGGAATAAACTCACTCCCGACACTGGGCTTGTTCCGGTACAACATGTGCATAGCTCAGACGCCATCCCTCCCCTAACTAGCTGCAAGGTATTATTATTATGTTTGTTCCTATACAGTATATACACTGATCTGAATATACGGCTTTATTCTCCTTTGAAAGAAGCCACAGTAAAACACGTGTCAGGGGTATGAGATCCCATTAATTTGAACTTTATGACAATTTGCTAATCTATTTTATTGTCTTTTTTTTTGGTCTGCTGTACAATATGGTTTATTTTTTGAATATTGATTCTGTGATATAAATTATCTTACATATTAAGTCAATCATGCATTGATACTTATAATCCTGTATGTTTTTTCACACTTGTGAGTCATACTGTACTTTAGTCATCACCCAGCCTTGATAGTAGATACTTACCACTTCATATGATTAGTTTATAACGTCCTCCTGATTTTTGTATCTACAGTATCATGGGATTCTCCTATTATATGTGATTTGCTGTCTTTTTTAAATGTTTTTATGTATTATGAAATAAACTTTTCTGATATCCAGATACTGTGTGGTCATATGTCTAGGTGATTATTTTAGATGACAATTTTCCACTAGGTATATATTATTTCAGTAGCCCAGGTTATTTTTTTGGCGTATCTAGCAGTATATCAACAGCATTTCTGGCAATGTCCTGTCAGTCTAGCTTTGTCCAATTGGTAGTTTGCAAGAGTTGCATCCTGTAGCCATTGCAAGGAAGTGTCTTTATGTCACTCTATATCGCTGTATAGCATGTTTCTCAGTGTTGTGCCGCACATTGACATGATGCTAAAACCAAACTAAACACCACACTAATTCCACCATTATGATATAGACGGCGAGCAGGTTAACAGTAAAAAGGATGTTGCCCTTGCAGAAACGCTGCAGCATCTTCAACAGCTGATCAGTGGGGGTGCCGATCTGATAATGTTGACCTATCCTGAGAAAAGGCCATCAATTTCTAAGCACTGCACTAATGTGTTTATTAAAAAAATTTAATAAAAATGTAATGACAAAGCCTTTTCCTGGCAAAACGCTCATCGAGGTAGTGCTCTGCCCAGACATCCGGCGCTTCCACACATCATGGGTAATTGATACATTCCTATGTTTGTCTTTTGTGTGATCATGTATCAGTGATTATCACAGTATATCTACCATTGCCGTGCCTTGTTCTGTTTATATTTTTGCACAGTTGTGACCAGACCTCTTGCTCTTTAGTAATTGTAGGCTGGCCATTGTTTTTTATGTGTTATCTAACTGACATGGCAGTGATAGCAGTGGATACAATTCACATCTATTTATTTGGATATGTATCTAGTTATATGTCTGTGAAGGTTCTCATTTATCCAGGTCATGGTATATCTGTAAAGAATAAATCAAGGCAACTGGATGTACTGTAGATTTCTTGAAAACGTTTCACTCGTTCTTCCAATGAGCTTTCTCAATTCTGAGTGACTGTACAAGAATTCTCTGGGAATAAATATGTAACTGAATCAACATCTGGTAATTATACCCAGCATGGGGTCAGAGGTCATTATACCCAGCATAGGGTCAAAGGTGTTGATTCCATTATCCTAATTGGAGTCGGTAGGTGATAATGACCTCCCAGAAAAAGGTGTCAAGACAGCATTGTATGTGGCAGACAATAGATGTCTAAACCCCCCCCCCCGCCTCTTTTCAAGCTTGGCTTTTCCAT
The DNA here is from genome assembly GCF_905171765.1 of Bufo bufo. Lineage (NCBI taxonomy): Eukaryota > Metazoa > Chordata > Amphibia > Anura > Bufonidae > Bufo > Bufo bufo. The sequence goes on along the minus strand of NC_053394.1, from coordinate 271,085,999 downwards.
TTTTACGTAGATGGCCTCCTTCACACCACGTCTAAAAGAAACAGGTCACACCTTTGAAGACAGTCAAGTACGTGTTTTGGATAAGGAGGCCGATTGGTACAAACGATGTGTGAAGGAGGCCATCTACGTAGAAATGGAGAAGCCAAGCTTGAATAGAGGTGGGGGGGTTAGACATCTATTGTCTGCCACATACAATGCTGTCTTGACACCTTTTTCTGGGAGGTCATTATCACCTACTGACTCCAATTTGGATAATGGAATCAACACCTTTGACCCCATGCTGGGTATAGTTACCAGATGTTGATTCAGTTACATATTTATTCCCAAAGAATTCTTGTACAGTCACTCAGAATTGAGAAAGCTCGTTGGAAGAACGAGTGAAACGTTTTCAAGAAATCTACAGTACGTCCAGTTGCCTTGATTAGTTGCCTTGATTTATTCTTTACAGATATATCTAGTTATATGTTATGTTTGGGTACTCTATATTGGACCCATTGTGTGTGGTTGACTATTTTCGGATTTTTTGGTCTGTCTCCTTGTCAGTGCGGTACGTGCGAGGGTGGGGACTCTTTCCCCGCTACACAGGGTTCCCCGTCTTCCCATGACCGTGTGCCTTATGTTATTTTTGTGTATATTTTATGTATTAATAAAACTGCATATATTTTATATGAGTGTTCTTCAAACTTTGTTGGGGTTATTGGTTGGTCTTTTTGGTTAATTTATTTGATATTCTACACAAATAGCCATAAAAGAAATAGATGGAAAATCGGCGTATAAAAAATGAGAAAAACTAAAGAGTTATGTATAATATGAACATATAAATCGTGAATGCAAAGGTAAACCTGATTACTTACTACTTCACCAATTGACCATAGATACAAAGACTTACTACTCCACCATTTGACCATAGATATAAAGACAAGAATTTACCAAGAATAAGGGAACCATACAGGACTAGAATAACTGAGAATTATGATACCAACTAGGTCTTTTGTTTTACGGACCAGTAGGATATCTACACAACTCCCTTATCATATTTAGACAACTACTATACTCACGGTGCTCTATACCCTATGGACCAGTGAGATATCTGTATGATCCCCTATCACCTTTTTTTCCTATGTTTTAGTTATTAATTTTTTTATTCTTTTATTTCATTCTTGTTGTAAAAATAGATGGAGAGCTCTCATGCCCACTGGGTCTTTTGTATATACGGACCAGTGATATAATGAGGATACCTTTCCACTATACACTATACAATCAGGAAATAACAAAACCTATCAGCAACATAATACTGAAAGTACATAAAGATCTATATCTGCATAGAACAAACAAAACCCATCAACAATAAAATATTTAGAGTACATAAAGCTCTATACCCGTACAGAATAATTAACCAGTTTGCACATACAACTCCAACTATTCTCCTACACCATAAATACACTTAAAAACCCAGAATGCCGAATCCCATCTAATCCTATTTGAAAAGCCAATGATCATGCATTATGAATGATTTGTCTTAATTCACAATTTACCTTTTAGAGTAAGGTTCCTGACCAATTAACCAATCTACATCTACAATTGTAACTATTCTCATACACCATAAACACATTCAAAAACTCAGAATACTTAATTTTATTTAATCCTATTTGAAAAGCCAATCATCTCATCAATGACGTAATGTGTCTCAACCATACATTTTTATTTACTCTTGCCAAAAATGGTTCCTTTAGGTCATATATGGATTCTATAATTGGAAGTATTAACTTCCTCATATGGACTCAACTGCTGATAATATCTTGATTTTTTCATGCCACATATGATGTTAATAAGTGGATCATTGTGTCCTCCCCTATGTGAACAATTAATCTCATTGGAAAAGATAATGGGTCCACAAATGAGTTAATGACTATCACCCTATAAATAACACAGTGGTCATCACAATCCTCTACTTACTGATGAAGGGAGAGACTCCCCAAACGCGTTTAAGAAACCTATAGAGGATTGTCAGAACACTAACTACGGTGTACCATCCTAACCATACAAAAAGGAGCGCTCTGAAAAGACATTGAAAAGATCGCAATCACGTGACCTCCCGCATCACACTCCAGACGCGCGAACAACGCCCCCGGCGTCCTAGGCAACACGAGGTACGCCGACGACTTCTCGAAATCGTGCTGGACTCCGCAAACTTTCCCAGGAACAGCCGACCGTCATTGGAGGATCGGGTACAACAGCGCCAGTTGGTGGGTAAGTGATCTCTGCAGCCAGAGACAGTGCGGGATGCCGCACTGAGGCACAAAGCATCTCTTCTTCCCACAGTATTGTACAATAATACAGCCATTTGTACTGTATATATATCGTCACTTACATCTTGAAGTCTTGACTTAACCACCTCAGCACCCATAGCTTAAACACCCTTAATGACCAGGCCACTTTTTACACTTCTGCACTACACTACTTTCACCGTTTATTGCTCGGTCATGCAACTTACCACCCAAATGAATTTTACCTCCTTTTCTTCTCACTAATAGAGCTTTCATTTGGTGGTATTTCATTGCTGCTGACATTTTTACTTTTTTTGTTATTAATCGAAATTTACCGATTTTTTGCAAAAAAATGTAATTTTTCACTTTCAGTTTTTATTTTTTGTCACAAGTTAGCGGAAAATGATGATTTTTTAATAATTTTTTTTCCATAAATATCTCGGTCAAATGCCAACTTTGTATAAAAAAATGGGAAAAGTTGTCTTTTGCCAAGATATTTCTCTCACCCAGCATGGGTATATGTAAAAAGACACCCCAAAACACATTGCCCAACTTCTCCTGAGTACGGTGATACCAGATGTGTGACACTTTTTTGCAGCCTAGGTGGGCAAAGGGGCCCACATTCCAAAGAGCACCTTTTCACCGGCCATTTTTTACAGATTTTGCTTTCAAACCACTTCTCACGCATTCGGGCCCCTAAAATGCCAGGGCAGTATAACTACCCTACAAGTGACCCCATTTTGGAAAGAAGACACCCCAAGGTATTTCGTGATGGGCATAGTGAGTTCATGGAAGTTTTTATTTTTTGTCACAAGTTAGTGGAATATGAGACTTTGTAAGAAAAAAAAAAAATAATAATAATAATAAATCATCATTTTCCGCTAACTTGTGACAAACAGAAGCATTATCATAAAAGGCACATCATCCATCTTCTACCTAGTGGCTACTACCCATTTTTATTTTTTCTTTTTTTCTTTATTCTATATTTTATATCTTTAGTCTAAAGGACATTTTCATAGATTCTTATCTTTGAACCATTGATCCTATATATCTTATATTTTACCATTGATCCTATATATCTTATATTTTACTGTCAGCCCCCATACATATTTTGATATACAATTTTTTTTAACAAAAACATCTTAGAACTACAGTAGGTGTTTGTGAGATTGTGCTTTCAGCACGACAGCGTCGCGCTGATACTCGGCGACGTGGTGCCGAGATCTCGCACTCACTGGGATAGCGACAGCACATCCCAGCAAGCGCGTCATAGAAGAGGCGGGAGATCCGACTTGGATTCCCGCCAATTCTACACGTGTGCGGCGTTTGTTATGAATCCTGAGGGGGAAGTCCCCGCCGGATTTTAAATAAAAATCCGGCCTGGGTCCCGCCCTCAGGAGCATACCGGGCCCTTAGGTCTGTTATGGGTTGTAAGGAGAGCCCCCCCTACGCCGAAAAAAACGGCGTAGGGGGTCCCCCTACAATCCATACCAGACCCGTATCCAAAGCACGCTACCCGGCCAGCCAGGAAGGGAGTGGGGACGAGCGAGCGCCCCCCCCCCCTCCTGAGCCGTACCAGGCTGCATGCCCTCAACATGGGGGGTTGGGTGCTCTGGGGCAGGGGGCGCGCTGAGGCCCCCCCCACCTCAGAGCACCCTGTCCCCATGTTGATGAGGACAGGGCCCCTTCCCGACAACCCTGGCCGTTGGTTGTCGGGGTATGCGGGCGGGAGGCTTAACGGAATCTGGGAGCCCCCTTTAATAAGGGGGGCCCCCAGATACCGGCCCCCCACCCTAAGTGAATGAGTATGGGGTACATCGTACCCCTACCCATTCACCTGCAAGAAAAGTGGTAAAAACACAAATAAACCACACAGTGTATTAAAATATTTTATTTTTCTGCTCCGGAGGCCGCCCCCTGTCTTCTTTATTAGCTCTTTTACCAGGGGGGGCTCTTCTTCTTCCGATATCCCGACGGGTCTTCTCCGCTATCCGGGGGGGTCTTCTCAACTCTCCGGGGTTCTCCTTCTGTCTTCTCCTTCTGTCTTGTTGTCTCCTTCTGTCTTCTGTCTCCGGGGGGGGCTCTTCTTCTTCCGATATCCCGACGGGTCTTCTCCGCTATCCGGGGGGGTCTTCTCAACTCTTCGGGGTTCTCCTTCTGTCTTCTCCTTCTGTTCTTCTTCTGTCTTCTCCTTCCTTCTTGTTGTCTCGGCGCACCCCGGTTCTTCGTCTCGCGAGACTCGGCGCACCCCGATTCTTCTCTCTGTTGTTGACTCGGCGCACCCCGGTTCTTCGTCTCGCGAGACTCGGCGCACCCCGATTCTTCGTCTCGCGAGATGAAGAACCGGGGTGCGCCGAGTCAACAACAGAGAGAAGAATCGGGGTGCGCCGAGACAACAAGAAGGAAGGAGAAGACAGAAGAAGAACAGAAGGAGAAGACAGAAGGAGAACCCCGAAGAGTTGAGAAGACCCCCCCGGATAGCGGAGAAGACCCGTCGGGATATCGGAAGAAGAAGAGCCCCCCCCGGAGACAGAAGACAGAAGGAGACAACAAGACAGAAGGAGAAGACAGAAGGAGAACCCCGGAGAGTTGAGAAGACCCCCCCGGATAGCGGAGAAGACCCGTCGGGATATCGGAAGAAGAAGAGCCCCCCCTGGTAAAAGAGCTAATAAAGAAGACAGGGGGCGGCCTCCGGAGCAGAAAAATAAAATATTTTAATACACTGTGTGGTTTATTTGTGTTTTTACCACTTTTCTTGCAGGTGAATGGGTAGGGGTACGATGTACCCCATACTCATTCACTTAGGGTGGGGGGCCGGTATCTGGGGGCCCCCCTTATTAAAGGGGGCTCCCAGATTCCGTTAAGCCTCCCGCCCGCATACCCCGACAACCAACGGCCAGGGTTGTCGGGAAGGGGCCCTGTCCTCATCAACATGGGGACAGGGTGCTCTGAGGTGGGGGGGCCGCAGTGCGCCCCCTGCCCCAGAGCACCCAACCCCCCATGTTGAGGGCATGCAGCCTGGTACGGCTCAGGAGGGGGGGGGGGGGCGCTCGCTCGTCCCCACTCCCTTCCTGGCTGGCCGGGTAGCGTGCTTTGGATACGGGTCTGGTATGGATTGTAGGGGGACCCCCTACGCCGTTTTTTTCGGCGTAGGGGGGGCTCTCCTTACAACCCATAACAGACCTAAGGGCCCGGTATGCTCCTGAGGGCGGGACCCAGGCCGGATTTTTATTTAAAATCCGGCGGGGACTTCCCCCTCAGGATTCATAACAAACGCCGCACACGTGTAGAATTGGCGGGAATCCAAGTCGGATCTCCCGCCTCTTCTATGACGCGCTTGCTCTCCATCGCGGCAAGCCAGCTCGGCGCTGGCTCCCGCGATGGGGCTCGTATGTGCTCAATCTCGCCGAGAAATACGGCGAGATTGACACAAAATCGGGTTCACCTACTGTACAATATTATTTTAATACTAGAAATAAACCAATCATAGATTGACCCATATAAGAGTGTGCCTGCTTATTAGTTTATTTGTAAACCTGATTATACTTGAGGGCTGTTTCACATGAGTAAACCCATTGCAGGAATCACGCTCCGTATGTGAGCATGATTCTCTGTTCTGGACACTGCTTGTCTTACAGGAGTGCACGGCACTATACAGGTTCTTCTCAAACAATTAGCATATTGTGATAAAGTTCATTATTTTCTGTAATGTACTGATAAACATTAGACTTTCATATATTTTAGATTCATTACACACAACTGAAGTAGTTCAAGCCTTTTCTTGTTTTAATATTGATGATTTTGGCATACAGCTCATGAAAACCCCAAATTCCTATCTCCAAAAATTTGCATATCATGAAAAGGTTCTCTAAACGAGCTATTAACCTAATCATCTGAATCAACTAATTAACTCTAAACACCTGCAAAAGATTCCTGAGGCTTTTAAAAACTCCCAGCCTGGTTCATTACTCAAAACCGCAATCATGGGTAAGACTGCCGACCTGACTGCTGTCCAGAAGGCCATCATTGACACCCTCAAGCAAGAGGGTAAGACACAGAAAGAAATTTCTGAACGAATAGGCTGTTCCCAGAGTGCTGTATCAAGGCACCTCAGTGAGAAGCCTGTGGGAAGGAAAAAGTGTGGCAGAAAACGCTGCACAACGAGAAGAGGTGACCGGACCCTGAGGAAGATTGTGGAGAAGGACCGATTCCAGACCTTGGGGGACCTGCGGAAGCAGTGGACTGAGTCTGGAGTAGAAACATCCAGAGCCACTGTGTACAGGCGTGTGCAGGAAATGGGCTACAGGTGCCGCATTCCCCAGGTCAAGCCACTTTTGAACCAGAAACAGCGGCAGAAGCTCCTCACCTGGGCTACAGAGAAGCAGCACTGGACTGTTGCTCAGTGGTCCAAAGTACTTTTTTCGGATGAAAGCAAATTTTGCATGTCATTCGGAAATCAAGGTGCCAGAGTCTGGAGGAAGACTGGGGAGAGGGAAATGCCAAAATGCCTGAAGTCCAGTGTCAAGTACCCACAGTCAGTGATGGTCTGGGGTGCCATGTCAGCTGCTGGTGTTGGTCCACTGTGTTTTATCAAGGGCAGGGTCAATGCAGCTAGCTATCAGGAGATTTTGGAGCACTTCATGCTTCCATCTGCTGAAAAGCTTTATGGAGATGAAGATTTCATTTTTCAGCACGACCTGGCACCTGCTCACAGTGCCAAAACCACTGGTAAATGGTTTACTGACCATGGTATTACTGTGCTCAATTGGCCTGCCAACTCTCCTGACCTGAACCCCATAGAGAATCTGTGCGATATTGGGAAGAGAAAGTTGAGAGACACAAGACCCAACACTCTGGATGAGCTTAAGGCCGCTATCGAAGCATCCTGGGCCTCCATAACACCTCAGCAGTGCCACAGGCTGATTGCCTCCATACCATGCCGCATTGAAGCAGTCATTTCTGCAAAAGGATTCCCGACCAAGTATTGAGTGCATAACTGGACTTAATTATTTGAAGGTTGACTTTTTTTGTATTAAAAACACTTTTTTTTTTATTGGTCGGATGAAATATGCTAATTTTTTGAGATAGGAATTTTGGGTTTTCATGAGCTGTATGCCAAAATCATCAATATTAAAACAAGAAAAGGCTTGAACTACTTCAGTTGTGTGTAATGAATCTAAAGTATATGAAAGTCTAATGTTTATCAGTACATTACAGAAAATAATGAACTTTATCACAATATGCTAATTTTTTGAGAAGAACCTGTATTGATTTATAATGCTGTGTGCCTCTTCATGACCTTATTTCAACATAATCATACTGACAGCTTTATGTCACTATGATCCTGTAGAAGTCAGATCATGCAGAGGCACACAGCATTATAAATCAATATAGTGCCGTGCACTCCTGTAAGACAAGCAGTGTCCAGAACAGAGCATCCCGCTCACACACGGAGTGTGATTCCTGCAATGGGCTCACTCATGTGAAACACCCCTAAAAGGAATATATAAAATGAAAATGATCTTTTCTTTATATCAAGAATTATGTTAAATATATTAAACATGTCCCTACCTAAATTTAAAAAAGAATCCAAAAATTGGGCAGTTTTCACACTGGCCACTAGGAATAAAACATGTCAAAACCTCCTGTCCTTTGAGAAGCTACAAAGGCCACATACACAATGGACAGGAGGGGACTGCATTGACTTTTATGATAGATTTTTCTAGGCATACTCTGTGACCTGTGAAGAGGTCAAGAAAGAGTAGATAAGCTGTGTTATCACTAGAGATGAGCAAATTTCTCTAAAATTCGATTTGGTAGGTTCGCCGAATTTTCCGAAAAGATTTGATTCAATTCGAATTTATTTGTGGTGAATCACGTTAAAAAAAATCTATTTCCTGGCTGCAGAGAGACTGTATAGTGGTGTAGAACACTGTGCCTTGCAGTAATATGCATAGGGAGTCTGCTGTGGTAGTGAACCACTACTGTGAGTCAGTATGACACGCAGATGACAGGCATAACTCTTTTTTTTATATTAACAATTTTTTATTGTTTTTGAGGTCAATCACCAAAGAGATAAAAGGCACATTACATCAAGTATGTAAACATTGCTTATGCTCAATGAGATAACAATGATATGTCATCTTCGGTGGAACCTGAGTTACAAAAAAGCTGCATAGGCAAATTAAGCCTGTTGAGAGGCCCAAAGAAGAATATACACAAATCATAATGAAACAATTCAAAACAATACAAAAAACACAAGGGCATGATTTATGAGATACAAGCCACGTAGCCACAGATAGGGCATAATATAATATGTAGACAGTCAGAGACATGATGATATATAAGGATACGAAAAAGGGTCAATGGAAACCTCTATATTGTTTCCAAGGGGACCAAATAGCTAGGAAAGAGGACCGGGAATGGAGCTCCCAATGAGAGAGTTCTTCTAACCTATAAATCTGGTCAACTTTTTGGACCCACTTTGCCACATCTGGGACTTTAGGGGAAAGCCAAGAAGATGCTACCAGAAGTCTGGCAGCAGCTAATAGCATAAGATATAGAAATCTTCGCCATTTGTTTAAACATCTAAGACCCAAGCTGAGGAGAGTTAGGTCAGGGGTGCAGGAAAGGGTAGTCTGGCAAATATGATTGCAAGTTTTTACTATAGTACGCCACCAGTCATTAATGGTTTGACACTTCCAACAGATGTGGAAAAAAGAGCCTTTAGAAATCTGGCATCTCCAGCATAAGTTAGAGCTATTTGGAGAATAGAGTGAAATTGATTCAGGAGTTTTGTACCATCTCGTCAAAATTTTGTAACCATTTTCTTGAATGCGTATACATCTAGATATTTTGTGAGGTGCCAAAAGAGCCGTAGAAATCTCCATAGGAGTCAAAAGACGACTCAAATCTCGCTCCCAAGTACCAATTATTCCTGGTTTGATGAGGGATACAGGTGTTTTCAAGCGGCTATATAGAATTGAGATGGCTCTTTTAGGAGGGTGTTTTGCACCAAGTGTTATGTCAAACCAGGAAGACAGGGGCTGTAACGGAGATGACCTAAGGAGGGAAGTGAGTTCTGAGTTGAAGAAACCCTGCAGAAAGGTGAGAGTTGTGGAGTTCCCCAAACCTTCACTGAAATATAACAGGGGTCTGACACATCCTTCATTGTTTAGTAATTCTGACAGGGGTGTAGAGGAGAGTCTAATTGAGGGAGGGCAACTCTCCTTCAGAGCATTAGGAGCTAGATCCATTATATCTTCTAGGGTGAGGAGGGGTGAGGTCGTTGTTAATTGTTTATTTTGTGAGGAGAACCAATCCCATACTGATAATGTGCTCTGTATCATAGGGTTTGGGACCTTCTGTAGTAATGGGAGGGTTTTACCTGATAGTAGGAGAGCTCGAGGGGAGGAGGGGAGAAAGGTTTTTTCCTTATGGACCCAAGCTTTGTGGGGGGGGGGGGAGATCTGATCCAATCTACCACTCTGGCTAGATGTATGGCTCTCATGTACATTTCTGGATCGGGAAGGCCAATTCCCCCCAATCGTTTAGGTTTGGTCAGACCGAAGGAGATCCTAGAGTGCCGTCCCATCCAGATAAACTTACGGATTGCTTTATTGAAAGTGATGAAAAATGGATTTCAGAATTTTAATTGCCAGAGATTGCATTAGGTATGTCAGTCTGGGAAGTACCAGTGCTGATACCATGTTTTTTCTGCCAAACCAGGAGAGGTACGGGAGATCCAACGGGTCCATCTGGGCAACCATAGAGTGTAAGAGTGGTAAGTAGTTGAGTTTATATAAGTCTGCAGTGTTAGGGGAGAGCTTCACACCTAAGTATGTTAGCTGTTGTGTGGACCAATTGAATGGAGATTGAGATTGAAGAGACCTAAGAGCTGCCAGGGAGAAACCCCTATGAAGGAGTTGGGATTTAGCAGGATTGACTTTAAAATTGGAGAGGGAACCAAAGAGGTCTAGTAGGGAAAGGAAAGCTGGAAGGGATTTTTTCAGGTTTGTCGTGAGGATCAGTAGGTCGTCAGCAAAAGCCGCAAGTTTAATTTCTCGATCCCCAACACAAAGACCTACAATGTCTTTTTGTTGTCTTACGGCTTGCAACAACGTTTCCATGACTAATACGAAAATAAGGGGAGAGAGGGGACAGCCCTGTCTAGTGCCGTTTCTAATGTGGAAGCAGGGAGATGAGATGCCATTTACTGACACAGACGCAGAGGAAGAATTATACATAGCCGAAACCTCATTTGAGAATTGCTCTGGGATATTGAACCTGGCTAGAGTGAGCCTAATATATGACCAGTCAATTCTGTCAAAAGCTTTCTCAGCGTCTGTGCCAAGCATGACCAATGGGACCGCCTCGTGGGATGAAAAGTAAAGGGCATTTAAAATTTTCATTACATTATCTTTCCCCTCTCTTCCCTTCACAAATCCTACCTGATCCGGATGAACTAAGGAGGGGAGTAGTTGCTGCAACCTATTAACTAACATTTTAGCCAGTAGTTTGAGGTCAGAGTTTAGTAAAGAAATGGGACGGTAGTTAGGACAGGATGATGGATCTTTACCAGGTTTAGGAATGATCGTTATGGTTGCTCTAGTCATGTCAGCTGAAACAGGGATATTATGTAAAGCTCTGTTACAAACAGGGAGAAAATGAGGTAGGAGTATGTCTGAAAAGAAGCAATAATAAGACAGTGGGAGGACTTGAGCGCCTCCGTTAGGTCTGACAGGGTAAATGGAGCAGCAAGTGTAGCTTGTTGGACAGATGAGAGAGTCGGGAGGTTTAATGTTTTGAGGAAGGAAGAAATGTTGTGCTCTTTATCATAACGAGGGTCTGGAAGGGGGGAGAGGGGAGATTGTAGAGGGATTCATAGTAAAACTTAAATTGTTCTGCGATATCCTCTGATCTGAATAATGCAAAACCCGAAGGGGCAGTGATGCTCTGAACATAATTCGCAAGCCTTCTACGCTTGATTCTCTGCATTTGAAATTTCGTAGCTTTGTCTCCATGAGCAAAGAACTTTTGTTGGGATGATAAGTAGAACCTAGCAGAACGTTCATTAAGTAGGTTCTTCAGTTCCATTTTAAGGGATGTCAGTTCAGACAGATGGAGCTGAAGCAGAGAAATTTTGTGTTTTTTTTCTAAAGAGTTAATCCGTGAGAGGAGGGAGTTTAGCTTTTTTTTCAGATTCTCTCTTTAGAAAGGAGCAGAGACTAATAATTTGACCTCTGATATAGACTTTATGTGCATCCCAAAGTACATTGGGGGAAATGGAGGGGGATTGGTTAAGGGTGAAATATTCTTTCAGGAGAGATGATACTCTGTTTTTGTGAAGTTCATTACCCAGAATGGACTCGATGAACCTCCAGCAAGACGACCAACCCGATCCAGGGGGATGACGGAGGGTGCAAAAGATGGGTGCATGGTCGGAAAGTGTCATAACCACGATTCGAGCTGAGGAACAGAGTTGCAGATGCTCTTTCGACACAAGTATATAATCAAGTCTGCTGTAAGAGTTGTTAGCTGGGAAATAAAGACTGTAGTCAATGACATTTGGATTAAAACATCTCCATACATCAATAATCCTGAGGTTAAACATTCTAGCCAGAGTAGCACGGATCACCCTAGAGGATAAGGCAGACCTCTTCGAGGAGGTGTCAAGCAGAAGATTAAGTGCTAAGTTTAGATCACCTGCTAAAATAAGGATGCCTTCCCTATGTATCTCCAATAAGGAAAGAAGGTCAGCAATCCACCGGGGTTGATCAGTATTGGGTGCATAGGCGTTAACAAAAGTATAAAGCGTCTGGCCAACACGGCCTTTCAGAATAATATAACAACCATCTGGGTCTTGGATATGGTTTAGGTATGTAAAGGGGATGCCCCTGCGAAACCCAATACTAACTCCCCGTGAAGCTACGCCATTTGCACCGCAATGGCACCATGTCGGGAATTTAGAAAAGGAAAGGTTGGGGTAATTGTTATGTTTATAGAAGGGAAAATATTTGGTAGCTTTTTAGAGGGAGACCTTAGACCCTTTACCTTATAGGAAACTACGTTTAAATCAGCCATATCTCAACTGGTCATTGGTAAAAAACAATGCTGAGTACAAGTATTGTGACAAATATAAAAAGCCCAACATTCTAAGGAAAAATCAACTGAAACTAATAACCATATTGAAAGGTTCAGTACCATAATGAGTAGTTGTACAAATAGTAATAAAAGATTAGGAGGGGGGGAAAGTCATTCACATGAAACCTGCAATAAAGTGGGGGATTGTAAGCACAAAGAACAACATATCACAGAGTAGGAGTTGGAAGGTAGACAATAAGAGATGAAAAATAATAAGTGGACATAAGTGGAAAGAAACAATATGGCCCCCGCTGCACAAAACACCTGCTCTGATGCCACACTGCTGGCCGGGCAGGAAAGCTTGTCCAGGGCAAACTTGGTCAGTTGCGGCCACAAATCCAGTTTGGCTGCCCAGTAGTCCAGGGGATCTTCGATGTGTGGTGGCAGGGTTCACTCCAAGTATGCCACAACCTATTGATTCAGGTTCTGCTCTATGTCTAGCTGCTGCTGCTGGTGAGTAGTTTCTTCAGTACGCGGGTGAAGAAAATTGCGCATGAGTGACTCTAGACTTAAGTTGCTGCTGATGGAGCTGATAATGCTCCTGCCCCTCCACCCCCCACCCAGAAGACATGGCAGTCGAACGTGAGCGCAGAGGGCCCACCCGGTCAGACCTGCGTAAGGATGGGCGATGATGCCCATAGGCAGCGGCCAACTGACTACATAGGATGTCTCGATAGTAAATCAGTTTGTCCTCCCTTTCAGCGGGTGTAAAAAAGGCCCCCATTTTCGACCAGTAGCGAGGGTCTAACATGGTGGAGATCCAGAAGTCATTTCTCTGGCGAATGGTAACAGATTAGATGTCACTACGCAAGCAAGTGAGCATGCATTGGGCCATTTGCCCAAGTGACTCGAAGGGACTCCCTGCTTCCATCTCCACTGCATACTGCCACGGTGTGTCTGGGTCCTCTGCATCATCTTCCTCATCGCCCTGTAGCTCTTCTGGATGCTCCTGCTTCTACAGCTCCTCCTTCCCTGTCACCTGTGTAGAAAAACCACTACACATTGCTTGTGCTCGAATGTCCCCCTCCTCTTCTAGTTCAGCCCCCACGGGGCTCATGTGGCCATGAGATGTAGTCGCCATGTCTCCTATCCCCTGGCCAGCCAAATTTAGCAGCATCTGTTCCAGGACACGAAGCAGAGGAATGACGTTGTTCATCCCGTAGTCCTGGCAACTGACAAATACAGTGGCCTCCTCAAAGGGCCAGAGCAAATGGCAGGTGTCACGCATGAGCTGCCACTGGCTGACATCGAAGTTACACAGAAACATAGAAACATAGAATGTGTCGGCAGATAAGAACCATTTGGCCCATCTAGTCTGCCCAATATATCTGAATACTATGGATAGCCCCTGGCCCTATCTTATATGAAGGATAGCCATATGCCTATCCCATGCACGCTTTAACCCCTTCACTGTATTTGCAGCTACCACTTCTGCAGGAAGGCTATTCCATGCATCCACTACTCTCTCAGTAAAGTAATACTTCCTTATATTACTTTTAAACCTTTGCCCCTCTAATTTAAAACTGTGTCCTCTTGTGGTAGTTTTTCTTCTTTTAAATATGCTCTCCTCCTTTACCGAGTTGATTCCCTTTATGTATTTAAAAGTTTCTATCATATCCCCTCTGTCTCTTCTTTCTTCCAAGCTATACATGTTAAGGTCCTTTAACCTTTCCTGGTAAGTTTTATCCTGCAATCCATGTACTAGTTTAGTAGCTCTTCTCTGAACTCTCTCTAGAGTATCTATATCCTTCTGGAGATATGGCCTCCAGTACTGCGCACAATACTCCAAGTGAGGTCTCACCAGTGTTCTGTACAGCGGCATAAGCACTTCACTCTTTCTACTGCTTATACCTCTCCCTATACATCCAAGCATTCTGCTGGCATTTCGTGCTGCTCTATTACATTGTCTTCCCACCTTTAAGTCTTCTGAAATAATTACTCCTAAATCCCTTTCCTCAGATACTGAGGTCAGGACTGTGTCAAATATTCTATATTCTGCCCTTGGGTTTTTACGCCCTAGGTGCATTATCTTGCACTTATCCACATTAAATACACAGGGGAGTACTCCTGTCCGCTTGGATCATCAAGAAATCGTTTATGGCTTTTTTCTGTTCGTATAGTCGGTTTAACATATGGAGGGTGGAATTCCAATGGGTGGAAACGTTGCATATCAGTTTATGTTGGGGGACGCCGTTCTGCTGCTGCAGCTCAAGAGGGTGTGCTTTGCGGTGTATGAGTGGCTGAAGTGCATGCAAAGTTTCCTGCCCGTTTTCATAATGTCTTGCAGATGGGGTGAAGACTTCAGGAACCGCTTTACAACTAGATCGAACACGTGCTCCATGCAGAACGCATGGCTCAGCCCTCCTTGACGCAACACCGACACCATGGTCTTCCCGTTGTTGGTCACCATGATTCCGATTTTAAGTTGTCGCAGAGAAAGCCAGGATTCAATTTCTTCATGAAGGACGTGGAGCAGTTCCTCCCCGTGTGATTCCGTTCGCCCAGGCAAACTAGGTGCTCAACAGCATGACACCACAGTGCCCTGCACATGCAGTATGCTGGAGGGGCACTGTGAATTGTCCCTCCAGTGGAGGCTGAGGACATGGTGGAGGATGAGGAGGCAGAGGCGGACATTGTCGCAGGACCAACTGCGTGAGAACGTAGAGGCAGAAGCGGCGTCACCTGGCCAAGTTGCTAGTGTGGCTGGGCAGGAACCACATTGACCCAGTGGGCCATAAAGGACATATACTGTCTTTAACCGTAGTTACAGCTCGACACGTCGGCGCTGCCATACACTTTAGCAAACACCGACAGGCTCAAGGACTGGCCTACCTTCTGTTCTACATATGTGTGCAAGGCTGGTACTGCCTTTTTGGCAAATAAATGACTACTTGGTACCCTCCACCCCTCGGCACAAGTCATCAGTTCTTTGAGAGGTGCAGAGTCCACCACTTGGACTGCAGTACCAGCAACTTGGCCAGGAGTACGTTGAGCTCCTGCTCCGTTGGATGAGTGCACTCATACTGTCTCTTGACAATCGCTGTTGGAATGACTGACAAGGAGTAGGAGGAGGATGAGGAGTAGGAGCATCAGGACCAGCAGATGATGGGTAGGACAGACAGCTTCCTTCGGCTGAGGTGGTGGAGCCTTGACTGCATGATATTGGGTGCGTGCCACTGGGTGATGGAGCGGTTGCTGCGGCAGGCTGAACCACTACATCGGAGCCACAGTTTTCCCAGGCCACCTTATGGTGACGCTGCATGTGTTGACGCAGGGCCATGGTGCCAACATTGGCTCCCTGGCCACGCTTCCCCTTCTGCCCTCAAATTCAGCAAATGGCCATGTTCACCTCCTCCGGCGGCCTAACAAAAAATTGCCACACCGCCGAGTATGGCATTTTCCCCCCAACACTCCGCGATGACTGCCTGCTACCGCTGCCTCCGTGAACCCCTGCAACGCTACTTTCCGGGGCGGTAGGCACCCTCAAAGCGGGTGGTATACCCCGGGCACATTTGTCTCCCTACCTCCCACTGCTGCCACCCTGCTGACTCACCGCCACGCTGCCACCCTGCTGGCTCCACCACTGTCTCACGTGCAAGTTGCCACCCTCTTCTCCTGATGATGATGATGAAGCCCCTTCTTGACCCTTCTCCCAGGAGCGATCGGCTACATCATCATCATCCGCTACTGTCTGCACGTCACTGATGTCCCGCTCAACAGTCTCAGGGCTAGGAGCCTAACCGCTTGCCACACCTGCTCCCACGCAACTCTCATCATCACTATTTTCCCGTCTACCGGAGAAAGCGGCGGATGTCTCCTCCAGATAGTGGCTGGGCAGTAGCTGCTGACTGCCCTCTAGTAGCTCGTCCTCGCTGAAAAGTGGAGCTGAGCCTACGGTATATAATAGTTCTTGCGCTGAGGGAACTGAAAGCGACAGAGGAAGGTTCAGGACAGGTGGGGGCACAGGGCTTGCTCCCGGGCTATGCCAACTAAGCATCATGTCAGAAGAACCTACCTACTCTTGGCTGGGGCCCTGGGGATGTCTGATATCACTTGCGATGAACTTGAAGACTGAGTTAACCATTGAAGCACCGCTGGGTCGCTGGTCAAGACACGACCGCTAGATGACACCGGGAGATTAGGCCTCTCGCTGCGACTCCTGCTGCCACCCCCCCTTCTTGTGCTGCCTGCGACAGAAACATTTTTCCCACTGCTGGTTCCCTTTGAAGGGTATTTGACCTGTCTGTCTGACATACTGTATAATAAAAGAATTAAAATTTAAATAATACCCCCAAAAAAAGGTTGTAGTACAATGTTACTTCACTGCTGAACGGCAATTAAGACATATATATATATTTTTTTATTTGATTAATAAACTCCCCCCCTAAAAAAAATAAAAAAATCACAATTCACCGCAGAAGGTCAATTAAAGCGTATTTTTTCCTATAACTACACCTTAAAAAAATAATATAACAATCACAATTCACCGCAAAATGGCTAATAGGACATACATATTTTTTTTTCTACACAACGTAAATAGCTGCAGTACAATATAACTTCACCGCTGAATGCCAATTATGACATATATTTTTTTCCTTTTTTTTCCTATTTCTGCACCCCAAAAAAAGAAATATAACAATCATAATTCACCGCAGAACGGCTAAAAGGATGTACATATATTTCCTTTTTCTACACCATGTAAATAGCTGTAGTACAATGTTGCCTCACTGCTAAACAGCAATTAAGACAAATATATATTCTTCCTTTTTTTCCCTATTTCTTCACCCCAAAAAAAAGAAATATAACAATCACAATTCACCACACAACGGCTAATAGGACGTACGTATATTTCCTTTTTCTACACCACGTAAATGGCAGTAGTACATTGTTACTTCACCGCTAAACGGCAATTAAGACATATATATATACAAACCGGATTCCAAAAAAGTTGGGACACTAAACAAATTGTGAATGAAAACTGAATGCAATGATGTGGAGATGGCAAATGTCAATATTTTATTTGTAATAGAACGTAGATGACAGATCAAACGTTTAATTCGAGTAAATGTATCATTTTAAAGGAAAAATACGTTGATTCCAATTTTCACGGTGTCAATAAATCCCAAAAAAGTTGGGACAAGTAGCAATAAGAGGCTGGAAAAAGTAAATTTGAGCATAACGAAGAGCTGGAAGACCAATTAACACTAATTAGGTCAATTGGCAACATGATTGGGTATAAAAAGAGCTTCTCAGAGTGGCAGTGTCTCTCAGAAGCCAAGATGGGTAGAGGATCACCAATTCCCACAATGTTGCACAGAAAGATAGTGGAGCAATATTAGAAAGGTGTTACCCAGCGAAAAATTGCAAAGACTTTGCATCTATCATCATCAACTGTGCATAACATCATCCGAAGATTCAGAGAATCTGGAACAATCTCTGTGCGTAAGGGTCAAGGCCGTAAAACCATACTGGATGCCCGTGATCTCCGGGCCCTTAAACGACACTGCACCACAAACAGGAATGCTACTGTAAAGGAAATCACAGAATGGGCTCAGGAATACTTCCAGAAACCATTGTCAGTGAACACAATCCACCGTGCCATCCGCCGTTGCCAGCTGAAACTCTACAGTGCAAAGAAGAAGCCATTTCTAAGCAAGATCCACAAGCTCAGGCGTTTTCACTGGGCCAGGGATCATTTAAAATGGAGTGTGGCAAAATGGAAGACTGTTCTGTGGTCAGACGAGTCACGATTCGAAGTTCTTTTTGGAAATCTGGGACGCCATGTCATCCGGACCAAAGAGGACAAGGACAACCCAAGTTGTTATCAACGCTCAGTTCAGAAGCCTGCATCTCTGATGGTATGGGGTTGCATGAGTGCGTGTGGCATGGGCAGCTTGCATGTCTGGAAAGGCACCATCAATGCAGAAAAATATATTCAGGTTCTAGAACAACATATGCTCCCATCCAGACGTCATCTCTTTCAGGGAAGACCCTGCATTTTTCAACAAGATAATGCCAGACCACATTCTGCATCAATCACAACATCATGGCTGCGTAGGAGAAGGATCCGGGTACTGAAATGGCCAGTCTGCAGTCCAGATCTTTCACCTATAGAGAACATTTGGCGCATCATAAAGAGGAAGGTGCAACAAAGAAGGCCCAAGACGATTGAACAGTTAGAGGCCTGTATTAGACAAGAATGGGAGAGCATTCCTATTTCTAAACTTGAGAAACTGGTCTCCTCGGTCCCCAGACGTCTGCTGAGTGTTGTAAGAAGAAGGGGAGATGCCACACAGTGGTGAAAATGGCCTTGTCCCAACTTTTTGGGGATTTGTTGACACCATGAAATTCTGATTTAACATATTTTTCCCTTAAAATGGTACATTTTCTCAGTTTAAACTTTTGTTCCGTGATTTATGTTCTATTCTGAATAAAATATTAGAAGTTGGCACCTCCACATCATTGCATTCAGTTTTTATTCACGATTTGTATAGTGTCCCAACTTTTTTGGAATCCGGTTTGTATATATATATTTTTCTGATTACTAAACCCCCCCAAAAAAAATTATCACAATTCACAGCAGAAAGCCAATTAAGACGTATTCTTTTTCCTATTTCTACACCCCAAAATAAGAAATATAACAATATCAATTCACTGCATAACGGCTAATGGGACGTAAGTATCTTTCCTATTAATACACCCATGTAAATGGCTGTAGTACAATGTAACTTCACTGTGAACGGCACTTATGACATACATATATATATATATTTTCCTATTAATACATCCTTCCCCCCCCCAACAAAGTAAAACAATGTAAAATCAACGCAAGACGGCTAATAGGACGTACGTATCTATCCTATTAATACACCCCGTTAATGGCTGTAGTACAATGTAATTTCACTGCTGAACAGCAATTATGACATATATTTTTCCCTTTTTTTTCCCTATCAATACACCCCGTCCCCCCCCCCCAAAAAAGAAAAGTTAACATTTTTTTAATTCAACGCAGAATGGCTAATAGGACGTACGTATCGTTTCTATTAACACAACCAATAAATGGCTGTATCACACAGAATTTGAACCCTATTAACAAGCAAGGTTTGCTGGCATTACTGATGTATCATATAGTGCAAACAACCTAAAAGTAGCAGTATAACACCAATTTGGATCCCCAGTCAGTGCAGCAAGGTGTAATAGAATCACTCCTATTACACAGGTTGTACACACTCCTATTGTACCCTGTTCTCCTTTTATAGTGTAGATAATGCCTCCCTATCCTTTCCCTACACCTTTACTAATCTTTCCCTAAATTTCTAAATCGTTTTTTCAGCACAATAAAGTCTTTCCTAGCACTGTCCCTAGCGCTAGCTGACTTCTCTCCCTGCACTAAGCACACTGGAAAATGGCAGAGTCCAAAATGGCTGAGGTTATTTATAGGGCTGTGACATCACAGGGGCTGGCTGGCTGCTGAATGGCTGCATGCATGGTATTGTGAGTGATCCCTCATTCCCAGAGTTCTTTGCTCAATGTCCTAACACGTGCAGTAGCCATTTTAGGAAAAAGTGAGATTCATTACCATGAAGCGTGAGTGTTGAGGGAAGTGTTGGATTTAAATATACACTGCTCAAAAAAATAAAGGGAACACTTAAACAACACAATGTAACTACAAGTCAATCACACTTCTGTGAAATCAAACTGTCCACTTAGGAAGCAACACTGAGTGACAATCAATTTCACATGCTGTTGTGCAAATGGGATAGACAACAGGTGGAAATTATAGGCAATTAGCAAGACACCCCCAATAAAGGAGTGGTTCTGCAGGTGGTGACCACAGACCGCTTCTCAGTTCCTATGCTTCCTGGCTGATGTTTTGGTCACTTTTGAATGCTGGCGGTGCTTTCACTCTAGTGGTAGCATGAGACGGAGTCTACAACCCACACAAGTGGCTCAGGTAGTGCAGCTTATCCAGGATGGCACATCAATGCGAGCTGTGGAAAGAAGGTTTGCTGTGTCTGTCAGCGTAGTGTCCAGAGCATGGAGGCACTACCAGGAGACAGGCCAGTACATCAGGAGACGTGGAGGAGGCCATAGGAGGGCAACAACCCAGCAGTAGGACCGCTACCTCTGCCTTTGTGCAAGGAGGAACAGGAGGAGCACTGCCAGAGCCCTGCAAAATGACCTCCAGCAGGCCACAAATGTGCATGTGTCTGCTCAAACGGTCAGAAACAGACTCTATGAGGGTGATATGAGGGCCCGACGTCCACAGGTGGGGGTTGTGCTTACAGCCCAACACCGTGCAGGACGTTTGGCATTTGCCAGAGAACACCAAGATTGGCAAATTCGCCACTGGCGCCCTGTGCTCTTTACAGATGAAAGCAGGTTCACACTGAGCACATGTGACAGACGTGACAGAGTCTTGAGACGCTGTGGAGAACGTTCTGCTGCCTGCAACATCCTCCAGCATGACCGGTTTGGCATTGGGTCAGTAATGGTGTGGGGTGGCATTTCTTTGGAGGGCCGCACAGCCCTCCATGTGCTCGCCAGAGGTAGCCTGACTGCCATTAGGTACCGAGATGAGATCCTCAAACCCCTCGTGAGACCATATGCTGGTGCGGTTGGCCCTGGGTTCCTCCTAATGCAAGACAATGCTAGACCTCATGTGGCTGGAGTGTGTCAGCAGTTCCTGCAAGACGAAGGCATTGATGCTATGGACTGGCCCGCCCGTTCCCCAGACCTGAATCCAATTGAGCACATCCGGGACATCATGTCTCGCTCTATCCACCAACGTCACGTTGCACCACAGACTGTCCAGGAGTTGGCAGATGCTTTAGTCCAGGTCTGGGAGGAGATCCATCAGGAGACCGTCCGCCATCTCATCAGGAGCATGCACAGGCGTTGTAGGGAGGTGGAAATTGGCAAATGTCGTGTCCATTCACAAGAAAGGTAGTAGGGAGGAATCGAGCAACTATAGACCAGTGAGTCTGACATCAATAGTAGGAAAATTAATGGAAACCCTATTAAAGGATAGGATTGTGGAACATCTAAAATCCCATGGATTGCAAGATGAAAAACAACATGGGTTTACTTCAGGGAGATCATGTCAAACAAATCTTATAGATTTTTTTGACTGGGTGAATAAAATAATAGACGGTGGAGGTGCAGTAGACATCGCATATCTAGATTTTAGTAAGGCTTTTGACACTGTCCCACATAGAAGACTTATCAATAAACTGCAGTCATTGAGCATGGACTCCCATATTGTTGAGTGGATTAGGCAGTGGCTGAGTGACAGACAGCAGAGGGTTGTAGTCAATGGAGAACATTCAAAACAAGGTCATGTTACCAGTGGGGTTCCACAGGGATCTGTACTGGGACCCATATTGTTTAATATCTTCATAAGTGATATTGCAAAAGGCCTCGCTGGTAAGCTTTGTCTTTTTGCTGATGACACAAAGATATGTAACAGGGTTGATGTTCCTGGAGGGAAACGCCAAATGGAAAAGGATTTAGGAAAACTAGAAGAATGGTCAGAACTCTGGAAACTGAAATTTTATGTGGATAAGTGCAAGATAATGCACCTGGGGCGTAAAAACCCAAGGGCAGAATATAGAATATTTGACACAGTCCTGACCTCAGTATCTGAGGAAAGGGATTTAGGAGTAATTATTTCAGAAGACTTAAAGGTGGGAAGACAATGTAATAGAGCAGCACGAAATGCCAGCAGAATGCTTGGATGTATAGGGAGAGGTATAAGCAGTAGAAAGAGTGAAGTGCTTATGCCGCTGTACAGAACACTGGTGAGACCTCACTTGGAGTATTGTGCGCAGTACTGGAGGCCATATCTCCAGAAGGATATAGATACTCTAGAGAGAGTTCAGAGAAGAGCTACTAAACTAGTACATGGATTGCAGGATAAAACTTACCAGGAAAGGTTAAAGGACCTTAATATGTATAGCTTGGAAGAAAGAAGAGACAGAGGGGATATGATAGAAACTTTTAAATACATAAAGGGAATCAACTCGGTAAAGGAAGAGAGCATATTTAAAAGAAGAAAAACTACCACAAGAGGACACAGTTTTAAATTAGAGGGGCAAAGGTTTAAAAGTAATATAAGGAAGTATTACTTTACTGAGAGAGTAGTGGATGCATGGAATAGCCTTCCTGCAGAAGTGGTAGCTGCAAATACAGTGAAGGGGTTTAAGCATGCATGGGATAGGCATAAGGCCATCCTTCATATAAGATAGGGCCGGGGGCTATCCATAGTATTCAGTATATTGTGCAGACTAGATGGGCCAAATGGTTCTTATCTGCCGACACATTCTATGTTTCTATGTTCTATGTCATACAGGCACGTGGAGGCCACACACACTACTGAGCCTCATTTTGACTTGTTTTAAGGACATTACATCAAAGTTGGATCAGCCTGTAGTGTGTTTTTCCACTTTAATTTTGAGTGTGACTCCAAATCCAGACCTCCATGGGTTGAAAATTTTGATTTCTATTTTTTAATTTTTGTGTGATTTTGTTGTCAGCACATTCAACTATGTAAAGAGCAAAGTATTTCAGAAGAATATTTAATTAATTCAGATCTAGGATGTGTTATTTTTGTGTTCCCTTTATTTTTTTGAGCAGTGTATATGTATATATACCCTTACATATATGCATATATATTGGCCCTTTTGCATGGGCCAGTCCAGGTGGTAGGTGTATACATAGAGATGTATGTATGCACCCTTGTCAGCATACATCTCTATGTATATAATATATGTGTAGGTGGGCTTATTCCTGCCCATTCAGACCCCCTGTTTTATATATATATATATATATATATATATATATATATGTATATATATATATATATACTTATGGATGTGCCCCAAGCATCTATAAGTATATATATGTACAGTTAAAACTGTGCCTAGAAGCTCCCATGGATGCCCCCCCCCCCTCTGGAATGTGCCTGCTGGGGGGGGGGGGGGGGGGACTGACAACTGGACAATTATGTCCAGTTTCGGCCTCTTCAAAGGACAGATGATCAATAAAGATCCTCTGCCCTTTGGTATGCCTAACAGGGACATGAGAACAAAGAGTTCCCATGCCCCTGTGTGCCGCTAAAACCTCCGGCGCTGTAATTACAGCACCAGAGATGTGCGATATCTCCACAGGCAGGAGGATCAAATGATCCCCCTGCCTGGGAGCACGGGCTGGTACGGTGATGTCATATCACCGCGCCAGCCCACGTGGACCCGGCTACAGACGTGCGTGCGCACACCTCCAGGGCGGGAAAACGGGAGCGAGCGCCGTGGGGGTTTAAATACCCCAGCGGCACTGCGCTCTGGAAGGGGGGATCCCTACCTCCCCCTCCATAGACGAGAGCGCAGGCAGCCATCCGGGCTGCGCTGCTCTAGGAGACAAGATCGGGACCCCCCCTGAAGGAGAGCGCATCTACCGCTCAGACGCAGGACCCCCGGCACCCCCCCTGAAGGAGAGCGCATCCGGCGCTCCAACAAACCCTACCTTCCGCCATAGGAGAGAGCGCAGGCAGCAATGCACTGCGCTCAGAGTTAAGATCTCCACCAGCCCAGAGGAGAGCAGGAGGGGAAGACCGAGCAGTCGAGTTGCTCCACTAAAGAGTGCAGGAAGAAGGGAGGCAGAGATCGAGCAGCTGCTGAGTCCTGCAACAACCCTGGATGACTAAGTATTGCTTTCCCTGTCCTGCCTCCTCCTTAACCCTTGCTGCCCTTAATCCCCGCATTGCCCTGTGATCCCCTGTATACCCCTGCATTCTCACTGCCCCCTGCCATTAACCCCTTCAGTGCCCAGCATCCCCCCTGCTGCTGCCCTGAACCCCTGCTGAACTCCTAGCAGCAGATTAACTCCTGCATTCCAACTGCCCCCCTGCCATTAACCCCTTCAGTGCCCAGCAGAGTCCTGTACTGCAGAGTCCCTGTACCCCAGTACTCTGCATATTATCCCTGCTGCCCCAGTCCACAGTCAGCCTGCTGCTGACCAACCCCTATACCCTATCCCTGCCCAGTGGAATCCCAGAACTCTGGGTTAAACCCTTGTATCCCTGAAATCACCTCAGGTTAACCCTTTCTTGGGTTACCCCTTGCCCTGCCTTTCCCAGAACCCTGTGTTCCTTCGTCTGCATGGATTTACCCCTGCAGTGCCACAATTGTGTGTTTAACCCTTTGTTACCCCGTAGGGACAGTAAGTAGCCAGGCGGGTGGGTTACCAATATTTGTGTGTACGTAAGTGTATTATTGTAATGTATAGTTAGATCCTGGGGCAGTGGCGTACCGCCAATATAGGCAGACCACGCCGTTGCTATGGGGCCCGCGGCACAGGGGGCCCGGAGCACATGGAAGGCCCCGCCCCCTATGTCTCTGCACAGACAGTTTATTAATACACTACAGGCATTGAAGCGGCCTGTGCCCCGCCCACTTGTGTTCTCCCTCGGGCCCCCCTCCTCCCCCTGCTCCATCTCTAACCTCCGTGATCCGGGCTCCCTCCCTGCCAGGCACTGCGTCTGCTCTGCTGCATAATTACACACTGGCCAATCAGCATTTAGCAGCGCAGAGAGAGGCTGCTGCTAATTGGCCAGTGTATCGCTGGAAGGCTGCAGAAGCAGGCGCACATACAGAGGTGCGCACCGCTTTAGTGTCCTGTCACGTCTGCCCCAAGTCTTGTCATCAGCCCCCCTCAACACGCCGCGCACCCCCCCCCCCCCCCCCCGGCCGCCCAGACTAAAGCACCACTCTGGAGTCCGGACAGTGAACACAGACAAAACACACTGTTGTCTGTAGTGTGCCACAGTAAGAGGTCAGAAGTCTTGATGGGGGAGGGCAGCAGCAAGCAGTGTTTTTTTTTTTTTTTGGGGGGGGGCTGTAAGCTTATAAAAGGACTCAGGTGGACAGTGTGCTTTCCTGCTACTCCTCACCCCCACCCTGGGCATTTTGGGGGGCATCTTAGGGATTGGATAACCCCTTTAACTCGCTGATGCTGAGTATGCACATAGCCACCAATCATATTTTCCCCCAGCACAGAAGTCACTTAGCATAGGCAGCATGGAGTTAAAGGGGTTATCCAATCCCTATAATGCCCCCCTGCCAACCCCTCACGTCACGCAGATTAAAACATTCAGCGACATGGGGGGCAGCCAATAGCAGGCCACGATGGGAACCAGCCTCCCTAGCATTGCGGGTGATGCTAGGGAGGCTCATTTCTGATGCGGCCTGCTATTGGCTGCACCCCCCCACTGGGCATAAGTATTATCTGTATGTGGTGCCTGGAATTTTGGGGTTAGATAGCCCCTTTACCCTTGGGATACCAAAGGTTTTTTCATTTTTGCATTTTCTTTGTTCTTCCCTAGTTTCCTTGAGTTTTTTTTTTTTTTCGTTCACATGGATGTATGAGGGCTTATTTTTTGCGGGAGAAGTCGAACTTTAATAGGGCATACAATGTAGTGGGAAGCGGGCAAAAAAATTCCAAATGGGGTAGAATTTTTTTTAAAAAGTGTAAAAATGAATTAAAACTTTTTTACATCACCATATTCTGACCCCCATAACTCTTTTTATAGTTATGATCCCTGCCATGCTACTTCTTTTGACTTGGACTTTTAGATGCAGAACCATGTCACCTTCAAAGTAAGTTAATAATTTTTATATATATATATATATTTTTTAGAATATTATAAATCTAGCTTAGCCTACTTTCACACTAGCGTTTTTTCTGGATCCGGCAGGATTCAGCAAAAACGCTTCCGTTACTGATAATACAACTGTCTGCATCAGTTTGAACGTATCCAGTTGTATTATCTTTAACATAGCCATAACGGATCCGTCATTAACTCCATTGAAAGTCAATGTTGCGGTTTGCTCTCCGGTATAGGAGCACAACTAAATGGAATGAAATTAATTTTGGAGCGCTCCATTCTGTTCAGTTTTGTCCCCATTGACAATGAATGGGAACAAAACTGAAGCATTTTTTTCCCGCTTTTGAGTCCCTATGACGGATCTCAATACCGGAAAACTTTAACGCTACTGTGAAAGTACCCTTATCTATAATATTTGATTTCTGTTTTATTTCACAGAATAAATCCTTATTGGAAAATACGAATACATTTTTTTAAATTACTGTAACAAAGTTGGTTAATAAAAAAAAAAATGAAAAAGATTTTTCCCTAACGGTTTCAGTAGGTCATGCATACATTTCTTTATTAGCAAATGAGGTTGTGGCAGGGGAGGAGCCATGACAAAAGGTGGGATGGGCCAGGGGCGGATAGTGGGCGGGGTTAGGGGGCCCAATTTAGATTCTTGCTATGGGGCCCAGTGATTTCTATGTACGCCCCTGTCCTGGGGAGGACTTGGGACTGTGTTAGCGTAGATAGGACCGTATTCGTGTGTTGTTATAGTGTGTTTACTTATATTGCTGTGTGCTGCTATAAATATATATATATATATATATATTCCATTGATATAGATATATATATTTATAGGCAAATATTAGACTGTAACGTGTAGTGTGTTAATAAATACCTTTTATTTAAACACAGTGTGTAGTCTTTTGTAGTAGTAAGGTGCCGCAGCAATAGCCGCAGGAAGTTCAGTGTATGTTTGTTGTTTATTTTAAGCATAAATAGGCGGAGTTGTCACTAGACGTCTTACGCCTATTTGTGAATATTAATTATTGAGATTTGCATAAATACCAATAATTAATATCCCCTTTAACAGTGAGGAAATTTTTTCTGAAATTCGGATTGAATTCCACTTCTGAAATTCGGATTGAATTACACTTTGTCAACTTTGATTCGCTAATCTCTAGTTATCTCCTATTGTGAAAGGTTCCTTTAGCAGGAACATAGGTGCATATTTCCATTTGTCGTAGAAGTTTACTATGGTTAACAAGGGAAAATTAAGTATGAAGATTGCAATTGACCCACAGAACAGGTAGAGTAAGTGTTAGATCAAGGGATGTTACCACTGGGTAATGGTCCCTTTAAAAAATGCAGCATTGCTAAATGTTAATATGTAGCACAATAAGGATCAGTCCTTTGACGTTCTGTAGGGTTATACTCCCATGTCATAATGGATCAACATGATGCCTCTTTGGTGATTAAATGGCACACACACCTACCAGTAACATTTTTGTTCTGTTCTTGAATAATTATTTGAATGATCAAAATTAGTGTTGAGCGAATCAAAGTATTCAAAGTGTTCAGGCATAAATTTGATTAATCACGAAGCCTTATTTGCTTGTGCTTCATGGTACCTAATACATTTTTCCTAAAATGGTGGCTGAAAGTTAAAAAAATATATAGAAATGTGGCATTATCATCATTGTAGTGACCACATAATAAAGTTATGTTAGTTATGCCACAAAGTAAAAGCTGGAAATAAATTCCACAAAATAATGTTAAAATTGCAATGCTCTTGATCATTAGGGAGACTAAAAAATATTGATGATTATGATGAGTATTGTATATAAAAAAAGAAAAGAACGCTAATATTATCTGATGCCAGATGGATTAAGATATGTGTAATCCTGGGTGAGATATTCTAGTTATCCTGTCTCATTTTCAGTCGGATATTACACTGGAGGTCTCTCTCTAGTTTGTCTGAAACAAATCCAATTTTTTTTGTGGAACTTTATTTGATCCTGAAAGGGTAGAATTAATTTGCTTATACTTAATTCTAACAAACCCAAATATTTTCCAATTCATTTCAGATAAATAGACATACACATGTGAAAAATATGCAATAAAGCTTTCTTTCACAAAGTATTTAAAAAGAGTGTTTCACAACTATAGCCTTTTGAACATACTTACATACTAAAAATATAGAATAATAGTTCATTCAGGACAAAAGTCTTTTATCAGAGCAAAGCAGATAGAATCAGCTTTATCTAGTGGAGATGCCTAGGGGGGACCTAGTATGGGTACTATTTCTGTTATGGAGACTAGTTAATATACAAGATGATTATTGTAGGCTAGGCAATGCTTATGTAAATTAGCATGTCTAACATCAGCTGGCATCAGAATGAATTACCTTTCTTATCCTTTTTTGTTAGAAAAACTAATTTGAAGATAAAGTAATTATTGTTGATACCAGCTGGTGTTAGACATACTAATTTGCATATATTTTCCCTAAGTGGTCTCTATAATAGAAATAGTACCCTGCCAGAGGACCCCCCAAGGCCTTTCAAAAAAAAAAAAGTTGTTTCTATCTGTTGCACTGATAAAGGGTATTTGTCCTAGAAGACCTGTTTGCAGATGCTAGGCTAGCTGAGCTATTATCCTAGTAAATCAAGTTTAAAAGCCTGAGCAATGATAGGAAGGCTATGCTGTAGTTGCAAAATGCTCAGTTTTTTTTAACCCTTTCAGAAAGAAAACGTAATTGCACGTTTTTCATATGTGGATGTTTCTTGATTTGCCTGAAATGAATTGCAAAATATTTGGTTTTGTTTGAATACAAACTTTTTGGAAAATTCAGGATGAATTTCTATTTGAGAAAATTGATTTGTTCAACTTTAGTATCTATATTTATACACATCTAGATTTCCTTGTGCTTCATAGATCAATTTTTCCTTTTTACACAGTTTTTGGTGGTCTCAAACTGTTTAGTGTTTTTTTCATAATAACATATTTTTTCTATTGTTATAATTATGTCTCTACATAATGCTTTTCTGGAAAAGAGACATGCTGTCTTGAAAGGGTAGGGAACAGTACAGCCCTGTGCTCTACCCACAACACTTACCCTACCTACTGACGCTACCTCTCAGCCAGGGAGAGATAAATACAAGACAGTCAAAACCAGGACTAGATAAGAATCTAAAATCAGATACAAATACACAGCAAAGTGAAACCAGGAGAAAACATCAGAGACAAAGTCAACAGCAGAGTCATAATCAGAGTCAATGTCAAAGTAAAAGGCAAATTTCAGTGAGCAAGAGTAGCTAGTTAGGCTTAGAAAACCAATTGTATCACCTGTGGCCAGCAGCTGTCTGTTTAAATAGCCCGACTCATGAAGCATGTGAAACAGGCACAGAGCCTGATTGGACCGGCATGATGGCTCCCTGATAGGTATATCAGCCCCACTGTCAGTGGGGATGGTTGCCCTAGCCGGACTGGCCGCATGACCACAGGCAGGTAATTGCCTGACACACGCAAGCTAATATTTACAAAACAAAAGGAAAACAGCTTCATAACTGGAATCTAGCTTCTGGGTAAATACCCTTTCACAAAGCTGAGCAAAGATGTTTTGCTTAGGTGCCTGAGAGACTTTGGTTGGGATACTATGTTTTCTTATTGAGGACACTGCATATGCATGAAGAGTATCATAAACCAGAAATTTTTTTCTCTGGGTTTCTGGGAAAAAATATGAAAATCTGCACATCTTACATCTGTTGTCATCAAGTAGGTTTAGGAAAGCTAACTTGAATATCTTTTCCAGAAACCCACAGGGGCATTGTTTGGCCTACAATAATCATGCACATGTACTACACACACTAGGTGCTCTCCATAATGAAAAAGAGTACCCCCCAGACAATGCATATATATTGCCCAGAAACCCAGAGTACTATAGTAGCTGCTCTGTCTTTCTCTCTTTCTCAAATCCAATTACAAAAACTGTGAGTTTGTTAGAATCCACACTTTTTGGGAAATTTTGTATGAATTCTGAACGGGTAGAATCGATTTGCTCATCCTTACATTAAACAACACTATATTCATCTGCAGGCAATGACTTCACTGACACATCTGCGGAGTACAAACTGCTTCAAGAGTTTGTTGGAGTGAAACATAAATGTAATTATTTTACAGATGCGAGACGGATGAAAAAGGAAACTGATTGCAGAACCAAGCAGTGAAGCATGCAGTATCTATTAATAACTGATAAGTCTTTCAGTAGTTGCTAAGTTATAATATAAGGCTGAACAAATAACTAGGTTTAATCTCTCTTTTTCTGCTTATTATTCATAAGTAAAACATGATTAAATCAGTTTTCAACAATTAAAATTGCATGATTTAACCCCTTAAATATCAGGCTTTAAGAAGCAAAAGATTTTTCAAATTTTTTTTGTTTCAGTATTCTGGCAGTCACAACTAGAGATCAGCGAATTTTTCAAAAATTTGATTCGGCCGGTTCGCCGAATTTTTTTTGAAAAATTTGCTTCGGTACGAATTTATTCACGGCGAATCGCGTTAAAAAGCGGCTATTTCCCGGCTGCTGAGAGCCTTTATAGTGGTGTAGAACACTGTGCCTTGTAGTAACAGGCATAGGGAGTCTGCTTTGGTAGTGAAATAATACTGTGAGTCCGTATGACATGCTTCGCTCTTAGAATCACTGCACACTTCACTTATTAGGGCAGTCATGGGGGCCAAAACTGACCAAATAACTCAAGTGTGAACTCAGCCTTACAGGTCGATGTTAGCGCCAGGTATAAAGAACCGTGCAGAGTCCCAAGATCCTACTGTAGCGTGAAAGAGCGCACTCCTTTTACACCGTTATCAGCTGATTCCCCATAGATGTATACAGAAACTGTTCTATTAAACACCTATACATGTAGAGCCCCCCTAACAGAGTGGAGAGGGTGTCAGCAGTAAATTTGTGTTGACGTCACTGATTATTTTGCCCTTCCTCTGATCCGTCAGAACAATAACCCACAAAAAACGGATCCTGTCTGTGGAGCATACTCCTTCACTCAGTCAGCATTTGCTCAATAATCCATCAGTATTACTAATGCCCAAAAAAAAACAGGAGTGGATGTAAAACAGAGATGACACGTGAATGGAATATTTGCATGTCTTCTGTGTTTTCTACCCACTCCTGCTTTTGGCTACCAAATCATAAGCCAATTCTGATGGGACCATACAGGCCTTACAGCTGCTACACAGACAGGATCCATTGTGCATCTCATTTTTCCTTCCTTCTGACAGATCAGAAGAAAAGTCAAATAAATGATGATGTCCGCCAGGTCGAAAGGCAAAATAGTGGACCAGTTATGAAATGGGGAGGGTGGGAACAGCATGAGAAGTCCACAGAGTGGATCTATGACATAGTGGTGAGGTGGAAGCAGCATGAGGAGAACACAGAATGGCCCAATGACAGGGTCTGGAGTTGGCAGCAGTATGAGGAGGCCACTGAGTGACACAATGACAGAGTCTGGAGGTGGCGGCAGTATGAGGAGGTCACCGAGTGGCACAATGACAGAGCCTAGAGGTGGCGGCATCAGGAGAAAGCCACCGAGTGGCACAATGACAGAGTCTGGAGGTGGCAGATGCAGAAGCAGCTTCAGGAGAAGGTTACCGAGTGTCAAAATGACAGAGTCTAAAGGTGGTGGATGCAGCAGCAGCATCATGAGAAGGCCACCGAGTGGCACAATGACAGAGTCTTTAGATGGCAGCAGTATGATGAGGCCACCGACTGGCAAAATAAACGAGTCTGGAGGTGACAGCAGTATGAGGAGGCTACAGAGTGGCACAATGACAGTGTCTGGAGTTGGCAGCAGTATGAGGAGACCACCGAATGGCACAATCACTGAGTCTGGAGGTGGCAGCAGCATCAGGAAGTTGTCATTGTTTTCATGTACTTTTTGTATATTTGCTGTTTCATAATATATATTTTCCTCACACTTTCAGACGTCACACGACCTCACACGACATAATTCGGTCCATACAGCAAAAGGAGTTTTTCAGTCACCCATAATTTTTACTGAAAAAAAAACTCTTTGAAAGAGTGGCACAATGACAGAGTCTGTAGATGGCAGCAGCATGAGGAGACCACAGAGTGGCAAGGTGACATAATGTTGAGATGGCAGCAGCAGCAGCAGGATAGCACACAGTGGCAAGGTGACATAGTGTGGAGATGGCAGCAGCATGAGGAGACCACAGAGTGGCAAGGTGACATAGTTTGGAGGTGGCGGCAGCATCAGGAGACCACAGAGTGGCAAATTGACAGATTGTGGATATGGCAGCAGCATGAGGAGACCACAGAGTGGCAAGTGACATAATGTGGAGATGGCAGCAGGAGGATACCACAGAGTGGCAAGGTGACATAGTGTGGAAATGGCAGCAGCAGCATTAGGAGACCACAGAGTGGCAAGGTGACATAGTATGGAGATATGGCAGCAGCATGAGGAGGCCACAAAGTGGCAAGGTGACATAATGTGAGGATGGCAGTAGCAGCAGCAGCAGCAGCATCAGGAGAGCACAGAGTGGCAAGGTGACACAGTGTGGAGATGGCAGCAGCATGAGAAGGCCACAGAGTGGCAAGGTGACATAGTTTGGGGGTGGCGGCAGCATCAGGAGGCCATAGAGTGGCAAGGTGACATAGTGTGGATATGGCAGCAGCAGCATACCACAGAGTGGCAAGGTGACTTAGTGTGGATATGGCAGCAGCATGAGGAGACCACAGAGTGGCAAGGTGACATAAGGTGGAGATGGCAGCAGCAGCATGAGGAGGCCACAGAGTGGCAAAGTGACATAGTTTGGCGGTGGCGGCAGCATCAGGAGACCACAGAGTGGCAAGGTGACATAGTGTGAATATCGTAGCAGCAGCAGGATACCACAGAGTGGCAAGGTGACATAGTATGGAGATGGCAGCAGCATGAGGAGACTACAGAGTGGCAAGGTGACATAGTGTTGAGATGGCAGCAGCAGAATCAGCAGACCACAGAGTGGCAAGGTGACATAGTGTGGATATGGCAGCAGTATGAGGAGGCCACAGATTGGCAAGGTGACATAATGTGGAAATGGCAGCAGCAACAGGATACCACAGAGTGGCAAGATGACATAGTGTGGAGATAGCAGCAGCATGTGGAGACCACAGAGTGGCAAGGTGACATAAAATGGAGATGGCAGCAGCAGGATACCACAGAGTGGCAAGATGACATAGTGTGGAGATGGCAGCAGCATGAGGAGACCACAGAGTGGCAAGGTGACATAGTTTGGAGGTGGTGGCAGCCTGAGGAGACCACAGAGTGGCAAGGTGACATAGTTTGGAGGTGGCGGCAGCATCAGGAGGCCACAGAGTGGCAAGGTGACAGAGTGTGGAGATGGCAGCAGCATGAGGAGACCACAGAGTGGCAAGGTGACATAGTGTGTAGATGGCAGCAGCAACAGCATCAGTAGACCACAGAGTGTCTCTGGTGTGGGAGTGGTTTATGTTGCCCTATAGTTTTTCAGATTCATATTGTATGGGGCATATTATCTGGTCATTTACATCGGTGCACGAAGCGTCATTGAGTATTATCCTGTTGAAATAATAAATAATAATATTTTGGTAACCCATAGCAACATTGGGTTTTCCTTATATCTGTAACATGCTCTTCATATGTGTCGATAATTTTTTTGGTTGTTATACACTTCAAGAGGCCTGATATATACACACTATTTTTCTTATCATATGTATTTGACTCTCTGGTTTAAGGATTCCCACTTTCAATGTGTCATTTTAATGATTTGGTCAAGGTAATACCAATGCTGTGTAAGGGACTGGGCACCCTCCACACAATATTGCATTGTCCTGTGGGTTGGGTGCATTAGCGTTTCATCACTGCTGCATCTCTCGAGATGTCACACCTGCTTGCGGAACGCATGTTGCGTTCCATTGTTTTGAGCGTGACTTTACTTCCTGGTGGAGTGCATTTGCGTTCCACTGACAGGATGTCCGGGACTGGAGCTGCATGTTTATCAGGCGTGCGCTCCATTCCCCGGATGTTCCACAACCCCTTGCACTATAAATCAGATGTGCGACCCGATATGGTGCTGGACATCCATATCGAGGTGGACCACGTCGCTATCGCCTATGGCAGATGAACATCCACTGTACACTTGAGAGGTCCTTGTGACCAGCAGTTTTCTTGGATCGGACTTATTGCGGCCTCTTAAAGGGGTTTTACTATCTCGCAGATTAATCCTCTCCTGCAGCCTGACTGCTGTACAGTTCCTGGGTTCTTGCTTTTGAGGCTGGGCGGATCTAGGCAGCTTGATTGCTGGGCGGCCACGCCTCCTTATGACATCACCCCCATTCCTGCTCGTTCATGTAGCTACCGTAGTATGAGTCATCAGCCTGCAGTGTGATGTTGCCCAACCAATCAGAGATCACCTTTCTTCTCTCTCTCTGAACGTCTTCTCGCTGCAGGTCAGTCTCCGATGTCCGTGCTGCAAACAGAGCATGTGCGGCTCAGTTTTAGACGCGGCCATCAGAATAAAACTTTGCGCATGCACGGCCTCCCGGCGGCGTGCGCGTTCATGTTATCAATGAGCAGCCGGCCAGGGGAAAGAAGTGCTTCTTCTGCACATTTTATCAAGAAAGGTGGGAATTTGCTAATAGATCATATTTGCAAAAATTATCACGGGCACATCAGTAACAAATTAAATTATGATGATTGTGATGGGAATACCCCTTTAAATAGACCCTCAGCAATGTTGTTGAGCACTGTAGGGATACTTCATATACTTAAGGCCAGCAATTGAATACATGTACCGAGCTTAGATATGTACCGGGCTTCATCTATATATACAGTTGCAAGAAAAAGTATGTGAACCCTTTGGAATGATATGGATTTCTGCACAAATTGGTCATAAAATGTGATCTGATCTTCATCTAAGTCACAACAATAGACAATCACAGTCTGCTTAAACTAATAACACACAAAGAATTAAATGTTACCATGTTTTTATTGAACACACCATGTAAATATTCACAGTGCAGGTGGAAAAAGTATGTGAACCCTTGGATTTAAAAACTGGTTGCACCTCCTTTGGCAGCAATAACTTCAACCAAACGTTTCCTGTAGTTGCAGATCAGACGTGCACAACAGTCAGGAGTAATTCTTGACCATTCCTCTTTACAGAACTGTTTCAGTTCAGCAATGTTGTCACGGCAGACAGGATACAAGATACACAGGATATAACAAACAAGTGTCTAGGCAAGAAGCTGAGGAATGGGGTCACCTCCTGACAAATCCCTACCAGCTCTCCCTAGACTGCTATGCTCACATTCAGACCCTGAAGGTGGGAATGAATGTGTCCTCGTGCCTGGGCTGAAGATTCCCTAGAATCCCTAAGATGATGAAAGGGGGAAAGAGACAGCCTTCTCCCTCAGACCTGGAGGGGGCAGGCGTCTCTCTAACAGCCTAGACAGACAACCACAATAAAACAAAACCAACTTATCTTTTGCTGAGCAGGAACAGCCAATCCTTCCTTCCTCTGAACCAGACAGAAGCTATAACCCGCCCAGGACACTGAGAGTGGGCGTAATTTAAACTCTTACCAATAACCCCACCCAGTGCACCTGAAGGGAGGCGGATACAGCTCCACTTCAAAACAATAACAAAAGGCTACACATGTGCTGCTAACCTAGCAGACCTCCGCACATGACCTGAGCAGGGCATGACAGTACCCCCCCCTTCTATGGGTGGCCTCCGGACACCACGGCCCAACTTTATCCGGGTGGGATCTGTGAAAAGCCCTCACTAGTCGTCTGGCATTAACATCCACAGCCGGAACCCACATCCTCTCCTCAGGGCCGTATCCCCTCTAGTGTACCAGATACTGAAGGGAACCCCGAAGAACTCTTGAGTTGAGAACCCTGGAGATCTCGAACTCTAAATTTCCATCAACCAGAACAGGGGGAGGAGGAAATGGCGATGGTTCCACCGGTTTCACATATTTCTTTAGTAAAGACTTGTGGAACACATCATGGATCCTCCAAGTCTGCGGAAGATCCAGACGAAACGCTACTGGATTGACCACCGCTGATATTTTGTAAGGTCCAATAAATCTTGGACCCAGTTTCCAAGATGGTACTCTCAGTTTAATATTGAATGCCAAGCCGAGAGCAGAACGCCCTCCAAAACCTGGAGACAAACTGCGTGCCCCTATCAGAAACCACATCCGAGGGAATGCCATGCAATTTCACGATATTATCCACAAAAATCTGAGCAAGAGTCTTGGCATTAGGCAGACTGGCTAACGATACAAAGTGAGCCATTTTACTAAAACGGTCAACAACCACCAAAATTACTGTTTTCCCGGAGGAACTCGGCAGATCCGTAATAAAGTCCATAGACAAGTGTGTCTAAGGACGAGACGGAATAGACAAAGGAAGAAGTGAACCAGCAGGTCGAGTCTGAGCAACCTTTGACCGTGCACAGGTTTCACAAGCTGCTACGTAATCCTCCACACTCTTACGTAACCTGGGCCACCAGAACCTCCGGGACACAAGATCAAAGGTGGAGTTACCCCCAGGATGTCCAGCAAGGACAGTATTGTGATGTTCCTTGAATATCTTGTATCGCAGTCCATCAGGAACAAACAACCTCCCTGGGGGACAAGAACCAGGAGCCCCCTCCTGGGCTCCCAACACCTCCATCTCCAATTCGGGATACAGAGCGGAGACCACCACCCCATCAGCCAAAATCGGAGCAGGATCCTCTGAATCACATCCCCCAGTAAAACTGCGAGACAACGCATCAGCCTTGACGTTTTTAACCCCCGGACGAAAAGTAAAATTGAACCTGGTAAAGAACAGTGACCATCTGGCCTGTCTAGGATTCAGACGCTTGGCAGATTGCAGGCAAGCCAAATTCTTATGATCCGAATATACAGTAACGGAATGAGACGCCCCCTCCAACCAGTGACGCCATTCCTCAAAGGCCAATTTGATGGCCAGAAATTCCCTATTTCCTACATCATAATTCCTCTCGGCGACCGAGAGCTTCTTGGGAAAAAAATCACACGGAACCCATTTGCCAGGGGATGAACCCTGCGACAGCACTGCTCCAACCCCCACCTCTGATGCATCAACCTCCACCACGAATGGCTAAAACACATCGGGCTGCACCAGAATGGGAGCAGACGCAAAACATTCCTTAATAGCCAAAAAGGCCTGCAATGCCTCATCTGACCAGACAGAGACATCGGCGCCCTTCTTAGTCATATCGGTCAGAGGTTTCACAATGGTAGAATAGTTCAAGATAAATTTTCTATAATAATTAGTAAACCCCAAAAACCGCATCAAAGCTTTCTGATTCTCCGGTCGGTCCCATTCCAGAACCGCCCAGACCTTTTCGGGATCCATACGAAAACCAGAGTCAGAAAGCAGATATCCCAGAAACGGAAGCTCCTGCACAGCAAATACACTGTAAAGGGGTTCCAAAGGTGCACTCGGTCCCCCATTACCCGCAGACCTGTTGCTTAGCTTTGAGAATGAGGATCTGTGTTTGACCTCATTCCCAGGGCGGCTTTACTAGCTGGGTGGCTCCCTGCTCCTAGTCTGCCTTGAGCGCCGAGCTGATCACTCGGTGCTCGACTGGTTGGTCTGTCGGTCATGTGACGCTGGCCACGTCACATGACCCTCACTCCGCACTATTAATACAGGCAGCCTGCTGGCCACAGGTTGCCTGTTAATTTAGGTTCCACCTGTGATTTGGTCTTTCCTGGCGTACTTACCTCCTGCTGAATTCCTGACGATCCTCTGCCTGCTCCTTGTGTACTTTGCTGCTATCCTGGTATTCTGACCCCGGCCTCCTCCTGACGTTCCTCTGCTGACTCCTTTGGTACTTCACGTCTCTCCTGGTATTTATGACCCCGGCTTCTCCTGACAATTCTCTGCTTGCTCCATTTGTACTTTATAGCTTTCCTGGTATTGACTCGGTCCGTTCACGTCCTGTTGTTTGTCTGTCTGTCATCTCTGCACTTATTCCAAGTTAGTGATTGCCGTCCAGTTGTCCCCTGTCATTAGGACTCGCGAGGCAAGTAGGCAGGGCCAGGGGTAAGGGTGGAGCGCAGTGGTCACTTCCCTCCCCCCTGTGTGTACGCGACCGTTACACACACATTTCTCCAATTTGGCATATAATTTATTCTCCCAAAGCATCGTCAAAACCTGTCTCACGTGATCCTGATGAGTCTTCAGATCAGGAGAGTAAATTAGAATGTCATCCAAGTAAACTATCACGAACCTCCCCACAAAATGATGGAAAATGTCATTGACGAATTGCTGAAATACCGCTGGTGTGTTAGTTAACCCAAAAGGCATAACCAGATTCTCGAAATGACCCAATGCGTATTGAAGGCCGTTTTCCACTCATCCCCTTCCTTGATTCTGATCAGATTGTAGGCCCCTCTTAAATCCAACTTGGAGAACACCTTGTCTCCAACAATCTGATCAAAAAGATCGGAGATCAAAGGAAGGGGATACGGATCACGGACCGTAATACGGTTCAATTCCCGAAAATCCAAACAAGGTCTCAGTGATCCATCCTTTTTCTTTACAAAGAATAAACCCACTGCCACCGGAGTCTTAGATGGTCTAATATGACCTTTTGCCAAACTCTCAGCAATATACTTCCGCATGACCTCTCTTTCAGGTTGAGAAAGATTGTAAAGCCGAGACTTTGGCAACTTAGCTCCAGGGATGAGATTAACTGGACAATCATAGTCACGATAAGGGGGCAATTCCTGAGCCCCACCCTCCGAAAAGACATCCGCAAAATCTGAGAGATACTGAGGTAAAGCCGTAGTAAACACACCAGAGATAGATGTGCCAAGACAATTGTCCGAACAAAATTCACTCCAACCAATGATCTGTCTTGCTTGCCAATCTATAATTGGGTTATGTTTTGTCAACCACGGTAACCCTAAGACTATAGGAGCGGGCAAGTCCTTCATGACAAAACAAGACATGATCTCAACATGTGAATCACCCACCCTTAACAGAATACCATGAGCAATATGAGTGAGACTCCTTTGAGAAAGAGGGGAAGAATCAATTGCGAAAACCGGAATCTCTCTTTCTAAAGTGCAAGTACTTAGACCCAGATTTTGAAGAAAAAGAAAATCAATAAGGTTTACCCCAGCACCACAGTCAATGAATACTTCAACTTCTTGAGTCTAGCACCACCATAGCTGGAAGGAGAAAACAAGTATTACAGGGAGCTTGCATACCTGCTTGCTCTACCACCCCATTCACACTACCAAGAGTCAGGGATGTTTCTTTTTTCTCTTTAAATAAACTTCTTTGTGATTTTTTTCTCATCAACATGCAGTTTAACAAAAGGACAAGCAAAAATAAAATGACCAATTTTTCCACAGTAGTAACATAGTTTATGCAACCTCCTAGAGTTCCTACTACCAGAACGGATAGATACCTGACCCAACTGCATGGGTTCCTCCCCTACCCCAGAGTTACATGTCATATCACCCTGGGAGCAGGTGAGCCGAAACCACTCACAGAAGGGATCCCTTGCGCGGAGGGAACCTTACACCTCTCTCTAATATGTCTATCTAACCGTACTGCCAAAGACATAGCATTCTCCAATGTATCCGGGTACTCATGAAAAGCTAGGGCATCTTTCAATCTCTCTGATAACCCCTGACAAAACTGACTACGTAACGCAGGGTCATTCCACTCTGACTCAGTAGCCCATCTCCTAAACTCAACGCAGTAAGCCTCTGCAGTATGTTCACCTTGCAATAAATTACGCAATTTAGATTCTGCCATCGAGACCCGATCTGGATCATCATAAATTAATCCCAAGGCTCTAAAAAATTCTTCCACCGACCGGAGGGCCAGAGAACCGGACGGCAGAGAAAAGGCCCAGGATTGCGCGTCCCCTTTAAGCAGGGAAATGATTATCCCTACCGTCTGACTCTCATCACCAGACGAAGATGGACGCAGCTGAAAATACAACTTGCATGACTCTTTAAAGCGGATAAAGTCATCCACACCCCCTGCAAATCTATCAGGGAGAGCGACTTTAGGCTCCCCATAAATTTGACTCCCTCCTATTGCACCTGATGCCAGAGCATTCTGACACCGTCTGACCAAATTACGCAGATCCGCAACCTCTAGGGATAATCCCTGCATGCGATCAAGTAGAGCATCAATTGACTCCATCTCAAAACAGCTGAGAAATGGCAGACAAAGTAATGGCGGGTTATAATGTCACGGCAGACAGGATACAAGATACACAGGATATAACAAACAAGTGTCTAGGCAAGAAGCTGGGGAATGGGGTCACCTCCTGACAAATCCCTACCAGCTCTCCCTAGACTTCTATGCCCACATTCAGACCCTGAAGGTGGGAATGAATGTGTCCTCGTGCCTGGGCTGAAGATTCCCTAGAATCCCTAAGATGGTGAAAGGGGGAAAGAGGCAGCCTGCTCCCTCAGACCTCGAGGTGGCAAGCGTCTCTCTAACAGCCTAGACAGACAACCACAATAAAACAAAACCAACTTATCTTTTGCTGAGCAGGAAAAGCCAATCCTTCCTTCCTCTGAACCAGACAGAAACTATAACCCGCCCAGGACACTGGGAGTGGGCGTAATTTAAACTCTTACCAATAACCCCACCCAGTGCACCTGAAGGGAGGCGGATACAGCTCCACTTCAAAACAATAACAAAAGGCTACACATGTGCTGCTAACCTAGCAGACCTCCGCACATGACCTGAGCAGGGCATGACAAATATTCTTGGGATGTCGGGTGTGAATCGTTTTCTTGAGGTCATGCCACAGCATCTCAATCGAGTTGAGGTCAGGACCCTGACTGGGGCACTCCAGAAGGTGTATTTTCTTCTGTTTAAGCCATTCTGTTGTTGATTTATTTCTATGCTTTGGGTCGTTGTCCTGTTGCAACACCCATCTTCTGTTGAGCTTCCGCTGGTAGACAGATGGCCTTAAGTTATCCTGCAAAATGTCTTGATAAACTTGGGAATTCATTTTTCCTTCGATGATAGGAATCCGTCCAGGCTCTGACGCAGCAAAGCAGCGCCAAACCATGATGCCCCCACCACACTTCACAGTTGGGATGAGGTTTTGATGTTGGTGTGCTGTGCCTCTTTTTCTCCACACATAATGTTGTGTGTTTCTTACAAACAATTCAACTTTGGTTTCATCTGTCCACAGAATATTTTGCCAGTACTGCTGCGGAACATCCAGGTGCTCTTGTGCAAACTGTAAACGTGCAGCAATGTTTTTTTTGGACAGCAGTGGCTTCCTCTGTGGTATCCTCCCATGAAATCCATTCTTGTTTAGTGTTTTACGTATCGTAGATTCGCTTACAGGGATGTTAGGATATGCCAGAGACTTTTGTAAGTCTTTAGCTGACACTGTAGGATTCTTCTTCACCTCATTGAGCAGTCTGCGCTGTGCTCTTGCAGTCATCTTTACAGGACGGCCACTCCTAGGGAGAGTAGCAGCAGTGCTGAACTTTCTCCATTTATAGACAATTTGTCTTACCATGGACTGATGAACAGAAAGGCTTTTGGAGATACTTTTATAACCCTTTCCAGCTTTATGCAAGTCAACAATTCTTAATCGTAGGTCTTCTGAGAGCTCTTTTGTGCGAAGCATCATTCACATCAGGCAATGCTTCTTGTAAAAAGCAAACCCAGAACTGGTGTGTGTTTTTTATAGGGCAGGGCAGCTGTAACCAACACCTCCAATCTCATCTCATTGATTCAACTCCTCCTCCCACTGTCACAACTGCTGCTTTTTTAGGCCAACCCCCACCGAATACCTATGCGCTAAGGGACCGCCAGTTAACCCAGTCTCATGTCAACAGAAAATAGATACGTTATCTACACAAAATACCTTAATCATGAACTTAACAGGGAAAGTCCTGTCTGAGGATGAGATATCTATATTAAGAAAAGGACTCACCTATGTACCAACCACGAGATTTGACTGGTTTGACTGGATTAAGGATATACAACTTTTCACTAGGAAATTACGCTGGCATAAAATTTTTGTAACATCAGACAAAAAGAGATGTCAGGAATTAGGTGTAGAAATGGGGGATTTAGAGGGCATCGACACCCTTGTACATCTTCTAGAGGAAAGTGAACGACCCAATGGACAGGGCCCCTTTACCACCTTGAGAAACAAAAGTGTCAAAATGCCACCCAAAACTTTGAATGATGCAAACATAGACATCTTCTTAAAGTCAGTTACACGGGATCTAGAAAAAATAGTTTATACTACCTCTGAAATAAACTATACCCGGGCAGAAATGACAGCCCTGCAAAACCTCAGCACAAACAGGGACATCATAATTAAGTCATCGGATAAGGGGGGGAACATTGTTGTCCTTTCATTACAACAATATAGAGACATGTGCCTCTCCTTAGTTTCAGCCGAAAACAGTTATATAGTCCTTAGGGGGGACCCAACTGACAAATTTCAGACAGAACTATCTCAGATTTTACAAGAGGGTTTAGAAAATAAATGTATAGACCGGAAAGAATTTGAATATTTGCTATCTACCACCCCAAAAATAGCAACTTTCTATGGACTCCCAAAAATACACAAGGGGACAAGTCCCCTAAAAGGACGCCCCATAGTGTTGGGGATTGAGAGCCTAACCCATCATGCCGGTGTATACATTGATAAAGTTTTACGTCCCTTTGTGTCCACACTCCCTTCATACTTACGGGATACGACGGACCTACTGCAAAGAGTTGAAGGTGTTAACACAGAACCTGACAGCTGGTTCGCCTCAATAGACGTAGAAGCCCTCTACACCTCAATTCCTCATAACAAGGGCTTATCAGCAGTCAAATATTTTTTAGACTCTAGATCGATGGACCTGTACTAACACAACCAATTTACCCTTCAACTTCTACATTTTGTCTTGACACACAACTACTTCATATTTGAAGATCGCTTCTACCACCAGCTCAGGGGCACCGCGATGGGTAGCCCCTGTGCACCTACTTATGCAAATCTGCTCCTGGGCTGGTGGGAGGACACGGTTGTATTCTCTGAATCTATGTTACCCTGGACCAGATTCATTACACTCTGGTCCAGATTCATAGACGATATTTTACTTCTTTGGTCAGGGACAGTCAGTGAGTTTCAACAATTTATGGACACACTTAATTCTAACCATATTGGATTATTCTTCACCTCTGAAATACATCGCAACACCATCAATTTCCTGGATGTTTGTCTAGAAAGAGACGAACATAACTACATTAAGACGACCCTCTTTAGAAAGAAGACTTCGACTAATAGTCTTCTACGTTGGGATAGCTTTCATCCTACCCCTCTTAAAAGGGGCATCCCAAAGGGTCAGTTTTTAAGAGTTCGGAGAAATTGTTCAGAAAATAAAAATTTCACACACAAAGC
Source organism: Bufo bufo (assembly GCF_905171765.1). Classification (NCBI taxonomy): domain Eukaryota; kingdom Metazoa; phylum Chordata; class Amphibia; order Anura; family Bufonidae; genus Bufo; species Bufo bufo. Next base: position 271,042,452 of record NC_053394.1, on the reverse strand, counting down.
ATCTAAGCTCTTTGAACGGTTCAAACAGAGGGGTTACCCAAGTCCATGCCTTTATGAAGCGTGGGATTGGGCTAACTCAAGGGATCGCACTGCCCTACTACAACCGCAAATTAAGAAAACGAACCTTCAAGATCCAATTAGAATTAGTGGAACTTTTGACTCAGAATCCCAACAAGTTCGAGACATCTTAAATCGTTACTGGTCTCCATTAAAGACAGATCCTGACCTAACTCATGTATTATCTGAAAACCCGGCTATTACCTATAGACGTGGACGCAATGTAGGTGACACATTGGTCCACAGTCACTTTGAGTCCCCAGAAAAAAGTACGTGGTTGTCTAATAGACAGATGGGCACTTTTAAGTGTGGCAAATGCAAAGCATGTACATTCATAGCTTCAGGAAAAACCTTTACGAACAGCCTGGAAGATCGGACATTTTATGCCCGTAGCTTTGCCAATTGTAATACCTCTGGGATCATATATATGGCTCAATGTGACTGTGGACTCAAATATATAGGTAAAACCAAAAGGATGTTCAAAAAGCGAATCCTTGAACACATCGGGGATATTCGCAATAAACGGGACAAACCTATATTAAGACATGTATGGACTAATCATGCAGAATCTACTAAAACTATTAATTTTTTTATGATTGAGGTATTAAAAATGTCTAAAAGAGGTGGGAGAGAAATTGCTAAAACAAAAAGAATCCAGGTGGATCTTCAGGTTAAACACTGTCACACCAGCTGGATTAAATGAGTGCATAGACTTTGCGTGTTTCATATAAGACGTCCTCTCTATCTTTTAGGATCAATACATCTTCTATATAGCACAACATTTGTTGATTGGGAGGTAAACCCCTCCACATTTGATCCTTATTATGTATTTGCCAGTCACCCTTTAAGAATTCAATCAATTCATCAATTGGTTACATATATACTAATTTATCAGCCTGGGATACCAAATTAGCCACATATCTATATATCTGTATCTGGCTACATCAATAAGATTATATTCATGTGTATTTGTCTCTTATTAAAATATAATACACTAAGGTAGCCATAATATTTGAATATTTCACCCTAGTTAGCTAAAATTGATTCTCGTCCCGTTTCCCCATAATGGCTCGGTTAAACAGTCATGTGACCGGCACACTGGTCACGTGGTGGCGTCTGATGTCAGACGCTACCTGGCCTGATATCCATAGTGAATCACCCGGTCACGTGCCGGCGTCTGACCTCACCCGGTCACGTGCCGGCGTCTGACGTCAGACGGCACACGGCACCAACATCACGTGGGTGTCCCACGTCACCTGATACCCGGAAGGAACCTTTAAAAGGTAAAAACGCCGGCAATACCATGCTGCTCTACCTGCCGGACGCCATCGTGCTTCAGTGTCATCATGATGCCTCCACCGATACTGGCCTCCTAACTTTCGGACATCACCAACGGCCCATCTGTTTAGCCACTAAGGGAACGCAAGTACCGCTATCCATATCAGTATTATCTGTTTGATACCAGTCCACACTGTATACTGATAACTGACGTTGTATCATTCATGTGGATCGGTAATCTCCGCAGAACTGACCAAATAATTATCACTGTTATGCCACAGGCATCGGGTGTATCTGTATCTTATTACTCCTGATGCAATTTAGGCATATTCATTTATTGGATCGGTGGAAATAAATAGGTACTGTTTCATTCTACTTGATTGTGGGCTATATACTTATATATATATATATATATATATATATATAATTTGGTATACCCCAGTTTGGCTCTAGCTTGGAGCACGAGACATTGGGGTTATTTTAGGTCACTTCTAAATATCAGTGCCTAGACTATATCTGCATGTCCAATGTCTCCTGCCACAGTAACTGGCTTGATAATTTCCTAAATTGATTGACCAGTCAGTTAGCTGGTAGCTAATTTTTATCATATGTTCCAATGATTTTCTCACCATCATAAAAGAGAGAAAAATAGAAAAATAAATAAATTTATGTGTATATAGTAATATCTGAAGTGCTCAGGTGATAGGTACTCTATGGTCAAATATGTCCCCTGATGAGCCTGACACCAACCAGGCGAAACGCGTAGGGACGGTATTGGACATTCTTATTAACTAAATTTTCTATTACTTGATACTATTTACTTCATCAATTAGGGTGATCTCTGTCACTACTTCTGGGTATTTATATTCATTTATTATTTTCTGTGTGTAGAATAGCCTAGGTCTCCTGATAGGGCATCCTATTCCATAGGTTATCCTCCCCTTGTTAGAGTCCATCCAGGGATATTAGGAGGCACGAGAAACGGGTTTGCCCCTATCGGGGTGGCTATTCCGTATCTAGGCAGGGCTGCTACACTAGGGCCAGAAATAGGGATACTGCCCCCATTAGGCCCCAATAGCATCTCCTAACCCTTCCGCAAACACCTTGCAAGGGAACAGCAACCTGACCCTAGATTTTGATTTTCTTTTTCTTATTATCAATTATTTATAATTATAAGGGTGTATTGACTGAGTGTGGTTTAAAGCAGAGATCCTTGAAAGTTAAGTACTTGCATTATAGTACTGGCATTTAAAACCCTTTTTCTTTCTCTGCTTGGTTAAGGGGAGTGGCTTGTGCTTCCAGGTGCTATAAATTAAACCACTGAACTCTCCCAGATCTTGCTCTACATGAGACTTGCTGTACCTAGTGGCTGCTGATTAAGTTGAGTTTAAAGAACCGGAGTTTAGGACAAGAAGCAAGAAACTAAGTTTTGATAGAATTTCCTTGTGTGTTGTTGGCTTAATTCTAGCTAGTCCACCAACTACAGCAGACAGGGTCTAATTCTAACTCATATTTATTGTTTTCCTACTTTAATGTTCATCCCCATTTAAACATGTGTTCGATGGACAATGCCACTAAGTGTGTGTCCTGTGCAATATGTATGCATGCCTTTCGAGGGTGAATACAATTGCACTAGATGCAATCATGTGTCATATTTGGAAGCCCAGATCTTGGATCTAAATAATCCGCTTGAAATACTTAGAGGCATTGTAGACCTGGAGAGAGGCTTAGACCTCACTGTGCAGACACTGACTGAGGTCAGGGAAATGGAGGCGGAGGAGGAGGGCTAGATCAGGAATATGAGGTAAGCAGTTGGATTAATGTAGGAAGAAGGGGTAGAGGGAAAAGTGCCAGGGAGGCTAGTCCTGAGCAGGCACGCCCTAGTAAATATTCCTGTTTGGCTGATATTAGGGACGAAAGGCCAGGTCCAGCAACATAGCAGCAGGGCGTTTCTCATAGCAACCATGAGGATGACCGCTGCAGGAAGGATGGGAAAAGAAGTGCAGCAAAGGGTTCGGCATATTACGGATCGGATTGACAGATTGCTGGGTGGGGCTAGGGAAGTCCCGGCGGTCATGGTACACATAGGCACCAATGACAAAGTCAGTGGAGATGGAAGGTCCTTAAAAACGATTTTAGGGAACTAGTGGAGAAGCTCAAGACCAGGACCTCCAAGTGTTTTCAGAAATACTACCAGTGCCACGAGCGTCACCAGAGAGACAACAGGAGCTTAGGGAGTTAAATAAGTGGCTCAGAAGCTGGTGCAGGAAGGAAGTGTTTGGATTAATGGAGAACTGGGCCAACTTCTCGGTCAGTTACAGGCTCTACAGTAGGGACAGGCTGCATCTTAATGGGAAGGGTGCAACTGCCCTAGGGAAAAAAAATGGTTAGACGGCTGGAGTAGCTTTTAAACTAGGATCTGGGGGGTGGGGGGTAGGAGGTCATACTAATAAGGGGGTAGATAGTGTAGATAGAGAGTGGGTTATAGAAGGGGGCTGTGGTTAGCGAGGAAAATAGGGAGAAGACTGGGCATAACTATACATTTATGAAAAAAAGAACTGCTGGTAACAAGAACCTGTTACATACAAAAATCAACCAAGGCAACAAAAAAATCCTGGATATTAACTTTACAGGTAATAGTAATTAAATTTTTTTTTTTTACAAATGGCAGAAGTCTAGCTAGAAAAATGGGGGAGCTGGAGGCTATTGTACTAGAAGAACACATAAATGTAGTCGGTGTGGCTGAGACATGGTTGGACTCTTCGCATGACTGGGCTGTTAATATTGAGGGTTTTACACTATTTAGGAAAGACTGGGTCAATAGAAAAGGTGGTGGTGTGTGCCTGTATGTGAGGAGTGATCTGAAGACAAGTGTGAAAGAGGCAATTGTGGGTGCAGATGGTGAGGATGTGGAAACCTTATGGGTGGGAGTTCAAAGGGATATAAACATTGAAAAAAATAATACTTGGTGTAATCTATTGACCCCCTAACATCACAGAATAGATAGAAACGCAACTGTATAACCTAATAGAGCGGGCAGCATAGGCTGGTACAGTGGTCATAATGGGAGATTTTACCTTCCCAGATATTAACTGGGCTCATGGTTCTGCCTCAACTGCAAAGGGGAGAAAATTCCTCAACTTGCTGCAGGACCACTTTATGGGTCAGTTTGTAGAAGCTCCCACTAGGGGCGATGCTCTGTTGGATCTGGTAATTTCTAATGATACAGAGCTTGTTGGTAATGTTACTGTTTGATAAACACTAGGTAATAGTGACCACAATATAATTATATTCCCCCTAAACTATAAATAGCAAACTCTGTCAGGCAGAGCAAAGACACTGAACTTCAAAAAGGCTAATTTCCCTGGATTGAGGGCAGCATTTCAGGGCATAGACTGGGAGCAGCTACTGTCACAAAATAATACTGAGGATAAATGGGAGAGCTTCAAATCCACATTGAGTAATTGAACTAAAAAATGTATCCCTTTAGGTAACAAGTATAAACGGCTAAAATTAAACCCCCCATGGCTTACAGCTACTGTAAAAAGGAAAATAAAAGACTAAAAGAGAGCATTTAAAAAATACTAATCTGAGGGGTCAGCTATAGTGTTTGAAGATTACAAAGGGCTTAATAAAATCTGTGAAAAGGAGATAAAACTAGCAAAAATACAAAACGAACAGCAGGTAGCAAAAGAGAGCAAAACAAATCCCAAAAAATTCTTTAAATATATAAACGCTAAAAAACCTAGGTCTGAGCAGGTAGGTCCACTAAATAATTGTAAAGGGGGGTAGTCACTACTTGTAAAGGGGGGTAGTCAGATAAGGAAAAAGCAGAGTTGTTTTTTTAGCTCTGTATATACAAAAGAAGAGAAAGGAGCTGATATCTGTGGCGCCGGGGCTGTTAGTACATCCAGTGATATACTCAATTGGCTAACTGTAGATATGGTCCAAGAGAAGTTAAGTAAATGTAACAAGGTAAATGTGAACAAGGCTCCGGGTCCAGATGGATTACACCCAAGAGTGCTGAAAGAGCTCAGTTCAGTCATTGCTGTGCCCCTGTTTATAATTTTTAAAGATTCTCTAGGTACTGGTACAGTGCCAAGTGATTGGCGCAAGGCAAACGTGGTGCCCTTATTCAAAAAAGGATCAAGGTCCTTCACAGGTAATTATAGACCAGTTAGTTTAACTTCTGTTGTGGGAAAAATGTTTGAAGGACTCTTAATTAGTGCTCTCATTAAGAGAAACAAAATAAGAGTATTGCAGGTTTGATACCTTTTAATGGCTAACAAAAATAGAAGTAATTATAAGTGGTGCTATAGTCCTTTTGAACACTTTGGACTATGTAGAAGAAGCACACCGACAACTCACAGACACACAATACTATATCAAAATGGAGGGAGACCCAACTCAGAAATATTTTAAAGAGTTGAAAAAGGTCATCAGGGGTCTTCCTGCAGGATCCACGCAACTTTTAAACTTGGTACCCGAGAATCCCAGGATCGGAGTATTCTACACAAAGCAGGGAATCCACGGAGACCTATCATTTCAGGTGTGGGAACCCTCACTGAAAAAATCTCAGGTTGGATAGAGGGCATCCTCAAACCATTAGTGAGGAACACAAAAAGTTATCTACAGGACACCACTGACTTATTGAACTAACTGTCCCCTCCCTAAAGGCACAATCTTCGCAACCATGGATGTGGAATTCTTGTATTCGAATATCCTGCACAATGATGGATTAACTGCTTGCCGAGTATACTTGGAGGCGAATGGGATCGTCTCAGAGTCTGTACTACAACTGACCAAATTCATGCTCACTCACAACTATTTCTCTTTTGACAAGGAGATATATTTACAGTGCACTGGGACCGCCATGGGCAGTAAAATGGCACCACAATATGCAAATCTCTTCATGGCAAAACTGGAAAATGACTTTTTGGTATCCTGCCTCAAAAAACCCTTGGCCTACTTCCGTTTCATTGATGACATCCTAATAATCTGGACCGACTCTGAACATGAACTGATAAAATTTCATAAACAATTCAACAAATTCCATCCCACCATAAACCTGACCCTCAACTATTCACACACAGAAGTCAGCTTTCTGGACACCACCATAAAATTTGGTGGTGTCCAGACATCCCTGTATCGGAAACCTATTGATCAGCCTACATACCTCAAAGGGGACAGCTTCCACCCCAAACATATTAAAAAGTCCATCATATATAGTCAAGCCGTCAGATATAACCGAATCTGCTCCAGCCCATCAGACAGGGATGAGCATTTACAAACACTGAAAAGGACATTTTTACACCAGGGCTATCATCCTGCTTCAATTGAAGATCAGATCACAAGAGCCACCAAGATTCCCAGAAGTCAACTTATCCAATACAATGAAAAGAAACAGAACCAGCGTGTACCTCTGGTTGTGACCTACAACCCACAACTAGAGGTACTGATAAAAACTGCCCAAAAATTACATCATGTCCTACGTAAGGATTAACGACTAAAAACAATCTTCCCAGTTCCCCCTTTACTAGCTTACCGACAACCTCCAAATCCAAGGAACATTGTGATCAGATCAAGTATGTACCACAGAAAAAGGAACCCATCCCTGTAAGAAGATGCAAAACCTGTTCCCATATAATGACAACAGATAAGATCCGGATCCCCAACACACAGCAGGACTATAGGATCCCTGGGACATTCACATGTTCTACATCTAATGTTGTTTATCTGATTCTCTGCACTAAATGTCCTGTTGGAGGCCTCTACGTTGGAGAAACAGGACAGAGACTCAATGCAAGGATGAGGTCCCACCGCCACACAATTAAACAGAAGAAGCTACACTTTCCTGTGGCTAAGCATTTCTGTAGCTCAGGACACAATGAAGAACATATGAAAGTTCTCATATTAAAAGGCAACTTCAAATCCCAAAGAGCTAGAAGAATTTGGGAATACAAATTTATAACACTGCTTGACACTTTGAATACTGGACTGAATTTGTCCCCAGGATTTATGACACTACAAGATCTAAAGAATCTTTTATAGACATAGTCGGGCACAAGGTCTCTAAGATAACATCAATTTAGAGACCATAAAACTTTTACACCCCTTAGGCTACTTTCACACTAGCGTTCGGAGCGGGTCCGTCTGATGTTTCATCAGACGGATCCGCTCCTATATTGCAGACGTTTGCATCCGTTCAGAACGGATCCGTCTGCATTATAACTTAGAAAAATTTCTAAGTGTGAAAGTAGCCTTAGGGGATCCGTCCAGACTTTACATTGAAAGTCAATGGGGGCAGATCCGTTTGAAGATTGAGCCATATAGTGTCATCTTCAAACGGATCCGTCCCCATTGACTTACATTGTAAGTCTGGACGGATCCGCTCGCCTCCGCACGGCCAGGCGGACACCCGAACGCTGCAAGCAGCGTTCAGGTGTCCGCTCACTGAGCGGAGCGGAGGCTGAACGCTGGCAGACGGATGCATTCTCAGTGGATCCGCCTCCACTGAGAATGCATTAGGGCCGGACGGCTGCGTTCAGGGCCGCTTGTGAGCCCCTTCAAACGGAGCTCACGAGCGGACACCTGAACGCAGGTGTGAAAGTAGCCTTATCTGTAAGATAATTAAGGACTCATTCTCAAGATCTTTAATATGTTGTTCTGTTTTTTTTCTCAAATGTCTATTCATTCCCCGATGTCTCTGTTCTTATTGTATATACAGTCAGGTCCATAAATATTGGGACATCGACACAATAAAAAATTTTTGGGCTCTATACACCACCACAATAGATTTTAAATGAAACGAACAAGATGTGCTTTAACTGCACACTGTCAGCTTTAATTTGAAGGTATTTACATCCAAATCAGGAGAACTGTGTAGGAATTACAACAGTTTTCAAATGTGCCTCCCACTTGTTAAGGGACCAAAAGTAATGGGACAATTGGCTTTTCAGCTGTTCCATAGCCAGGTGTGTGTTATTCCCTCATTATCCCAATTACAATGAGCAGATAACAGGTCCAGGGTTCATTTCCAGTGTGCTATTTGCATTTGGAATCTGTTGCTGTCAACTCTCAAGATGAGATCCAAAGAGCTGTCACTATCAGTGAAGCAAGCCCTCAGTAGGCTGAAAAACAAAACAAACCCATCAGAGAGATAGCAAAAACATTAGGCGTGGCCAAAACAACTATTTGGAACATTCTTAAAAAGAAGCAACACACCGGTGAGCTCAGCAACACCAAAAGACCCGGAAGACCACTGAAAACAACTGTGGTGGATGACCGAAGAATTCTTTCCCTGGTGAAGAAAACACACTTCACAACAGTTGGCCAGATCAAGAACACTCTCCAGGAGGTAGGTGTATGTGTGTCAAAGTCAACAATCAAGAGAAGACTTCACCAGAGTGAATACAGAGGGTTCACCACAAGATGTAAACCATTGGTGAGCCTCAAAAACCGGAAGAGTTTGCCAAACGACATCTAAAAAAGCCTTCACAGTTCTGGAACAACATCCTATGAACAGATAAGACCAAGATCAACTTGTACCAGAGTGATGGGAAGAGAAGAGTATGGAGAAGGAAAGGAACTGCTCATGATCCTAAGCATAACACCTCATCAGTGAAGCATGGTGATGGTAGTCACGGCGTGGGCATGTATGGCTGCCAATGGAACTGGTTCTCTTGTATTTATTGATAATGTGACTGCTGACAAAAGCAGCAGGATGAATTCTGAAGTGTTTCGGCAATATTATCCGCTCATATTCAGCCAAATGCTTCAGAACTCATTGGACGGCGCTTCACAGTGCAGATGGACAATGACCCAAAGCATACTGCAAAAGCAACCAAAGAGTTTTTTAAGGGAAAGAAGTGGAATGTTATGCAATGGCCAAGTCAATCACCTGACCTGAATCCGATTGAGCATGCATTTCACTTGATGAAGACAAAACTGATGGGAAAATGCCCCAAGAACAAGCAGGAACTGAAGACCGTTGCAGTAGAGGCCTAACAGAGCATCACCAGGGATGAAACCCAGCGTCTGGTGATGTCTATGCGCTCCAGACTTCAGGCTGTAATTGACTGCAAAGGATTTGCAACCAACTATTAAAAAGTGAAAGTTTGATTTATGATTATTATTCAGTCCCATTACTTTTGGTCCCTTAACAAGTGGGAGGAATATATGCAAACTGTTGTAATTCCTACACCATTCACCTGATTTGGATGTAAATACCCTCAAATTAAAGCTGACAGTCTGCAGTTAAAGCACGTCTAGTTTGTTTCATTTTAAATCCATTGTGGTGGTGTATAGAGCCAAAAATGCTAGAATTGTGTTGATGTCCCAATATTTATGGATCTGACTGTATCTAGCAGCGAAAAAAAATTAATGGCCAATTCAATCACCTGACCTGAATCCGATTGAGCATGCATTTCACTTGCTGAAGACAAAACTGATGGGAAAATGCCCCAAGAACAAGCAGGAACTGAAGACCGTTGCAGTAGAGGCCTGACAGAGCATCACCAGGGATGAAACCCAGCGTCTGGTGAGGTCTATGCATTCCAGACTTCAGGCTGTAATTGACTGCAAAGGATTTGCAGCCAAGTATTAAAAAGTGAAAGTTTATGATTATTATTGTGTCCCATTACTTTTGGTCCCTCAACAAGTGGGAGGCACATATGCAAACTGTTTTAATTCCTACACCGTTCACCTGATTTGGATGTAAATACCCTCAAATTAAAGCTGACAGTCTGCAGTTAAATCACATCTTGTTCGTTTAATTTCAAATCCATTGTGGTGGTGTATAGAGCCAAAAATTTTAGAATTGTGTTGATGTCCCAATATTTATGGACCTGACTGTATATTGCTCTTTCTTCATATATTCTTGTAGTACGCCTGATGAAGGGACTGGTGATGTCTCGAAAGCTCGCTATGTAACATCATTACTTCTATTTTTTTTAGCCATTAAATGGTATCAAACATGCAATACTCTTATTTTGTTTCTCTTAATGAGAGCACTAAACTAGTTTTTTATTGGCTAACACGGTACCAGACTTTTTCCTTTTTCTTTCAAGGACTCTTAAGGGAGTATGTGACTATAAATAATATTATAAGTGACAACCTGCATAGGTTTACCAAGGACAGAAGTTGTCAGACTAACCTGATTTGTTTTTATGAAGAGGTGAGTAGTAGCTTGGACAGAGGGGCGTCTGTGGATGTAGTGTTTCTGGTCATAGTGATGGACGAAATCGGCCGGGATGGTTCGCGATCGCACAAACGCGATCAAATTTTCGCGAACCGCAATTTCGCGGCGTGCACAATTCACTTCAATGGCAGGCGAACCTGAAAAACCTTCAGCTCATATTTGCAGCCACCAAATACTTAGTAGAAGTGTACAAATAGTCCGACAACATGGACAGTGACATACTAGAGGGGGACAAATATTCCAACAAAAAATATGTATCTTAATCAGGGGACATTTTTATGCGTCTTAAAGGGAAATTCTCTGAAATGTGCCCTGTTGGAGCCTAGAAAAACTTTATTTTAGGCCACAGGAGCACGGGCCTTAAAAATTAAGCATTCACCTGACAAAAGAAATTCAGATTATGTGGCTCGAGGTACAATATGCGGTTACTGAATAACAATTTAACTGTAGCCCACTTTTTTTTTCACTTTTTTGTGGGGACAACTGGTATATCACACCAGTAGAAATTATTTGTTCCAATGGCGTTTGTCACTATCTGTAGCTGAGGTAACTCAGCTAAACCGCAAACAAATGCTGCACTACCCAAATGCACTATATAGAAAGTATATAATTGGTATATATGTCATGCCTCGTCCTGACGGTGTGCGGAGGTCGGCCAGGATAGCAGCACGAGTTTAGTGTTTTGTTTTGGAGCCGTGCTGGATCCGCCTCCCATCAGGTGCACTGGGTGGGGTTATGAGTTTAAATAGCACTCCACCCCAGTGCTCTGAGCGGATTATATTATTCACTTTGGTCTTGGAAGCTGGAGAGGAAGGTTGTCTGTTCCAGCGCAGAGAGATAAGTGTGGTTTCTTGTTTGATTGTTTGGTGTCATCTTTCCCATCCAGGTTCTGTGCGAGCAGGCTTCTCCTATTTCCCCTCTTCATTATCTCAGGGAATTTAGGGTGTTTCAGTCCAGGCACGGGGACACTTTATACCTACCATAAAGGTATGCATGTGGGCTGAGCAGTGCAGGGAGAGAGGTCAGGGATAAGTTAGGAGGTGACCCTTCCCCTGCCTCTCGCCTAGAGCCTGGTTGGTGGTTTAACTGTTAGTCTGAGTGCACGTCCGCTGTGACAATATAACACCCATGCTTCAATCAGTTTTTCTGGGGGGGCAACTGGTATATCACACCAGTAGAAATTATTTGTTCCAATGGCGTTTGTCACTATCTGTAGCTGAGGTAACGCAGCTAAACCGCAAACAAATGCTGCACTACTCAAATGCACTATATAGAAAGTATATAATTGGTATATAACACCCATGCTTCAATCAGTTTTTCTGGGGGGGCAACTGGTATATCACACCAGTAGAAAATATTTGTTCCAATGGCGTTTGTCACTATCTGTAGCTGAGGTAACGCAGCTAAACCGCAAACAAATGCTGCACTACCCAAATGCACTATATAGAAAGTATATAATTGGTATAAAACACCCCTGCTTCAATCAGTTTTTTGGGGGGGCAACTGGTATATCACACCAGTAGAAATTATTTGTTCCAATGTAGTTTGTCACTATTAGGGTTGAGCGAAGTACCGAACTTTAGGATTTTTGGACCCCGGACCCGAACATTTCAGTAAAAGTTTGGGTTCGGTGTTCGGCAATTTCTTAGCGCTTTTTGAAAGGCTGAAAGGGGTTATATACTGCTGTCATATTCAGTTATTAAACTAACACCCGTTTGGGCAAAAAAAATTTAGTTGGCAGCCTTTGCTGCAGATGTCATTGTGAGATACACCCTTTAAATCCAGGGGTTCTATTCAGATATTTGAAATACCGCCATTTTGTGCACAAATTTTTAATTGCGGTCTAGTGTCGGTCAGGCCGTGTGATATACACCCTGTATATACAGGGCTTATATTCTTCTATTAATAAAACATCCTTTTTTGGGCAAAATACACAATTTTTTAGGCCTTGCAGCATCAAGACGTTTGAAATTCCAGGGTTATATAATGCTGTCATATTCAGTTATTAAACTAACACCCGTTTGGGCAAAAAAACTTTATTTGGCAGCCTTTGCTGCAGATGTCATTGTGAGATACACCCTTTAAATACAGGGGTTTTATTCAGGTATTTGAAATACACCCATTTTTGGCAAACAAATTTAATTGAGGCCTAGTCTGGTTCAGGGCGTCTGAGATACACTCTTTATATACAGGTGTTCTATTCAGTTATTTGAAATACAGCCATTTTGTGCACAAATCTTTAATTGCGGCCTACTGTGTGTCACGGCGTGTGAGATACACCCTTTAAATACAGGGCTTCTATTCAGGTATTTGAAATACAGTTATTTTGGGCAAACAAATTTAATTGAGGCCTAGTCTGGTTCAGGGTGTGTGAGATACACCCTTTAAATACAGGGGTTTTATTCAGGTATTTGAAATAAAGCCATTTTGGGCAAACAAATTTAATTGAGGCCTAATCTGGTTCAGGGCGTGTGAGATGCACCCTGTACATACTATCGTTCTATTCTACTATTAAACACCCATTTAGGGCAAGTTCAAAAAATATGAGGAGAGCGTCAAATAAGGGATGTGGCCCAGGTCGTGGTGCTGCTGGTGGAGCTCCTGTTGCAGGGAGAGGACGTGGTCGATCTGTGCCAGCTACACGCACAAGTTAAACCCCTTCCTCAGGTGCGAGTAGGCGACAGAACCTGCAGCGGTATTTGGACGGGCCTAATGCGGCTCTACGAATGGTGAGGCCTGAACAAGTACAGGTGATAGTAGATTGGGTTGCTGACAGTGGATTCAGTTCCTTCACATTGTCTCCCACCCAGTCTCATGCTGAAAGACCACAGTTGGCACCTGCAGCCGATGTCTATCAGTCTTTCACCTCACCCCCTTGCAAATCAGCCAAGCAGTCTGAGCCCCAAGTCATGCAGCAGTCTCTTCTGCTTTTTGATGACTCTGTTAGCAGGGTTTCCCAGGGCCATCCACCTAGCCCTGCCCCAGAAGTGGAAGAGATTGAGTGCACCGATGCCCAACCACTTATCTTTTAAGATGAGTACATGGGAGGACCATCGCAGCACGTCTCGGATGATGACAAAACACAGGTGCCAACTGCTGGGGCTTTCGAAAGTGTGCAGACCGACAAGGAGTATGTAGAGATAAAATTGGGAGAGTAGAGCGCCACATGTGCATTAAACGCTTCCTTATTGTGTTAAAAAGCTTACGAGTCTGCTTACCAGATGTTGTTGTGAAGAGTCACAACAACTGTAGATCGCTTTGCTGGTTATTTGGTGTCCCGACCAGCGTGCGGTTGTGTTGGGCTGCGGCCGCGGTCCTCTGCATGTGCTTAAGGCAGATGGCAGATGGAGAAATAACCTTTAAAAAACGTCGTTGCGGACCCCTTTGGCGCTGCCTAGACCTTGATTGAATGAACTTCACAATTAAAGTGTCTGGTATTAAGAGATCTTTTATTATACAGGATAGTCAACGCGTTTCTGGGGCAGGATTACCCCCTTCTTCAGGACTATTTACAGTATGACAGGCTACACAAGGTGTAAAAGCCCGTTTATTGGCGGGCTGGGGAGGGGGTGGGGCTTAACGGGATGGGGCAGGGCTAAGTGAATAGATAAACATATATAGCATATACAGAACATTGGTTACCTATATAGATTTAAAATAGATTTAAAATACAACATAATGTAGATCGCAATGTGCAATCCATCTGTTAGGATGCATGTTTCTTCCTTTGGGGGTGCAGGGTGGCGCCGCATAAGTGGGTGTTATTCTGTTGTCTGTGGGGAATGATTCTGAGGATTTGTTCCCGATCATGTGCTCATATTGCTCAGATCCTGATTCTCGAGTGGCGTGTTAGGTTGAGAGTGTACCCCTGTTCCAGTACATCTGTGCTGGGTTACTGGTTCTTGTCCCCCAGGAGGCAAAAAAAAAAAATATATATATATATATACAGGTGTGTTTTCTAGGTACCTAAATCATAGGTATATACCTTGGTTGTGGCTTTTTGGGGTATTTATAATATCATTTCATGTATTTCATTCAGGCCATTTGGAGTGAGGGGATTCAATTGATAGATTCAATAAACTTCTCTTTTTTGGAGAGGTCGAATCTATTATAGGGATTAGGTGGTATGAAGTCTATTGGGGTGATATGTATCTGGTGTTTTTCTTTTTCAGGGGTACTCATGCAGTGTCTAGATAGACTGTCTGGCATTCAATCATATAGATTACATATGATGATTGACAGGTTAGGTGATGTTTGATGCTGAAGGAGGTCTTGTTGGTGTTTGATATTAAGGATGTTTTTTTGTGTGTGATGGTCTTACAACAGAGGCAGCGTTCAGTGTAGCATTTTTAACTGCCTGATTTTTTTGTATTTTGGGGGTTTTGTTTAAGGTCTGTGTTTTTAGGGGTGTGTCTTTTCAGATGGTGTTTTGGTTTGCTTGGTGCTAGTAGGTTTCGGATTGTGGGGGCTCGTCTGTATGTGATTTTCGGTCTGTTTGGTAGATATTTTTTGAGTAAGATATGCCAGTGTTTCTGTAGGATTTGTAGAAGGACAGAATTGGACGTACTGTACTGCGTGACAAAATGAACGGTTTTCAAGGGAGCAGGTTCTTTCATACTTGGTCGTAGGCATTCAGATTGTGTTAATTTGCAGCTTCTTTTGTATGCGTCGGATATAATTTTTTTCGGGATATTGTTTCTCTTTGAATCTTTTTTCTAGTAGTTTTGATTGTGCAGTGAAATCTGTATCATTGGTGCAGTTGAGTCTTATGCGTTTATATTGACTATATGGAATATTCCTGAGCCATTTCTTGTGATGGAAACTCAAATATTGGATATAGCTGTTCGTGTCTACGGTCTTAAAGAAGGTTTTTGTGATAATTTTGTTGTCTTGATTGGTTACGATGATGTCTAGAAATTCTATTGATTTTCTACTAAATTTAGGTGTGAAGGTGATATTCCAGTCTATGAAGTTGAGGCTGCTACAGAAATCAAGTGATGATTTCTCATCACCATCCCAGATGATGAACAAATCGTCTATATATCTTTTATAGTATACGACATTGTTTTTATATATCTGGTGTCCCCATATATGTGTTTCCTCAAATTCCCCTATAAAAATATTAGCGAACGCCGGTGATACCCGCGTCCCCATCGTGGTCCCGGTGCGCTGATGGTAAGTGTTATTGTTGTATATGAAGTAATTGTTTTCTAATATGAACCGGAGGCTTTCTGCTAGAAATTCTATCTGAGGTGGTTTTAATGACTTGTCTTTTGCAAGAGTGTTTTTTACACATTGAATACCTATTTCATGCTGTATGTTAGAGTAAAGGGCAGTAACATCGAGTGTGAGTAGACCATAATTCGGTAACCACTCTATTGTTTGTAGTTCGCGTATCAGTTGACTTAAATCATGTAAATAACTGGGTAACTGTTTGACATATGGTTGTAGGAATAAATCCAGATATTGTGATAAATTGCTGGTTGCACATTTTGTGTTTGATACTATCGGGCGTCCTTTGGAATGGGTTGTGCTTTTATGGATTTTGGGCTGATGTAGAAGTATGGGATGCAAGGTGTTTTTCAGGGTTAAGAAGTTTTTTTATTTTTTGTTTATGTACTGTCTTGTAATTTAAATATATTTTAAATCTATATATGTAACCAATGTTCTGTATATGTTTATCTATTCACTTAGCCCCGCCCCATCCTGTTAAGCCCCATCCCCTCCCCAGCCCGCCAGTAAACGGGCTTTTAAACCTTGTGTAGCCTGTTATACTGTAAATAGTCCTGATGAAGGGGGTAATCCTGCCCCAGAAACGCGTTGACTATACTGTATAATAAAAGATCTCTTAATACCAGACACTTAAATTGTGAAGTTCATTCAATCAAGCTCTAGGCAGCCCCAAAGAGGTCCGCAACTAAGTTTTTTAAAGGTTATATAGAACGACAAGGAGGGCAGGGGTGAAGACTGGGTGGAAGATGATGTGGAGGACAATGAGGTCCTCGACCCCACATGGAATCAAGGTCATGCGAGTGACCTATGTAGTTTGGAAGAAGAGGCGGTGGTCGCACAGAGCCACCAGCACAGCAGAAGAGGGAGCAGGGTGCAAAAGAGGAGCGGCCGTCCTCTAGACAGTACGCCTGCTACTGCCCACCGCAGCAAGGGACCGAGCACACCAAAGCCAGCTCCAAGGAGTTCACTGGCATGGCAGTTCTTCAGACAATGTGCTGACGACAAGACACGAGTGGTTTGCATGCTGTGCAATCAGAGCCTGAAGCGAGGCATAAACGTTCTCAACCTGAGCACAACCTGCATGACCAGGCATTTAAGTGCAAATCACGAGCTGCAGTGGAGTAGACACCTAAAAACCAAGAAAGGTCTCTGGCTCCTCCTGCTTCCTCTTCTGCTGCAGTCTCGGCCTCTTCATCCACCTCTGGAGTGACAGTGCCACCTGCCACCCCGCAAACAGAGGATCTTCCAGCAACACCACCACCTGGGTCACCAAGCATCTCCACAATGTCCCACGGAAGCGTTCAGCTCTCCATCTCCCAAACGCTGGAGAGAAAGAGGAAGTACCCCCCTACCCACCCAAGATCACTAGCCCTGAATGCCAGAATTTCTAAATTACTGGCCTTTGAAATGCTGTCATTCTGTCTGGTGGAGAAGGATAGTTTTAAAGGCCTTATGGTGGTGGCTGTCCCACAGTACGTCGTGCCCAGCCGCCACTATTTTTCCAGGCGAGCCACCCCTTCCCTGCACAACCAAGTAGGGGACACTTTATGCAGCAGCTCTGACATGGGTAATTTTTAAGGAATCTCTGCACCACCAAATTCAGCACATGCGCCAGGCAAGGGATGTGCATCAAACCAGAGCTGCTATGAGATTTCGCCCATTATCGCACACCGCGAGGTCGGGCTTGAGGCTGACTGGCACAAACCACTCATCGGTCTGTTGTTCAAGGCCCGTCCAAAGCTCCTGCGCGGTGTGTGGTTTGTCCCCCAAACAGATACGTTTTAAAACTGCCTGCTGTCGTTTACCCCTGGCTTTGCTGAAGTTGGTGGTGAAGGTGTTATGCTGACCGAATGAGGAGCTGGTAGAGGAGGAGGAAGCAGAGTAGGAGGAGGAAGCAACAGGAGGCAAACTGAAACGCCCTGCAATCCTCGGTGTTGGAAGGACATGCGCCAAACTGCTATCCGCCTCAGGCCCAGCCGCCACTGCATTTACCCAGTGTGCTGTTATGGAGATATAACGCCCTGACCGTGCTTACTGGTCCACGTATCCGTAGTCAGGTGCACCTTGCCACAGATGGTTGTGCAGGGAAGGGATGGCTCGCCTTGAAAAGTAGTGGCGGCTGGGCACGACATACTGTGGGACAGCCACCGCCAATAGGCCCTTAAAACTATCCGTCTCCACCAGACGGAATGACATCATTTCAAATGCCAGTGTAACGGATCCCCTTCTGTTAATGGACGCTTCCTAGCTTGCGCCGAGGACCACAAGCACCGCACTGGACACCACAACCACCGCAGACTCCACAACCGCCGTAGCTTAACTGGAGCCGCGCCGTCTTCCTTCCACCCTGAATGAACCTCCAGCATTCAGGACCGTGTGGGAAAGATCTCTCCTCCAGGGAATATGCAGAGCATAGCAATCCCCAGCGTGATACAGCAATTCCCTCCAATAACGAGACGAGGCTCCGTTTTGAAGGGTTCGAAACACATGAACTGAACTGAACTCTTTATTGAGGGCTACCCGCCCGTATTTATGCAGGTCCCCATCTGGTGTACACGCCCCTAGGGGCCCAGAAGGAGGACTGTGATACAGGACAGACACGTAGCACTCAGGATACAACACATCCCCACAATGCATCATGGTTTCCTCCTCTCTGCCCTGGAGACACCCGAAGAGCAATTCAATTATCTCTCAGGACAAAGGGAAATCACCAATACACATGTGGGAACAACAGGGCAGGAATCACCACCCAAATACACAAAATCCTCCCTTCTGTCTGTGATATAATTATGGATTAACATAACTATCACAGACAGTAAAAATACAGTTTTTAAACATACACTGTAACTTTAAAACCATACATTCCATCTCCATAAAAAATACATATTTAAACTCAGCATACATCAAACATGCAGAAAAACGACTAAGTCCCATCTTCGAACGGGACTTAGTCTCTGGAGCTGAAAGTTCAGTATGGAAGAAGGTAAGGGTCAGCGGTGTTCGTGTATTTGCGCATCCGATTTTAGTTCCACAGAATCTTTAGTATACACCGCTGACCGCGTTCGGTCCTATTAACAGTGCAGACATGCGGCATAGTTCTGTTACACTGTTCTTGAAGGGTAATATGTGTCTTGTCGTCAGCACATTGTCTGAAGAACTGCCACGCCAGGTAACTCCTTGGAGCTGGCTTTGGTGTGCTCGGACCCTTGCTGCGGTAGGCAGTAGGAGGCGTACTGTCTAGAGGACAGCTGCTCCGCATTTGCACCCTGCTACCTCTTCTGCTGTGCTGGTGGCTCTGTGCGACCACCGCCTCTTCCTCCGAACTACATAGGTCACTCGTATGACCTTGATTCCATGTGGGGTCGAGGACCTCATCGTCCTCCACATCATCTTCCACCCAGTCTTCACCCCTGCCTTCCTTGTCGGTCTGCACACTTCCGAAAGCACCAGCAGTTGGCACCTGTGTTTCGCCATCATCCGAGATGTGCTGCGATGGTCCTCCCATGTACTCATCTTATAAGTGGTTAAGCATCGGTGAACTCAATCTCTTCCACTTCTGGGGCAGGGCTAGGTGGATGTCCCTGAGAAACCCTGCTAACAGAGTCATCAAAAAGCAGAAGAGACTGCTAAATGACTTGGGGCTCAGACTGCTTGGCTGATTTTCAAGGGGGTGAGGTGAAAGACTGATGGACATCGGCTGCAGGTGCCAACTGTGGTCTTTTAGCAGGAGACTGGGTGGAAGACAATGTGAAGGAACTGGATCCACTGTCAGCAACCCAATCTACTATCGCCTGTACTTGTTCAGGCCTCACCATTCGTAGAGCAGCATTAGGCCTGACCAAATGCCGCTGTAGGTTTTGTCGCCTACTCGCACCTGAGGAAGGGGTTTCACTTGTGCGTGTAGCTGGCACAGATCGACCACGTCCTCTCCCTGCAACAGGAGCTCCACCAGCAGCACCACGACCTGGGCCACGTCCCATATTTGACGCTCTCCTCATATTTTTTTAATTTAGGATCTTGCACTAAATGGGTGTTTAATTAACATTAGAATAGAACGACAGTATGTAAAGGGTGTATCTCACATGTCCTGAACCAGACTAGGCCTCAATAAAAGATTTTTTTGCCCAAAATGGCTGTATTTCAAATGGCTGTATTTCAAATGCCTAATTCAAACCCCTGTATGTAGAGGTAGTATCTCAGAGGGCCTGAACCTCTGTAGGCCTGCAGTAAATATATCTTTGCACAAAAAGGCTGTATTTCAAATGGCTGTATTTCAAATGCCTAATTCAAACCCCTGTATGTAGAGGTAGCATCTCAGAGCGCCTGAACCTCTGTAGGCCTGCAGTAAATATATCTTTGCACAAAAAGGCTGTATTTTAAATGGCTGTATTTCAAATGCCTAATTAAAACCCCTGTATATAGAGGGAGTATCTCACAGGGCCTGAACCAGAGTAGGCCTGAATTCAATATTGGTGCACCAAATGGCGGTATTTAAAATCTCTGAATGTAACCCAAATGTATTAAGGGTGTATCTCACAATGACATCTGCATCAAAGGCTGCCAACAAAATTTTTGGTGCCGAAATGAGTGTTTGTTTAAAAATTCAATTTGACAGCAGTATATAAGCCTGTAATTTCACACGTGCTGATGCTGCAAGGCCTGAAAATAGTGTTTTTTGTCAAAAGAGTGTGTTTTTCAAACCCCAGAAAATGATGGGTGTATTTCTACCTTAAATTGCACACTGACTAATCCAGATGTTGTAGTTTGCCCCAAAAAAATTGTGATTTGCAATGTCCCAAAAGCTCAGATGCAGTGCTAGTGCACTGAGCATGCATAAAATGGCTGCCGCTGCCACCCACCTGACTAACAGAATTCTAAAAGTTAGTATTTTTTGGTCAATGAGCTCAGGGCAGGGTAAAATGATAGTGCCCTGCACCCACACAACTATTTGTCTGTAGATCGCTGAGTTAGATTCTCTCCTATTCTCTCCCTGAAATCACAAGTCCAGCAGCATCCTCTCCCTACACTTGTAACAGCAGACTGACGTGCAGCGCTATGTGACTCAAGCTTATATAGAGCCTGGGTCACATGCTGCTCTGGCCAATCACAGCCATGCCATTAGTAGGCATGGCTGTGATGGCCTCTTGGGGCAAGTAGTATGACACTTGTTGATTGGCTGCTGTGCAGCCTTTCAAAAAGCGCCAAGAAAGCGCCGAACACCGAACCCGAACTCAACCCTACTCATTGACAATTATGCTTCTATTGGTTTGCACAGATTTGTGCTGCATGCTTTGCCATTTCTTATTAGAGAGGTCACTGCTTGTATTTATGACTACAATGTGAAAGTGTAATTTTAAGTAAATGACATTGTGCCATTGCTGTCATTTGTACTACTAATTGGAACAATTAGTCAGACTAACTGGCTGATTGCAACATTGGTAGAAGAGCAGCCAGGCTCAGGAAAGTAAGATAGAATATTATTACAACAGTTAGAAATTATAATATAATTGTCCTAATTACAAGTGTATATTGTATTTCCATCTCTATGATTTGCTTTTCCTGCTTCAGCACAAAAGAAAATGACAATACTTGCAGAAAATAGAAAAGTTACTAAGCTTTGTTAGAAAGAGATTGTATTGTAAACTTTTGCACAGGTAGATTTTCGCTGACAAGCAACAATAAACACAATGCAACAGCACTCTAAAAACACAAGTGATCAAGTAAATACATCAGTGCCGTACTCACTATAGAAAATGTACTACTGTTAACGCTACATTATAAATGTGAGATTCTTGGCAAATTTTGACACATTTGTACAAAATCATTTGTGCCTGTCCATCAACAAGGCAATCTCTTTAGGACAGGAACCTATGCTAAATACTACCTCCGCTGGTGCCATACTGGCCTCCAGTAAATTCAGGGAAGGCAGGTTCCACATGAATGCTGAGCTCACACTGTATTATATCTCTCTTGGTGCCATAATGATCACCATTAAAGGGGTTGTCTGGGTTCAGAGCTGAACCCGGACATACCCAGAAATTAATTTAATTTTCCGATGCTCTCCTTTGCCCTGCGCTAAACTGCGCAGGGCAAAGGCATTTTCAGGAAATAAGGTGACGTCACCGGCATTGATGGGCGGGCTTTAGCGCTGCCCGAGCCTGTAAAATGGCTAGGTCAGCACTAAAGCCTACCAATCAGAGCTGGTGACGTCACCGAACACACTGCTAGGTGGAAGCCTCCGCCCAGCAGGGTGTTATAGTAAATGAAAGAGCCCTTGCCCTGCACAGGGAAAGGGAGAGCATTGGAGTATGAACTGCTCCAATGCTCTTGTCAGGGGGGCTGCCTGGGTGAAATTTTGGGTATGTCTGGGTTCAGCTCTGAGCCCGGACAACCCCTTTAAATTTAGGGAAGGCAGGTTCCACATGCACGCTGAGCCCACACTGTACAGGAATGTGGAGCCTGCATTCCCTGAATTTAATGGAGGCCATTGTGGCACCAAAAGAGGTATATTACAGTGTGAGCTCATCATGCATTTGGAACCTTCACTGCCTCAATTTAATGGAGGCCAGTATGGACCCAGAGGAGGTACAAACCGGATTCCAAAAAAGTTGGGACACTAAACAAATTGTGAATAAAAACTGAATGCAATGATGTGGAGATGGCAAATGTCAATATTTTATTTGTAATAGAACGTAGATGACAGATCAAACATTTAATCCGAGTAAATGTATAATTTTAAAGGAAAAATACGTTGATTCCAATTTTCACGGTGTCAACAAATCCCCAAAAAGTTGGGACAAGTAGCAATAAGAGGCTGGAAAAAGTAAATTTGAGCATAACGAAGAGCTGGAAGACCAATTAACACTAATTAGGTCAATTGGCAACATGATTGGGTATAAAAAGAGCTTCTCAGAGTGGCAGTGTCTCTCAGAAGCCAAGATGGGTAGAGGATCACCAATTCCCACAATGTTGCGCAGAAAGATAGCGGAGCAATATCAGAAAGGTGTTACCCAGCGAAAAATTGCAAAGACTTTGCCTCTATCATCATCAACTGTGCATAACATCATCCGAAGATTCAGAGAATCTGGAACAATCTCTGTGCGTAAGGGTCAAGGCCGTAAAACCATACTGGATGCCCTTAAACGACACTGCACCACAAACAGGAATACTACTGTAAAGGAAATCACAGACTGAGCTCAGGAATACTTCTAGAAACCATTGTCAGTGAACACAATCCACCGTGCCATCCGCCGTTGCCAGCTGAAACTCTACAGTGCAAAGAAGAAGCCATTTCTAAGCAAGATCCACAAGCTCAGGCGTTTTCACTGGGCCAGGGATCATTTAAAATGGAGTGTGGCAAAATGGAAGACTGTTCTGTGGTCAGACGAGTCACGATTCGAAGTTCTTTTTGGAAATCTGGGACGCCATGTCATCCGGACCAAAGAGGACAAGGACAACCCAAGTTGTTATCAACGCTCAGTTCAGAAGCCTGCATCTCTGATGGTATGGGGTTGCATGAGTGCGTGTGGCATGGGCAGCTTGCATGTCTGGAAAGGCACCATCAATGCAGAAAAATATATTCAGGTTCTAGAACAACATATGCTCCCATCCAGACGTCATCTCTTTCAGGAAAGACCCTGCATTTTTCAACAAGATAATGCCAGACCACATTCTGCATCAATCACAACATCATGGCTGCGTAGGAGAAGGATCCGGGTACTGAAATGGCCAGTCTGCAGTCCAGATCTTTCACCTATAGAGAACATTTGGCGCATCATAAAGAGGAAGGTGCAACAAAGAAGGCCCAAGACGATTGAACAGTTAGAGGCCTGTATTAGACAATTTTTTTCCGATTTGTTGACACCATGAAATCCTGATTCAACATATTTTTCCCTTAAAATTGTACATTTTCTCAGTTTAAAAGTTTGTTCCGTGATTTATGTTATCAGTTTTTATTCACGATTTGTATAGTGTCCCAACTTTTTTGGAATCCGGTTTGTAGTATTTAGTGTAGGTTCCTGTCCTAAAGAGATCACCTTGTCGTTGGCAGACTGGCGCAAATGATTTTGTACAACATGTATTTGCCAAGAATCTCACACTTAGGGCTCATGCACACGACTGTATGTATTTTGCGATGACGTCCATGTGTATTCCGTATTTTGCAGAACGGAACAGCTGGCCCCTAATAGAACAGTACGGTCTTTGCCCATAATGCAGACAATAACAGGACATGATCTATTTTTTTGCAGAACAGACATACGGACATAAGGAAACGGAATGAACACGGAGTAACTTCTGCTTTTTTTGCAGACCCATTGAAATGCATTGTTCCGCATATGGTCTGCAAAAAAAACTGAACGGACACGGAAAGACAATACATTCGTGTGCATGAGCCATTTTCTATAGTGAGTATGGCATTATTTTATTTACGTTATTATTTGTGTTTGCAGGGTGCCGTTGCATTGTGTATGTTTTTGCTGTTGTGCTTTCAGCCGTGTTGACGTGCACCTGCGCACTAGGATGTGCTGACTAACCCCTATTTTTTTCTTTGCTATCACTAACAAGCGTTTGTAATCGTATGAACACTTGTTGGGAATAATCCGCCTGATGTTCAGGGAGTGTAAAGGGGCCTTTAGTTGACATACCCTAGTCCCCATCTTTAGTTGCCCAATGCTTATCTTTCCCTGCTATGAACTTCCCTAAACCTCCTATGTCCTCCTCTTTCCTTCCAATTGATATATAGCTATACCACATGAGAAAGTGATTTCTATACTGAAGCTAGCAGTTTCGGAAATCTAATGTTTCATAGATAAGTTTTTTATAATGCTACGGTGTTTATTAAAAGTAGCAAGGAAAAAATATAGAGCCAAGTAAAGTGCTGGTAAGAAACAGAATGCAGTTGCTGAAACGTATGACCCGAGCACTGGAGACCAGTATCCTATAACTCATTAGACTACGACACTAGCAATGGGTAGAAACAATTTATGAAATGAACTTAAGTAATCATCTACGGTATTGAGAAAGGTCTGAACTGAAATGAATAATGTTCTGTAGTAGTGCAAAATCACAGTAATCTTAGCAACCACTGAATCATTACCATCTGACATGCAGAGTGACAGCAACCATGGTCACCTTGAACATAACCACATGGTGTTAGAAAAATATCCAAAGCAGAACAGTAAAAGCAGTGACTGGATTGGCATGCAAAGTAAATAGAAATAGGAATACTGCCCGGGATTGCTAGCTATGCAGGAGGTCATTGTTATAGCAGCATTGCTACACAATGTGTCACAAACCAGCGGTAGTGAACCCACTGTATCACGTGTCCTACCTCCTCTAAGGGCAATGTCTAAGTGAACCCCTCGACCTTCACAGTACCCGTGATGGCGGGGATAGGCTTTCCTGAGGGGAACACCAGGTCGCTACCTCTTTTGGAGCATAGGCACAGGATGCAGCTGGTCCAGGCGGACCAGGAGGTACCTGAGAAAGGTAGCAGAGGTACAGGCGTTGTCAGCAGGGTGAGTCGTTACCAGGAGCAACAGTGCAGGTCTGGATGAGGCAGAAGCGAAGTCAGACAGGCAAAAGGTCAGAGCAGGCGGCACAGGTACAGGTCAGGCAATCCGGATCGGCAACAGGAGAGTCAAGGCAAGCAGGCAGGGATAAAACGGGTAGCAGAATCCAGGAACACAAGAACGAGTCAGGAACACAGAAACACAAGTGGATATCAGGAACCTTAGCAGGACACAAGGACCTTGACACTGGCATCTGGGAAGGCGGCTGAGCCACTTATATATGTGCAGGAAGGCTAGGATTGGTCAGCGAGGTCACATGAACTAATACATAAAGCCAAGGAAGTGACGCGTGCCGGTCCTTAAGGAAGTGCTGCAGGAAACAAGCAGCAAGCATGCTGTGGCCAGGGCTGAGAGGAAACTGTGGAGTGGATCCCAGAGCTACAGTACCTACACAGACAGAGCCCAGGACTGCAGCGGTGAATGGGAAGCACTGGCCGCAGATCACCGCTAAACACGGCACCCAGGACCGCAGTGGGAAGCAGAGGAACAGCGGCGCACAGCAGCCGCTGTTACACAATGAACATGTTTGCCAACTTCCTAATCAAATAACCGATCCCCACAAGGCTATATAATGAAGTGTGTCACTAACTTCAATAAGATGATATTTAGACATTGATGAATCATATTAACTACTTCAAGATCAGAAGGGATTTTCCTTCAAATATTTTGGATTAGGTAGTATAGATCAGACCGTGGTTTAGACATGAATGTAAGTAGCAGAGTTGCAGGTAGAGTATCAGGTGCCCAACAAGTAATGGGGCCCATCTCCACTCAGACAAAGGGTACAGTCAGTGATGTTACTGTGCACATGGAGACCTTTATTGTATTAGTTATATGATACAATGGTGGGGTAGGTAGATTATGCCTGTATTCAGTGGCATAACTAGAACTGACTGGACCCCACAGCAAATTTTTAAACAGGGCGCCTCCCACCAGCAATCCCCTTCCTCTCGTGCAACCCAAACTTCTTCGGTTAGATGAGATCGCTCTCTCAGACCAGGGCAGGCAGCCACTATGTTCGTTTTCTACATGTATATACTGTATGTTTTGTCACTGTATATACTGTCATTGTATATAACATCATTGTATAACACTGTTGATGGGGCCCCGACAATAAAATCTTTCAGTCCTCCTCACGAGTAGGACCTGAGTCATGTCATAGTGGATTGGGGACCAAAGCTTTGCAGCCCTATGGTTAGTTGCTATGCCCGTGGGTTTAGACATATATGGGACAATTTATCAAACTGGTGTAAACTGGCATAGTTGCCCATAGCAACCAATAAGATTCCACCTTTCATTTTTGACAATTCCTTTGGAAAATGAGAGGTGGAATCTGATTGGTTGCTATGGCCAACTAGGCCAGTTCTACTTTACACCAGTTTGATAAATGATCCAAATTGTGTATTTATTAAAGTGGGAACTACAAAGAAACATGTACAGTCAGGTCCATAAATATTGGGACATCGACACCATTCTAACATTTTTGGCTCTATACACCACCACAATGGATTTGAAATGAAACGAACAAGATGTGCTTTAACTGCAGACTGTCAGCTTTAATTTGAGGGTATTTACATCCAAATCAGGTGAATGGTGTAGAAATGACAACAGTTTGTATATGTGCCTCCCACTTGTTAAGGGACCAAAAGTAATGGGACAGAATAATAATCATAAATTAAACTTTCACTTTTTAATACTTGGTTGCAAATCCTTTGCAGTCAATTACAGCCTGAAGTCTGGAACACATAGACATCACCAGATGCTAGGTTTCATCCCTGGTGATACTCTGCCAGGCCTCTACTGCAACTGTCTTCAGTTCCTGCTTGTTCTTGGGGCATTTTCTCTTCAGTTTTGTCTTCAGCAAGTGAAATGCATGCTCAATCGGATTCAGATCAGGTGATTGACTTGGCCATTGCATAACATTCCACTTCTTTCCCTTAAAAAACTCTTTGGTTGCTTTTGTAGTATGCTTTGGGTCATTGTCCATCTGCACTGTGAAAAGCCGTCCAATGAGTTCAGAAGCATTTGGCTGATTATGAGCAGATAATATTGCCCGAAACACTTCAGAATTCATCCTGCTGATTTTGTCAGCAGTCACATCATCAATAAATACAAGAGAACCAGTTCCATTGACAGCCATACATGCCCACGCCATGACACTACCACCACCATGCTTCACTGATGAGGTGGTATGCTTAGGATCATGAGCAGTTCCTTTCCTTCTCCATACTCTTCTCTTCCCATCACTCTGGTACAAGTTGATCTTGGTCTCATCTGTCCATAGGATGTTGTTCCAGAACTGTGAAGGCTTTTTTAGATGTCATTTGGCAAACTCTAATCTGGCCTTCCTGTTTTTAAGGCTCACCAATGGTTTACATCTTGTGGTGAACCCTCTGTATTCACTCTGGTGAAGTCTTCTCCTGATTGTTGACTTTGACACACATACACCTACCTCCTGGAGAGTGTTCTTGATCTGGCCAACTCTTGTGAAGTGTGTTTTCTTCACCAGGGAAAGAATTCTTCGGTCATCCACCACAGTTGCTTTCCGTGGTCTTCCGGGTCTTTTGGTGTTGTTGAGCTCACCGGTGCGTTCCTTCTTTTTAAGAATGTTCCAAACAGTTGTTTTGGCCACGCCTAATATTTTTGCTATCTCTCTGATGGGTTTGTTTTGTTATTTCAGCCTAATGATGGCTTGCTTCACTGATAGTGACAGCTCTTTGGATCTCATCTTGAGAATTGACAGCAACAGATTTCAAATGCAAATAGCACACTTGAAATGAACTCTGGACCTTTTATCTGCTCATTGTAATTGGGATAATGAGGGGATAACACACACCTGGACATGGAACAGCTGAGAAGCCAATTGTCCCATTACTTTTGGTCCCCCAACAAGTGGGAGGCACATATGCAAACTGTTGTAATTCCTACACCGTTCACTTGATTTGGATGTAAATACCCTCAAATTAAAGCTGACCGTCTGCAGTTAAAGCACATCTTGTTCGTTTCATTTCAAATCCATTGTGGTGGTGTATAGAGCCAAAAATTTAAGAATTGTGTTGATGTCCCAATATTTATGGACCTGACTGTATATGCTCATGAAATGTATGTGTGCCTATGCAAAAATAAATAATGCAAAATGCAGCCAAGTGTTTAGAAGTCATGTACCTATATAGTCCGCAACAATACGCAACATACCCCAGGCACAGTCTGGAAAGATAAAAGAAAAAAAAAATTGAAAAAATGTTAATCCTTATTCTAGTTTGATCTCAGAATGGTTACTTTTAAACATTTCCCCCAGGGAATCCAATAATATTGATAGATAATGGGATAATAGAGCAGATTAATGTACCAGAATCTATACACGCCCAGTCCCCTTTATGCTCCCACATAGTAGTTATTACCCCTTAATGCACCAACACAGTAGAACACTCCCTTAGTGCCAGTGCGCCCACACAGTAGAAAGCCCTCTTATTTCCCCCTCACAATAGTGCTGCCCCTTAGTGCCTCTTCAAAATAGCGCTACCCCCTTACTGCCCCTTCTCAGCAATGGTGCCCCCTTAGTGCACCTTCACATTAGTGCTGCCTCCTTATGCCTCCCTTACAAAAGTGATGCCCCATTATTGCCCTGCTTACAAGAGTTGTCTCTTTAGTGACCTCTTACAAAAAAACTTCCCCCTTATTCAATTGTGAGACAAAAATACAGTTGAAAATTGGACATTCCTCAACCGTCCCGGAGCAGCAAAACAATGGTTGAATTCTGGGGCAGTCCCACGGGATCCGGGACAGCTGAGAGGTATGGTTTTAAAGTAACTGACATAGATTGTGATACAAAAGTATTATGGTGAGTTATATAAGTGATCAGAAGATTGCAGGCCACACAGCATGAGTTGCTGCTACCAAGGTCTCATGAAAGTATATCAATGCAAGAATTGACCTATACAGGAGGTAGAACATACGTTATCCTGTTATTTAACATTTACAATGACAAGTCAACCATGCCAACTTTAGTAGTATTACTATAATGGAAAGGTCAGTCTTCCCTGGGCTGACCTATAGAATGGAAGTCATTTAGAAAATATACAGTCACATTTTGTAAGTGGTAACTTATACTCTGTGTTGTGCTACCTGAAGACACGTGTCTAATAATCTGCTATATATATTAAGGATGAGTGAATCTATTCTAAACTAACCGGGTTTGTTACCAATTTCCCATAAATTGGTCCGCAAATCGAAGTTGAATATTTTTGATTTGTTTCGGACGAATTGCGTAAAAACGCTGCCCATTGCCATTTTACCGTGAATATCGGGGTAGGGGAGAACACAAAGGAGGAGGAAGAAGGATGGTCACATGACACTGGGATTAAGTGGAGGGGAGGATTTGCTCTGATAGACTCAGAGGATGACGTACAACCTCATCAGCCAATTGGGGGTGGCAGTAGGCAGACAGATGCCCGGGCAGAACAAACAAATTACATATTTTGTTGAGCCGATGATGAGACTCTGTTGAGCTGTTGAGAAAGGTCTCTGGCAGTGTCTGCCATAAAATGGTTCTAGAGTATACAGAGGAAAAAGCTACTATTTTAGTGTAACAGTGACAGTCTAAGGCTACATGCACACGACCGTGCCGTTTTTTTGCGGTCCGCGGACAGGTTATATTTTTTTTGCTGGGCCGTGGAACGGAGCAACGGATGCGGACAGCACACGGAGTGCTGTCCGCATCTTTTGCGGCCCCATTGAAGTGAATGGGTCTGCATCCGAGCCACCAAAACGGCGGCTCGGATGCGGACCCAAACAACGGCCGTGTGCATGAGGCCTAAGGCAGGGATGCCCAACCTGCGGCCCTCCAGCTGTTGCAAAACTACAACTCCCAACATGCTTAGACAGCTTACCACTATTAGAGCATGCTGGGAGTTGTAGTTTTGCAACAGCTGGAGGGCCGCAGGTTGAGCATCCCTGGTCTGGAGGAATAATAGAAAGAAATAATTGTTTCGATTTTAGGGACTTTGAGCAAAAAAAAGCTTTAACGGAAGGAGGCTCTGAGGGGCTGTGCGCACTGCTTAATGCAGCTGCAGAACCTCATTCTAGCAGTCCTGTGTCACAAAACCAACCACCTGCACGAAAAAAACTATTTTTCATTTGAACACAGAGACTGATTTTATTTTCTTCAAAACCTCATGTTTTCTAATGAGCAATTGCACATTTTTAAGTGCATTATATCAATCCGTATTATTAACCTGTTCCGGACACATGACGTACCAGTACTTAAAGACACATGACGTACCAGTATGTCATGTATAGTTCCGATAACAGCAACCCGGCGCGCGGTGATCGGAACCCGGGGCCTGCTCAAATCATTCCTGTGACCCCCCCATGTCGGCGATCACAGCAAACCGCAGGTCAATTCAGACCTGCGGTTTGCTGCGTTTCCGGGTTATTCTGTTCTCTGGGGACCCGATAACCCGGAACAGGATGGTGATCGGTGGTGTGATAATACACCACCAATCACCATCCTGCGATCCTAAGAGGTGATGGTGACATCACCTCTCAGGATCGCTCTCATTGGTCGGCTGCAGGGGCAAGCAGTTCAAATTACTGCAGCGCTCCTCTCCTCCTCCTTTTGTGTCCGGGAGCTGAGGAGAGAGGAGCGCTGCACGTGGATCGCCAGCTGCACGGATCTCCAGCCAGCACCCCAGCACCCCCATCTCTGCCCCAGCACCACTCAGGTATTTAGGGAAAGGTTAGGGAAAGGTTAGGTTACGCAGGGATATTCAGGGAAAGTTAGCGAGAAGAAAAAAAAAAGCATTTTAATTGCATCACCCTAAATCAGTTGCCTGGGGTCCACAGCACAGCTGTGTGACCCTAGACCCCCGAGGGGTGCTGCAGCTTGCCCCCCTGCCCCTCCCCCCTCAACTTTTTTTTGAGCCCGTGATTCCTGATTTTGTAGGCCAACCAGGAATCCAGATTTCCACAGTGGGCTTCACTGAATACCACTACTTTAGTCTTTTTTTCAGTGACCACTTTGTAAATCTAATGGTCGAGCAAACAAACCTGTAAGCCCAACAGTTTGTTGCTCAACACCCGGGCTCCTTTTTGGCTAGGCCCGGTGGCTGGACTCCGGTCAGTGCAGCCGAGATGAGGACGTTTTGGGGCCTCGTGCTGCACATGGGCCTAGTCAAGAAACCTAGTGTCAGGCATTACTGCAGTGGGGACGTCCTCTACCAGACCCCACTTTACAGTACGGCCATGACACGCTCCCAGTTTGAGGCCATCCGGAAATGCCTGCATTATTCAGATAATGCAGCATGTCCCCCCCAAGGTGATCCTGCCTATGACCGCCTGTACCTGCCTATGAACAAATTTGTACAGGCCTATGTACCTGGAAGGGAGGTCGCAGTTGATGAGTCTCTCATTGCTTCCAAGGGGAGACTCCTTTTCCGCCAATATGTTCCCTCTAAGCGGGCGAGGTATGGCGTGAAGCTGTACAAACTTTGTGAAAGTACCTCAGGGTACACTTACAAGTTTTGTGTGTACGAGGGGCGAGATTCCCGTATCAAACCCCCGAATGTCCCCCCACTCTGATTGTTAGCGGGAAACTTGTGTGGGACCTTAAGCACCCACTGCTAGATAAGTGTTACCACCTGTACTTGGATAACTTTTATACTAGTATCCCCTTGTTCCAGTCCCTCGCTGCCAGATCCACGTCCGCTTGTAAGACCGTGCGGAAAAATCAACGCTGCCTCCCTACCCACCCCCTCCAGGTACCTATCCCCAGGGGTGAGACCCGTGCCCTTACCAGTGGAAACCTGTTGCTGGTCAGATATAAGGACAAGAGGGATGTCCTTGTACTGTCACACTTCATGGTAACAGCATCACCCCTGTCCCTGTACAAGGTACAGCGGCAACGGTCCTCAAGCCCGATTGTATCGTCGACTACAATCAGTATATGGGAGGAGTTGATCTATCTGATTAAGTCCTCAAGCCATATAACGCCATGCGCAAAACCCGGGCATGGTACAAAAAGGTTGCGGTCTACTTGGTGCAGGTTGCCTTGTACAACTCTTTTGTGCTGTCCCAGAGCGCTGGCAACACAGGGACATTCCTTCAGTTCTATGAGGCAGTCCTCAAAGACCTGATCTTTTCTGAAAGAGCAGGCCGGAGTACCTCGGGAACTGGAGGCGCCCGGATCGTCCCTGGCCAACACTTTCCAATTGTGGCCCATCATACTGGAAAGAAGGGACGTACCCAAAAAAGGTGCAGAGTGTGTCACAAGAGGGGGATACAGAAGGACACCACTACTCACTGTGACTCGTGCCCCGATCATCCGGGCCTCTGAATTATTGGTTGCTTCAGGGAGTACCACACTTCCATGGAGTACTAAATTTATATCCCAATTTAGCCACTTACAATCGGATAAAAAACAGGTTCTCAGACTTGAGACACTAAAACTAAAAAAAAAAATTCTAAAAAAATATTATTTAGTAAAACTAAAATAAATAAAAAAGTAGACATATTAGGTATCGCCGCGTCCGTAAGAATCTGCTCTATAAAAATCCCCCCCAACCCCTCAGATGAACACGGTCAAAAAAATAAAATAAAAACGGTGCAAAAAAAGGTATTTTTTGTCACCTTACATCACAAAAATTGTAATAGCAAGCGATCAAAAAGTCATATGCCTCCCAAAATAGTGCCAATAAAACCGTCCACTCATCCTGCAAAAAATGAGCCCCTACCAAAGATAATCGGCTAAAAATTAAAAATAAAATGACCCTTAGACTATGGAGATGCTAAAATGTTTTTTTTTTGTTTATAAAAAGATAATATAGTGTAAAACATAATTTAAAAAAAGTTGACATATTAGGTATCGCCGCATCTGTAAGAAACTGCTCTATAAAAATACCCCATGATTTAACTCCTCAGATGAACACGGCCAAATTTTTGGGAAATTTTCCATTTTAATCCATTTTTTTCCAGTAACAAAACAAGGGTTAACAGCCAAACAAAACTTAATATTTATTACCCTGATTCTGCAGTTTACAAAAACACCCCATATGTGGTCGTAAACTGCTGTGTGACCAAACGGCTTGGCGCAGAAGGAATGGAACGCCGTATGGTTTCTGGAAGGCAGATTTTGATGGCCTTTTTTTGGCACCATATCCCATTTGAAGCCCCCCTGATGCACCCCTAGAGTAGAAACTCCATAAAAGCGACCTCATCTAAGAAACTACAGCCCTCAAGGTATTCAAAACTGATTTTACAAACTTCATTAACCCTTTAGGTGTTCCTCAACAGTTTATGGCAAATGGAGATGAAATTTCAGAATTTCTATTTTTGGTAACCTTGCCTCACAAAAATGTAATATAGAGCAACCAAAAATCATATGTACCCTAAGAATAGTCCCAACAAAACTGCCACCTTATCCCGTAGTTTCCAAAATGGGGTCACTTTTATGGAGTTTCTACTCTAGGGGTGCATCAGGGGGGCTTCAAATGGGATATGGTGTAAATAAACCAGTCCAGCAAAATCTGATTTCCAAAAACTACACGGTGCACCTTTCCCTCTACGCCCTACTGTGTGCCCGTACAGTAGTTTACGGCCAAATATGGGGTGTTTCTGCAAACTACAGAATCGGGGCAATAAATATAGCATTTTGTTTGGCTGTTAACCCTTGCTTTGTTACTGGAAAAAATTGATTAAAATGGAAAATTTGCCAAAAAATCTAAATTCTGAAATGTTATCTCCATTTGCCATTAACTTTTGTAGAACCCCTAAAGGGTTAACGTCATTTGTAAAATCAGTTTTGAATACCTTGAGGGTTTTATTTTCTAGAATGGGGTCATTTTTGGGTGGTTTCTATTATGTAAGCCTCACAAAGTGACTTCAGACCTGAACTGATTCTTAAAAATTGGTTTTTTGAAAATTTCTGAAACATTTCAAGATTTGCTTCTAAACTTCTAAGCCCTGTAACGTCCCCAAAAACTAAAATGTCATTCCCAAAATAATCCAAACAAGTAGACATATGGGGAATGTAAATTAATAACTATTTTTGGAGGTATCACTATGTTTTATACAGGTAGAAAAATGTAAACTTGGAAATTTGCTAATTTTTCTAAAATTTTGGTAAATTTGGTATTTTTTTATAAATATAAATGAATTTTTTTTACTTCATTTTACCAGTGTCATGAAGTACAATATGTGACGAAAAAACAATCTCAGAATGGCCTCGATAAGTCAAAGCGTTTTAAAGTAATCACCACTTAAAGAGGACCTTTCACTAGAATAAAACATCTAAACTAAGTATACAGATATGTAGAGCGGTGCCCAGGGATCCCCCTGCACTTACTGTTATACCTGGGCGCCGCTCCGTTCTCCCGTTATAGCCTCCGGTATCTTCGTAGTTAGGCTCCACCCAGGGGAACCTGCCGGGGTCTCCTTCTCCCATGCTGTAGCGCTGGCCAATCGCAGCGCTCAGCTCATAGCCTAAAAGAAAAAAAAGCCTCTCAGGCTATGAGCTGAGCGCTGCGATTGGCCAGCGCTACAGCATGGGAGAATGAGACGCCGGCAGGTTCCCCTGGGTGGAGCCTAACTATGAAGATACCGGAGGCTATAACGGGAGAACGGAGCGGCGCCCAGGTATAACAGTAAGTGCAGGGAGATACATGTCTGTATACTTAGTTTAGGTGTTTTATTCTAGTGAAAGGTCCTCTTTAAAGTGACACTGGTCAGATTTGCCTGGTCCTTAAGGTGAAATATGGCTGTGTCCTAAAGGGGTTAAACACGTTGCATTATTGTAATAATGTAAAAAGTATAAATGTATACAATAAAAAAAATTAAAAACAGATTAGAAATGTTAAGGGAAATATGGCTTTCAGCCAGAACCTCATCCTGATGACCATACAAATATGCCTAATAATTGGACCCAGTGGTATTCACTAGTGATGAGCGGCAGGGGCAATATTCAAATTCGCGATATTTCGTGAATATTTGGGCGAATATTCGCCATATATTTGAGAATTCGGGAATTCATGATCTCCAGGGATTATTTTCTTGATTGCGAAAATTCGCCTAAAATTCGCCTAAAATATTCGCATAAAAATGAATCGGTATTTTTAAAAAAATCTAATATTCGCGATTCCGAATATATTTTGCGATATTCTAAATATTCGCGAATTCTCGAAGTGCTAATATTCGCGATTAAAATTCGCAATTCGAATATTCGTGATCAACACTAGTATTCACCCATTCAGTATGACTAGTAGCATTGTGTCCCTTGTTAGCATATCTAAGGCAGGAAGGGCACATTGTGAAAGCAGTTGAACAACATTCTCTTGACCAAGAGATAGGGGAAGATATTTGGGTGGTCACAGGGTGGAGTCTATGGTGGGGGGCTGGGACACAGCAACATATAGGTGAAAGTTGGGAGTGAGGCTGGCGCTTCTCTTCCTGAACACCCGTGGATGAACAGCATTTCAGGAGCAAGCTAAGTTATATGTGTGCTTATGTGGGTATGTATATAAGTATAATATCCCAGTAGACTTTATATGTGTACATATAGATATTTGCAGTCTGTTTATGCATGAGTCTCTATATGTACATGTACTAATGGTCAGATACTGGATGTGAGTTGGTTAGAAGAGACTGTATATTAGTGGACTCTGTATATACTGTATATACATACACATTATTGGCCACATTTGCTTAGCATCCAGGGTGGACAGGAACGGAGGTGGCTGTGTGTGGTGGTGTCCTCTATGTATTGTGTTATCTGTATCTTTAGGTATAATGTCCATTGCTTTGTCATCTCTGTGTTATCAGTAAACTATTTTTATATATAAGTATCTGCGAGGGTTGTGTGTTGCTCCTGGGGTATATGAAGGACTGGAAGAGGTGTAATTATACACAGAATAATCAGGTTGTATGGAAAACAAGGGCAACATGCTAGGAATAGAATAGAAGGGATGGAAAACGGAGATATACATAAATCTCCAATTTCCAAGAAGCAAAAATCCCCTTATCAAGAAAATATGTGAATACATCTACATTTACATCCTCCCCATACACTTTACATTGATTTAAACTGTAAGGGTTAAAGGGCTGTAAGCCATTTATGTTAAAGAATTAATTAAAGCCTAATCAATCGAACCATAATTTCATGTTAACAGTACAGTCAAAGAATCAGCCATAGTCTCTAATAAAAAAAAAATTGCTGCTAGATATTTACAGGAGGCTTTCCTTTAACTTAACAACATGCGGGGTAGACAAGAAATTCTGAAAACATGACAAGCCTGCAAGTTTAAGGGTACTTTCACACTTGCGTTGCTGGATTCCGGAAGGCAGTTCTGTATGCAAACGGAAACCCAAATGTATTGCAATACCGGATCCGTCTCTCCGGTGTTATTTTTTTACATTTTTAAAGGTCTGTGCATGCGCAGGCCGGAAGACCGGATCCGTCAATGCGGCAATTTTAATGCCGGATCGGGCACTAATACATTCCAAAGGAAAAAATGCCGGCAAGTGTTCAGGATTCTTGGCCGGAGAGAAAAATGCAGCATGCTGCGCTTTTTTC
This sequence comes from Bufo bufo, assembly GCF_905171765.1. Taxonomy (NCBI): domain Eukaryota; kingdom Metazoa; phylum Chordata; class Amphibia; order Anura; family Bufonidae; genus Bufo; species Bufo bufo. The sequence goes on along the minus strand of NC_053394.1, from coordinate 271,005,551 downwards.
TCCATCCAAATACCGTAAAAGGACTGAACTGAAGACATCCTGATGCATCCTGAACGGATTGCTTTCCATTCAGAATGCATTAGGATAAAACTGATCAGTTTTTTTCCGGTATTGAGCCCCTAGGACGGAACTGAATACCGGAAACCTTTGACGCAAGTGTGAAAGTACCCTTAGAATGCTGCAAAGGATGAAGTCAAAAATCTTTAGCACTGACATCTATCAGACAAGTATATAAAAGTACCCCCATAATGCCCCTGTAAATATATAATGGCCCCCACATAGTGCTTCAATATTTATAATGGCCCTCTGTACTGCCCCACTATTTCTAATGGTCCCCCAGAGTGCCTTAGTACATATAGTACATCCAATGGCCCCCCATAGTGCCCCAGTATATATAAGTGCCCCAATAGTGCCCCAGTATATATATTGACCACCACATATTGTCCCAGTATAATACTGGGGCTCCAACATAGTGCCCCAGTATTTCTAATGGCCCTCCATACTTCCCCACTATTTACAATGGCCCTCCATACTGCCTCTTAATTTCTAATGGCCTCTCATAGTGCCCCAGTATATATAATGGCCCCTGCATAGTGCCCCAGAATAGATAATGGCCTTCACATAGTGATTCAATATTTATAATGGCTCTCCATACTGTCCCAGTACATATAGTACATCCAATGGCCCCCACAGTGCCCCAGTATATATAATAGCCCCCGCATAGTGCTCCAGTATACGGTATAGTCATACTTTGGACCTAACCTGGGTGAGGTATTTTAACAAATGTATTTACAAATGCCTAAACAGGCAATGAGACCTATCTTGACCCAGGTGAAATTAATACTTCACTTTTATTATTGTATATACACTGCTCAAAATAATAAAGGGAACACTTAAACAACACAATGTAACTCCAAATCAATCACACTTCTGTGAAATCAAACTGTCCACTTTGGAAGCAACACTGAGTGACAATCAATTTCACATGCTGTTGTGCAAATGGGATAGACAACAGGTGGAAATGATAGGCAATTAGCAAGACACCCCCAATAAAGGAGTGGTTCTGCAGGTGGTGACCACAGACCTCTTCTCAGTTCCTATGCTTCCTGGCTGATGTTTTGGTCACTTTTGAATGCTGGCGGTGCTTTCACTCTAGTGGTAGCATGAGACGGAGTCTACAACCCACACAAGTGGCTCAGGTAGTGCAGCTTATCCAGGATGGCACATCAATGCGAGCTGTGCCAAGAAGGTTTGCTGTGTCTGTCAGCGTAGTGTCCAGAGCATGGAGGCGCTACCAGGAGACAGGCCAGTACATCAGGAGACGTGGAGGAGGCCGTAAAAGGGCAACAACCCAGCAGAAGGACCGATACCTCCGCCTTTGTGCAAGGAGGAACAGGAGGAGCACTGCCAGAGCCCTGCAAAATGACCTCCAGCAGGCCACAAATGTGCATGTGTCTGCTCAAACGGTCAGAAACAGACTCCATGAGGGTGATATGAGGGCCCGACGTCCACAGGTGGGGGTTGTGCTTACAGCCCAACACCGTGCAGGACGTTTGGCATTTGCCAGAGAACACCAAGATTGGCAAATTCGCCACTGGCGCCCTGTGCTCTTCACAGATAAAAGCAGGTTCATACTGAGCACATGTGACAGACGTGACAGAGTCTGGAGACGCCGTGGAGAACATTCTGCTGCCTGCAACATCCTCCAGCATGACCGGTTTGGCATTGGGTCAGTAATGGTGTGGGGTGGCATTTCTTTGGAAGGCCGCACAGCCCTCCATGTGCTCGCCATAGGTAGCCTGACTGCCATTAGGTACCGAGATGAGATCCTCAAACCCCTTGTGAGACCATATGCTGGTGCGGTTGGCCCTGGGTTCCTCCTAATGCAAGACAATGCTAGACCTCATGTGGCTGGAGTGTGTCAGCAGTTCCTGCAAGACGAAGGCATTGATGCTATGGACTGGCCCGCCCGTTCCCCAGACCTGAATCCAATTGAGCACATCTGGGACATCATATCTCGCTCTATCCACCAACGTCATGTTGCACCACAGACTGTCCAGGAGTTGGCAGATGCTTTAGTCCAGGTCTGGGAGGAGATCTCTCAGGAGACCGTCCGCCACCTCATCAGGAGCATGCACAGGCATTGTAGGGAGGTCATACAGGCACGTGGAGGCCACACACACTACTGAGCCTCATTTTGACTTGTTTTAAGGACATTACATCAAAGTTGGATCAGCCTGTAGTGTGTTTTTCCACTTTAATTTTGAGGGTGACTCCAAATCCAGACCTCCATGGGTTGAAAAATGTGATTTCCATTATTTTATTTTTGTGTGATTTTGTTGTCAGCACATTCAACTATGTAAAGAACAAAGTATTTCAGAAGAATATTTAATTAATTCAGATCTAGGATGTGTTATTTTTGTGTTCCCTTTATTTTTTTGAGCAGTGTATTAAAATCTGAATATTATAAATGGGTGCACATTTTACATAGTAACATAGTAACATAGTACATAAGGCCGAAAAAAGACATTTGTCCATCCAGTTCGGCCTGTCATCCTACAAGTTGATCCAGAGGAAGGCAAAAAAAAACTGTGAGGTAGAAGCCAATTTTCCTCACTTTAGGGGAATAAAAAATTCCTTCCCGACTCCAATCAGGCAATCAGAATAACTCCCTGGATCAACGACCCCTCTCTAGTAGCTATAGCCTGTAATATTATTACACTCCAGAAATACATCCAGGCCCCTCTTGAATTCCTTTATTGTACTCACCATCACCACCTCCTCAGGCAGAGAGTTCCATAGTCTCACTGCTCTTACCGTAAAGAATCCTCTTCTATGTTTGTGTACAAACCTTCTTTCCTCCAAACGCAGAGGATGTCCCCTCGTCACAGTCACAGTCCTGGGGATAAATAGATGATGGGATAGATCTCTGTACTGACCCCTGATATATTTATACATAGTAATTAGATCTCCCCTCAGTCGTCTTTTTTCTAACGTGAATAACCCTAATTTTGATAATCTTTCAGGGTACTGTAGTTGCCCCATTCCAGTTATTACTTTAGTTGCCCTCCTCTGGACCCTCTCCAGCTCTGCTATGTCTGCTTTGTTTACAGGAGCCCAGAACTGTACACAGTACTCCATGTGTGGTCTGACCAGTGATTTGTAAAGTAGTAGGAATATGTTCTCATCACGGGCATCTATGCCCCTTTTGATGCAACCCATTATCTTATTGGCCTTGGCAGCAGCTGCCTGACACTGTTTTTTGCAGCTTAGTTTGCTGTTTATTAAAATTCCTAGATCCTTTTCCATGTCAGTGTTACCGAGTGTTTTACCATTTAGTATGTATGGGTGACTTGCATTATTCCTTCCCATGTGCATAACTTTACATTTGTCAGTGTTAAACCTCATCTGCCACTTATCTGCCCAAGCCTCCAATCTATCCAGATCCCTCTGTAGTAGTATACTGTCCTCTTCAGTGTTAATTACTTTACACAGTTTAGTGTCATCTGCGAAAATTGATATTTTACTATGCAAGCCTTCTACAAGATCATTAATAAATATATTGAAGAGAATAGGGCCCAATACTGACCCCTGAGGTACTCCACTAGTGACAGTGACCCAATCTGAGTATGTACCGTTAATAACCACCCTCTGTTTTCCATCATTGAGCCAGTTACTTACCCACTTACAGACGTTTTCTCCGAGTCCGAGCATTCTCATTTTATATACTAACCTTTTATGAGGTACAGTGTCAAATGCTTTGGAGAAGTCCAGATACACGACATCCATTGATTCGCCGCTGTCAAGTCTAGTACTTACCTCCTCATAGAAACTGATTAAATTAGTTTGACATGACCGATCCCTCACGAAGCCATGCTGATATGGCGTTATTTGCTTATTTCCGTTAAGATGCTCTAACATAGCATCTCTCAGAAAACCTTCAAACAGTTTACCCACAACAGATGTTAAACTTACCGGCCTATAGTTTCCAGGCTCTGTTTTTGGACCCTTTTTGAATATTGGCACCACATTTGCCATGCGCCAATCCTGTGGGACATTCCCTGTCAGTACAGAGTCCGCAAATATCAGAAATAAGGGTCTGGCTATGACATTACTTAATTCCCTTAGGATACGGGGGTGTATGCCATCCGGTCCTGGCGATTTGTCTATTTTGATATTTTTAAGTCGCTGTTGTACTTCTTCCTGGGTCAGACAGGACACTTTTAATGGCGAATTTATTTCAGCATTCAGCATTTCATCTGACAGTTTATTTTCCTCAGTGAATACATTGGAGAAAAAAATATTTAACAGCTTTGCTTTCTCCTCGTCGCTCTCTGCGACTCCCCCCTCATTACTCTTTAAAGGGCCGACACCTTCAGATTTATACTTTTTAACATTTATATAATTGAAGAACATTTTAGGGTTAGTTTTACTCTCTTTGGCAATTAATCTCTCGGTCTCTAGTTTGGCCGCTTTTATTTGTTTTTTACATGTTCTGTTTTTTTCCTTATAGTTTTTCAGTGCTTCCGTGCTACCCTCCTGTTTTAGTGTTTTATATGCTTTCTTTTTGTCATTTATTGCTTTCTTTACAGTTCTGTTTATCCACATTGGTTTCTTTTTGTTCCTTAACCTTTTATTCCCATACGGTATGTACCTCTCACAATGAGATTTTAGGATGTTTTTAAAGATATCCCATTTTTTGGCTGTATTTTTATTTTTGAGGACTTTGTCCCAGTTAGTTAGGCCTATTTTACAAACCAAAAATCCTATATTAAAAATACAGTCACCACTCCACTAGTGGATTTGAAGACTGAACAGTGAGAAGGGTGCGGAGTGGTGCACTAGCTCCCACCCTTTCACTATAGATACAAGGTGCTGCCGTATCACCGTTTATAGGGCTATTGCTCACTGAGTACTGTTGTCAGTATAGCAGTGTAAAGCAGTGGGGACCAGAGTGTTTCACCCCACTGTCAAAAGAGCTATTGCTCACTGAGCGCTGTTGTGAGCACAGCAATATAAAGCAGTGGGAACCAAAGTGTTTCACCCCACTGTCAAAAGGATGCAATTGGCACCCATATAAGCATCAGGCCAGCTCGATGCCTATTGGCAATTAGCCCTACAAACTTTGATAGAAACGGTTAGGTACCGTGTCGATCATAGGTGCTTGAATGGTCACACTATTGAAATGTAGTCCTGCCGGACTAACCACAGCTTATTCACTGTGGAGTGGAAGGCTGCGTTTAAAATCTAAAACTGCCCCCCGACATGTTTCACCAGTATTCTGGCTTCTTCAGGGCAAATGGGCAGCAATGGGTCTCGCCACAAGACTGGAAGGTTAAATGCATGATTTGGAGATTGACAGGACCATCGTCCACTCATGTTAGCGGCATATATCTAATCCAACCTATTACCTTTAACTACACACACCCACAGGGCAGGTCAAGCCACACTGTCAGTCGCCTCCTACTTACGTCATCAAGAATGCGCTGTACACCAGGAGTGTGCGCAGACACTTAGACCGAACGGACCCCAACAAATGCAGTGCGCATGCGCTGCGCTGAACTCGCATGCGCACAGACTTCACCTAGAAGCGGGACAGCTGCGCCGGCTGAGGCTGTGACCATACTTAGAGTAAAAAGCGGAACGGGTGCGCAGATGGAGGCTGCGCCTGCACTTAGAATGTCAGCATGATATTATTAGTGCGGTGCAGGTGCAATATAATGTGGGTGCTTGATGGTTATCTGCTCTGCTAGTAGCTATTATACATAGATTAGGAGGCACCACAGTCTTGAGTATATACATTAGATTCATACCCATGGTGCATATACAGAGATGTACCCTATAAAGCGTTGGATATTATGTGCAAAGGATGAGAGGTGCTGCACTTGTACAACATTTATCATTCCAATCAAAATGATAGTGTTAGCAGTTGGAATGTTGATATATACAGGCTTGGACTGGCCCACATGGGTACAGGGGAATCCCCCGGTGGGCCCCTGAGCAAGGTGGGCCCCTAGTCTCCTACCCCCTGCACAACTGGCACATAACACAGTAGACTTACTGCACTACATACATATATTCAATGTACAGCGCCTCAACCAGCCTATGTTCATATAAAAAACTTGTTAGATTATTTATTATATTTGAATGTATCCATACGGTGGGCCCCCAAAATAAATTTTACTGGTGGTCCCTAGGTGCCCCAGTCCGACACTGGATATATATACTTATTTACCAGGACGATATATCCCTATAATGCCTAAATATACCCTCAGAACGGGTTATTATTGATCAACACGGTGCTTGTGGTACACTTAACATTTCTGGTTCAATAGGATAGTAATCGTGTGATCTTATAGGTGTCACTTGACACTTTGAAATCAGAGAAAAACTGAAAACATGAAAGACCAACATAAAAAATTCCTTCTCCTTCGCTCTTAGAGAAAAGGCTATCAAGCCTATAGATCCACCTAGTCTCCTCCTGCAACAGGATGGTATCCTAGGTGGATCTATAGGCTTAAATAGCCTTAGTCCCAAAGGGCTCAACAAAGGTTTTGCCTTTACGGCTTTTCTCTAAGAGCGAAGGAGAAGGAATTTTTTATGTTGGTCTTTCATGTTTTCAGTTTTTCTCTGATTTCAAAGTGTCAAGTGACACCTATAAGATCACACGATTACTATCCTATTGAACCAGAAATGTTAAGTGTACCACAAGCACCGTGTTGATCAATAATAACCCGTTCTGAGGGTATATTTAGGCATTATAGGGATATATCGTCCTGGTAAATAAGTATATATATCCAGTGTCGGACTGGGGCACCTAGGGACCACCAGTAAAATTTATTTTGGGGGCCCACCGTATGGATACATTCAAATATAATAAATAATCTAACAAGTTTTTTATATGAACATAGGCTGGTTGAGGCGCTGTACATTGAATATATGTATGTAGTGCAGTAAGTCTACTGTGTTATGTGCCAGTTGTGCAGGGGGTAGGAGACTAGGGGCCCACCTTGCTCAGGGGCCCACCGGGGGATTCCCCTGTACCCATGTGGGCCAGTCCAAGCCTGTATATATCAACATTCCAACTGCTAACACTATCATTTTGATTGGAATGATAAATGTTGTACAAGTGCAGCACCTCTCATCCTTTGCACATAATATCCAACGCTTTATAGGGTACATCTCTGTATATGCACCATGGGTATGAATCTAATGTATATACTCAAGACTGTGGTGCCTCCTAATCTATGTATAATAGCTACTAGCAGAGCAGATAACCATCAAGCACCCACATTATATTGCACCTGCACCGCACTAATAATATCATGCTGACATTCTAAGTGCAGGCGCAGCCTCCATCTGCGCACCCGTTCCGCTTTTTACTCTAAGTATGGTCACAGCCTCAGCCGGCGCAGCTGTCCCGCTTCTAGGTGAAGTCTGTGCGCATGCGAGTTCAGCGCAGCGCATGCGCACTGCATTTGTTGGGGTCCGTTCGGTCTAAGTGTCTGCGCACACTCCTGGTGTACAGCGCATTCTTGATGACATAAGTAGGAGGCGACTGACAGTGTGGCTTGACCTGCCCTGTGGGTGTGTGTAGTTAAAGGTAATAGGTTGGATTAGATATATGCCGCTAACATGAGTGGACGATGGTCCTGTCAATCTCCAAATCATGCATTTAACCTTCCAGTCTTGTGGCGAGACCCATTGCTGCCCATTTGCCCTGAAGAAGCCAGAATACTGGTGAAACATGTCGGGGGGCAGTTTTAGATTTTAAACGCAGCCTTCCACTCCACAGTGAATAAGCTGTGGTTAGTCCGGCAGGACTACATTTCAATAGTGTGACCATTCAAGCACCTATGATCGACACGGTACCTAACCGTTTCTATCAAAGTTTGTAGGGCTAATTGCCAATAGGCATCGAGCTGGCCTGATGCTGATATGGGTGCCAATTGCATCCTTTTGACAGTGGGGTGAAACACTTTGGTTCCCACTGCTTTATATTGCTGTGCTCACAACAGCGCTCAGTGAGCAATAGCTCTTTTGACAGTGGGGTGAAACACTCTGGTCCCCACTGCTTTACACTGCTATACTGACAACAGTACTCAGTGAGCAATAGCCCTATAAACGGTGATACGGCAGCACCTTGTATCTATAGTGAGAGGGTGGGAGCTAGTGCACCACTCCGCGCCCTTCTCACTGTTCAGTCTTCAAATCCACTAGTGGAGTGGTGACTGTATTTTTAATATAGGATTTTTGGTTTGTAAAATAATTAATAAAGATAATTAAAATGTGCACCCATTTATAATATTCAGATTTTAATATATACAATAATAAAAGTGAAGTATTCATTTCACCTGGGTCAAGATAGGTCTCATTGCCTGTTTAAGCATTTGTAAATCCAGTATACGGTAGCTACTGGACCCCACATAGTTCCCTAGTATTTTTAATGGCCCTCCGTACTGCCCCACTATTTCTAATGGCCCCCATAGTGCCTCAGTACATATAGTACATCTAATGGCCCCCCATAGTGCCCGAGTATATATAACTGCCCCCATAGTGCCCCAGGATAAATACAATGGACCCCCCATACTGCCCTACTATTTATAATGGCCCCCATAGTGTCCCAGTATTTATAATGGACCCTACATAGTGCTCCATCTAGTGTGAAGTAATTGTTCCCTCGTGCAAGTGGATGAGGTGAGCATTTTTTTTATTTAACCCCCTGAAAGACCCCTTAATTATAGAGTGTACCCATTTGTAATGGCTGTTAGATGAGTGCTCTCCTGCCCTTAAAAATAGGCCCATTGATTTCAATGGGAACCATATGGCTGTGAAAATGACTATAACTAACTGTCCATTAAAAAAAACAGCCATGTGAATAGCCCCATAGACCTTAAATGGTTCTGAAAATGATTGTGTGACGGCAGTTAGAAAAACGGTCATGTGAATTATGCCAAAAGGTATTATTAGCATCTGAGCATATGAGCATCACAGCTGCCAAAGGACGCATTACCTACTGTATAATCTTCCTTTATAGCTGAGTTTTCAGCTCATCTCTTTGAGTGTAGCATGATTATTAGACCTATGACCTGCACAAATTCTAACTCGTTTACCAAAATTGCAGTGCCTGCTAAATATCACACCTACAAACACATACTCAGCCCTAAACTCTTCTATTGGTATCTATATTACAAATAAATATATACAATGCCACCAAATTAGGCCCATGTAAAATTATAAGGTTTTAAGAGGTGTTTATGATGTCAATTACTGATGGATAAAGAGTTGATTTTTGGGGGTCACATACAATGTACAGTTGTGAACCTATAAAATAAGAAGCAGGATATCTCTGGAGTCCACCCTATACAAAACATGCAGATGTCCATGTGTAGATGCATTGTACGTGTTATTTTTGTTGCACAGGACATATCATCAGTTAGATTAAATAGGTTATTTGTAAATCACCTTATGAGAGAGAAACCTCAATGATGAGTGATTGGGTCCAAAGTAAATTCCAAAAAGCGTTGGCTTCTGCTGAAGCTTTGGGTTAATGCCACAGGAAGACCCTCTTCTATTTGTAGAGGTCCCCCCCCTCCTTCTGATACTGTCACAGCCGCTGGCTTCGACTGATAAGCAGTGGCGGTTAAACCCTATGTGGCTCGAGGTATTACCTGTGGTGAGCGAGAGTCTAGATGCAATGGGGAACTACTGGGCAGAAAATGAAGGGTCTGCGAATCCTCTGGTAGAATGGGATGCTTTCAAATCAGTAATGAGAGGGGCATTGATTGCTGCTATTGCAACTCATAGAAAGGAACTGAATATCAAACGGATAAAACTAGAGACGGAATAGCTGATAAGGAGAGGTTATATATACTAGATCCGTGCCCTGAGAAGCAGACTTTGTGGCTTGAGGCGCAGCGTAGGTTTACTTTGCATTTAACTGAATATACTGAGAAGAAACTTTTAAATCAGAGGCAAACTATTTTTTCAGATGGTGATAAGTGTGGCAGGGCCTTGGCGTACTTGACTAGATCTGAGACACAGCAAACGGTGGTGGCGGGAGTTCTGAATGATCAGGGGCTCTTATTAAGGGAGCCCAGAGATGTCTGCCGACAGTTTGCCTCCTATTATGAGACATTGTATGCCCCCAAGATCACGTGTACTTCGGAGGAAATAGTCAATTTCTTAGCAGGTATTAATATTCCTTCTTTGGACAGAGATGACAGGGGAGCCCTAACGGCAGACATATCTGACCTGGAGACTGAAACGGCCATTAGTTCCTTAGCAACCAAGAAAACCCCGGGACCCGATGGATTTCCTGCTGAATGGTATAAGCGATTTTCTAAAGACCTGGTTAGTAGATTTGGGAAGCTGTTGAGGTATGCACTGGAAAGTGGTTCGTTGCCACCGTCCTTTCTGGAGGCAACGATAGTAGTGATTCACAAGTCGGGGAAACCATCTGACCAGTGTAGCTCTTATCGACCTATCTCACTTCTGAATCTTGACGTCAAAATCTTTGCGAAGGTACTGGCGTTAAGATTGCGGGGGGTAATTCTCTCCTTGGTTGGGGTAGATCAATCGGGTTTTATGCCAGGGAAAACCACAGATATTAATTTAAGGCGATTGTTCACTAATCTTCAGGTCAAACATGATAACAGAGGTATGAGGGCTCTTGCGTCCTTAGACAATGAAAAAGCATTTGATTCAGTAGAATGGGAATTTATGTGGGCAGTGCTGACTCAAATGGGCTTTCCGGAGAAATTTTTGTGCTGGTTACAAATGCTTTATAGATCCCCTTCGGCGAGAGTCAGGGTGAATGGGTACACATCGGACTCCTTCCCCTTGGGTAGAGGCACTAGACAGGGCTGCCCTCTCTCCCCCCTGTTATTTGCATTAATTATGGAACCTTTGTCGATACTCATATCCTCTAATTCAGGTATAGAAGGCTGGGAAATAGCTGGAATATCAGAAAAGCTTTCATTATATGCTGATGACATGCTGGTTTACCTAGCAGATTCAGGGAAATCCTTGGATACCCTTTTAGGTGTTGTTGATCAATTTGGGGGTTTCTCGGGTCTCCGTGTGAACTGGGCTAAGTCTAGTCTATGTCTGGTTGATGATGTTGACCCAGCTCGCATTTCGGTGAACAATAAGCTTCAGATTGTGGAGCAATTTACATATTTGGGGATTATTGTTCATAAAGAAGTGGCAAAATTTTATGATTTGAATGTTGCTCCTACAATGCAATCCATTACTCGAAAGCTAGAGGCTTGGGAAAACCTTCCTTTAACTCTGATTGGGCGTATCAATGTGGTAAAAATGATTCTTCTCCCAAAATTGCTATACTTATATAGGGCTGCCCCAGTGTTACTCCCCAAGAGACATTTTGCTACTTTGGATAGAATAATTGCTCCCTTTCTATGGAATAAGTCTTCTCCCAGAATAGCGAGATCCACCCTCCAGGCGTCTTACCTGCGGGGGGGTCTTGCCTTGCCAAACCTGTACATGTACTATGTAGCGGTGCAGCTGAGCTATGTGGCGTGGTGGGTACGGGCTGACTCAGGTAACCCGGCGGTAGTGTTGGAGGCAGCTTTATTGGGGTCCTATGAGGCACTTACATACTTGGCGTATAGGAGGGGGGCTAGGTCTACAATACACTACACCCAATCGATGGCTGCTGCAGTACAGATGTGGGTCAAATGGGGTCAGAAATGTAACCCTGATGAGAATGATATTACTTGGTCGCCATATTTGCCTTTGTGGAGAAACAGAGTGCTTCCGGAGCTGTTCTCATTACTGGAGTTTGAATTTTGGCCTCAGAGGGGGGTGCGCTACCTTACCCAACTATATGATAAGGGCCTATTTAGAACCTTTAATAGTTTGAAACAGGAGTTTAATTTGCCCCAGCGTTGTTTGTATAGATATCTTCAAATCAGGCATGCCTGTCAGGCTCAGTTTGGTAGAGAACCTTTAAAGCTGGAGTGTGGTACAGTTGAGGCAGCGATTAGGAGGGTTCCGTTGGTCAAACCAGTGTCGACCCTGTATGCGTCGTTGATGGCGTTGCAGGACTCCCCCCTAGACAGGGCATTTGTTAGGTGGAAAAGGGACATTGAAGGTTTGGAAGATGTTCATGTTAAAGAATCTAGCTGTACATGGAGATCTACAGTGGTAAGTGCTAGGGATCAGTTGATTCAAGTTAAATGGCTTCATAGGATTTATTATACTTCTGTGAGACTATTTAAAATGGGTAAATTGCCGAACCCTCATTGTACAAGATGTGGACATGAAAACGGTTGTCTTATACACATGGTTTGGCAGTGTCCGATTATTCATGGCTTCTGGGAAGAGATCCATAAATATTTTAATGACAAACTAAGCTTTCCTAACGTCTGTACTGAACTCACTAGTCTGTTGGGAGTAGCCAACGAGATTGTTCCAACCAAATTTGGCAGGAAGCTGTATAGAATACTCATATATTATGCTAGGAAAACTATCCTTCTCAACTGGAAACCTCCTAAGAATCCTACTGTGCAACAATGGGTACATCTAGTTAATGCTGATCTTGAATTATACAAGTTTGTGTATGAGAGAAGAGGGACCCCTGATCGCTTCATGAAGATATGGGACCCCTGGATTGGAGCCCAGACTCTAGTACCATAGATGACTGAAAGACTGTTCTGACCAATGAAGGCGTGTGTGTGTGTGTGTGTGTGTGTGTGTGTGTGCAGTACTTTTAATCTTCCTTAGGATTGATATGTTGGGTACTGTTCATCCTGAAAGTGATATCTTTTTCTTCTGTCCCAAACTTGGGTCATGGGGATCTGCTATGATTGATCCCATGTATTTGATTTGTACTGGACTCAATTGATGATTGTCTGTATTTGATGTGTTTGTTATGCTTTTTGCTAAATTAATAAATAAAAAGATACTATTAAAAAATTTTTTGTAGAGGTCCCACAACAGGGTAACAGCAGGAAGTGTAGACACAGACACACTTGCTAAAGGGGTATTTGATATTGATGGTCTATCCCCATAATAGGCCATTATTATCTGATCCTTGGAGGTCCAACAGCCCCCACCCCCACTGATCAGCAGTTTCAAAGCAGCTCCAGTGCCGGAAGCTGCAGCGCTGCTCCCTTTCCCTTCAATAGGAGCAGCACGGCAGTTGATAGCTCTGTCCACTACATAACAAATGGATCTGTGTAGCTCCACCACTGATGCTACTCTGAAACAGCTGATAAGCGGGATTGCAGGGTGTCAGACCCTTACTGATGAGGATAGGCCACCAATATCAAAATTCTTGAATACCTGGTTCACCCAGGTGTGGTGCAAAAGATAAGACAGCTGGCAGCTGGAACAGTAACTAAAGCATGCTTTACTCCGTAGAGTCAATCCATGCATTACAGTTATAGTAAGGGCTCATTCAGACGGCATTATGTTGCTTTCCGCATCTGATCCACAACTTTTCAAATTAGATTCACTTCTATGAGGCACCAAAAGATTTGCTGTCCGCATCTTTTCTTACGTTCCACGGCCCCACAAGACAAATAAAACATGTCCTATAATTGTCAGTGAAAATCGGGAAGTGGACCCATTGAAGTCTATGGGTCCGCAAAAATGTGGAATGCAATCAGTTTTTTTTGCGGATATGCTGAACTGATCACAAATAAATGGATCTGCATTTTTTTATAATGTATATACATTAGTAACTCAAGTGTACCCCCAAACAGCACCAAAAAAATACTATTTCTCCTGAATAAAACTACTATATACTGCCACATCAATGAAAAAAAAATAAAACGGCTGCTTAAACATGGAAAGTATTAAGCTAAGAAAATTGGTCATTCAGAAGTTAATATATGAGGGCTGGTGCATGTTATTAGGAACGAGAGAACACAACAAGAACAAACTAATGGGACTAAGACACGTGAAATGACTAAAAATAGAAGAGAACTGAATGTACTTCAGATTCTAATATATCTAAAGTAAACTTTACATGGCCTACAGAACGCTGTGACATGCTATACAGCCCGCTCTGTATCACCTATGCTAATGATGTTTGCTACAGTCAGGTCCATAAATATTGGGACATCGACAGAATTGTAACATTTTTGGCTCTATACACCACCACAATGGATTTGAAATGAAACAAACAAGATGTGCTTTAACTGCAGACTGTCAGCTTTAATTTGAGGGTATTTACATCCAAATCAGGTGAACGGTGTAGGAATTACAACAGTTTGCATATATGCCTCCTACTTGTTAAGGGACCAAAAGTAATGGTCTGACAGTCTGCAGTTAAAGCACATCTTGTTTGTTTCATTTCAAATCCATTGTGGTGGTGTATAGAGCCACAAATGTTAGAATTGTGTCGATGTCCCAATATTTATGGACCTGACTGTATATTACCTGACAATCTATCATTATGCAGCTGCAATTATGACAACGGCTCGTTGCTAGGATACCAAGAGGACTGACCAAGGTTACTATAGATCTACAGACACAAAGTGGTCTCCTGGTCTCATAAAGCTCTACTCTAAAGGTCAGTTAATGGTACAGCTAAATGCAGTCCCAGATTAAGCGATCTTTGGGGTGCATCATACAGATTCAAAGATTTTCCTTTCAGACATCCATACAGTGATGGAGGACGTTAGGATATCTGTACCTTCATAGACCTAATTAGATGCTAGGCAGATATTGCCTAATACAGTTAGAAATATATTGTATGTCTATTTATTAGTAGGTCACCAATGTGTTTCTGTACATTTTGCATAGCTTTATTGGCCATGTGGATCTATATACTGTATAATATCTAGTGGTGTCATGTCTTTCCAGACTCAGCCATGCCAATAGCAGAAGACCAAATGACAATTCCATCAGAGTTACCAGAAATTTTAAAGCAGTTCACAAGAGATGCCATTAATACACAGCCATCAGACCTGTTGGAGTGGTCTTACATGTATGTTATTATCTTCTTGAATTTACCATACATAAGTAGCATCAGGGGCGAGCTAAAGGCTCAAGGGCCCTGGTACAAGAGTTCATCTTGTGGCCCCCTTCCCTTAGCTTTGTGGCCAGGGGCAGGGAAGCACATTGCCCCCCCCATGCCAAATTCTTGAGATTTCCCCTTCCCTCCAGCCAGAGGTGTAACTTGACCTGTATGCACTTTCTATAATACCAATGTTTTCTTATGTGGCACAAGGGTCTTTGGGCCCCCTCAGGCTCCTGGTCCAGGTAGTGACTGCTACCCCTGCACCCCCTATAGCTATGCCCCTGAGTAGCATGTGAGTACTTACTGTATATCGAGGAGCAACCTAACAAATAAGGAGCTCACTCCTCTGGGGAGGGGGCATCTGTGCACACATTGAATATAAGGAGAGCTTCTCCAAGGGCCCCACTGTAGTGTCATGGCCACTCTTTATGATGAATGTGCATAATACCTCTGCGGATCCGCAAAACACATACGGATGTGTGAATGGACCCTTAAAGAAGTTTTAAAGAAGGTGGCTGTAAATTTGTAATGTATTTCTATAACTTTTAAGGCTCCTAACTTCCGTTCTGGACTGTGGTCACATGACCATGTCCATCTAGCTCTTCCTTATTTCCTGTGATGTTATGTCCATGGGCATGTCAAAGCAGCAACGGGTGATGTGATAGGGGAGTGATTATGTAACTAGCTGGGAGGGAGGGGCTATACATTAGCTGGATGTTGTTAGAGACGATGCTGGAGATATGACAGGGAAAGGAGAAGTGCATCATGGGTTTGGTTGGATACAGCACCAGGAAGTGGATGTAAGCAAATCAGAGTAATATTATTATATTAAAAACGGGTCAGGAGAGAGCAAAATGTATGAAAGCATGAGGAAGATGTATATGAGATAAGAAACTACATGAGCATACTGCGTCTGTTTAAAACCATAATAATTCTGGGAAACTTTTTGAAGTAACTGAGTAGGGTCCCCAATCAGGACCCCAGAGGACCTTTGACCTCTCCTGACATGCCTGTGTTAATAGCTTCATGCATTCCCCGTGTAATAACAATTCTGGAGCATCTATTCTTATGACTCTATGTTGTGCCATTCCTTTATTATTTCTACTAGAAGTTATAAATTAATTGCTAGCAGTCTGCAGTAAGGGTACAGAGGGGAGGTAACAAGTTCGGAGTGTGTACCTGCACAGACTGAAAATGGCGGCACTGATTGGATAGAGTGAGTCTGCGCATGTACACCCCCCTCCCCCAACTTGTTACCACCCCTCTGTACCCTTACTGAAGGCTAATAGCAATTCATTCATAACTTCTAGCAGAAATAATAAAGGAATGACACAACATAGAGCCATAAGAATAGATGTTCCAGAATTGTTATTACATGGGAAATGCATGAAGCTATTAAAACAGGTATGTCAGGAGTGGTGAAAGGTCCTCTTTAAGTAAAAAAGCAAAGCCTGTGAAAAGAACAGCCCTTGCTCAGTATAAACTAGTACTGCCCTTCCTATCCTCCCTAAGAGAACAGTTATCATGCAAATATATCCAAAGAAAGTGGGTTATCCAATATAGACACCGTTGATACTTTTCCATCATCCTCCACAACTGGATCATCTGTAGGTCCAGAGTTTTTAGGGACACAGATTATGTCAATGCACATAGTAGTAACAGCTGTCATTCTTAAAGGGGTGTTTGTACAGACCTTCCCTATTGGCCAAACCTGCAGAAGGAAGCCTACTTACCCTCTTCCCACTGCTGGGTGCCAGTCAATTGGTCACGCAGGTCACTGGTGCAGCCAGTCACTGATTGCAGTGACATCAAGGCGGATGTCAGCCTGAGTAATGCAGCAGCAGGGAACAAAGTAGCCAAGACCAAGTGGCGGGGAGCAGGTAACTATACTTCCCTTTGCAAGTTTGGCCAGGAGCTGAAATACTCGCAAAAAGGTGAACACCCCCTTTAAAGGGAACCTGTCATCAACTTTATGCTGCTCATACTAACGGCAGAATAAAGTAGAGACAGGTGAGTTGATTTCATGGGTTTGTCATTTAAAAGTTAAATGTAAGTGGTTGCCGAGAACCAACATCACATTCATTGCAGACTGGGCCTGGAAAAGAGTCACGACCACCTCAGAAGAGTCATGGTCCTGCTGTCCATGCCCACCTGCTGGTGATTGACAGTCTTCTACCTAGTTTTCCCCCTAGAAGGGAACTGCCAATCATCAGCATGGGAGTGGAGTGCAAGAGATTATGAATAACTCTGACTCTTCTCAGGTAGATTTGACTCTTTTCAAGGCCTGGGCTGCAATCATTATGATCTCGGCAACCACTTACTATTATCTCATGAGTGACACACCACTGACATCAGCATTTCTGTCACTATTTTATACTACCCTCAGTGAGGTCAGCATAAAGTTGATGACAGGTTCCCTTTAAGGCAGGAGACTTTTCATGCATGCCGTAAAATTGTTTTGCACACCATACAAGTCATTTTGTTCCCTTGAGGAATATCATCTGTATCCAGGGTTATATCATTTCAAGTTCTTTCCCTTGCACAACAAGAAAGATGTCAGAATTTAATATGAGTATGTATGGCCATGACAATAAAACATGTCGGGTGTGAAATGTATCAGGGTAAATAAAATTAAGCTTTTGAGCTTAGTACGCTCTTGATATGGAGCAGAGTACAACACATGCACAAAACTGGGCAGAAGCTGCCATTAGTTAAAATTTTCCATCATGCCTAAAATCACCATTAGCCTGATAACACAGCGCCATTAATCCCCCAAAAAATCTTGTAGCATATTTCAGCTTTATGAAATCTTTATTATATATAAGGAATGTGTTTTGTTACCGTCCAGCCCATTACATACAAAGCAACACAGTACAAATCAGTGTTATGAATTTAGCACTATTCTATCATATATAAGGAATACTTAGCTAACAGAGAGGAGTGAATTTCTTGAAATCCATTTCTGGTCAGATTCTAATGAATCATTCTGTAGATATGATATGGGTACAAATAAATTCAACCCGAATCCAGAGTGACTAGATTGACATCATTTTTTTTAAATCTGATTTTATTTTCTGAGTATAGTTTTTTTTTCAATTTCTGAACATGATTATGGGGGCACTAAGGGGGCATAACTACTGTATGGAGGTGCTAAGGTGGCATTCTACTGTGAAGGAGGCGCTAAGGGGATGTTCAACTGTGTAATGGAGCATAACTATTGTGTGGGAGCACTTACAGGGCATTCTTACTGTGAGGCAGGGTGGGACTAGCCCACTAGAGTACCAGAGGATACTCCGGTGGGCTCAGGCTCTGATTTAATAGTACTGTAGGTCCCAAAGGTTTAGGGGGAAAAAACTAAAACATCTTGACCTGCCTTTGAGGATAATCCACCACTAAAATCTATTTATTTGGTTCAAACCCTATTTTTTATAGGGCAGGACAGCTGTAACCAACACCTCCAATCTCATCTCATTGATTGGTCTCCAGTTGGCTGACACCTCACTCCAATTAGCTCTTGGATATGTCATTAGTCTAGGGGTTCACATACTTTTTCCACCTACACTGTGAATGTTTACATGGTGTGTTCAATAAAAACATGGTAACATTTAATTCTTTGTGTGTTATTAGGTTAAGCAGACTGTGATTGTCTATTGTTGTGACTTAGATGAAGATCAGATCACATTTTATGACCAATTTGTGCAGAAATCCATATCATTCCAAAGGGTTCACATACTTTTTCTTGCTACTGTATACATATATACAGTACAGACCAAAAGTTTGGACACACCTTCTCATTCAAAGAGTTTTCTTTATTTTCATGACTATGAAAATTGTAGATTCACACTGAAGGCATCAAAATTATGAATTAACACATGTGGAATTATATGCATAACAAACAAGTGTGAAACAACTGAAAATATGTCATATTCTAGGTTCTTCAAAGTAGCCACCTTTTGCTTTGATTACTGCTTTGCACACTCTTGGCATTCTCTTGATGAGCTTCAAGAGGTAGTCGCCTGAAATGGTTTTCACTTCACAGGTGTGCCCTGTCAGGTTTAATAAGTGGGATTTCTTGCCTTATAAATGGGGTTGGGACCATCAGTTGCGTTGAGGAGAAGTCAGGTGGATACACAGCTGATAGTCCTACTGAATAGACTGTTAGAATTTGTATTATGGCTAGAAAAAAGCAGCTAAGTAAAGAAAAACGAGTGGCCATCATTACTTTAAGAAATGAAGGTCAGTCAGTCAGCCGAAAAATTGGGAAAACTTTGAAAGTAAGGGCTATTTGACCATGAAGGAGAGTGATGGGGTGCTGCGCCAGATGACCTGGCCTCCACAGTCACCGGACCTGAACCCAATCGAGATGGTTTGGGGTGAGCTGGACCGCAGAGTGAAGGCAAAAGGGCCAACAAGTGCTAAGCATCTCTGGGAACTCCTTCAAGACTGTTGGAAGACCATTTTAGGGGACTACGTCTTGAAGCTCATCAAGAGAATGCCAAGAGTGTGCAAAGCAGTAATCAAAGCAAAAGGTGGCTACTTTGAATAACCTAGAATATGACATATTTTCAGTTGTTTCACACTAGTTTGTTATGTATATAATTCCACATGTGTTAATTCATAGTTTTGATGCCTTCATAGTCATGAAAATAAAGAAAACTCTTTGAATGAGAAGGTGTGTCCAAACTTTTGGTCTGTACTGTATATATATATATATATATATATATATATATATATATAAAAAATCTTATTAATTACACATTTATTTTGTTGCCATACATTTTTTACAATTACTAAAAAAATATAAAATATATAAATCTAATTTAACCTCTATTTCTGAAAAAGTTTGTGATGGGATTTGAACTCACAGCTTCTGCATCATAGCCCAGAACTCTAACCACTACACTATATAGCTGCATAGCCAGTCACTAAAAAAGAATGAGACTTCTACTGTCTACTGTCTCAGTAGAAGTACAGTACAGTAGAAGTCTCATATTTTTATTAATTTTTTTAAGTAACTGGATATGCAGCTATTATAGCTGAGTGGTTAAGTGCCTTGCCTCTAATACAGTGGTTAATACTGAGTGGTTAAGTGCCTTGCCTCTAATACAGAGGCAAGTGCCTTGCCTCTAATACAGAAGTTTTAATCCCGACAGAAACTTTTCTGAAATACAGGTTAAATTAGATTTTAATGCACTGGGGTGTCCCCAAGCACTGACTCCATATATGGACATAGCTATATATGGAGTCAGAGCAGGGACTCCTAAGCCGAAGTCCCGACACCCTCCCCTCTTCAGAGCAGGGAGTGCCTGGGGTTCTCCCCTTGACTTCCATTGTGCTTGGTAGTACACCCGAGCATCGCAAAGTGTTCTACTCGAGCACAGGAGCACTTTGGTGCTCGATCAACACTAGTAACAACACCTCCCCATATTGCTTATAGATTTCAAATGGAAGTCCATCTGATCCCGAGGAGGAATTCCCCCGGATATGTCTTACCGCTTCCATTAAATCACATAACTGTATGGGGGCATTTGATATCTCTCTTTCCTCATCCGTTAAAACTGGTATATCTATCATGTTTAAATATGAATCTATTTCCTCATCTTTTCCTCCCACCTCAGATTGATATAATGTGGAGTAATAGTCGACAAACTCAAGCCTAATAAATTCCCCATTATGAGTTATATTACCAATCCATACTTTATCTTAAGACACCTGATTTTATTGTTCTCTTTTTGATTTTGTACTATCGATGCTAATAGTCGTCCAGGTTTCCCTGCTTCACAGAAATGTCTCTGTCCAAGAAAAAAAATTCTGTCTTTTTCTTTATTGAATAAGTAGCTTTTATATTCCTCCCTAGCCTTTGCTAACTGTTGTTGAGTTTCTATGTTATTATTATTTATAATCTCTTTCTCTAATCCACTAACCCTCTCCTCGAACTGCTTCTCCATTTTAGCAAATGTTGCCCTCATTTTCCTTATTTTCCCATAGTATAAACCCCTGAGAAATGCTTTAAGTTCATCCCAGACAAAATGAATATGAGTTGATCCAACATTTCTATTCGAAAACTCTTTAATCTCTTTACATATGAGGTCTTGTTCTTTAACTAACAAAATCCAATGAGGATTCAATCTGAACCTTCTGGCCTCCCTATCAACCTCCTTTTCTTTTACCACCAGCAATATAGGGGAATGATTAGAGACACTATGTGCTTTGTATTTCATACTAACCATCTTCTCTATAAAATCGGGGCTAGGTCAATTCTTGACATAGCGTTATATGAACGACTATAGCATGAAAACACTTTCCTATCTCCGTTTAAGTAGCGCCAAATATCAATTAATGCCATTTCCTGACATGTTCTAAAAAGTAAAGTGTTACCTCCTGTTGTTTCTTTCCAACTAGGTACTCTATCCTTCTCTATCTCCATTACACTATTAAAATCTCCCACCACTAGTATCGGACACTTACTCTTGCTGCATACAAATTCGGCTAACCATGACATAACCTGCATTGCAAATGGTGAAGGCATATATACAAAAGCTAACACACAGATCATCCTGTTCCAGTGACAATATAAAAAAAATAATAATCTTCCCTCCCTTTCTATCATCTGTCCCATTGGTTCATATTCTACCTTCTTATGTATATATACACTCACACCACGTGAGTGTGTTGAAAGGAATGAATGATATTCATACTGAGCCCATTTCTTTTTCATATAATCCATGTTCTCTAATATTAAAATGAGTTTTAACTAAACCTACAATCGCAGAAAGATGTTTAGTTACTATATAAAAAACTACTCTCTTTTTTATCTTATCCGCCAACCCTCTCACATTCCACATCAATACCCTATGTGTCATAACCCTATATTATAATATATAGTCATGTAAACCAGTCCCAAGTGGAGCATCCTTTTCCACCATCTTTACCCTCAGTGGTTCCTGTGATAACTCCCTTCCACCCTCCTACTGCGTGTGCTCGAACGCGATGCTCGAGTCTCCTTCCCGCGTGTTTGTTGGCTACTACGCAGCCAATAAACGTGCTCGTAAGTACTACTACTCACTGTAATGCAATAGCCATGTTGGTTACTGGCATTACAGTGATTGGCCAGCCGAAACGCGTCATCGGGTGCTATAAAGCACCCGATGACACGTGGTTCGGCTCAGTGTTAGTCAGGGAGAGCTGTGCTGTAGAAGGGACAGATAGTGTAGGGAATTGATTTAATTGAATTTTATTTTTTTGTTAGGCAGGGTTGGTGTTAGAGACCCAAAAGTCCTTTTAAGAAATACTGTTGTGTCTGGCAGCAATATATATTTTTTGCGCAACCTGCGCTAAATTGCGCGCTATTGTAGAGACCCAAAAGTCCTTTTAAGGACGATTGTTGTATCTGGCAGCAATATATATTTTTAGCGCAACCTGCGCTAAATTGCGTGCAATTGTTTGGCCGCTGCATTACCGCCACAACATTACCTGTGCTATATCTCCAGTATAACGTTAGCGCATCCGAAATGTCAGTGACAATCAGTCTAATTCTTTCACCGCTGGTGGCAGCGACATTACCTGCGCTACATCTCCTGTATAACGTTTGCCCATCCAAAATATCAGTGACATTCAGTCAAATTTTTTTGCTGCTTGTGGCAGTGACATTACCTGCGCTACAAATCCAGTATAACGTTAGCGCATCCGAAATATCAGTGACATATAGTCAAATTTTTTCGCTTCTGGTGACAGTGACATTACCTGTGCTACATTATTTACAATTGGCCACTAGGACCATCAGTGTCCCTGGATTAACACCTGTGCTACATCTCCTGTATAACGTTTGCCCATCCTAAGTATCAGTGACATTCAGTGTAATTTTTTCGCTGCTGATGACCAGAGTGAGGAAGTGGAGGAGGAGGTGGTGGACGATAAAATCACTGACCCAACCTGGGAAGGTGGCAAGCCGAGCAAGGACAGCAGTACTGAGTTGGAGGGATCCGCAGCACCGCAACAGGCTGGAAAAGGCAGTGGGGTGGCAAAAGGGAGAAGGCGGGCCACACCAAACAGGCCCGCAATTGTTCCCTGGAGCACCCACTTTCTGAAATCTCCCTTGCCAAGGGGTAGGTGTTCCGCAGTCTGCCGCTTTTTTGATGAAAGTACGGACAATAAAAGAATTGTCATTTGCAACCTGTGCCGTACCAAAATGAGCAGGGGCGTGAACACTAGCAACCTCACCACTACCAGCATGATCCACTACATGGCATCAAAGCACCCTAATAGGTGGGCCGAATGCCTGGGTCCACAATCAGTGTCTGCGGATCACATGACTGCCTCCTCTTCCCCTGTGTTATGTGCTGGCCAATACCCTGTCCAAGACACAGGCCTGCCCTGCATCTGGACTTTCGTAAGCACCATCAGCTAGCACATCCACTTCTGGATCACCAGCGCAGCGTACAGATGTCCATACCCCAGGCCTTTGAAGGAAAGCGCAAATACACTGACCACTGAGGAAGGGGCACGCTCCGCCCTGAATTGCGTTTGGTGTACAGCAGTAATCACAACAAGAATTGAACTATAGACTTATCTTCCAAATTTGCTAACACACCTTTTTGAAAAGCCCGCAAGCTACAGGCTGTACTTTGTTTTACAGCAAGCTTTTTAAGTACAGTCCGGACATCATATTACGGCAGCATATATCACATGACTCAGTCCGATTACGTGGGCCAACATGTAACTACGCATCAACACGTGACACGTCATCATCGGACCCACGGAAGGTCCTGCCGAATACAGTCAACTTACCACAGCATGATATACAACGACTCCAAGACCGGTAAAGTACCGCAGTAAACACTGCCAACTTTATGTACAAGCGATAAAAATAGCAGTGAACTAACATTAACTGTGGATTATACTTACTGAATACTGAGTATTTGCAGCCAACACTGCCAGATTCACGTGAATACGGTTCTGCCATTTAATTATGTACTAATACTAACAGTGTTGCACCTATACTTGCACTAATACTTGTCCAACCTTTTTTCCATTTTTTAACCCCGGGACTTTTGGGACATCCAACGGACTAACCAACTGGTCCAACGACCTCTATATTGTTTTTATTTGAACCTCGATCGTTGGAGTACTCAATATTAATACCAGTGACATTATCTGTACCGCAGTTTTTTATCTTTACTTATTGTTCACCGGTGATTTATTTCTTTATTTTTCATTTTCAATTATAATTATTTTTATTCTTATCTTTATTCATATTTTCATCTAATTTATGTATTATCATGCTATATAATAATTAAGACATATCGTAGTGTGCATCTATTCGTTTTTTTATATACTAGGAATAAATTAATTGTTTTTAATTCAACACGATTTGTGTCCATTGGCGCCAGTTAGTCGTGTGCCCCCACTCTCTTTCACTTACTTGCTAGCACATCCACTTCTTTGTCCCAGCGCAGCGTGCAGATGTCCATACCCCAGGCCTTTGAACGAAAGTGCAAATACTCAGCCACCCACCCACAGGCCATAGCACTAAATGCGCACCTTTCCAAATTGCTGGCCCTGGAAATGTTGCCATTTTGGCTTGTGGACACTGAGGCTTTCCGCAGCCTGATGGCAGCGGCCGTCCCTCGTTACTCAGTCCCCAGCCACCACAATATTTCCCGGTGTGCCGCCCTCGCCTTACACCAGCATGTGTCCCGTAACATCACCCGTGCCCTGACCAACGCAGTTATTAGGAAGGTCCACCTAATGACTGTCACATGGACAAGTGCTTTTGGCCAGGGACGCTACAGTTCCCTGACGGCACACTGGGTGAACGTTGTGAAGGCTGGGAGCGAGTCGTACCCTGGAATGGCACAGGTGCTACCGACGCCAAGGATTCCGGGTCCTACTTCCATCAGGATTTCCACCACCACCTACATTAGTGGCTGCAACCCCTCCTTCTCCTCCTCCACCTCCTCCTCCACTTCCACCTCTGAATTGTCTTCTTGCAGCTCCAGTCAGCCATCAGTCAGTAGCTGGAAGCAGTGTAGCACTGCAGTGGGGAAGCGGCAACAGGCAGTGCTGAAACGTATTTGCTTAGGTGACAAACAGCACACCGCCGCAGAGCTGTGGCAGGGTATTAGGGACCAGATTGAGCTGTGGCTCTCTCCATTCAACCTACAACTAGGCGTTGTTGTGTCTGATAATGGCCGTAACTTGGTGGCGGCTTTGGAGCTCGGCAAGCTCACACACATACCATGCCTAACCCACGTGTTAAACTTAGTGGTTCAGCGGTTTCTCAAAACCTACCCAAATTTGCCTGAGCTACTGGTGAAGGTGCACCACGTGTGTGCCCATTTCCGAAAGTCATCTACAGCTGCCGCCGGTCTGCAATTGCCAGCTCACTGACTGGTGTGCGACGTAAGCATGTGCTGGAACTCCACGTTCCACATGTTTGCCAGGCTTTGTGAGCAGCAGAGGGCAGTAGTGGAATACCAGCTGCAACATGGTCGTCACCTTTCCAGTCAGCTGCCGCTCTTCACAAGCGATGAGTGGGCATGGATGTCTGACCTCTGTGAGGTTTTATGCATTTTTGAGGAATCAACACAGATGGTGAGCAGCAATGCCGCTATTATCAGCATAAACATCCAGCTTCTGTGTCTACTGAAACGCTCGCTGCTCACAATGAAGGTGGACGCTTTGCATGTGGAAGAGGTGAAAATAGGGGAAGACAGTACACAGGGTGATAGCCAGACCACCCTCAGTTCATCTTCTCAGCACGAATTGGATGAGGAGGAGAAGCAGGAGACGGTGGCCTCCACTATAGAGGGTAGTACCCATAGCAGGTTTATTCCATCGGTTCAGTGTGGATAGGCAGAAGAGGAGGAAGAGGATGAGGAGATTGGGAGCCATCCTCCTGATGAGGACAGCAAAATCTTGTCTGTTGGGACTCTGGCACACATGGCTGACTTTATGTTATGCTGCCTTTCCCGTGACCCTCGCGTTGTACGCATTTTGGCCAACACAGATTACTGGTTGTTCACCCTTCTCGACCCCCAGCTACAAAAATAACTTCTCATCTCTCATTCCTGTGCTGGAGAGGACTAGCAAAATGGTGCAATATCAGAAGGTCCTTGTGGAAAAATTGCTCCAAAAATTTCCAGCTGACAACGCTGGTGGCAGAGTATGTAGTTTCTTGGGTAACCAAGGAGGGGAGATGAGGGGAACATACAGCAGTTCCAACAGAGGCAGGGCAACACTCTCCAAGGTCTGGGACAGTTTCCTGACACCCTGCCTGCACCCTCACCCTGATGCATGGCCTACTGTTACAAGGAGGGAAACATTTTGGAAGATGGTGAAGGAAGTACGTAGCAGACCGTGTCTGCGTCCTCAATGATCCCCCTGTGCCTTACAACTATTGGGAGTCCAAGCTGGACACGTGGCACGAACTGGCGCTCTACACCTTGGAGGTGCTGGCCTGAGCTGCCACCAGCGTTTTGTCAGAGCGGGTATTTAGTGCTGCTGGGGGCATAATAACTTATAAGCGCATCCGCCTGTCAACTGAAAATGCTGACCGGTTGACTCTTATAAAAATTAACAAGGCCTGGATTGCTCCTGACTAGAGTTGAGCGGACACCTGGATGTTCGGGTTTGGCAGGTTCGGCCGAACTTGAAAAAAAAGTTCGGGTTCGGGACCCGAACATGACCAGAACTTGACCCCGAACCCGAACCCCATTGTAGTCAATGGGGACCCGAACTTTTGAGCACTAAAATGGCTCTAAAAGAGTCCTGGAAAAGGCTAGAGGGCTGCAAAAGACATCAAAATGTGCTTAAGAGCATGACAACTGTTCTGCAAACAAATGTGGATAGGGAAATGACTTAAAATAACATAAAATACAGAAAAATTTAAAATAACAATCTGGATCTAGGAGTAGGAGGTTGAGGAGGCGGTGGATGGGTGGATGTGGCAGTGTAGGTTCACGTGGCGGTGTAGGTGGAAGTGGCGGTGAAGGAGGAATAGGTAGCCAACACTGATTTGTGTTATTTTTTATTTAAAAATTGGGGTATCCCCCAAAATATTGGGACATATAACAAAATAAAACTAAGAATAAGTGCACTTGAGTACAAGAATGGATGGTTGAGGCTGGTATAAATGTCCATTCTGCACAAGGTACGGACAAGTCCTGTGGGATCCATGCCTGGTTCATTTTAATAAACATAAGCTTGTCCACATTGGCTGCGGCCTGTGATAATGCTCTCTGCCATACTAAACACACGTTCACCCTATACACTGGCTGCAGGGCAGGTCAGCACCTCCAAGGCTGACAAAGCTTTTCCACATTTTGGCCATGCCAACCCTGCCTTCTCAGGTGCTGGTGGTGCCCCAGCTGCATTGGCGACCTCTTCCTCCTCCTCTGCCTTCGCCTTGTGCTTCCACTGTGCCTCCGCTGTCAGGTGCGAATGCTATCATTAGCATGCGCTTGTAGTCACGCATCTTCCGATCAGTAACAGATGTTTTCACAAAATTTAGTTCCCTGCCAGCAATGCAGAGCAGGGGTTCATTCACGGCAAAAGGGGGTTCATGTCACCCATCAACAGAACAGAGGATTTTGAGAGATTTAGGCCCCTGTCACCCAGGCACAGCAGGGGTTCATTCACGGCAAATAGGGGTTCATGTCACCCAGCAATACAACAGAGGATTTTGAAAGATTTAGGCCCCTGTCACCCAGGCATAGCAAGGGTTCATTCACGGCAAAAGGGGGATCATGTCACCCAGCAATAGAACAGAGTATTTTGAGAGATTTAGGCCCCTGTCAGCAATGCAGAGCAGGGGTTCATTCACGGCAAAAGGGGGTTCATGTCACCCAGCAATACAACAGAGGATTTTGAGAGATTTTGGCCCATGTCACCCAGGCACAGCAGGGGTTCATTCACGGCAAAAGGGGGTTCATGTCACCCAGCAATACAACAGAGGCTTTTGAGAGATTTAGGCCCCTGTCACCCAGGCACAGCAGGGGTTCATTCACGGCAAAAGGGGGTTCATGTCACCCAGCAATAGAACAGAGGATTTAGAGAGATTTAGGCCCCTGTCAGCAATGCAGAGCAGGGGTTCATTCACGGCAAAAGGGGGTTCATGTCACCCAGCAATAGAACAGAGGATTTTTTGAGATTTATGAATGTGTAATCCCAGATGTGCAGTATATTAGAGGGTTTTTTCACCCTAACGAAAAAGCTGTATTTCTGTCCTAAATGTGACAGTGACATATGCACGTGTAATCCCAGATGTGCAGTATATTAGAGGCTTTTTTCACCTTAACCAAAAAGCTGTATTTCTGTCTTAAATGTGACAGTGACTTATGCACGTGTAATCCCAGATGTGCAGTATATTAGAGGTTTTTTTTTACCCAAACCAAAAAGCTGTATTTCTGTCCTAAATGTGACAGTCACTTATGCACGTGTAATCCCAGATGTGCAGTATATTAGAGGGTTTTTTCACCCTAACCAAAAAGCTGTATTTCTGTCCTAAATGTGACAGTGACTTATGCCCGTGTAATCCCAGATGTGCAGTATATGAGAGGGTTTTTTCACCCTAATCAAAATGCTGTATTTCTGTACTAAATGTGACAGTGACTTATGCACGTGTAATCCCAGATGTGCAGTATATTAGAGGCTTTTTTCACCCCAGTATGCCAAAGCCGTATTTCTGTCCTAATTAGATGTGACAATGACTTATGCACGTGTAATCCCAGATGTGCAGTATATTAGAGGATTTTTTCACCCTAACCAAAAAGCTGTATTTCTGTCCTAAATGTGACAGTCACTTATGCTTGTCTAATCCCAGATTTGCAGTATATTAAAGGTTTTTTTCATCCTAACCAAAAAGCTGTATTTCTGTCCTAAATGTGACAGTCACTTATGCACGTGTAATCCCAGATGTGCAGTATATGAGAGGCTTTTTTCACCCCAGTATGCCAAAGCCGTATTTCTGTCCTAAATGTGACAATGACTTATGCACGTGTAATCCCAGATGTGCAGTATATTAGAGGGTTTTTTCACCCTAACCAAAAAGCTGTATTTCTGTCCTAAATGTGACAGTCACTTATGCTTGTCTAATCCCAGATGTGCAGTATATTAGAGTTTTTTTTCACCCTAACCAAAAAGCTGTATTTCTGTCCTAAATGTGACAGTGACTTATGCACGTGTAATCCCAGATGTGCAGTATATGAGAGGGTTTTTTCACCCTAACCAAAAAGCTGTATTTCTGTCCTAAATGTGACAGTGACTTATGCACGTGTAATTCCAGATGTGCAGTATATTAGAGGCTTTATTCACCCCAGTATGCCAAAGCCGTATTTCTGTCCTAAATGTGACAATGATTTATGCACGTGTAATCCCAGATGTGCAGGATATTAGAGGTTTTTTTCACCCTAACCAAAAAGCTGTATTTCTGTCCTAAATGTGACAGTCACTTATGCTTGTCTAATCCCAGATTTTCAGTATATTAAAGGGTTTTTTCACCCTAACCAAAAAGCTGTATTTCTGTCCTAAATGTGACAGTCACTTATGCACGTGTAATCCCAGATGTGCAGTATATGAGAGGCTTTTTTCACCCCAGTATGCCAAAGCCGTATTTCTGTCCTAAATGTGACAATGACTTATGCACGTGTAATCCCAGATGTGCAGTATATTAGAGGGTTTTTTCACCCTAACCAAAATGCTGTATTTCTGTCCTAAATGTGACAGTGACTTATGCACGTGTAATCCCAGATGTGCAGTATATTAGAGGCTTTTTTCACCCTAACCAAAAAGCTGTATTTCTGTCCTAAATGTGACAGTGACTTATGCACGTGTAATCCCAGATGTGCAGTATATTAGAGGGCTTTTTCACCCTAACTAAAAAGCTTCTGTCCTAAATGTGACAGTGACTTATGCACATGTAATCCCAGATGTGCAATATATGAGAAGCTTTTTTCACCCCAGTATGCCAAAGCCGTATTTATGGCCTAAATGTGACAGTCACTTATGCACGTGTAATCCCAGATGTGCAGTATATTAGAGGGTTTTTTCACCCTAACCAAAAAGCTGTATTTCTGTATTAAAAGTGTATTTCTGGACTTGCAGATAGCCTATGCTGGTGCACTATCGTTGCATAAAATGGCTGCCGATCATGTATTGATATTGACTAACTGAAGAAAAAAAAGTTCGTTTTCAGCAGTAGTTGGCTCAGGGCAGGCTTAAAAAAATTGTACACTGCACCCACAAAACACTTTTTCTGTAGATCGCTGAGTACATAAAACAGTTCTTGATAAGATTTCTCCCTGATCTCTCCCTCACAGCAGCTGCAGCCTCTCCCTACACTAATCTGAGCAGAGTGACGGGCGGCGCTACGTGACTCCAGCTTAAATAGAGGCTGGGTCATATGCTGCAGTTTGCAAATCACAGCCATGCCAATAGTAGGCATGGCTGTGATGGCCTTTTGCGTCAAGTAGTATGACTCTTGTTGATTGGCTGCTTTGCAGCCTTTCAAAAAGCGCCATAAAAATCGCCGAACAACGAACCCCAAACCCGAACTTTTATGCAAATGTTCGGGTTCAGGGGACAAAAACCCTAAAGTTACTTCTTTACTCCACCAGAGGAAAGTGGCTAAACATAAAAGCACTTTAAATGTGTCTTTTATGATGTATTGAATACACTGTATTCCCATGCACCCCTTCCACCCCAAAAAAAGGGTATATCGTTTAATCTTCCTTTTCTCGTCCTCCTCCACCTCCATCATATCAACATGCTTATTAGGCTGCCCTCACTCCTAAAGTTTTAGAGGGTCAGCTCAGCAGCAGGCCCTCAACCATCATTTTTTCGATGGTCAGCTCAGCAGCAGTCCCTAGCCCATAATTTTTTTCATGGTCAGATCAGCAGCAGGCACTCACCCCTAATGTTTTAGAGAGTCAGCTTAGCAGCAAACTCTCACCCCTAATGTTTTATATGGTCAGCTCAGCAGCAGGCCCTTGCCCATAATTTTTTCCATGGACAGATCAGCAGCAGGCACTCGCTTCTAATGTTTTAGAGAGTTAGCTCGGCAGCAGACCCTCACCCCTAATATTTTAGATGGTCAGCTCAGCAGCAGGCCCTCGCCCATAATTTTTTCCATGGTCAGATCAGCAGCAGGCCCTCACCCCTAATGTTTTAGAAGGTCAGATCATCAGCAGACCCTCACCCCTAATGTTTTAGATGGTCAGATCAGCAGCAGACCCTCACCCCTATTGTTTTAGAAGGTCAGATCAGCAGCAGACCCTCACCCCTAATTTTTTAGATGGTCAGCACACCCTCACCCCAAATTTTTTAGATGGTCAGCTCAGCAGCAGACTCTCACCTCTAATTTTTTAGATGGTCAACTCAGCAGCAGACCCTCACCCCTAATGTTTTAGAAGGTCAGATCAGCAGCAGACCCTCACCCCTAATTTTTTAGATGGTCAGCTCAGCAGCAGACCCTCACCCCTAATTTTTTAGATGGTAGATCAGCAGCAGGCCCTCGCCTCTAATGTTTTAGAGGGTCACCAGAAGGCCCTTGCTCCTAATGTTTTTGAGGGTCACCAGCAGGCCATCAATCATAATTTTTCAAGCGTGTGTATGATGCCTTCCTTTATGTGTAATAAAGGGTGTATTGGAGTGCCAGTTCCTTGTAATTTTTGGCAGCCCTTTCACTTAGTGCATAGGCTTTATGAGTGTAGGAGTCCCACTACCTGAACAATTGTACCACAATGTGAATGAGGCCCTCCTTTATGTGATATACAGGTTGTATCGGAGTGCCTCTTCCTTGTAATTTTTGGCAGCACTTGCACTTTATATACAAGTAAATATACAGGAAAGAATGTTTCCTAACAACTTTTCCTCAAAAATTTATTTTATTACGGTTTTGTGCGTATTATTTTCAGTCTGTAAAAGTGGTGTACTACTCGGACAACATCGTTCCCAGCAGCGACATGGGAGTCCAAGATGCATCCGGGCATCCCCCCCATGCTGTTCCTGAATCACTTCAGTGGTGTTTCCATCAATTTCTGACCTTTTCCTGTGAACCAGACACCCTCC
Organism: Bufo bufo; assembly: GCF_905171765.1. Lineage (NCBI taxonomy): Eukaryota > Metazoa > Chordata > Amphibia > Anura > Bufonidae > Bufo > Bufo bufo. The sequence goes on along the minus strand of NC_053394.1, from coordinate 270,973,492 downwards.
CCTCTTCAGAGCAGGGGGTGCCTGGTTTAATGCTCGGGTTCTCGCATTGACTTCCATTGTGCTCGGGTGCTCGGTAAAGCACCCAAGCATCCCGAGGTGTTCTACTCGAGCACCAGAGCACTTTGGTACTCGATCAACACTAATAATTACTTCAAAAAATCAAATCTCATCAGTGGTCACATCAAGTAGGGAACAAATAAATAACCGCGCTCAGGCACACCAGCTCCTTGTCTATTAGATGATATTAAATATGTAGTATCTTCTCCATATATACTAAGACTATAAGCCTTAACTCTCCAGCGTTAGTCTAAACAGGATTCCACCTTGGAGTTTTCTGACAATAAGTTATTTTTGGTGCGGTTCAAAGTAGCAGTCCAAAAATAGAAGAAAAAAGAGAAAAAACAAAAGAAGGCAGTAAAAGATGTAGCAGTACTCCTTTATGGCGCTTTCTAATATGCCAGATATATGGACCCATGTTTTCTCCGACAACCTGCAAGTGCCTCCAAGTCCCCCTTTTTCAAAAACATGAGTTCCCGTATTCCATTTAGGTCTCAGGCCGCCACCACACCATCAGAGGGAAAACAAGCTGGCAGTCTAAATGCTAAAATGTACGTAATAAAAAAAATACTCTTTGTGCACCTCAGACTCACGCCAGCAACACCGTTTAGGTGTAGAGTGGTAGTATCTCTCTGTGGTGTACCAGTCCTTATAGGTTCACCCTTCCCCCAGCAGACCACCAACCTTCTGACTTCTCACATTCTAAGGGGACCGGCTCCTGGGACACACATAGATCACATAGATCATAGTTCTCCAGTCAGTTTAGTCAACTGCACCAATAGCTCAACATGTCTTTACACCACATGACTAATGGCGGCCATACTCCGTGGTATATCTCTGGTACTCTCTTTCTCCCCAACTACTTGCGGCTTTCCTAAGTCTCTTCGAGACCCTCATGCAGACTGGAGACACTCAAAAAAGTTAGGACAGATGCTCCACCACGGAGGGTATCCATTCCCCTTCCTGCGCTCAGACAGGGACGCATGAGATCATACGGCGGGGGAGAGAGGGAGGGAGGAGGAGGGAGAGGGTGGGATTGCGGCACACCTACGTCCTTACGTCATGCCGCTACACTGACTGTACTATACCTAACCCTTTGAAAATCTTTATATATTTCAAGAAGAATAAGCACACATTTATACATAAGTGTGGTGTTCTTTATAATAAAAAAACAAAAAAAACAACGTACTGTACATGGTATTTCATGCTACCATACAACAGAAAGAAGGAATGTCAATCTTCCCATTGCATCGAAAATAAACACCAAAGCAACTTTTCTCCAACAGACAATACATTTTGCGTAGTCTGATCCTTCTGTCATCCCCTACTTCTTGATAAACTAATAAAACTGCATTATTAAACAATTGATGACAAGGGACTGTGACTGCAAGATCTGTTATTCTGAAAACAAGCAGGTCTCTGTAGGACCTCTAGACACAAAATAGCAGGAGATTTTTAGCAAAAACAATTTACTATGTTGCTTCATTTTAAATTTTCGATACATAGCAAAAAAACTTTCATTTCATGTTCAAACAGAAACCATTATATGCTTTAGTTATATTGTACTTTATTTACACTGTAATCTACTAAAAATGGTAGGCACTATGCAGATAAATGAATAAAATCCAGCTTAATGTTTGGGTACCAAAACATTTGGATTAAATCATTATTCATTACTGCAGGTATTTCAGTGCTTTGAAGAATGGGACAAAATTACCAACTGAAGATTGTCAAAAAAGGTCAAGTATTTCAAAATGGGCAACACTGTCTCCAGAAATTCTAAAGGAATTGCACAAAAAAGTAAGTATTTTATATTATTTTTAGGCTGCTTTTACACAGTCAGTGTCTGGACAGTATTTGACCAGTGATTTCCATCAGTGATTGTGAGCCATCACCAGGAATGGAGGCTATACAGAGAGAAGGTATAATGGAAAGATTTGCACCTGTTCTGTATTTTTGACTGTCACCTGGTTTTGGCTTCCAATCACTGATGGAAATCACTGATAAAACACTGACTGTGTGAAAGTGGACTTAGAGATTGGCAGCTTTATGGCTATTTTATATCATTGTGTGTGGTATAGGCAACTTTGGGTGCTTCACACACAGCAGATTGTGTGGCAGAAAATCAGCTCTATTCAGCTTAATGAGCATTGCAGAAATCCATGTGCATGCTGCCCCATTCAAATGAATGGGACTGATTTTCAATCGTGGAATTTTCTGCCACAAAATCTGCCGCGTATGAAGGCACTCTTAGGCCACTGTCACACAGTTAGTGCTTTATTAGTGTTTGATCAAAATCAGGAGTGGAGGCTACACAGACATACAGTAAGATATAATGGCTCAGCATCACGTATGGAAATCACTGATCAAACGCTGACCTAACACTGACTGTGTAAAAGTAGCCATATTGTTAGAAGTTTTGCAGTGGTTCTTACTGTAAAAAGCTTTGCTTCCCTCATGAAAGTAAGCCTCATCCATAAGAATTTTTGTGATACATCTATGCATATGCACTGGAAAAGTACTAGTTCATGCCCAGAACATGAGAGGTGCAAAAGAAAATGCTCCTCATCTTACTACTGTACTAAGCACTTGTACATATTATATGTGAATATATGGTGGCCTCAAAATCTATTGCACAAAGATATTTGCAAAATCTGAAAAAACCTAAACCAAAACAATTGTTTTTCTAATTCTGAGAATTGCCACTGTGGAGTGCCCAAACTAGTTTATGGTGCTGTACAATGACCCACTTTTACTAATATGATTGTATCTATGATATTGCTTAAAGGGGCTCTTCACCTTTTTCTTATTGGAGGAGGTCCGACACCCAGGACCCCTGCTGATCAGCTGTTTGAGAAGTCAGCAGTGCTCGCAGTAATGTCACAGCCTTCTCGCAGCTTCCCAAAGGCCACTGACATCACAACTATGTTCCTGGCCGCAGCTCAGCCCCAATGAAGCGAATGGGGCCCCCAAAGGATAGATCATCAGTAAGATAGGGTAAAGAACCCCTTTAAAATGCACCAAAATGTCTGGCACAAAATGTTGCATCAAGGGATTGTGAGATTCTTGGCAAATACATTTTGTACAAAATCATTTGTGCCTGTCTGCCAATGGCAAAGTGATCTCTTTAGGAAAGGAACAGGCACAAATGATTTTGTACAAAATGTATTTGCCAAGATTGTCACATTTATAATGTAGCATTAGCATTAGTACGTTTTCTATAGTGAGTATGGCACTATTGTGCTGTTGCATTGTTTGTCCTTGCTTTTGGCTTCCAGCCATGGCTACGAGCACCTGCACATTGGGATGTGCTGACTGACCCCCATTTTTTTTCTTTGCAGGCTGCATTGGAGGTGTGGCTAACTCTATTGGTCGTGCACTCCTAACTAACCTTTCTGTCCCATAGGCTGATTTTAATTAGTGCAAGTATAAAACTGTAGGCTGCTCTCCCTGAATTTAATGGAGGTCATTGTGGCACCAAAAAATGTATAATACAGAGAGGGCTCAGCATGCATGTGGAACCCGCATTCCCTGAATTCAATGGAGCCCATTGTGGCACCAAAAGAGGTTTAATATAGTGTAGGCTCAGCATGCATGTGGAACCTGCATTCCCTGAATTTAATGGAGGCCAGTATGGCACCAGCAGAGGTAGTATTTAGAGTAGGTTCCTGTTCTAAAGAGATCGCCTTGATGTTGGCAGACAGGCACAAACAATTTTATACAAAATGTATTTGCCAAGAATCCCACATTTATAATGTAGCATTAGCATTATTATATTTTCTACAGTGAATACGGCACTATTGTATTTACTTTGTTATTTGTGTTTGCAGAGTGCTGTGTTTGTTTCTGCTTTTGTGCTTTCAGCCATAGCAGTCTACATTGTTACACTGCTTGTCTCATTTTATGTTGTCCACATTTAAGGCCTTATGCACAAATGATTTTCGATCTGCAAAAAACAATTCTTAAAAAAAGATTAACTTCCATGTGCATTCTGTTTTTTTTTCTCACTTCTATCATCAAAAGCTTTTCTCATCAACAAAAGCTGACAAGAATTGGAGTGGTGGTGAGATTTTGGGATTGGGTACATGGATCCATGAAAAAAAAACAGATGTGTGCAAGGCCCAATTGACTTGTGTGGGTCAGTGCACTATTCATTTTAAAAATGGATACTACACTAAATTAAAATACTAACGTGTGCATGAGCCCTTAAACTTGAAAGTAGTAATAGTAAATCGGTCCCAATGTAAACCTAGTCTGTATACCTAGATGGCAATCAGCATAGGGGATTTCTCCCTAAGAAATTTGTCACCTATCACTATACTGGTGATGAATGTATGATTGGTGGGGGTGTTCCGTTAGATTTCCCTACCTCGTGAGATTTCCCTACCCTCGTCACTTCTGGCCGCACCGGACATGACGTGAGGAGGTGTGCCGCGCCACGCAGGCGCACAACGACGGGTAGGGAAATTTCACAGCAGAGTTAGCTGGACTCCGGCCGACACTGCTCATGCGCGGGGAGCCTCACCAGCGGTTAGGGTAGGGAAAAATTATGGGCCAGTGTGCAGGTGCGGTGATCGGATGAATGTTCTCAGCTGGACACCGGCCGAAACTGCGCATGCGCTTGGAGCCTCACCAGCGGTTAGGGTAGGGAAAAAGCACTACTTTTTCCCTTTCTCTAACCGCTTGTGTCAGCTGGTGTCCAGCTAACTCTGCTGTGAAATTTCCCTACCACGTCGTTGCGCGCCTGCGCGGTGCGACACGCCTCCGGCACACCTCCTCACGTCATGTCCGGTACGGCCGGAAGTGACTAGGGTAGGGAAATCTAACAGAACAGGGCCCCTACTCCAGTCACAAAGTAAGGAGGAATGGGGGACTCAGGACTCTTTCTAGTGGTTGTGGGGGTCCCAATAATTACACATTTATCACCTATCTTGTGGTGCAGATCCATATACACAGCAAAATTCAAAAGCAGCTAAAATGTTATTTTCACAAATAGTAGATTGCCAATCTGTTGCGAACAGAATGTATTACAGAGGACAATAAGGGAAGTGGCTCATCTTAGTGGGAAAGCGTTATCTCTCACTGTTGTAGTTTATTAAAGAGGACCTTTCACCGATCCATTTCACCGACATTGTGAGTATCATGACATATACAGCGGCGCCCAGGGATCTCACTGCACTTACTATTATCCCTGGGCGATGCTCCGTTCTCCCGCTATGTCCTCCGGTATTGTAACGGTCACGTCCACACACACACAGGGGGAGGGATAGTGACCACTGTGCTCCACCCTCATCCCTGGCCCTGCCTACTTGCCTCACGAGTCCTGATGACAGGGGACAACTGGACGACAGTCCCTAACTTAGGATACGTGCAGGGAAGACAGACAAGACAAAATACGGAACATGAACGGACCGGGTCAGAACCAAGAGAGCTACGCAGTACAAAGGGTTAAGCAAAGAATGGTCAGGAGAAGCTGGGGTCAAATACCAGGAGAGCAGAGAAGTACAAGAGAAGTCCTAAGAGAGTAGTCAGGTGGGAGCCGAGGTCACAATACCAGGACGGATGCGCAGTACAGGAGGAGCAGGCAAAGGATCATCAGGGAACGGAATCAGGTGAGTCTTCAGTAGTCCAACAAATAGCCAGGAACCTAGAAATTAACAGGCAACCTGTGACTAGCAGGCTGCCTGTATTTATAGTGGGGAGTGAGGGTCATGTGACGTGGCCAGCGTCACATGACCGACAGACCAACCAGTTGAGCACCGAGTCATCAGCTCGGCGCTCAAGGCAGACTTAGGAGCAGGGAGACACCCAGCAGTAAGGCCGCCCTGGGAATGAGGTCAAACACAGATCCTCAATCCCAAAGCTAAGCAACAGTTCTGCGGGCAATGGGGGACCGAGTGCACCTTCGGAACCCCGTTACAGTACCCCCCGCCTTTTACGAGGGGACAGCGGACCCAAGACTTCAGGCGATGGCTTTTCAGGGTGTTCTAAATGAAATTTACAAACCAGTCTAGGAGCATGAACCTCCCTGGCAGGTACCCAAGATCTCTCTTCAGGTCCATACCCCCTCCAGTGAATCAGGTACTGTAAGGAGTTATGCACCTTCCTGACATCCACTATTTTAGACACGACATACTCGACAGCATCATTAACAAGAACCGGCGGAGGCGAGGCTTTCGATGGTACTACCGGTTCAAAATATTTTTTAAGTAGAGATTTATGGAACACATTATGAATGTGGAATGACTCAGGCAGCTCCAATCTAAATGATACTGGGTTAATCACCTCCGTGATCTTATATGGTCCAATAAAACGAGGAGCAAATTTTCTAGAAGCTACCTTGAGAGATAGATTCTTGGAGGACAACCATACTTTATCCCCAACCTGAAAGTTCACCCCCCTTGAACGTCTCCTATCGGCCTTGAGTTTTTGAGAACTTTGAGCCTTTTCTAGGTTCGATTGAACCCGGGCCCAAACTGTGTACAGTTCGGAGGAGAGTTTATCAGCTTCATGGTTAGAGGAGGAGATGGACGACCCAGAATGAAAACGGGGATGAAAACCATGGTTACAAAAGAAAGGGGAGACCCCAGCAGAAGAATTGACATGGTTATTCAAAGCAAATTCAGCCAACGGAAGGAATTTGACCCATAATTGCTGGTCATCAGCAACATACAACCTCAGGAATTGTTCCACAGACTGATTAAGGCATTCAGTCTACCCATTACTCTCAGGATGGTAGGCAGAAGAAAAAGACAACGAAATTTTACATCTTTGACAGAAGGTTCTCCAGAATTTGGAAACAAACTGCACACCCCTGTCAGAAACAATATTTTCCGGGATGCCATGTAAACTAACAATCTCTCTCACAAAAATAGACGCCAGGGTTTTAGCATTCGGAAGTTTAGACAGGGGAATGAAATGAATCATCTTGCTAAACCTATCGACCACTACCCAAACCACAATCTTACCCTCCGCCGTAGGTCAGTTATAAAGTCCATCGAGATATGGGACCAGGGTCTACTGGGAATGGGTAGGGGTCGTAGGTTACCAGCAGGGCGAGTCCTAGGTGTCTTAGACCTGGCACAAACCTCACAGGCTGACACGTAGGACTTGACATCCCTGGTCAGAGTGGGCCACCAATAAGATCTAGAAACCAGATCCTTAGTGCCCTCAACACCCGGATGTCCACAAAAGGCAGAATCGTGACACTCACCCAACAGCTGGAGACGAAATTGGACGGGAACAAACAACTTATCTGTTGGGGTGGATGCCGGTGCCAGATGTTGTTCAGCCTTAATGCGAGCTGAGAAATCCTGGGTTAGAGCCGCTAAGAAGATGTTTGCTGGTAGGATGGATTCAGGCGGCGTCTCAGTGGGTTGAAAAGCATGGAAGCTCCGAGATAATGCGTCTGCTTTCACATTTTTACTTCCCGGCCTGAACGTAATGGAGAAATCAAAACGGGTAAAAAACAGAGCCCATCGGGCTTGTCGGGGATTCAACCTCTTAGCCGACTCGAGAAACATTAGGTTTTTATGATCAGTGACAACAGTTACTCGATGCCTTGCCCCCTCCAAAAAATGCCTCCACTCCTCAAATGCCCATTTAATAGCCAGCAGCTCCCTATTCCCTACGTCGTAGTTTCTCTCCGTGGGAGACAATTTCCTAGAGAAGAAGGCACACGGTCTCAGGTTAGTGAGGGTAGCAGGACCTTGTGAAAGGACTGCTCCTGCGCCGTCCTCGGACGCATCCACCTCCACAATAAAGGGTCTCTCCTGATCAGGCTGAATCAGAATGGGAGCGCTACTAAATGCCTTTTTTAATGTTTCAAATGAAGAAATGGCCTTGGTAGACCAATTCTCCAAATCCGTCCCTTTCTTAGTAAGGTCAGTCAATGGCTTAGCAATTACAGAAAAATTCATGATAAATTTACGGTGGTAATTAGCGAAACCCAAAAACTTTTGTAAAGCCTTTAAGGATGAAGGCCTTACCCATTCCTTAATTGCTAAAACCTTACCAGGATCCATCTTAAAGGCGTGAGGAGTCAAAACGTGCCCTAGAAACAGTATCTCCTGTACACCAAAGACACATTTCTCTTGCTTAGCGGATAGCTGGTTCTCCCTCAACACCTCTAATACTTGTTTGACATGAGACACATGAGATTCGAAATCTGGAGAGAATATCAAAATGTCGTCCAGATAGACAATAATAAATTTACCTAAGAACTCCCTAAGAATATCGTTCATTAAGTTTTGGAACACAGCTGGGGCATTGCTGAGTCCAAAAGGCATCACCCGATGTTCAAAGTGTCCTATCGGAGTATTGAATGCTGTCTTCCATTCATCTTCCTCCTTGATTCGGATTAGATTGTATGCCCCTTTCAGGTCAATCTTGGAAAACCAGGTTGCCCCCAAAACCTGGTTAAATAAATCCGGAATCAATGGGAGAGAGTATCTATTTTGGACAGTGATTTTATTTAATCTCCGGTAATCAATACAAGGCCTAAGACCACCATCCTTCTTTTTAACAAAGAAAAACCCTGCTCCCATAGGAGAGACTGAAGGTCTAATATGCCCTTTAGCAAGGCTCTCCTTAATATAATCTTCCATAGCCTTGCGTTTGGGCCCTGAAAGATTATAAATTCGCCCTTTAGGAAATTCGGCACCCTCTATTAGCTCTATGGCACAATCATAAGGTCTATGGGGGGTAGAACCTCTGGAGTAGGGGACGAGAACACATCAGAATATTCTTTAATAACAGAGGGTAATGTATTAGACCTTACTGAAACCCCAGCCTGGACCACGGACAAACACGAGTCACACTTAGGTCCCCATTTCACCAACTCTCCTTTAGACCAATCAATTGTGGGGTTATGTAAACGGAGCCAAGGCAACCCTAGTACCACCTCAACCAATAGGTTCTCCAGGACTAGAAGAGAACATCTCTCAGAGGGGCACACACCCACGGTCAGAGAAATTTCAGAGGTACATGACCTTATCGTACCACCAATCAGGGGAGTAGCATCAATAGCCATGACATGGATAGGTGTAGGTAAAGCAAACATTGGAATACCCAATTTAATAGCTAACTCAAAGTCAATAAAGCTGGCCGCTGAACCGGAATCAATAAAGGCCTTACCCGGCCACTTATTAACCACCAGAGAAATTGTTATGGGTACCAAAAGCTTACATTTTGAAAAATCAGGGTGTACCTGGTCTTTAGGTTGTCTTGCCTTAGGAGACTTGTCAGAGAGGACCCTCTTAGGACACTTGTTGATCCAATGGTCAGGATCTCCACAGTAGAAGCACTCTCCGTGTCTGCGACGAAGATTACCCCGGGTCATGCCAACCTGCATGGGTTCCTCGGTGGAGACCTCAGTGTTGTTCCTGGAAAAGGCCTGTGGCTGGACCACCATCTGAGAACAGAACTGTCGTTCTTGTCGTCTCTCTCTAACTCGTCTGTCAAGTTGGACAACTAGGGTCATCATCTCCTCTAAGGTCTCAGGAATTTGATAATTGACTAATAGATCTTTTAAATTATCAGATAGACCAGACCTAAACTGACTCTTCAGGGCTGGTTCATTCCATCTTGAGGGGACACACCACCATCTGAATTGGGTGCAATACTCCTCCGCAGGCAGATGGCCCTGAACCAGTGCCCTAAGAGCCGTCTCGGCTACCAGGACCCTTTCTGGTTCGTCATAGAGGGTACCCAGGGCCTGAAAAAACCCTCCACAGAAGTTAGACAACTGGCCCCAGGAGGTAACGAAAATGCTCAGTCCTGGGTATCACCCTGTAGTAGAGAAATGATAATCCCCATGCGTTGGCTCTCGGGACCGGAGGACACGGGGCGCAAACGGAAGTATAGTTTGCAACTCTCCTTAAAGGAGAGAAAGCTCTTCCGGTCTCCAGAAAAGGGTTCTGGGAGCTTGATCTGGGGTTCAAAATGTGGACTGGAGGGCAGAGGAGTGGAAGAACCTTGCCCTAACTCAAAAGAATGGAGTTTCCCTCCTAGCTCCTGCACCATCTGTGTCAAGTTAGAGACATGGTCAGTCACGGTAGTAAGAGGATTCATGATACAGTGGTTATTGCGCCTGTTAATCTGTTATGGTCACGTCATTACACACACACAGGGGGAGGGATAGTGACCACTGCGCTCCACCCTCACCCCTGGCCCTGCCTACTTGCCTCATGAGTCCTGATGACAGGGGACAACTGGACGACAGTCCCTAACTTAGGATACGTGCAGGGAAGACAGACAATCCAAAATATGGAACATGAACGGACCGGGTCAGAACCAAGAGAGCTACGCAGTACAAAGGTTTAAGCAAAGAATGGTCAGGAGAAGTCGGGGTCAAATACCAGGAGAGCAGAGAAGTACAAGAGGAGTCCTAAGAGAGTAGTCAGGTGGGAGCCGAGGTCACAATACCAGGATGGATGCGCAGTACAGGAGGAGCAGGCAAAGGATCGTCAGGGAACGGAATCAGGTGAGTCTTCAGTAGTCCAACAAATAGCCAGGAACCTAGAAATTAACAGGCAACCTGTGACTAGCAGGCTGCCTGTATTTATAGTGGGGAGTGAGGGTCATGTGACGTGGCCAGCGTCACATGACCGACAGACCAACCAGTTGAGCACCGAGTCATCAGCTCGGCGCTCAAGGCAGACTTAGGAGCAGGGAGACACCCAGCAGTAAGGCCGCCCTGGGAATGAGGTCAAACACAGATCCTCATTCCCAAAGCTAAGCAACAGTTCTGTGGGCAATGGGGGACCGAGTGCACCTTCGGAACCCCATTACAGGTATGTTCGGGGACTTGGTTATAGTAGGCGGAGACTTAGCAGACTTGGTTATAGTAGGCGGAGTCTGCCCTTGTTCTGCTGGGCGTCTCCTTCTCCTAGGCTGTAGCGCTGGCCAATCGCAGCGCAGAACTTACAGCCTGGGAGGTTTTTTTCTCCAGAAATTGAAACGGGTGAGCCACTATATTTCTCTTTTATACTGAATACAATAGTAAATGGCTTAGAAAACCTTACACAAATACCGTAAATGGCAATGACTTTCTCTTAGTTTTACAAAATAGAGAATTTAAGAACTACTGTAGTTTAAAAACACACATTACAATCAGTGTATCCACTATAGAAAACCTGTAACTGTAATGACATGTATGGTAAGTCAACAACATAATAGCAAGATGGATAGAAATGCTGGAATAAGCCAAACTCAAGAATGACTTTGTATTATATGGTAGAAATCTTCCACTCCTAAACAAAAAGCAATTTTCTAGCCTTTATTGAAATCCATCTGTAACAATAGCCCTTTTCAGTCCATTCAGATAGATCCCGCGTTTCTTTGTAAACAATGTCTTGCTACTAGTGTCCACTTGATTGAATTCAAAATGGTGCACATAAAAGTTCAAGCTAGATGCAAAAAATGCCAGCAGAATGAACTTAGATTTTCATTTAGCCTGATATATATAGAGTTGAGCGAACACCTGGATGTTCGAGAAGTTCGGCTGAACTTCCCGAAAATGTTCGGGTTCGGGATCCAAACTCGACCCGAACTTCTCCCCGAACCCGAACCCCATTGAAGTCAATGGGGACCCGAACTTTTCGGCACTAAAAAGGCTGTAAAATAGCCCAGGAAGGGCTAGAGGGCTGCAAAATGTAGGTAAATCCCCTGCAAACAAATGTGGATAGGGAAATGAATTAAAATAAAAATAAAATAAATAAGAATTAACCAATATCAATTGGAGAGAGGTCCCATAGCAGAGAATCAGGCTTCATGTCACCCACCACTGGAACAGGCCACTGTCAGATATTTAGGCCCCGGCACCCAGACAGAGGAGAGAGGTCCCATAGCAGAGAATCAGGCTTCATGTCACTCACCACTGTAACAGGCCACTGTCAGATACAGTCAGGTCCATAAATATTGGGATATCGACACAATTGTAACATTTTTGGCTCTATACGCCACCACAATGGATTTGAAATCAAACGAACAAGATGTGCTTTAACTGCAGACTGTCAGCTTTAATTTGAGGGTATTTACATCCAAATCAGGTGAACGGTGTAGGAATTACAACAGTTTGCATATGTGCCTCCCACTTGTTAAGGAACCAAAAGTAATGGGACAATTGACTTCTCAGCTGTTCCATGGCCAGGTGTATCTTATTCCCTCATTATCCCAATTACAATGAGCAGATAAAAGGTTCAGAGTTCATTTCAAGTGTGCTATTTACATTTGGAATCTGTTGCTGTCAACTCTCAAGATGAGATCCAAAGAGCTGTCACTATCAGTGAAGCAAGCCATCATTAGGCTGAAAAAAACAAAACAAACGCATCAGAGAGATAGCAAAAACATTAGGCGTGGCCAAAACAACTGTTTGGAACATTCTTAATAAGAAGGAATGCACCGTGAGCTCAGCAACACCAAAAGACCCGGAAGACCAAGGAAAACAACTGTGGTGGATGACCGAAGAATTCTTTCCCTGGTGAAGAAAACACCCTTCAAAACAGTTGGTCAGATCAAGAACACTCTCCAGGAGGTAGGTGTAAGTGTGTCAAAGTCAACAATCAAGAGAAGACTTCACCAGAGTGAATACAGAGGGTTCACCACAAGATGTAAACCATTGGTGAGCCTCAAAAACAGGAAGGCTAGATTAGAGTTTGCCAAACGACATCTAAAAAAGCCTTCACAGCTCTGGAACAACATCCTATGGACAGATGAGACCAATATCAACTTGTACCAGAGTGATGGGAAGAGAAGAGTATGGAGAAGGAAAGGAACTGCTTATGATCCTAAGCATACCACCTCATCAGTGAAGCATGGTGGTGGTAGTGTCATGGCGTGGGCATATATGGCTGCCAATGGAACTGGTTCTCTTGTATTTAATGATGATGTGACTGCTGACAAAAGCAGCAGGATGAATTCTGAAGTGTTTCGGGCAATATTATCTGCTCATATTCAGCCAAATGCTTCAGAACTCATTGGACAGTGCTTCACAGTGCAGATGGACAATGACCCAAAGCATACTGCAAAAGCAACCAAAGAGATTTTTAAGGGAAAGAAGTGGAATGTTATAATAAGACACTGGTATTATAGAAAGTGCATGATGGTCAAGTTACACCTCTGGCTGGAGGGAAGGGGTTAGGTCAAGAATTTGGCATGGGGGTGGTGGGTGCCGTTAGGCAGCATGAAGGCTGACGGGAAGGGGGGCCCAGACTGAACTCTTGCACCCTGGCCCATGAGCCTTTAGCTACTCCCCTGCCCGCAATATAATGGTAAAATTAAAAAAAGAGGATTGAATGAAGTGCCCTGGAGTACAAGAATATATGGTTAAGGGGAGGTAGTTATAAATGTTCAGTGTTGGTTCAAATGTTGGTTCATTTTTATGAACGTCAGCTTGTCCACATTGGCTGTAGACAGGCGGCTGCGTTTGTCTGTAATGACGCCCCCTGCCGTGCTGAATACACGTTCAGACAAAACGCTGGCCGCCGGGCAGGCCAGCACCTCCAAGGCATAAAAGGCTAGCTCTGGCCACGTGGACAATTTGGAGACCCAGAAGTTGAATGGGGCCGAACCATCAGTCAGTACGTGGAGGGGTGTGCACAGGTACTGTTCCACCATGTTAGTGAAATGTTGCCTCCTGCTAACACGTTCCGTATCAGGTGGTGGTGCAGTTAGCTGTGGCGTGGTGACAAAACTTTTCCACATCTCTGCCATGCTAACCCTGCCCTCAGAGGAGCTGGCCGTGACACAGCTGCGTTGGCGACCTCTTGCTCCTCCTCTGCCTTCGCCTTGGGCTTCCACTTGTTCCCCTGTGACATTTGGGAATGCTCTCAGTAGCGAGTCTACCAACGTGCGCTTGTACTCGCGCATCTTCCTATCACGCTCCAGTGCAGGAAGTAAGGTGGGCACATATTCTTTGTACCGGGGATCCAGCAGGGTGGCAACCCAGTAGTCCGCACACGTTAAAATGTGGGCAACTCTGCTGTCGTTGGACAAGCTGTCCTCTGTGGGAGGCGTATCGTCATCGTCCTGCGTTTCCCCCCAGCCACGCACCAGTGATGGGCCCGAGCTGCGTTGGGTGCCACCCCGCTGTGAACATGCTTCATCCTCATCCTCCTCCACCTCCTCCTCATCCTCGTCCTCCTCCTCGTCCAGTAGTGGGCCCTGGCTGGCCACATTTGTACCTGGCCTCTGCTGTTGCAAAAAACCTCCCTCTGAGTCACTTCGAAGAGACTGGCCTGAAAGTGCTAAAAATGACCCCTCTTCCTCCTCCTCCTGGGCCACCTCCTCTTCCATCATCGCCCTAAGTGTTTTCTCAAGGAGACATAGAAGTGGTATTGTAACGCTGATAACGGCGTCATCGCCACTGGCCATGTTGGTGGAGTACTCGAAACAGCGCAACAGGGCACACAGGTCTCGCATGGAGGCCCAGTCATTGGTGGTGAAGTGGAGCTGTTCCGCAGTGCGACTGACCCGTGCGTGCTGCAGCTGAAACTCAGTCTGTCCAGCATGTGCAAGGTGGAGTTCCACCTGGTGGGCACGTCGCATATGAGGCGGTGAGCGGGAAGGCCGAAGTTACGCTGTAGCGCAGACAGGCGAGCAGTGGCAGGATGTGAACGCCGGAAGCGCGCACAGACGGCCCGCACTTTATGCAGCAGCTCTGACATGTCGGGGTAGTTGTGAATGAACTTCTGCACCACCAAATTCAGCACATGCGCAGGCAAGGGATGTGCGTCAAACCGCTAGTCCCAGAGCTGCAACGAGATTTCGCCCATTATCGCACACCACCAGGCCGGGCTTGAGGCTCAACGGCAGCAACCACTCGTCGGTCTGTTGTTCTATATCCCGCCACAACTCCTGTGTGGTGTGGGGCCTGTCCCCCAAACATATGAGTTTCAGAATGGCCTGCTGACGTTTACCCCGGGCTGTGCTGAAGTTTTTGGTGAAGGTGTGTGGCTGACTGGATGAGCAGGTGGAAGAAGAGGAGGAGGAAGCCGAGTAGGAGGAGGAGGCAACAGGAGGCAAAGAATGTTGCCCTGCGATCCTTGGCGGCGGAAGGACGTGCGCCAAACAGCTCTTCAGCAGACACTAAATAAATTGACCAGCCACAGCAGTAACAACAGATTTAGCTGAATATAAATTGTAGGCCTAGTATTTAGGCGCTGGATGACAGGTATCCCTTTTACGGACAGAATTAGACTTGGAAATGCACGGTAGCATGTGAAGTTATTGAGGATGACCCTATCCGCACCTTCAATCTAATATACCCTTTTATGGAATGATTTAACCACCTCAGCTCCCCTACCTTAAACATCTTTAATGACCAGACCACTTTTTACAATTCTGCACTACACGATTTCACGGTTTATTGCTCGGTCATACAACTTACCACCCAAATGAATTTTACCTCCTTTTCTTCTCACTAATAGATCTTTCATTTGGTGGTATTTCATTGCTGCTGACATTTTTACTTTTTTTGTTATTAATCAAAATTTACCGAAAATTTTTAAAAAAAATGACATCTATATATAAATTTTTCTCTAAATTTATTGTTCTACATGTCTTTGATAAAAAAAAAATGTTTGGGTAAAAGAAAAATGGTTTGGGTAGAAGTTATAGCGTTTAAAAACTATGGTAGCTGCAAGTACTAGCTGCAAGTACTAGCTTCAAGTACTACATTAAGTACTAGTAAAGAGATATTGCAGGAGACTGAAGAGATTCAAGAGATACTGCAAGAGATTGGCTTAGAGTCTCCAACTGGCTCATCTGTGTTGTTTTTGCTGATCATTGCTTGAGAAGAGGAGACTGAAGAGATTCAAGAGATACTGCAAGAGATTGGCTTAGAGTCTCCAACTGGCTCATCTGTGTTGTTTTTGCTGATCATTGCTTGAGAAGAGGTAAGGAATTCGGTCAGCTGTTTGCTATTGTGCGTTTGCTAATGAGCCTAGCTCACTAAGGTGTTACATTTGTTGCTGGGGGAGGAGTTTGGGAAGGAGTGTGTGTATATATAGAGACAGACTCATTAGCTGGCCTAATTCATTAGCTGCAAGTACTAGCTTCAAGTACTACATTAAGTACTAGTAAAGAGATATTGCAGGAGACTGAAGAGATTCAAGAGATACTGCAAGAGATTGGCTTAGAGTCTCCAACTGGCTCATCTGTGTTGTTTTTGCTGATCATTGCTTGAGAAGAGGTAAGGAATTCGGTCAGCTGTTTGCTATTGTGCGTTTGCTAATGAGCCTAGCTCACTAAGGTGTTACATTTGTTGCTGGGGGAGGAGTTTGGGAAGGAGTGTGTGTATATATAGAGACAGACTCATTAGCTGGCCTAATTCATTAGCTGCAAGTACTACATTAAGTACTAGTAAAGAGATATTGCAGGAGATAGTCAGGAGGTAGGCTGGAAGGTGGAAACAATACAAAAAAAAAAAAGGTAAGATTTGTTTGATTTAAAGTTACAAATTTATATATATATATATATTTTTTTTTTTTTTTTTTTTTTTCCTCCTCTTTAAAATGGCAGACTTGGTTCAGTGCAGGAATTGTTGTGCATTTATTTCATGTTCCACTCTTTGGAGATTCGGATGCTGTCAGATCTGTAGACAGTTCTCCTTACTGCAGCAGGAAATTGCATTTTTGAAAGCTGAAATATTTAAATTATCTGTTAAACAAACTCCAGCTAGGACTGCTGCAATGCCACTGCCACAGAGGACCCCCAGAAATGGCAGATGGGTTAATGTAGGTTCTGGAAGTCTTAGAGTGGTGGATAGAAGACATGTCCCACAGTCGGTGGTTCTCCATAATTCATTTGCAGCACTCTCAGAATGTAAGGACAACATGGATATGGACTAAAGCACAGAGGGTGAGAAACCATCGACTCCTATGTCTAATGTATGCAACAAAAAAGATAAAGTGAAGTCTCAAAGGAAGCAGCTGTTGCTGGGTGATTCAATCATAAGAAGTGTGGAGCTTAAAGAAAATGGTTTTGTGAGATGTCTCCCTGGGGCTACTGCTAGAAGAGATAGAAGACGTATTATTAATATTGTTAAGCAAGCAAAGCAGGAAGGGGACGTGGATGTTCTTGTCCATCTAGGGACAAATGACCTTGCTTGCAATGAAGTGTCAGAGGTGAAAAAATCTTTTATCACACTTGGTAATGACGTACAGGATTTTGCATCCACCATTTCATTTTCTGAAGTTCTGCCTGTGCATAATGTTCAGAATGATAGGCAGAGGCGCATAAAGGAGTTCAACATATGGCTTGGTAAATGGTGTCAAGAGCAAGGATTTGGCTTTGTTTCTCATGATAGCTCTACTTGGAATAGAAAGGAACTGTACAAAAAAGATGGTTTGCATCTTTCTCTCAAAGGAACAAATGTACTTAGTGAACAACTCCAAGAATTTGCAAAAGAGTATTTAAACTAGGAAGGGGGGGCAAAAGAGTGAAAATAAAAGAGTCCAATTGCCCCCCCAAACAATGCCAGAACAGGTCAGAAGCACAGAGGTTAAGAAATGATAAGCTCAGAGTCCTGTCTACAAATGCTCGCAGTTTAGGTAAAAAAATCAATGAACTTGGGTCAATAATGGCATCTGAGAATGTAGATTTAGTGGCTGTTACGGAGACATGGTTTAATGAAAGAAATGACTGGGACATAACCATACCAGGGTACTCTTTATACAGAAGAGACAGAGAAGGCAAGAAAGGAGGAGGAGTGGCCCTGTATGTGAAAGATAGCATTAAATCTAACCTAATACAAGTTGGTGAGGCCAACATAGAGTCAGTTTGGGTTACGTTGCAGTTTGCTAACCATGCAGTAACTCGTGTAGGTGTGATATATAGACCACCTGGTCAAGTTAAAGAACTAGATGATCTACTAGTTGAAGAAATAGCTAAAATGACAATGAAAGGAGAAGTTATCATTATGGGAGATTTCAATCTTCCAGATATAAACTGGAAAACCAAAATAGCAAGTTCTACCAGGAGTACAGATATTCTAAATTCCCTACTGGGGTTATCTCTACAACAAGTGGTTGAGGAGCCAACCCGGAGGGAAGCCATTTTGGATTTGGTATTCACAAACGGGGATTCGGTATATGATGTCATTGTAGGCGAAACCTTGGGATCTAGTGATCACCAGTCAGTGTGGTTTAATATAAGAACTGTGAAAGAGTCCCACCACACAAAAACAAAAGTTTTAGATTTTAGAAAAACAGACTTTTCAAAAATGAAATTAGTCATAAATGAGTCCTTATCAGACTGGAACGGATTACATGGAGTCCAGGAGAAATGGGACTACTTAAAAGGTGCATTATTGAAGGCAACAGAAAATTGCATTAGACTTGTCAGTAAAAGCAAAAAAAGGAAGAGACCACTGTGGTACTCAGCAGAAGTGGCCCAAATCATTAAAAATAAAAAGCTAGCATTTTGTAATTATAAAAAAACCCAGAGCAATGAAGATAAGGAAATCTACAAGATTAGGCAGAGAGAGGCCAAGCAAGTTATAAGAACTTCTAAAGCGCAGGCAGAAGAAAAACTAGCTCAGTCTATGAAAAAAGGGGATAAGACATTCTTCAGATATATAAATGAAAAAAGGAAATTAAAACAAGGAATAACTAAATTAAAAACAAAGGACGGAAGGTATGTAGAAGAGAATAAAGGGCTAGCCGACTGCCTTAATGAATACTTCTGATCAGTTTTTACAAAAGAAAAAGGAGAAGGACCTCCACTAGAAAGAATGACTATTAAATCGTTTGATGCATGTATCTTTACAGAGGAAGATGTTCTAAGTTTGCTGTCTAAGGTGAAGACAAATAAGTCACAGGGGCCTGATGAGATACACCCAAAATTATTAAAAGAGCTTAGTGGTGAGCTGGCAAAACCGTTAACAGATTTATTTAACCAATCATTAGTAACAGGAGTCGTCCCGGAAGATTGGAAATTGGCAAATGTCGTGCCCATTCACAAGAAAGGTAGTAGGGAGGAATCGAGCAACTATAGACCAGTGAGTCTGACATCAATAGTAGGCAAATTAATGGAAACCCTATTAAAGGATAGGATTGTGGAACATCTAAAATCCCATGGATTGCAAGATGAAAAACAACATGGGTTTACTTCAGGGAGATCATGTCAAACAAATCTTATAGATTTTTTTGACTGGGTGAATAAAATAATAGACGGTGGAGGTGCAGTAGACATCGCATATCTAGATTTTAGTAAGGCTTTTGACACTGTCCCACATAGAAGACTTATCAATAAACTGCAGTCATTGAGCATGGACTCCCATATTGTTGAGTGGATTAGGCAGTGGCTGAGTGACAGACAACAGAGGGTTGTAGTCAATGGAGAAAATTCAAAACAAGGTCATGTTACCAGTGGGGTTCCACAGGGATCTGTACTGGGACCCATATTGTTTAATATCTTCATAAGTGATATTGCAAAAGGCCTCGCTGGTAAGGTTTGTCTTTTTGCTGATGACACAAAGATATGTAACAGGGTTGATGTTCCTGGAGGGAAACGCCAAATGGAAAAGGATTTAGGAAAACTAGAAGAATGGTCAGAACTCTGGAAACTGAAATTTAATGTGGATAAGTGCAAGATAATGCACCTGGGGCGTAAAAACCCAAGGGCAGAATATAGAATATTTGACACAGTCCTGACCTCAGTATCTGAGGAAAGGGATTTAGGAGTAATTATTTCAGAAGACTTAAAGGTGGGAAGACAATGTAATAGAGCAGCACGAAATGCCAGCAGAATGCTTGGATGTATAGGGAGAGGTATAAGCAGTAGAAAGAGTGAAGTGCTTATGCCGCTGTACAGAACACTGGTGAGACCTCACTTGGAGTATTGTGCGCAGTAATGGAGGCCATATCTCCAGAAGGATATAGATACTCTAGAGAGAGTTCAGAGAAGAGCTACTAGACTAGTACATGGATTGCAGGATAAAACTTACCAGGAAAGGTTAAAGGACCTTAATATGTATAGCTTGGAAGAAAGAAGAGACAGAGGGGATATGATAGAAACTTTTAAATACATAAAGGGAATCAACTCGGTAAAGGAAGAGAGCATATTTAAAAGAAGAAAAACTACCACAAGAGGACACAGTTTTAAATTAGAGGGGCAAAGGTTTAAAAGTAATATAAGGAAGTATTACTTTACTGAGAGAGTAGTGGATGCATGGAATAGCCTTCCTGCAGAAGTGGTAGCTGCAAATACAGTGAAGGGGTTTAAGCATGCATGGGATAGGCATAAGGCCATCCTTCATATAAGATAGGGCCGGGGGCTATCCATAGTATTCAGTATATTGTGCAGACTAGATGGGCCAAATGGTTCTTATCTGCCGACACATTCTATGTTTCTATGTTTCTATGGTACAAAAATGTGAATTTCCGCTTTTTGAAGCAGCTCTGACTTTCTGAGCACCTGTCATGATTCCTGAGGTTCTACAATGCCCAGACAGTAGAAAAACCCCACAAATGACCCCATTTCGGAAAGTAGACACCCTAAGGTATTCGCTGAAAGGCATAGTGAGTTCATAGAACTTTTTATTTTTTGTCACAAGTTAGCGGAAAATGATGATTTTATTTTTTCTTACAAAGTCTCATATTCCACTAACTTGTGACAAAAAATAAAAACTTCCATGAACTCACTATGCCCATAACGAAATACCTTGGGGTGTCTTCTTTCCAAAATGGGGTCACTTGTGGGGCATTTATACTGCTCTGGCATTTTAGGGGCCCTAAAGCGTGAGAAGAAGTCTGGAATATAAATGTCTAAAACATTTTACGCATTTGGATTCTGTGAGGGGTATGGTGAGTTCATGTGAGATTTTATTTTTTGTCACAAGTTAGTGGAATATGAGACTTTGTAAGAAAAAAAATAAAAAATAAAAATCAATTTCCACTAACTTGTGCCCAAAAAAATGTCTGAATGGAGCCTTACAGGGGGGTGATCAATGACAGGGGGGTGATCAGGGAGTCTATATGGGGTGATCACCCCCCTGTCATTGATCACCCCCCTGTAAGGCTCCATTTAGACGTCCGTATGTGTTTTGCGGATCCGATCCATGGATCCGTAAAACACATACGGATGTCTGAATGGAGCCTTACAGGGGGGTGATCAATGACAGGGGGGTGATCAATGACAGGGGGGTGATCAGGGAGTCTATATGGGGTGATCACCCCCCTGTCATTGATCACCCCCATGTAAGGCTCCTTTCAGACGTCCGTATGTGTTTTGCGGATCCGATCCATGGATCCGCAAAACACATACGGACCTCTGAATGGAGCCAGCCTTACAAGGGGGTGATCAATGACAGGGGGGTGATCAGGGAGTCTATATGGGGTGATCACCCCCCTGTCATTGATCACCCCCCTGTAAGGATCCATTCAGACGTCCGTATGTGTTTTGCGGATCCGATCCATGGATCCGTAAAACACATACGGACATCTGAATGGAGCCTTACAGGGGGGTGATCAGGGAGTCTATATGGGGTGATCAGGGGTTAATAAGTGACGGGGGGGGGGTGTAGTGTGGTGCTTGGTGCTACTTATTACTGAGCTGCCCGTGTCCTCTGGTGGTCGATCCAAGCAAAAGGGACCACCAGAGGACCAGGTAGCAGGTATATTAGAAGCTGTTATCAAAACAGCGTCTAATATACCTGTTAGGGGTTAAAAAAATCGCATCTACAGCCTGCCAGCGAACGATCGCCGCTGGCAGGCTGGAGATCCACTCGCTTACCTGCAGTTCCTGTGAACGCGCACGCCTGTGTGCGCGCGTTCACAGGAAATCTCGCGTCTCGCGAGATGACGCGTACATGCGTGACTCTGCCTGGAGCTGCCGCCTCCGGAACGCGATCCTGCGTTAGGCGGTCCGGAGGCGGTTAAACTTGGCCTGATAGAGCAGAAACCACTAATTTAGGGAATTGCTAAAATGGGAATTGTATTTCAACCCAGAACAAAAACTGTGCTTTGGCAGAAACTAAATAGATTGACCAGCCACAGCAGTAACAACAGATTTAGCTGAATATAAATTGTAGGCCTAGTATTTAGGCGTTGGATGACAGGTATCCCTTTTACGGACAGAATTAGACTTGGAAATGCACGGTAGCGTGTGAAGTTATTGAGGATGACCTTATCCGCACCTTCAATCTAATATACCCTTTTATGGATAGATTTAAACTTGGCCTGATAGAGCAGAAACCACTAATTTAGGGAATTGCTAAGTTGGGAATTGTATTTCAACACAGAACAAAAACTGTACTTCGGCAGACAGCAGACAGTATTACTATTGGCTAGCCACAGCTGAAACACCAGATTTAGGGTACTGCTATTTTGGAAATTCTATTTTACCCCTCAATAAAATAGCAAGCACAGCCAAGCCCCTGATGTAGGATATAGCAAAAAAAAACAACACACTGTTGATGGTTAAAAATGGACTTGGTGGCAGCTTGTGCTGGCTCACCACAAGACACAAAATGGCCGCCGATCACCCCAGAAAAAAGTGACTGAAAAACGCTCTGGGCAGCATTAAAACAGTGAGCAATTGAATAGCAGAGGTTGTATGATACACAGCTGTATATCGATCACTTCAGTAAATAAATCCCTGCCTAATCTCGCCCTAACAGCAGCAGCTGCATCCTCTCCCTACACGGATCAGAGCAGAGTGACGTGCGGCGCTACGTGACTCCAGTTTAAATAGAGGCTGGGTCACATGCTGCACTGGCCAATCACAGCCATGCCAATAGTAGGCATGGCTGTGATGGCCCCTTGGGGCAAGTACTATGACGCTTGTTGATTGGCTGCTTTGCAGCCTTTCAAAAAGCGCCAAGAAAGCGCCGAACACTGAACCCGAACCCGGACTTTTTTAGAAAATGTTCGGGTTTGGGTCCGTGTCACGGACACCCCAAAATTCGGTACGAACCCGAACTGTACAGTTCGGGTTCGCTCATCCCTATTGATGACCTATCCTGAGGATAGTTCATCAATATCAGATCAGCAGGTATTCCGGCACCCCCACTGATCAGCTGTTTGAAGTGGTCGCGACACTCATTGCGAGCATTACTTCCTCTTCAAAATTACCTGCGAGTCATCTCCTTTGTATAGATGTCTCAGTGTAATGACAACTGCTCATCCCAAATAGGTCATCAATATTAACCCACTGCACAGCCGCTGGACATGCGCAGAAACCTTTTGGCCATAAACATACATCTCACAAAGCTTTCGGCCACAGCTACTGTATTCCTCTTGACCATCCTATACACATGCATGCTCAGCCGTGCATCTATATATTCTCAAAGGGGGGAAGAGAATAAACTGCTGTCAGACATATATGGCGTTGGCTTTTCTCCTTTGAGAACAAATAATTGAGTATATTGAAACTTAACAACCTAATCCTTCCACCGACATCTGCCATAAGAGTTGGGTCACCACCACACACATTACATGGGCAAGTGATGCTTCCCAAATTAGCAGGTTGGTCCGATATTCACCTAATGACTATAAAAATGTTAGCCCTGCCAATTGTAATGCTGGGACTGATGCTGGGATGAAAAATTAATTCATCTCCTTTTACTAGTGCTGATCAACCCCTGAGATGCTGCAGACTTTTCTCCAAACCTCCCGACTGCCTGCGTAATCACTGGACATTATATTCAAGAACTGTACAATTACAGCACAGGGTGAGAGAGCGGTAATCAGCATTGCTGTCTCCAGAGCACTGTCCTATATATGCTATGCTCTGTTCTATGTTATTATACACTGCCAATGTGGCAACTCTATTCATGAAGAACTGCATATAGCACCTTGAGGCTCTCCTTATGGATTCCCAGAAGTTCTGGATCCAACATATGTATTATAAGAGTGGAAAGGTTCTTGATATATGCAAAGCTGCCTGTGGCCATATGTGAAAATAAGGTTGTGTTTGAACTAAAGTAGGAATCAATCACCTGAGCAGTGTTGCTTGGAGCAAAAGGTCTAAGGGTACTTTCACACTTGCGTTGCTGGATTCCGGCAGGCAGTTCCGTCGCCAGAACTGCCTGCTGGATCTAGCAATCTGTATGCAAACGGATACCATTTGTAGATGGATCCGGATCCGTCTCACAAATGCATTGCAATACCGGATCAGTCTCTCCGGTTGTCATCTGCAAAACCGGATCCGTTT
Organism: Bufo bufo; assembly: GCF_905171765.1. Lineage (NCBI taxonomy): Eukaryota > Metazoa > Chordata > Amphibia > Anura > Bufonidae > Bufo > Bufo bufo. The sequence goes on along the minus strand of NC_053394.1, from coordinate 270,949,279 downwards.
TTCCGGAATGGAAAATAATGCCGGATCCGGAATTCCCGCAAGTGTTCCAGAATTTTGGACGGAGAAAATACCGAAACATGCTGCGGTATTTTCTCCGTCCAAAAACCGTACAGTGACTGAACTGAAGACATCCCGATGCATACTGAACAGATTGCTCTCCATTCAGAATGCATTAGGATAAAACTGATCAGTTTTTTTCCGGTATTGAGCCCTTAGGACGGAACTCAATACCGGAAAAGATTAACGCAAGTGTGAAAGTTCCCTAAACAATTCATATAGAAATGAATTTTGTCAAGTAATTGCTTTCTACAGAATAACAAAGTGCAATTATTTTCCTGGTTATGGTTTACTGCTGGTTTACTGTTGCATATCGTTTATGTGAGATTATGCTGTTACACTAGGATATTTTAAAGTATCTCCTGATATGTAAACCCACTGGTATGGAACAGGATGCCGGTACATTTTCTGAACCGTCCTGACCATTTTTATGCAGTTTCAGTTTCTCCTCTGATGACTTTACTTATTCTGAAATTTAATGGCACGGATTTACTAATAGTGTCGCCCTTTACAACATCTAAGAATACAAATCACAGTCTTAATATTAGACAAATGTACTATTCAGATGCATGGATCTCTATAAATTTGGAATATGTCAAATTTACACTAGTTTCACCTGTGTGCCAAAAACATTTCCGTGCACCAAAAAAAATACTCAAGTCTAAGTTTCCATCACCTATACCAAAATGTTGGCATTTAGTTCATATCACCTTTCCCACAAAGCCATTTGCCCCTTGTCAGATAAGGCGTAAAAATCTTAGAAAAATATGTAAAACAGTTGGCAAATGCAGAGCATGCATGCTAGTTTTTTTTGGCATAAAAGTGGGCTAAAAAAACTGGCACATTTCCATAGTAAATCTACCCCATTGTGCTTATTATTTCTTAAGGTGGATTTATACGGTATTTGGGTCAATTATCACTCGTTCCTGATAATCTGCCCGTCTAAAGGTGCTGCAGTTCACCCGATGAATTAGCGAAACAATTGTTCATTGGATAAAATGATCTGAAGTGAGGACACCTCAATCATGGTTCCTGGGCAGCAGATCGTGCGATCTAAACATCTCTCTGTTGCCCAGGAGCAATGATTTTGTATGGGGACAAGTGATAGCAGCGATCATTCCCTTATGCTCATACTGTGGAAGGGATCATTGCATATAAATGTAGAGCTTCATCTCCAATAACGTGCAGCTGACTGTCGGGAAGGAACACTGTATGTAAACGAGTGTAAATGCTCCTTTAGTCAGATGTTTGCGAAAAAACATGATTAATTTAGGGGGAGATTTATAAAGTTAAATCACTTCATATTCCTCTAAAATATAACAAACATTGCTCATAATGGACCAAAAACACCAACACATACAAATATACACAGAGGGGAGGGTGGGTATAATACGCTAGGGAGAGATGTCAATAATAAATCCCTAACTAATACCTCAACCCACAGGAACACCCTGATGGTGGGTGGCCTGTGGTCCCGTGCCTGCCCTATCCCACCCTCTCATTGCCCTAAATACTTCCAATGCAATTCCCCAATTATTGGTTCATGAGGGGAAAAAATATGGGGCCGAAAGTAGAAAATAATAAACAACAATTGGTCCAGAAGAACTACACGGTTATTAACTGGCAATTGAATTTGCGGCAGGGGCAATATTCGAATTCGCGATATTTCGCAAATATTTTGTAGAATATTCGCAAATTTGAGAATTCGAGATTACATTCTTGATTGCGAAAATCGGCTATGTATTATTCGCGTAATGCACGCGAAATACCGGCGTGGGTCACTTATGCTACATTTTTCAAGCTGGTATAAGTTTTCTGAGACTGGAGAAAATGGTTGGCACGGCAGAACATTAGAATAGCTTTATATGCAGATAGAGTGCTCCAATATATTTGCGCTTGCAAATTTTCGGCAATTAATGATGCGCATCTTTATTCACAATACGTGCAACTTATGACATCACAGCACTATGTCTGTAGCATGTACAGTCCTGATCAAAAGTTTAAGACCACTTGGAAAATGGCAAAAAATCATATTTAGCATGGCTGGATCTTAACAAGGTTCCAAGTAGAGCTTCAATATGCAACAAGAAGAAATGGGAGTGAGACAAAACATTTTTTGAGCATTCAATTTAATGAAAACAATGAATAAACTGAAACAGGCTGTTTTTCAGCATATCAAAAGTTTAGGACCACACCTCCAAAAAAAAACGAAACCCCCCAAAACAGAAATCCAACTTCCAAACATGAACTCAGTAATGAGTAGCTCCGCCGTTATTGTTTATCACTTCCAAAATTCGTTTTGGCATGCTTAATGCAAGCGTTTCCATGAGGTGAGTGGGAACATTTCTCCAAGTGGTGAAGACGGCCGCACGAAGGCCATCTACTGTCTGGAACTATTGTCCATTTTTGTAAACTTCCCTTGCCATCCATCCCCAAAGGTTCTCAATTGGATTTAGATCAGGGGAACACGCAGGATGGGCCAAAAGAGTGTTATTCTCATAGAAGAAGTCTCTTGTCCTGCGGGCATTGTGTACTATAGCGTTGTCCTGTTGAAAAACCCAGTCGTTACCACACAGACGAGGGCCCTCAGTCATGAGGAATGCTCTCTGCAACATCTGGACATAGCCAGCGGCCGTTTGACGCCCCTGCACTTCCTGAAGCTCAATTGTTCCACTGAAGGAAAAAGCACCCCAGACCTTTATGGCGCCCCCTCCACTGTGGCGCGTAGAAAACATCTCATGTGGGATCTGCTTGTCATGCCAGTAACGTTGCAAACCATCAGGACCAAGGAGACAAGGTCTTTGAAGAAGTATTTTGTTTTTAAAGCCCTTCAGTCTCAGATGCCGTCTGATGGTTATGGGGCTGCAGTCAGCACCAGTAAGGGCCTTAATTTGGGTCAAGGATCGTCCAGTGTCTTGACGACAGCCAATTGAATCCTCCGGCTCAGTGCTGGTGAAAAATATTTTGGGGTCTTCCACTTGACTTTTTTGTTCCATAACCCTCAGGATCATTTAAGAAATTCCAAATGACTGTCTTACTGCGTCCCACCTTAGCAGCGATGGCGTGCTGTGAGAGACCCTGCTTATGCAGTTCAACAACCCGACCACGTTTAAAAAGGGAGAGTTTTTTTGCCTTTGCCATCACAACGTGTGACTACCTGACAGAGAATGACAATGAATCCACATCTTTGCACAGATTTGGCCTTTTAAAGGCATGTGGTCCTAATATTTGGATCAGCTGAAAAACAGCCTGTTTCAGTTTAATCGTTATTTTCAATTAATTGAATGCTCAAATTTTTTTTTGTCTCACTCTCATTCCTTCTTGTTGCATGTTGAAGCTCTACTTGGAACCTTGTTAAGATCCAACAATGTAAAATATGTTTTTTTGCCATTTTTCAAGTGGTCTTAAACTTTTAATCAGGACTGTATGTATGGACAGCAGAACTTATCAGCTACAGTATATCAGGATATAACGTACAATGACTATCTCCCACTATCTGTATTATATATATAAGTTAACTGTCTTATGTAATACAACAAAGCACAGAGCACAGCAATGACACTGCTGTCTCTTTCATAACTGCAATAAACTTTAGAAAATGGCTGCTGGGGAGGTTCTTATATAGTAAGGGGTAGGCAACTTTTCTATTGGTTGCTAGGGATGTTGCTAAGCTGTGACAAAGCTGTCTCATTGGCCCACAAGCTAGAAGAAGGGAGGGATGATCACCTGATGTGTACTGTGTTAAAAAAAAAAAAAAAAAGAATATTCGTCATTACAAATATATAGCACTATATTCTAAATATTCACAAATTCTCGAAGTGCCAATGTTCGCGATAAAAATTAGCTTTTCGAATATTCGCGCTTAACACTACATATGAATATCTAAAGCATTTCTTTCATTGCTGGCCTTAAACAAATAGAATCACCCTCCGGCTAATGTTTATGTATCACAAGGTTACCAGAGGTCTGATTAGAAGGCTGCAATTGGATGTACTAATACGTATATCCATATTGAGGTGGACCATGCCGCAATCGCCATGGCAGTCTAACATCTACTGTACATGTGAGAGGTCCTTGTGACCATCAATTGTAGTTTGAACATCACTTTTCATATACCGGGCTTTATTCATTGCAGCCTTCTAATCAGACCTCCGGTAACCTTGTGATACATAAACATTAGCCGGAGGGTGATTCTATTTGTTTAAGGCCAGCAATTGAATATATGTATAGAGCTTTGATATGTACTAGGTTTTATCTATATATATGTATTGAGCTTTTATATGTACCGGGCTTTTAGATTATACCTCTATACTTTATTTGTCCTGGGCTACCAATTAAATATATGTATCCAGCTTAGTGATGTATCGGGATTAATTGATTGTGGCTTTTTGACTATACCTCAGGTTACTTGGTATTGCATAAACATAAACCTGACGACTTTTCTATTTGTTCTGGGCCAGCTATCAATTATATGTGTTGAGCTTTGATTATTGATGTCTGAAACCAATATCTGGCTGTCTCACGTATGTGCTCTAACTGCCTATGGAGTAACATCTACATGATCAATCCTACACTGGTTGACTACACACATATTGATAACTGTCTATCGGACTGGGAACTGTTAGAACTAGGGATGAGCGAACCCGAACTGTATAGTTCGGGTTCGTACCGAATTTTGGGGTGTCCGTGACACGGACCCGAACATTTTCGTAAAAGTCTGTGTTCGGGTTCGGTGTTCGGCGCTTTCTTGGCGCTTTTTGAAAGGCTGCAAAGCAGCCAATCAACAAGCGTCATACTACTTGCCCCAAGAGGCCATCACAGCCTTGCCTACTATTGGCATGGCTGTGATTGGCCAGTGCAGCATGTGACCCAGCCTCTATATAAGCTTGGGTCACGTAGCGCTGCACGTCACTCTGCTGATTCAAGCATAGGGAGAGGTTGCAGCTGCGACGTTAGGGCGAGTTTAGGCCGATTAACTCCTCCAAAAGACTTCATTCTGTGATCGATCTGCAGCTCTGGATCATTGAAGTGCTCATATTGACTTGCTCACTTTTTTCAGGCTGCCCAGAGCGTTTTTAGATCACTTTTTTTCTGGGGTGATCGGCGGCCATTTTGTGACTTGTGGTGCGCCAGCACAAGCTATCACCAAGTGTATTTAACCATCAATAGTGTGGTTATTTTGTGCTATATCCTACATCAGCTGCAGGCTGAGCCTGTGTCACCGAAGTGCATTTAACCATCAACAGTCTGGTTATTTTTTGGCCATATACTACATCAGCTGCAGGCTGAGCCTGTGTCACCGAAGTGCATTTAACCATCAACAGTCTGATTATTTTTTGGCCATATACTACATCTGGTGCAGGCTGAGCCTGTGTCACCCAAGTGCATTTAACCATCAACAGTGTGGTTATTTTTTGGCCATATACTAGGGGCAAGTTGAGCCTGTCACCCAGCGCCTAAAAAATAGACCTGACATTTCTATTCAACCAAATCTGTACTGTTTTAGCTGGTCAAGTTATTTGTAGTGACCGTAAAAGCACACTTTTTGTTCTGGATTGAAAAACTATTCCCAAATTTGCCATTCTCAAAATAACTAGTTTCTGGTATTTGAGGCCTACTTGAAATCTATCCCAAAAAGGATATCTTACATTGAAGGTACTGATAGTGTCATTCAGAAAAACCTAAGACACACGCTAGCGTGCAGATAGAAGTCTGATTCTGTGATTAAACCTATACCTGTCACACAGCGCAAAAAAAAACAGGCCTCACATCTCTATTCAACCAAATCTGTACTGTTTTAGCTGGTCAAGTTATTTGTAGTGACCGTAAAAGCACTTTTTATTTTCTGGATTGAAAAACTATTCCCAAATTTGCCATTCTCAAAATAACTAGTTTCTGGTATTTGAGGCCTACTTGAATTCTATCCCAAAAAGGATATCTTACATTGAAGGTACTGATAGTGTCATTCAGAAAAACCTAAGACACACGCTAGCGTGCAGATAGAAGTCTGATTCTGTGATTAAACCTATACCTGTCACACAGCGCAAAAAAAAACAGGCCTCACATTTCTATTCAACCAAATCTGTACTGTTTTAGCTGGTCAAGTTATTTGTAGTGACCGTAAAAGCACACTTTTTGTTCTGGGTTGAAAAACTATTCCCAAATTTGCCATTCTCAAAATAACTAGTTTCTGATATTTGAGGCCTACTTGAAATCTATCCCAAAAAGGATATCTTACATTGAAGGTACTGATAGTGTCATTCAGAAAAACCTAAGACACACGCTACCGTGCAGATAGAAGTCTGATTCTGTGATTAAACCTATACCTGTCACACAGCGCAAAAAAAAACAGGCCTCACATTTCTTTTCAACCAAATCTGTACTGTTTTAGCTGGTCAAGTTATTTGTAGTGACCGTAAAAGCACACTTTTTGTTCTGGGTTGAAAAACTATTCCCAAATTTGCCATTCTCAAAATTGTGGTGAACGGGAACAATGAGGAAAACATCTAATAAGGGACGCGGACGTGGACATGGTCGTGGTGGTGTTAGTGGACCCTCTGGTGCTGGAAGAGGACGTGGCCGTTCTGCCACAGCCACACGTCCTAGTGTACCAACTACCTCAGGTCCCAGTAGCCGCCAGAATTTACAGGGATATTTGGTGGGGCCCAATGCCGTTCCAAGGATGGTAAGGCCTGAGCAGGTACAGGCATTAGTCAATTAGGTGGCCGACAGTGCATCCAGCACGTTCACATTATCTCCCACCCAGTCTTCTGCAGAAAGCGCACAGATGGCGCATGAAAACCAAGCCCATCGGTCTGTCACATCACCCCCATGCATATCAGGGAAACTGTCTGAGCCTCAAGTTATGCAGCAGTCTCTTATGCTGTTTGAAGACTCTGCTGCCAGGGTTTCCCAAGGGCATCCACCTAGCCCTTCACCAGGGGTGGAAGAGATAGAATGCACTAACGCACAACCACTTATGTTTCCTGATGATGAGGACATGGGAATACCACCTCAGCACGTCTCTGATGATGACGAAACACAGGTGCCAACTGCTGCGTCTTTCTGCAGTGTGCAGACTGAACAGGAGGTCAGGGGTCAAGACTGGGTGGAAGACGATGCAGGGGACGATGAGGTCCTAGACCCCACATGGAATGAAGGTCGTGCCACTGACTTTCAGAGTTCGGAGGAAGAGGCAGTGGTGAGACCGAGCCAACAGCGTAGCAAAAGAGGGAGCAGTGGGCAAAATCAGAACACCCGCCGCCACGAGACTCCGCCTGCTACTGACTGCCGCCATCTGGGACCGAGCACCCCAAAGGCAGCTTCAAGGAGTTTCCTGGCATGGCACTTCTTCAAACAATGTGCTGACGACAAGACCCGAGTGGTTTGCACGCTGTGCCATCAGAGCCTGAAGCGAGGCATTAACGTTCTGAACCTTAGCACAACCTGCATGACCAGGCACCTGCATGCAAAGCATGAACTACAGTGGAGTAAACACCTTAAAAACAAGGAAGTCACTCAGGCTCCCCCTGCTGCCTCTTCTGCTGCTGCCGCCTCGGCCTCTTCTGCTGTTGCCGCCGCCTCAGCCTCTTCTGCTGCTGCCGCCGCCTCGGCCTCTTCTGCTGCTGCTGCCGCCGCCTCGGCCTCTTCCTCTGCCTCTGGAGGAACGTTGGCACCTGCCGCCCAGCAAACATGGGATGTACCACCAACACCACCACCTGCGTCACCAAGCATCTCAACCATGTCACACGGCAGCGTTCATCTCTCCATCTCACAAACATTTGAGAGAAAGCGTAAATTCCCACCTAGCCACCCTCGATCCCTGGCCCTGAATGCCAGCATTTCTAAACTACTGGCCTATGAAATGCTGTCATTTAGGCTGGTGGACACACACAGCTTCAAACAGCTCATGTCACTTGCTGTCGCACAGTATGTTGTTCCCAGCCGCCACTACTTCTCCAAGAGAGCCGTGCCTTCCCTGCACAAACAAGTGTCCGATAAAATCAAGTGTGCACTGCGCAACGCCATCTGTGGCAAGGTCCACCTAACCACAGATACGTGGACCAGTAAGCACGGCCAGGGACGCTATATCTCCCTAACTGCACACTGGGTAAATGTAGTGGCGGCTAGGCCCCAGGCGGAGAGCTGTTTGGCGCACGTCCTTCCGCCGCCAAGGATCGCAGGGCAACATTCTTTGCCTCCTGTCTCCTCCTCCTCCTACTCAGCTTCCTCCTCCTCTTCTTCCACCTGCTCATCCAGTCAGCCACACACCTTCACCACCAACTTCAGCACAGCACGGAGTAAACGTCAGCAGGCCATTCTGAAACTCATATGTTTGGGGGACAGGCCCCACACCGCACAGGAGTTGTGGCGGGGTATAGAACAACAGACCGACGAGTGGTTGCTGCCGGTGAGCCTCAAGCCCGGCCTGGTGGTGTGCGATAATGGGCGAAATCTCGTTGCAGCTCTGGGACTAGCCGGTTTGACGCACATCCCTTGCCTGGCGCATGTGCTGAATTTGGTGGTGCAGAAGTTCATTCGCAACTACCCCGACATGTCAGAGCTGCTGCATAAAGTGCGGGCCGTCTGTTCGCACTTCCGGCGTTCACACCCTGCCGCTGCTCGCTTGTCTGCGCTACAGCGTAACTTCGGCCTTCCCGCTCACCGCCTCATATGCGACATACCCACCAGGTGGAACTCCACCTTGCATATGCTGGACAGACTGTGCGAGCAGCAGCAGGCCATAGTGGAGTTTCAGCTGCAGCACGCACGGGTCAGTCGCACTGTGGATCAGACACACTTCACCACCAATGACTGGGCCTCCATGCGAGACCTGTGTGCCCTGTTGCGCTGTTTCGAGTACTCCACCAACATGGCCAGTGGCGATGACGCCGTTATCAGCGTTACAATACCACTTCTATGTCTCCTTGAGAAAACACTTAGGGCGATGATGGAAGAGGAGGTGGCCCAGGAGGAAGAGGAGGAAGAGGGGTCATTTTTAGCACTTTCAGGCCAGTCTCTTCGAAGTGACTCAGAGGGAGGTTTTTTGCAACACCAGAGGCCAGGTACAAATGTGGCCAGACAGGGCCCACTACTGGAGGACGAGGAGGACAAGGATGAGGAGGAGGTGGAGGAGGATGAGGATGAAGCATGTTCACAGCGGGGTGGCACCCAAAGCAGCTCGGGCCCATCACTGGTGCGTGGCTGGGGGGAAACACAGGACGATGACGATACGCCTCCCACAGAGGACAGCTTGTCCTTACCTCTGGGCAGCCTGGCACACATGAGCGACTACAAAGACAATGTGCCCACCTTACTTCCTACACTGGAGCGTGATAGGAAGATGCGCGAGTACAAGCGCACGTTGGTAGACGCGCTACTGAGAGCATTCCCAAATGTCACAGGAGAACCAGTGGAAGCCCAAGGCGAAGGCAGAGGAGGAGCAAGAGGTCGCTAACGCAGCTGTGTCACGCCCAGCTCCTCTGAGGGCAGGGTTAGCATGGCAGAGATGTGGAAATGTTTTGTCAACACGCCACAGCTAAGTGCACCACCACCTGATACGGAACGTGTTAGCAGGAGGCAACATTTCACTAACATGGTGGAACAGTACCTGTGCACACCCCTCCACGTACTGACTGATGGTTCGGCCCCATTCAACTTCTGGGTCTCCAAATTGTCCACGTGGCCAGAGCTAGCCTTTTATGCCTTGGAGGTGCTGGCCTGCCCGGCGGCCAGCGTTTTGTCTGAACGTGTATTCAGCACGGCAGGGGGCGTCATTACAGACAAACGCAGCCGCCTGTCTACAGCCAATATGGACAAGCTGACGTTCATAAAAATGAACCGGGCATGGATCCCACAGGACCTGTCCATCCCTTGTGCAGATTAGATATTAACTACCTCCCCTTAACAATATATTATTCTACTCCAGGGCACTTCCTCATTCAATACTATTTTTAATTTCATTTTACCATTATATTGCGGGGCAACCCAAAGTTGAATGAACCTCTCCTCTGTCTGGGTGCCGGGGCCTAAATGTGTGACAGTGGCCTGTTCCAGTGGTGGGTGACGTGAAGCCTGATTCTCTGCTATGACATGAAGACTTATTCTGTGCTGACATGAAGCCAGATTCTCTTTTACGCGACCTCTCTCCTCTGCCTGGGTGCCTGGGCCTAAATATGTGACAGTGGCCTGTTCCAGTGGTGGGTGACGTGAAGCCTGATTCTCTGCTATGACATGAAGACTGATTCTGCGCTGACATAAGGCCAGATTCTCTGTTACAGGACCTTTCTCCTCTGTCTGGGTGCCGGGGCCTAAATGTGTGACAGTGGCCTGTTCCAGTGGTGGGTGACGTGAAGCCTGATTCTCTGCTATGACATGAAGACTGATTCTGCGCTGACATAAGGCCAGATTCTCTGTCACGGGACCTCTCTCCTCTGCCTGGGTGCCTGGGCCTAAATGTGTGACAGTGGCCTGTTCCAGTGGTGGGTGACGTGATGCCTGATTCTCTGCTATGACATGAAGACAGATTCTGTGCTGACATAAGGCCAGATTCTCTGTTACAGGACCTCTCTCCTCTGTCTGGGTGCCGGGCCTAAATGTGTGACAGTGGTTTGTTCCAGTGGTGGGTGACGTGAAGCCTGATTCTCTGCTATGACATGAAGACTGATTCTGCGCTGACATAAGGCCAGATTCTCTGTTACGGGACCTCTCTCCTCTGCCTGGGTGCCTGGGCCTAAATGTGTGACAGTGGCCTGTTCCAATGGTGGGTGACGTGATGCCTGATTCTCTGCTATGACATGAAGACAGATTCTGTGCTGACATAAGGCCAGATTCTCTGTTACAGGACCTCTCTCCTCTGTCTGGGTGCCGGGGCCTAAATGTGTGACAGTGGCCTGTTCCAGTGGTGGGTGACGTGAAGCCTGATTCTCTGCTATGACATGAAGACTGATTCTGCGCTGACATAAGGCCAGATTCTCTGTCACGGGACCTCTCTCCTCTGCCTGGGTGCCTGGGCCTAAATGTGTGACAGTGGCCTGTTCCAGTGGTGGGTGACGTGATGCCTGATTCTCTGCTATGACATGAAGACAGATTCTGTGCTGACATAAGGCCAGATTCTCTGTTACAGGACCTCTCTCCTCTGTCTGGGTGCCGGGCCTAAATGTGTGACAGTGGTTTGTTCCAGTGGTGGGTGACGTGAAGCCTGATTCTCTGCTATGACATGAAGACTGATTCTGCGCTGACATAAGGCCAGATTCTCTGTTACGGGACCTCTCTCCTCTGCCTGGGTGCCTGGGCCTAAATGTGTGACAGTGGCCTGTTCCAATGGTGGGTGACGTGATGCCTGATTCTCTGCTATGACATGAAGACAGATTCTGTGCTGACATAAGGCCAGATTCTCTGTTACAGGACCTCTCTCCTCTGTCTGGGTGCCGGGGCCTAAATGTGTGACAGTGGCCTGTTCCAGTGGTGGGTGACGTGAAGCCTGATTCTCTGCTATGACATGAAGACAGATTCTGCGCTGACATAAGGCCAGATTCTCTGTTACGTGACCTCTCTCCTCTGCCTGGGTGCCTGGGCCTAAATGTGTGACATTGGCCTGTTCCAGTGGTGGGTGACGTGAAGCCTGATTCTCTGCTATGACATGAAGACTGATTCTGCGCTGACATCAGGCCAGATTCTCTGTTACGAGACCTCTCTCCTCTGCCTGGGTGCCTGGGCCTAAATGTGTGACAGTGGCCTGTTCCAGTGGTGGGTGACGTGAAGCCTGATTCTCTGCTATGACATGAAGACTGATTCTGTGCTGACATGAAGCCAGATTCTCTGCTATGGCATGTAGAGACTGATTTTGTGCTGACGTGAAGCCAGATTCTCTGCTATGGGACCTATGTCCAATTGATATTGGGTCATTTTTATTTTTTTTATTTTTATTTTAATTCATTTCCCTATCCACTTTTGTTTGCAGGGGATTTACCTACATGTTGCTGCCTTTTGCAGCCCTCTAGCTCTTTCCTGGGCTGTTTTACAGCCTTTTTAGTGCCCAAAAGTTTGGGTCCCCATTGACTTCAATGGGGTTCGGGTTCGGGACGAAGTTCGGTTCGGGTTCGGATCCCGAACCCGAACATTTCCGTGAAGTTCGGCCGAACTTCTCGAACCCGAACATCCAGGTGTTCGCTCAACTCTAGTTAGAACCACTTTTTCCTGAGATTCAGGTTTGATCACGTGTATCGATTGATGTGAGTGTTGATAAACAAATGCTTCAGGTATTTATATGCTAACAATCAGAGGTATTTGTATCTTCAGCTTTTTTGCGGTTCAGTTACCAGTTAATTACCGTGTAGTTCTTCTGTACCAATTGTTGTTTATTATTTTCTACTTTCGGCCCCATATTTTTTCCTCTCATGAACCAATAATTGGGGAAACGCGTTGGAAGTATTTAGTGCAATGAGAGGGTGAGATAGGGCAGGCACGGGACCACAGGCCACTTACCATCATGGTGTTTCTGTTGGTTGAGGTATTAGTTAGGGATTTATTATTGATATCTCTCCCTAGCGTATTATACCCACCCTCCCTTCTGTGTATATTTGTATGTGATGGTGTTTTTGGTCCATTATGAGCAAAGTTTGTTATATTTTAAATATGAAGTGATTTAATATTATTCTGCTTATTAAAAGTTAAGTTTTATTCCTAGCTTTCTGTGACTCCCTTGATATATAGCAGGAATTACTGTATGAGTATCTAATCAATATTGGACATTCTGTTTCGGAGATTTATAAAGACCACCATTTTCCACGCTAGTCTCAAATCCCTTTGCACTTCCAGAGGTAGCACCAAAGTTATGTGGAGCCACAGGCCTCTATAAACGTTTTCCACTTCGTCCAGCTGGCCATGCAACAGACTTAACTCTACACCAGCCCTTTTGCTAGCATAGATTTAAGCCATTTTCCATGTCAAAACCTGATGTGGGAATTGATAGATGTACCAGGCCCGCCCGCCACACCCCCTTTTCTTGCCACTTTGGAAAATTTGTGTGAACTGGTAAAAGTCACAAGTTTTGCTGCACATACGCCATGCACCAAGACTAGCAACACCTTTACGCCAACTTTTGGCCTGATAAATCTCCCTCTTGGTGTTTATTTTGAGCCAAAGTACATTCTTTCTGATGTATTCTGTTTAATGCAAAGCTTTCTGGTTTTATACAAGTCCACTTTAATGATTTTTTAATGAAACATTATTTAGCTTTCTAATATGCTTTGTGTTTTAGTACCTCCCCAGGTTCTTTACTTTTCATGGCTTAGAGTTTGCTACATTTGTATCTCCTGTGAGCTCAATATAAAAACAGCACAAGATTTATACTGTCGTTTATGTGTATAGAGTTATAACAAGCAAATAGCAGTAAAGTACTAGGTCTGTACAGGTTTTAAAGAGAATCAGCAGTTAATCTGATATGTTTGTTTTAGCATTTACGGTACTTGCATGCTTCAATTGTGAAGCCTTTTTCTTCGAACTCTGAAAAATGTGAAGTTATACTTAAATGTTCGAAGAAAATCATGTGACTAGTACATACTAAATGGGAAAACACTGTGTAAAACAGACATCAAATAGGACTTAGGGATTTCAGTATAAAAACAGCTGTAGAAACCAGTGTCAGGCAGCTGCTGCCAAAGCTATTATGAAAATAAGTAGCATCAAAAGGGACATATATGCCCATGATGAGAACATAGTCCTGCCACTTTACAAATCACTAGTCAGACCACACATGGAGTACTGGGTATAGTTCTGGGCTCCTGTGAATATGACAGACATAGCATAGCTGGAGAGGGTTCAGAAGAGGGCAACTAAAGTAATAACTGGAAGGGGTGGACTACAGCACCCAGAAATATTATCAAAATTAGGGTTATTTCCATTTATAAACAAAGACGACTGAGGGGAGATCTAATTACTATGTATAAATATATCAGGGGTCAGTACAGAGATCTCTTCCATCATCTATTTATCCCCAGCACTGCGACGAGTGGACATCCTCTGCGTCTGGAGGAAAGAAGGTTTCTACACAAACATAGAAGATGATTCTTTATGGTAAGAGCAGTGAGACTATAGAACTCTCTGCCTGAGGAGGTGGTGATGGTGAACTCACTAAAAGAATTCAAGAAGGGCTTGGATGCTTTTCTGGAGTGTAGGGATTCTCTACAACATGTTATAGTTATTATATTTCTTGAGGATCATTGATCCTGAGATTTATCCTTATTGCCAAATTTGGAGTTGGGAAGGAATTTTATTTCCCTAAAACAAGGAACATTGGCTTCTACCTAATCGGAATCAGTATTTTGCTTTGCTTTGGATCAAATTTGCAGGGTAATAGGCTGAACTGGATGAACATATGTATTTTTGTTATCTTTTGCCTTTTTTAGCCTTAGAAGCTATGTTACTATGTTCTACTGTTATTCTCTGCTGGAACTGTACAGGGAGTGCAGAATTATTAGGCAAATGAGTATTTTGACCACATCATCCTCTTTATGCATGTTGTCTTACTCCAAGCTGTATAGGCTCGAAAGCCTACTACCAATTAAGCATATTAGGTGATGTGCATCTCTGTAATGAGAAGGGGTGTGGTCTAATGACATCAACACCCTATATTAGGTGTGCATAATTATTAGGCAACTTCCTTTCCTTTGGCAAAATGGGTCAAAAGAAGGACTTGACAGGCTCAGAAAAGTCAAAAATAGTGAGATATCTTGCAGAGGGATGCAGCACTCCTAAAATTGCAAAGCTTCTGAAGCGTGATCATCGAACAATCAAGCGTTTCATTCAAAATAGTCAACAGGGTCGCAAGAAGCGTGTGGAAAAACCAAGGCGCAAAATAACTGCCCATGAACTGAGAAAAGTCAAGCGTGCAGCTGCCAAGATGCCACTTGCCACCAGTTTGGCCATATTTCAGAGCTGCAACATCACTGGAGTGCCCAAAAGCACAAGGTGTGCAATACTCAGAGACATGGCCAAGGTAAGAAAGGCTGAAAGACGACCACCACTGAACAAGACACACAAGCTGAAACATCAAGACTGGGCCAAGAAATATCTCAAGACTGATTTTTCTAAGGTTTTATGGACTGATGAAATGAGAGTGAGTCTTGATGGGCCAGATGGATGGGCCCGTGGCTGGATTGGTAAAGGGCAGAGAGCTCCAGTCCGACTCAGACGCCAGCAAGGTGGAGGTGGAGTACTGGTTTGGGCTGGTATCATCAAAGATGAGCTTGTGGGGCCTTTTCGGGTTGAGGATGGAGTCAAGCTCAACTCCCAGTCCTACTGACAGTTTCTGGAAGACACCTTCTTCAAGCAGTGGTACAGGAAGAAGTCTGCATCCTTCAAGAAAAACATGATTTTCATGCAGGACAATGCTCCATCACACGCGTCCAAGTACTCCACAGCGTGGCTGGCAAGAAAGGGTATAAAAGAAGAAAATCTAATGACATGGCCTCCTTGTTCACCTGATCTGAACCCCATTGAGAACCTGTGGTCCATCATCAAATGTGAGATTTACAAGGAGGGAAAACAGTACACCTCTCTGAACAGTGTCTGGGAGGCTGTGGTTGCTGCTGCACGCAATGTTGATGGTGAACAGATCAAAACACTGACAGAATCCATGGATGGCAGGCTTTTGAGTGTCCTTGCAAAGAAAGGTGGCTATATTGGTCACTGATTTGTTTTTGTTTTGTTTTTGAATGTCAGAAATGTATATTTGTGAATGTTGAGATGTTATATTGGTTTCACTGGTAAAAATAAATAATTGAAATGGGTATATATTTGTTTTTTGTTAAGTTGTCTAATAATTATGCACAGTAATAGTCACCTGCACACACAGATATCCCCCTAAAATAGCTAAAACTAAAAACAAACTAAAAACTACTTCCAAAAATATTCAGCTTTGATATTAATGAGTTTTTTGGGTTCATTGAGAACATGGTTGTTGTTCAATAATAAAATTAATCCTCAAAAATACAACTTGCCTAATAATTCTGCACTCCCTGTATAAACAGACAACTAGGTGTTACCATTTCTCTGGTCAATGAGCATGACCCTACACACATTCACGCTCAATGCTCCAATCAATGCTGTTTATAGTCAAACCCCATTGACAATGGGAATGGTACTGCCCAGTTACCAATTTATGCATACTACTCCTTCAGTAATAACAGAGGAACATCACAATGAAGTGTTCTAAGAAAAGATAATGCAATGTTGCTTTAGTAAATAGTTGTATTACTCAAGAAATAACAGTCATGCCAAGAGAGCTGACAAGTTTTGTTCTAACCTCTGGATGCAAACACGAACATTACCATTTTTGACAGCTAACATATCTTGGACATGGTAATGAACTGAAACACAAACAATATAAGAAAGTTGCAAAATATACTATAAAATGATTAAGATAGTATTTATATAAATCCAGGAAACTCCTATGTATTTGTCTCCTTTATTCTTCCCTCCTATTATAAGACATACAGGTAGAATGCATAAGATACAGAATCGGGTACAACATGATATAAAATATTTCCTTTTCCCTGAAATTACTTATTAATGTACTAACAGATTTCAATTGATTTTCCCAGTTAGGTGGAAGACTAAAAATAACATCAAATGAGCTAATAGAGTTATGGAATGATCTAGGTTTACCACCGGACTTGTACAGCAGTATAATGTTGGTAGGATGCCTGTCCAAACAGATCGAATGGTTAAAGTTCTTAGCCCTGGCATGTAGTGCTCTTGGAGTGGTAAGTGAACCAATGGTTGTAGTTGTCATTAGGTTTAAATAGTGCTTCCATTTTTTTATTCACACCAAAAATGACCTTAGTCAAGAGGGCAAACACTAGAATAATGAAATCATGCTCTAATTCCATAGATTTGCTGCATGAATTCACATTATGGAGAGGTATGTTGGTTCATTGACATTCAATATCATGGAGAACCCTGAAGGAACAAGATGATTACCAGAGAAAAAGACTTTGGTGGCCAGCAAATATTGGAGAAAACTCAAATTAATTATACCTTTGGGGAAAATTTTTCCTTAATATGTCGGAGCTGTCTGACCTCAAGGTCCTAAGCTTTGTAGCTGCAGAATACTTGCTGTGTCTAAATTCATACATAATGGACTGATAACGGTCATTCTTGAGTACACACTAGACATGATAAGTGCAGTAAATGAAAGACACCAGACCTACTCCTGCCAGAAATGCTAACTGATGACATTTACAGAAGGCCATTAAAAGTAAACATGTTTTTCTAATTAAACCCCATAGGGGGAGATTTATCAAAACTGGTGTAAAAGGAAACTGGTTTAGTTGCCTATAGCAACAAATCAGATTTCATCTTTCATTTTTCAGCGCTCCTTTGGAAAATAAAACTTGGAATCTGATTAGTATCCTTGGGAACTAAGACAGTTTTCATTTACACCAGTTTGATCTCCCCTGTACTGTTTTCAATAAGATTTAAACTAACTAGAAAATGACTTGTTTAAAGGGAAGATCATGTCATTTTAAAAAGCAATATAGATTAGTACATATTATATTGTAGTCAGCCAGCTCTGGGCTGTTGAAATCAATGTGGACAATAGATTTATGTTTGAAAAGAAGACATTTTTATCTAGAAAGTACAAAATTCTATTTGTGCTATGCGGAAAAGTATCTTACACCACTGGACTGACCCTGTTACACCGCATCATTGGTCTTAATACATTCCACAGTGGATTACCTCTTTAAAATGGACTGGTACAATATCCTTCTTGACTAAGAAAAGAAGACATAAGAAAAGGGTTTTAAAATGAGGGAAAAAAATTGAATTTAGAGCAGACTCGACATACCACTGAATTCTCTAGTAGGCCCAGTTTTGGGACTCTCAAAGGTCCAGTAGAAGGAAACCTGTAACGGTCACGTCCACACACACACAGGGGGAAGGATAGTGACCACTGCGCTCCACCCTCACCCCTGGCCCTGCCTACTTGCCTCACGAGTCCTGATGACAGGGGACAACTGGACGACAGTCCCTAACTTAGGATATGTGCAGGGAAGACAGACAAGACAAAATACGGAACATGAACGGACCGGGTCAGAACCAAGAGAGCTACGCAGTACAAAGGATTAAGCAAAGAATGGTCAGGAGAAGCCGGGGTCAAATACCAGGAGAGCAGAGAAGTACAAGAGGAGTCCTAAGAGAGTAGTCAGGTGGGAGCCGAGGTCACAATACCAGGACGGATGCGCAGTACAGGCGGAGCAGGCAAAAGGATGGTCAGGGAACAGGATCAGGTAAGTATTCAGCAGTCCAACAAATAGCCAGGAACCTAGAAATTAACAGGCAACCTGTAGCCAGCAGGCTGCCTGTATTTATAGTGGGGAGTGAGGGTCATGTGACGTGGCCAGCATCACATGACCGACAGACCAACCAGTCGAGCACCGAGTGATCAGCTCGGCGCTCAAGGCAGACTAGGAGCAGGGAGCAACCCAGCTACTAAAGTCGCCCTGGGAATGAGGTCAAACACAGATCCTCATTCTCAAAGCTAAGCAACAGGTCTGCGGGCAATGGGGGAGCGAGTGCACCTTCGGAACCCCGTGACAGTACCCCCCCTTTTACGAGGGGCCACCGGACCCAAGACTTCAGGCGATGGCTTTTCAGGGTGTTCTAAATGAAATTTACGAACAAGTCTAGGAGCATGAACCTCCCTGGCAGGTACCCAAGATCTCTCTTCAGGTCCATACCCCTTCCAGTGAATCAGGTACTGCAAGGAATTACGCACCTTCCTGACATCCACTATTTTAGACACGACATACTCGACAACATCATTAACAAAAACCGGCGGAGGCGAGGCTTTTGATGGTACTACCGGTTCAAAATATTTTTTAAGCAGAGATTTATGGAACACATTATGAATATAGATTGACTCGGGCAGCTCCAACCTAAAAGATACCGGGTTAATCACTTCCGTGATATTATATGGTCCAATAAAACGAGGAGCAAATTTTTTAGAAGTTACCTTGAGAGATAGATTCTTGGAGGACAACCATACTTTATCCCCAACCTGAAAGTTTACCCCCCTTGAACGTCTCCTATCGGCCTTGAGTTTTTGAGAACATTGAGCATTTTCTAGGTTCGATTTGAACCCGGGCCCAAACTGTGCACAGTTCGGAGGAGAGTTTATCCGCTTCAGGGTTAGAGGAGGAGACGGATGACCCAGAATGAAAACGGGGATGGAAACCATGGTTTCAAAAGAAAGGGGAGACCCCAGCGGAAGAATTGACACGGTTATTCAGAGCAAATTCAGCCAACAGAAGGAATTTGACCCATAATTGCTGGTCATCAGCAACATACAACCTCAAGAATTGTTCCACAGACTGATTAAGGCATTCAGTCTGCCCATTACTCTCAGGATGGTAGGCGGAAGAAAAAGACAATTAAATTTTACATCTTTGACAGAAGGCCCTCCAGAATTTGGACACAAACTGCACACCCCTGTCAGAAACAATATTTTCCGGGATGCCATGTAAACGAACAATCTCTCTCACAAAAATAGATGCCAGGGTTTTAGCATTCGGAAGTTTAGATAGGGGAATGAAATTAACCATCTTGCTAAACCTATCAACCACTACCCAAACCACAGTCTTACCCTCCGCCAGCTGTAGGTCAGTTATAAAGTCCATCGAGATATGGGACCAGGGTCTACTGGGAATGGGTAAGGGTCGTAGGTTACCAGCAGGGCGAGTCCTAGGTGTCTTAGACCTGGCACAAACCTCACAGGCTGACACGTAGGACTTGACATCCTTGGTCAGAGTGGGCCACCAATAAGATCTAGAAACCAGATCCTTAGTGCCCTCAACACCCGGATGTCCACAAAAGGCAGAATCGTGACACTCCCCCAACAGCTGGAGACGAAATTGTACGGGAACAAACTACTTATCTGTTGGGGTGGATGCCGGTGCCAGATGTTGTTCAGCCTTAATGCGAGCCGAGATATCCTGGGTTAGAGCTGCTAAGAAGATGTTTGTTGGTAGGATGGATTCAGGCAGCGTCTCAGTGGGTTGAAAAGCATGGAAGCTCCGAGATAATGCGTCTGCTTTCACATTTTTACTTCCCGGCCTGAACGTAATGGAGAAATCAAAACGGGTAAAAAACAGAGCCCATCGGGCTTGTCGGGGATTCAACCTCTTAGCTGACTCGAGAAACATTAGGTTTTTATGATCAGTGACAACAGTTACTCGATGCCTTGCCCCCTCCAAAAAATGCCTCCACTCCTCAAATGCCCATTTAATAGCCAGCAGCTCCCTATTCCCTATGTCGTAGTTTCTCTCCGTGGGAGAGAATTTCCTGGAGAAGAAGGCACACGGTCTTAGGTTAGTGAGGGTAGCAGGACCTTGTGAAAGGACTGCTCCTGCACCATCCTCGGACGCATCCACCTCCACAATAAAAGGTTTCTCCTGATCAGGCTGAATCAGAATGGGAGCGCTACTAAATGCCTTTTTTAAGGTTTCAAATGAAGCGATGGTCTTGGTAGACCAATTCTCCAAATCCGCCCCTTTCTTCGTAAGGTCGGTCAATGGCTTAGCAATTACAGAAAAATTCATGATAAATTTACGATAGTAATTAGCGAAACCCAAAAACCGTTGTAAAGCCTTTAAGGATGAAGGCCTTACCCATTCCTTAATTGCTAAAACCTTACCAAAATCCATCTTAAAGGCGTGAGGAGTCAAAACATGCCCTAGAAACAGTATCTCCTGTACACCAAAGACACATTTCTCTTGCTTAGCGGATAGCTGGTTCTCCCTCAACACCTCTAATACTTGTTTAACATGAGACACATGAGATTCGAAATCTGGAGAGAATATCAAAATGTCGTCAAGATAGACAATAATAAATTTACCTAAGAACTCCCTAAGAATATCGTTCATTAAGTTTTGGAACACAGCTGGGGCATTGCTGAGTCCAAAAGGCATCACCTGATATTCAAAGTGTCCTATCGGAGTATTGAACGCTGTCTTCCATTCGTCTCCCTCCTTGATTCGGATTAGATTGTATGCCCCTTTCAGGTCAATCTTGGAAAACCAGGTTGCCCCCAAAACCTGGTTAAATAAATCCGGAATCAATGGGAGAGAGTATCTATTTTGGACAGTGATCTTATTCAATCTCCGGTAATCAATACAAGGCCTAAGACCACCATCCTTCTTTTTAACAAAGAAAAACCCTGCTCCCATAGGAGAGACTGAAGGTCTAATATGCCCTTTAGCAAGGCTCTCCTTAATATAATCTTCCATAGCCTTGCGTACGGCTCTGAAAGATTATAAATTCGCCCTTTAGGAAATTCGGCACCCTCTATTAGCTCTATGGAGCAATCATAAGGTCTATGGGGGGGTAGAACCTCTGGAGTAGGGGATGGAAATGCATCAGAAAATTCTTTAATAACTGAGGGTAATGTATTAGACCTTACTGAAACCCCAGCCTGGACCACGGAGAAGCATGAGTCACACTTAGGTCCCCATTTCACCAACTCTCCTTTAGACCAATCAATTGTGGGGTTATGTAAACGGAGCCAAGGCAACCCTAGTACCACCTCAACCGGTAGGTTCTCCAGGACTAAAAGAGAACATCTCTCGGAGTGGCACGCACCCACGGTCAGAGAAATTTCAGAGGTACATGACCTCACCGTACCACCCATCAGGAGAGTAGCATCAATAGCCATGACATGGATAGGTGTAGGTAAAGCAAAAATTGGAATACCCAATTTACTAGCAAATTCAAAGTCAATAAAGCTGGCCGCTGAACCGGAATCAATAAAGGCCTTACCCGGCCACTTATTAACCCCCAGAGAAATTGTTATGGGTACCAAAAGCTTATATTTAGAAAAATCAGGGTGTACCTGGTCTTTAGGTTGTCTTGCCTTAGGAGATTTGTCAGAGAGGACCCTCTTAGGACACTTGTTGATCCAATGGCCAGGATCTCCACAGTAGAAGCACTCTCCGCGTCTGCGACGAAGATTACCCCGGGTCATGCCAACCTGCATGGGTTCCTCGGTGGAGGCCTCAGTGTTGTCCCTGGAAAAGGCCTCTGGCTAGAACACCATCTGAGAACAGAACTGTCGTTCTTGTCGTCTCTCTCTAACTCGTCGGTCAAGTCGGACAACTAGGGTCATCATCTCCTCTAAGGTCTCTGGAACTTGATAACTGACTAATAGATCTTTTAAATTATCAGACAGACCAGACCTAAACTGACTCTTCAGGGCTGGTTCATTCCATCCTGAGGGGACACACCACCATCTGAATTGGGTGCAATACTCCTCTGCAGGGAGATGGCCCTGGACCAGTGCCCTAAGAGCCGTCTCGGCTACCAGGGCCCTGTCTGGTTCATCATAGAGGGTACCCAGGGCCTGAAAAAAGAAGTCAGACAACTGGCCCCAGGAGGTAACGAGAATGCCCAGGCCTGGGGATCACCCTGTAGAAGAGAAATGATAATCCCCATGCGTTGGCTCTCGGGACTGGAGGACACGGAGCGCAAACGGAAGTAGAGTTTGCAACTCTCCTTAAAGGAGAGAAACCTCTTCCGGTCTCCAGAAAAGGGTTCTGGGAGCTTGATCTGGGGTTCAAAATGTGGACTGGAAGGCAGAGGAGTGGAAGAACCTTGCCCTAACTCACAAGATCGGAGTTTATCTCCTAGCTCCTGCACCACCTGTGTCAAGCTAGAGACATGGTCAGTCAGGGTAGTAAACGGATTCATGATACAGTGGTTATTGGGCCTGTTAATCTGTTATGGTCACGTCCACACACACACAGGGGGAAGGATAGTGACCACTGCGCTCCACCCTCACCCCTGGCCCTGCCTACTTGCCTCACGAGTCCTGATGACAGGGGACAACTGGACGACAGTCCCTAACTTAGGATATGTGCAGGGAAGACAAGACAAAATACGGAACATGAACGGACCGGGTCAGAACCAAGAGAGCTATGCAGTACAAAGGATTAAGCAATTTTGTATATGTACAAAACAGTCAATTTTTTATGGTTGTATTTTACTCATTTTTGGTCAATTGGCCTTTATTAAAAATATTGAGCCGTTCTGTCACAAAGTGGATAACAGTTTTTCTAGCTGTGTGACTAGTATTTTCACTTTCACTTTGTGCCGTCATCTAATAAACCTTATCTCTAAACTACTGAGAGGTCATAAATAGTGTTGAGCGAACACCTGGATGTTCGGGTTCGAGAAGTTCGGCCGAACTTCCCGGAAATGTTCGGGTTCGGGATCCGAACCCGAACCGAACTTCGTCCCGAACCCGAACCCCATTAAAGTCAATGGGGACCCGAACTTTTGGGCACTAAAAAGGCTGTAAAACAGCCCAGGAAAGAGTTAGAGGGCTGCAAAAGGCAGCAACATGTAGGTAAATCCCCTGCAAACAAATGTGGATAGGGAAATGAATTAAAATTAAAATTAAAAAAATAAAAATGAACCAATATCAATTGGACAGAGGTCCCATAGCAGAGAATCTGGCTTCACGTCAGCAGAGAATCAGTCTCTTCATGCCATAGCAAAGAATCTGGCTTCATGTCAGCAGAGAATCAGTCTCTTCATGCCATAGCAGAGAATCTGGCTTCATGTCAGCGCAGAATCAGTCTTCATGTCATAGCAGAGAATCAGGCTTCACGTCACCCACCACTGGAACAGGCCACTGTCACACATTTAGGCCCCGGCACCCAGACAGAGGAGAGAGGTCCTGTAACAGAGAATCTGGCCTTATGTCAGCACAGAATCTGTCTTCATGTCATAGCAGAGAATCAGGCATCACGTCACCCACCACTGGAACAGGCCACTGTCACACATTTAGGCCCAGGCACCCAGGCAGAGGAGAGAGGTCCCGTAACAGAGAATCTGGCCTTATGTCAGCACAGAATCTGTCTTAATGTCATAGCAGAGAATCAGGCTTCACGTCACCCACCACTGGAACAGGCCACTGTCACACATTTAGGCCCAGGCACCCAGGCAGAGGAGAGAGGTCCCGTAACAGAGAATCTGGCCTTATGTCAGCGCAGAATCTGTCTTCATGTCATAGCAGAGAATCAGGCATCACGTCACCCACCACTGGAACAGGCCTCTGTCACACATTTAGGCCCAGGCACCCAGGCAGAGGAGAGAGGTCCCGTAACAGAGAATATGGCCTTATGTCAGCGCAGAATCAGTCTTCATGTCATAGCAGAGAATCAGGCATCACGTCACCCACCACTGGAACAGGCCACTGTCACACATTTAGGCCCAGGCACCCAGGCAGAGGAGAGAGGTCCCGTAACAGAGAATCTGGCCTTATGTCAGCGCAGAAACTGTCTTCATGTCATAGCAGAGAATCAGGCATCACGTCACCCACCACTGGAACAGGCCACTGTCACACATTTAGGCCCCGGCACCCAGGCAGAGGAGAGAGGTCCCGTAACAGAGAATCTGGCCTTATGTCAGCACAGAATCTGTCTTCATGTCATAGCAGAGAATCAGGCATCACGTCACCCACCACTGGAACAGGCCACTGTCACACATTTAGGCCCAGGCACCCAGGCAGAGGAGAGAGGTCCCGTAACAGAGAATCTGGCCTTATGTCAGCACAGAATCTGTCTTCATGTCATAGCAGAGAATCAGGCTTCACGTCACCCACCACTGGAACAGGCCACTGTCACACATTTAGGCCCAGGCACCCAGGCAGAGGAGAGAGGTCCCGTAACAGAGAATCTGGCCTTATGTCAGCGCAGAATCTGTATTCATGTCATAGCAGAGAATCAGGCTTCACGTCACCCACCACTGGAACAGGCCACTGTCACACATTTAGGCCCCGGCACCCAGACAGAGGAGAGCGGTCCCGTAACAGAGAATCTGGCCTTATGTCAGCGCAGAATCTGTCTTCATGTAATAGCAGAGAATCAGGCTTCACGTCAGCCACCACTGGAACAGGCCACTGTCACACATTTAGGCCCCGGCACCCAGACAGAGGAGAGGTTCATTCAACTTTGGGTTGCCCCACAATATAATGGTAAAATGAAATTAAAAATAGTATTGAATGAGGAAGTGCCCTGGAGTAGAATAATATATTGTTAAGGGGAGGTAGTTAATATCTAATCTGCACAAGGGATGAACAGGTCCTGTGGGATCCATGCCCGGTTCATTTTTATGAACGTCAGCTTGTCCACATTGGCTGTAGACAGGCGGCTGCGTTTGTCTGTAATGACGCCCCCTGCCGTGCTGAATACACGTTCAGACAAAACGCTGGCCGCCGGGCAGGCCAGCACCTCCAAGGCATAAAAGGCTAGCTCTGGCCACGTGGACAATTTGGAGACCCAGAAGTTGAATGGGGCCGAACCATCAGTCAGTACGTGGAGGGGTGTGCACAGGTACTGTTCCACCATGTTAGTGAAATGTTGCCTCCTGCTAACACGTTCCGTATCAGGAGGTGGTGCAGTTAGCTGTGGCGTGGTGACAAAACTTTTCCACATCTCTGCCATGCTAACCCTGCCCTCAGAGGAGCTGGCCGTGACACAGCTGCGTTGGCGACCTCTTGCTCCTCCTCTGCCTTCGCCTTGGGCTTCCACTGGTTCCCCTGTGACATTTTGGAATGCTCTCAGTAGCGCGTCTACCAACGTGCGCTTGTACTCGCGCATCTTCCTATCACGCTCCAGTGTAGGAAGTAAGGTGGGCACATTGTCTTTGTACCGGGGATCCAGCAGGGTGGCAACCCAGTAGTCTGCACACGTTAAAATGTGGGCAACTCTGCTGTCGTTGCGCAGGCACTGCAGCATGTAGTCGCTCATGTGTGCCAGGCTGCCCAGAGGTAAGGACAAGCTGTCCTCTGTGGGAGGCGTATCGTCATCGTCCTGTGTTTCCCCCCAGCCACGCACCAGTGATGGGCCCGAGCTGCTTTGGGTGCCACCCCGCTGTGAACATGCTTCATCCTCATCCTCCTCCACCTCCTCCTCATCCTCGTCCTCCTCGTCCTCCAGTAGTGGGCCCTGTCTGGCCACATTTGTACCTGGCCTCTGGTGTTGCAAAAAACCTCCCTCTGAGTCACTTTGAAGAGACTGGCCTGAAAGTTCTAAAAATGACCCTTCTTCCTCCTCTTCCTCCTGGTCCACCTCCTCTTCCATCATCGCCCTAAGTGTTTTCTCAAGGAGACATAGAAGTGGCATTGTAACGCTGATAACGGCGTCATCGCCACTGGCCATGTTGGTGGAGTACTCGAAACAGCGCAACAGGGCACACAGGTCTCGCATGGAGGCCCAGTCATTGGTGGTGAAGTGGGTCTGATCCGCAGTGCGACTGACCCGTGCGTGCTGCAGCTGAAACTCCACTATGGCCTGCTGCTGCTCGCACAGTCTGTCCAGCATATGCAAGGTGGAGTTCCACCTGGTGGGCACGTCGCATATGAGGCGGTGAGCGGGAAGGCCGAAGTTACGCTGTAGCGCAGACAGGCGAGCAGCGGCAGGGTGTGAACGCCAGAAGAGCGAACAGACGGCCCGCACTTTATGCAGCAGCTCTGACATGTCGGGGTAGTTACGAATGAACTTCTGCACCACCAAATTCAGCACATGCGCCAGGCAAGGGATGTGCGTCAAACCGGCTAGTCCCAGAGCTGCAACGAGATTTCGCCCATTATCGCACACCACCAGGCCGGGCTTGAGGCTCACCGGCAGCAACCACTCGTCGGTCTGTTGTTCTATACCCCGCCACAACTCCTGTGCGGTGTGGGGCCTGTCCCCCAAACATATGAGTTTCAGAATGGCCTGCTGACGTTTACCCCGTGCTGTGCTGAAGTTGGTGGTGAAGGTGTGTGGCTGACTGGATGAGCAGGTGGAAGAAGAGGAGGAGGAAGCTGAGTAGGAGGAGGAGCAGACAGGAGGCAAAGAATGTTGCCCTGCGATCCTTGGCGGCGGAAGGACATGCGCCAAATAGCTCTCCGCCAGCCGCCACTACATTTACCCAGTGTGCAGTTAGGGAGATATAGCGTCCCTGGCCTTGCTTACTGGTCCACGTATCTGTGGTTAGGTGGACCTTGCCACAGATGGCGTTGCGCAGTGCACACTTGATTTTATCGGACACTTGTTTGTGCAGGGAAGGCACGGCTCTCTTAGAGAAGTAGTGGCGGCTGGGAACAACATACTGTGGGACAGCAAGTGACATGAGCTGTTTGAAGCTGTGTGTGTCCACCAGCCTAAATGACAGCATTTCATAGGCCAGTAGTTTAGAAATGCTGGCATTCAGGGCCAGGGATCGAGGGTGGCTAGGTGAGAATTTACGCTTTCTCTCAAATGTTTGTGAGATGGAGAGCTGAACGCTGCCGTGTGACATGGTTGAGATGCTTGGTGACGCAGGTGGTGGTGTTGGTGGTACATCCCATGTTTGCTGGGCGGCAGGTGCCAACGTTCCTCCAGAGGCGGAGGAAGAGGCCGAGGCGGCGGCAGCAGAAGAGGCCGAGGCGGCGGCAGCAGCAGCAGAAGAGGCCGAGGCGGCAGCAGCAGAAGATGTAGCAGGGGGAGCCTGAGTGACTTCCTTGTTTTTAAGGTGTTTACTCCACTGTAGTTCATGCTTTGCATGCAGGTGCCTGGTCATGCAGGTTGTGCTAAGGTTCAGAACGTTAATGCCTCGCTTCAGGCTCTGATGGCACAGCGTGCAAACCACTCGGGTCTTGTCGTCAGCACATTGTTTGAAGAAGTGCCATGCCAGGGAACTCCTTGAAGCTGCTTTTGGGGTGCTCGGTCCCAGATGGCGGCGGTCAGTAGCAGGCGGTGTCTCTTGGCGGCGGGTGTTCTGATTTTTCCCACTGCTCCCTCTTTTGCTACGCTGTTGGCTCGGTCTCACCACTGCCTCTTCCTCCGAACTGTGAAAGTCAGTGGCACGACCTTCATTCCATGTGGGGTCTAGGACCTCATCGTCCCCTGCATCGTCTTCCACCCAGTCTTGATCCCTGACCTCCTGTTCAGTCTGCACACTGCAGAAAGACGCAGCAGTTGGCACCTGTGTTTCGTCATCATCAGAGACGTGCTGAGGTGGTATTCCCATGTCCTCATCATCAGGAAAAATAAGTGGTTGTGAGTTAGTGCATTCTATCTCTTCCACCCCTGGGGAAGGGCTAGGTGGATGCCCTTGGGAAACCCTGGCAGCAGAGTCTTCAAACAGCATAAGAGACTGCTGCATAACTTGAGGCTCAGACAGTTTCCCTGATATGCATGGGGGTGATGTGACAGACCGATGGGCTTGGTTTTCATGCGCCATCTGTGCGCTTTCTGCAGAAGACTGGGTGGGAGATAATGTGAACGTGCTGGATCCACTGTCGGCCACCCAATTGACTAATGCCTGTACCTGCTCAGGCCTTACCATCCTTAGAACGGCATTGGGCCCCACCAAATATCGCTGTAAATTCTGCTGGCTACTGGGACCTGAGGTAGTTGGTTCACTAGGACGTGTGGCTGTGGCAGAACGGCCACGTCCTCTCCCAGCACCAGAGGGTCCACTAACACCACCACGACCATGTCCACGTCCGCGTCCCTTATTAGATGTTTTCCTCATTGTTCCCGTTCACCACAATTTTGAGAATGGCAAATTTGGGAATGCTTTTTAAACCCAGAACAAAAAGTCTGCTTTTACGGTCACTACAAATAACTTGACCAGCTAAAACTGTGCAGATTTGGTTGAATAGAGATGTGAGACCTGTTTTTTTTTGCGCTGTGTGACAGTTATAGGTTTAATCACAGAATGACACTTCTATCAGCACGCTAGCGTGTGTCTTAGGTTTTTCTGAATGATACTATCAATAACTTCAATGTAAGATTTTCTTTTTGGGATAGATTTCAAGTAGGCCTGAAATACCACAAACTAGTTATTTTCAGAATGGCAAATTTGGGAATGCTTTTTCAACCCAGAACAAAAAGTCTGCTTTGACGGTCACTACAAATAACTTGACCAGCTAAAACTGTGCAGATTTGGTTGAATAGAGATGTGAGACCTGTTTTTTTTTGCGCTGTGTGACAGTTATAGGTTTAATCACAGAATGACACCTCTATCAGCACGCTAGCGTGTGTCTTAGGTTTTTCTGAATGATACTATCAATAACTTCAATGTAAGATTTTCTTTTTGGGATAGATTTCAAGTAGGCCTGAAATACCACAAACTAGTTATTTTCAGAATGGCAAATTTGGGAATGCTTTTTCAACCCAGAACAAAAAGTCTGCTTTGACGGTCACTACAAATAACTTGACCAGCTAAAACTGTGCAGATTTGGTTGAATAGAGATGTGAGACCTGTTTTTTTTTGCGCTGTGTGACAGTTATAGGTTTAATCACAGAATGACACTTCTATCAGCACGCTAGTGTGTGTCTTAGGTTTTTCTGAATGACACTATCAATACCTTCAATGTAAGATTTTCTTTTTGGGATAGATTTCAAGTAGGCCTCAAATACCACAAACTAGTTATTTTGAGAATGGCAAATTTGGGAATGCTTTTTCAACCCAGAACAAAAAGTCTGCTTTTACGGTCACTACAAATAACTTGACCAGCTAAAACTGTACAGATTTGGTTGAATAAAGATGTGAGACTTTTTTTTTTTTGCGCTGTGTGACAGTTATAGGTTTAATCACAGAATGACACTTCTATCAGCACGCTAGCATGTGTCTTAGGTTTTTCTGAATGATACTATCAATAACTTCAATGTAAGATTTTCTTTTTGGGATAGATTTCAAGTAGGCCTGAAATACCACAAACTAGTTATTTTCAGAATGGCAAATTTGGGAATGCTTTTCAACCCAGAACAAAAAGTCTGCTTTGACGGTCACTACAAATAACTTGACCAGCTAAAACTGTGCAGATTTGGTTGAATAGAGATGTGAGACCTGTTTTTTTTTGCGCTGTGTGACAGTTATAGGTTTAATCACAGAATGACACCTCTATCAGCACGTTAGCGTGTGTCTTAGGTTTTTCTGAATGATACTATCAATAACTTCAATGTAAGATTTTCTTTTTGGGATAGATTTCAAGTAGGCCTGAAATACCACAAACTAGTTATTTTCAGAATGGCAAATTTGGGAATGCTTTTTCAACCCAGAACAAAAAGTCTGCTTTGACGGTCACTACAAATAACTTGACCAGCTAAAACTGTGCAGATTTGGTTGAATAGAGATGTGAGACCTGTTTTTTTTTGCGCTGTGTGACAGTTATAGGTTTAATCACAGAATGACACTTCTATCAGCACGCTAGTGTGTGTCTTAGGTTTTTCTGAATTACACTATCAATACCTTCAATGTAAGATTTTCTTTTTGGGATAGATTTCAAGTAGGCCTCAAATACCACAAACTAGTTATTTTGAGAATGGCAAATTTGGGAATGCTTTTTCAACCCAGAACAAAAAGTCTGCTTTTACGGTCACTACAAATAACTTGACCAGCTAAAACTGTACAGATTTGGTTGAATAAAGATGTGAGACTTTTTTTTTTTTGCGCTGTGTGACAGTTATAGGTTTAATCACAGAATGACACTTCTATCAGCAGGCTAGCGTGTGTCTTAGGTTTTTCTGAATGATACTATCAATAACTTCAATGTAAGATTTTCTTTTTGGGATAGATTTCAAGAAGGCCTGAAATACCACAAACTAGTTATTTTCAGAATGGCAAATTTGGGAATGCTTTTTCAACCCAGAACAAAAAGTCTGCTTTGACGGTCACTACAAATAACTTGACCAGCTAAAACTGTGCAGATTTGGTTGAATAGAGATGTGAGACCTGTTTTTTTTTGCGCTGTGTGACAGTTATAGGTTTAATCACAGAATGAAACTTCTATCAGCACGCTAGCGTGTGTCTTAGGTTTTTCTGAATGATACTATCAATAACTTCAATGTAAGATTTTCTTTTTGGGATAGATTTCAAGTAGGCCTGAAATACCACAAACTAGTTATTTTCAGAATGGCAAATTTGGGAATGCTTTTTCAACCCAGAACAAAAAGTCTGCTTTGACGGTCACTACAAATAACTTGACCAGCTAAAACTGTGCAGATTTGGTTGAATAGAGATGTGAGACCTGTTTTTTTTTGCGCTGTGTGACAGTTATAGGTTTAATCACAGAATGACACTTCTATCAGCACGCTAGCGTGTGTCTTAGGTATTATATTGCTAGCGGTCCTGCTAATCATTAGAATGAATAACACATTGTAAGTGGTTAAACATTTAAGTGATCATAGTTCCTTCATTCCGATGATCGGTGTTGATCCCTTAAGTCCTTAAGTCAGACCCCATGAGAAAACATTGATGGCCATCCTAAAGATAGACCATCAATATTTTAGTCCCAGAATACTATTTTGACATCTTACACAGCAAGGTTTGCCCAATGATAGTTATTTGTTTTGTTCTCCAAAAGATCTTATAAACATGTATTTTCTTTTCAACAGACAATTGCTAGAACCCTGAAAATTGCATGTGAAGTTTTGTCAGAAGAAGACAGTGGGCCTCCTAGTATCCAATTCAGCACATTCCAGTTCCTTTACAGCTTTCTTGCAGAAGTGGACGGCGAAGTATTGGAAACACAAGTTCATCAAATGCTGTCTTATTTAGAACAACAAGTGTAAGTCTCAAACAGTTCCTGAAAACTTCTCCAAGGGGTAAATTAATATATTAAAAGACTGAGCAAAATATATTGATGGAGGAAAGAACTATCAGCTTCAAATATAGGACAGAAGAGACTTTTGTGCTCCTGCTCCAAAAGGATTTCTAAACTGATACACTGTGAATTGTCCATGAGCTTTAAAGGTTTATTCCCATTTATTAAATTGCTGGCACATCACATGGGATAAGTCACCTCATGTCTGACCTCTGGGACCCCCACTATTCTTGAGAATGAGGGGCCCTTTCAAAGTGTTTCCCTGCACAGCAGCATTAGGGCATCTGCTGCATAGTTTCCTTCTATTGTAGCTCAATCAATCTTCTTCTTCATTCTTGGATTGGCAGGGGTCTCAAGGGTCTGACCTCCAACATCATAAAGTGATCCCAGTAATATGCCAGCATTTATTCAGATGGAAAAAAATAACCCTTTAACCCTTTTAAACATTTGTGGTTTATTTGACTAAAGCAAAATCAATAAAATCTTGTCTTGCTATTTTATTATATATTTTTTCATCCTGAATAATTCCTGGCTTCAAAATAAGTAAATGTAACATTCAGTAAAAAAAAAAAAAAAAAAGAGAATAGAATCTTAAGATAAAGTTTTCATTTTCTTAGACAATCCATTGCTAACAGGTATACAAAAAACGCTGACAGTCATGCAATCTTCAAATACAATAGAAACTAACATAAAGGAGAGGCATACAAAGAATTCATGGCCTCCATATTAAACTTAGAAAGGGCTCCACCCCCACTGAGAGTTTGGACTGGGCCAATATAAATTTTTGTGGTTTCGTTTTTATCTATTCACCTCCCATGAGCCATAAATTTTCTTTACATTAGTGTTCACATACATATGTGGGGCTTGTTTTTCTCAGAATAAGTTGTATTTAAAAAAAAGGCTAAAATCTTTGTGGGGGTGAAACTGAAAAAAACTAAAATTTATATAGTTTTCATTATATTTTAATGCGTATAAAAAAAACTTTGAAACAACATTTTTTACAGTCACCATATTCTGATCCCTACAGCTTTTTATATTTCTATCTACAGAGCTATGTAAGGACTAGTTTTTTTGTGGTGCAAGCTGTAGTTTTTATTGGAATTATTTTGGGGTACATACAACTTTTTAACCCCGTAAGGACCCCGGACGAGAATGCTTGTCCTAAATGGCCGGTACTTGGTGCCCCAAGACAAACATTCTTGTCCTGTGGTCCTTCTGTTCCCCCATGTACGATGCTGCGATCAGTGGCAGGGATCCGGCTGTTACTGAGAGCCGGATCCCTGATGCATCCACCAGCATTGGTGATGACTCCAATGCCGGTGGATTAACCCCTTATATGCCACGGTCAGTGCTGACCACGGCATATGGGAGGTTTGCGCTCCCTCTCCTCATCTATCGGGTCCCCGCACTGCAGTGACAGGGACCTGATGGTTGCCATGGAAGCCACAAGCCATTCAAAGGCCTTGGGGCCCGACAGCTATGGAGGCCTATGAGGCTGAGTCTCATAGGCAAACTATCAGTGTATTACACTGTGTAATATACTGATAGTTAATGCAGTACAAAAAGTGTTTAACCCAGGAGTTTTTTTTTTTTTTTGTGTTTTCGTTTTGCGCTCCCTTTTTCTTTTTCAAAAATGCTTTTATTGTTTAAAACCAAAATAAATATAAAAAATAGACCAATTAGGTATGTCAGCGTCTGTAACAACCTGCTCTATAAAAATATCACATGATTTACCCTGTCAGGTGAAAACCATTAAAAAAAAAAGAAATCTGTGTAATACCAAACGATCAAAAAGTATTAGGTACCCCAAAATAGTACCAATCAAACCGTTATCTCATCCCGCAAAAACTGAGCCTCTACATAAGATAATCGGCCGAAAAATAAAAATAATATTGCTTTCAGAAAAAGAAGACACAAAAACATGATTTTTTTCAAAAATGCTTTATGTAAAGCTGAAACAAAAGAAAAATAACAGTAGACATATTTGATATAATTGTCTCCATAATAACATGCTCTATAAAAATAGCACATGATCTAACCTGTCAGGTGAACACGGTAAAAAACAAAAAATAAAAACTGCGCCAGAACAGCCATTTTTTGGTTACCTTGCCTTACAAAAAGTGTAATATAGAGCAATCAAAAGTCATATATACCACAAAATAGTACCAATAAAAGTGTCACCTTATCCTATAATTTCCAAAATGGGGTCACTTTTTTGGAGTTTCTACTCTAGGGGTGCATCTTTAAATGTCATATGGCAACTTAAAATTATCCCAATGAAATCTGCCCTTCAAAATCCATATGGCACTCCTTTCCTTCTGCACCCTGCCGTGTGCCGTACAGCAGTTCACGACCACATATGGGGTATTTCTGTAAACTGCAGAATTGAGGTAGTAATTGAATGAAACAATTAAATGAAACAGCAAAAATAACAAATTTTGCTATAAAAGCATGGCCATTGTATGTGGTTTCGAACTCAATGCTTTTTGTTGCTCAACAGGGTTGGACCAGATGGGCTGATTAAGGTATCTGACTTCATTGACAACCCAAACGTGAGACTGGAATAATGAATTAATCCTGGAGAAATCTGAATACAGTTGAGTTCATCAAAATACTACAGTAGCATCACTGGCACATTCCCAACTCAATAAAAAAAAAATTGCATATTAAGGAAGACATTTTTATGAGTTCAAGAAGAAGCTGTAGTTTTGCCATGACAGACTTGTCACTGTAGACTTGTGTGTGGAAAATCTGGATTATATTAAGACATGTTCACGCAGTGGATTTTGATTTATTTTCTGCACCAAAATAAAGCACAGACGGGGTGATTTATTAAGCTGAAATACTCCTAAATTAGGCATATCTCATGCGCACCGCTATCTGTGACTTCTCCGTGCTATCTGGCGTGGGCGGGGAAGGGGGCGGCCGGCAGGCAGGCCTGTCTCATTTTCTATATCTGTTTAAGGTGTAGGAAATGGTCTAAATGTAAGACAGCTATGAAGCTATCTTACATTTAGAAATGGCGCTGGATGCGCAGAAATTATGGAGAGGCCTTCACCTCTTCATAATTTTGGCGGATCCTCTGCCAGCAATGGAACTTTATTAAGACCGGTGTCTAAAACACAAGTCTTAATAAATGTGCCCCAGAATTCGCTCTCAATTTTGTAACTCTTGTTCTTAATGGGAAATCAGTGCAGTAGCTCATAGGGCAATTTTTTGGTGTGATAAGCCACATCACAGAAAAAAAAAAAAACATATTTAGAATTGCTGCACACTCCACAAGTAAATTCCCATTGAACTCACCGAGAGGCCTAAATACCATATCAAAATATAAGTAAAAGATCCATATCAAAAACTGCCTCAAACAGAAAACTACATTAATAAAAGCAGTGCAGAAAAGATGGAATATGGATATGGATTCCACGTTTAAGTTTTCAGCACACTAGTGCAACCATGTGAACATACCCTCACAGTATGGCCTCTTGCACGCAATACACGGGACACCGGCCGTGTACATTTCGCATCACAGATGCGGACCCATTCACTTGAACGGAACTTGAACCACGGAACTTGACCCATTCACTTGAACTGGAACGGAACCACGGAATGCAAGCACTATGGAGTGCTTTCATGGGGTTCCGTTGCGTGCTTCCGTGCTTCCATTCCACAAAAAGATAGAACTTGTCCTATCTTTTTGCGGAGTGGACGGATGGCGGACCCGATTTAAGTGAATGGGGTCGCGATCCGCATGCGGCTGGTCCACGGTTAGTGCCCGGGGCCGCAGCACAGGCACTAACCGCAGCACAGGCACGGGCAGCACACGTTCATGTGCAAGAAGCTTATCATCAAGAGCATGACATATTAGCAAGCCTGAAAAATTTTAAGCAGAACTTGACCTATGGATTTTATGGATCAGCACCATGTCAAATTAAAATGTGGATTTCCTCTTTTCAGCATAAAGCGCAAAATCTGTAACAAATTCCACATGTAACTCATGCAGATTTAGCAGGAATTATTGTGGATTTTTATCACCAATGTAAGTCCCATGTGGATGTACCCTTAGGCCTCCTTCACACGGGTGAGTTTTCCGCGCGGGTGCAATGCGTGAGGTGAACGCATTGCACCCGCACTGAATCTGGACCCATTCATTTCTATGGGGCTGTGCACATGAGCGCTGATTTTCACTTGTGTGTTGCGTGAAAATCGCAGCATGCTCTATATTGTGCGTTTTTCACGCAACGCAGGCCCCATAGAAGTGAATGGGGCTGCGTGAAAATCGCAAGCATCCGCAAGGAAGTGCGGATGCGGTGCGATTTTCACACATGGTTGCTAGTAGATGATCGGGATAGGGACCCGATCTTTATTATTTTTCCTTATAACATGGTCATAAGGGAAAATAATAGCATTCTTAATACAGAATGCTTAGTAAAATAGGTCTGGAGGGGTTAAAAAATAAATAAAAAATAATTAAACTCACATCATCTACTTGTTTGCTCAGTCTGGCTTCTCTTTTGTCTTCTTCTTTGATGACCTGGGAGGAAAAGGACCTTTGGTGACATCACTGCGCTCATCAGATGGTCCATCACATGATCCACGTGTTTGACTTGTGCTGTGACCCCATTTATCTTCAGATTTTATGAATCTTTGGGTGATATATACTGTAAATGGTGAGGTATTCAAAGTCTTTGCAGTTTTACATTTTTAGATGCAGTTTTTTGCAGATTGGTGAACCTCTGCCTGTCTTGGCTTCTGAGAGACTCTGCCTCTCTAACATGCTCTTTTTATACCCCAGACTTAAACAAAAAATGGAGCTCACAAAGTACCCGTATAAAATATTATATTTTATTAAATGAATCTTCACTTGTAAAATGATTTTGACGTTAAAAGGAAAAGGTGACAGCAGAAAACAACTGGTAGCACACATGATACAGGAGTATATGGTATGTGTACAATTGTATAAATACATGTTAAAACATGATGCAGCAAATATAATGATCCATGGTTACATGGAAAATCATCAGGCCCGCAACTATAATAAGGCAGAACAAGCGGCTTCCTTAGGGCGCAGAGACGACGAACCAAAGGGTGGGGGGAGAATGAAGCTTTTTTGTTTTTAAATAAATCACTTGTGTTATATGTTCTACTGTGAAGAAAATATGGGTCTATGAGATTTGCATTCATTACATTATGTTTTTATTTACATTTTACACAGCATCCCAACTTTTTTGAAATTGTGATTGTAGATTAATATTTAAAAATATTATGTATTGAAATGCAACAACTGTGCACCCACTATACGAGCTGTGTATTACTATTTGGGTAAGAGAAAGAATAATTACAAATACTCTTTCCCAATTTATGTATTTTCCCGGTGGAGAAGAAGCCCCGTGAAGGTTTATACTATGAAGTAGAAGTAGGTGGCTTCCAGATTCAGCCCCCTTCCTTCACAGACTCAATAGCCACTGCTTTGTCCGCCTGTATAATGTGTATGCTACGGGTTATAGGGGTTATTAGAAGCTGGTCAGGCAGCACATAGGCTTCCCTACTGAATAAGGCCTCATGCACACTACAGTATTTTTTCACGGTCCGCAAAACGGGGTTCCGTTGTTCCGTTATCCGTGTCCGTTTTTTTTCCCGTGTGTCTTCCTTGATTTTTGGAGGATCACCAGACAAGAAAAGTGAAAAAAAAAAAATATAAGTCAAGTTTGCCTTGAAATTTATAGGAAATCACGGACGCGGATGACAATCTTGTGTGCCTCCGTGTTTTTTCACGGACCCATTGACTTGAATGGGTCCGCAAACCGTTGTCCGTCAAAAAAATAGGACAGGTCCTATTTTTTTGACGGACTGGAAACACGGATCACGGACGCGGATGACAAACGGTGCATTTTCCGAGTTTTCCACGGACCTATTGAAAGTCAATGGGTCCACAGAAAATCACGGAAAACGGAACAACGGACACGGATGCACACAACGGTCGTGTGCATGAGGCCTAAATTGGATTTTCAAGTTATTATAGTAATACTACAAACATGCAAGGAGTTCACTAGTAATTTTAAGAGTACTTATGCATTGTAATTTTGCCCCAAATTCCTCTACAAAATTCAAGATGAATCCATGGAAAAATCCACATTTATTTCATGGGTTTTAATTCAGATTTGCCCCTATGCATTGCAAAGGACGACATCTGTGATAGAAATACACAGCATAAATTCATATACAACAGATTAAAAATCCAAGCCACTATTTAATTTCCTTTGCATTCTTTTTCTACAGCATAAGGACAGGATTTAATAAAATTACATCCATTTCGATGACCCTGTACTATACTGTAGATTTTACACCCACAATTCTGTTAAGGAAATCTGTAATATTTGGCACTTATGAACATAATTTAAAAAATTTATTATTTGAAGTATACATTATAAACACGATGGGTCAGTGGTTAGCACTGGGGCCTTGCAGCACTGTACTTTAACATATGAGGCCGAATTTTCATTTTTTATTTTTTTAAACCTTAACAAAATTATGTCAAAAACAGAGTAAAATATTTTCAAATGGGAACTGATGTACAGGACAGAGGTTCAGCAAAGACATCTTCAAGAAGGAAATCCTACATCAAATGAGGTGCATCTTGCAAGTGAGTAAAGACTGGTCAAAAATAATGAAAACACAAGAAAAACTAGAAAGCACAGTTCCAGAGATATAAATAGAAGGCAGACAAGGAGCCCAGGTGGCCCACATTTTACTCAGAATGGAAAGGTGCATTGCAGATTGAACCATTATAAGCTCAAATTGCATGTGGAGAATCACTTCAGAATACAGTTTTGATATAGTCAAATAATGTTGCTGGGCTGCACTCTATCTGGAGGCGCTGCATGGCGTGTATGCCATTTGCCTTCCCCGCAGCACCTCCACGCTGGGCCACAGGGAATCCTTCATCTTTCTCATCTCCTCCCATGTGACTCTGTGACAAAGGCGTAGAACTGACCGAAATGTCAGAGACGCATTTGTCACATATATCCTAGGCATCTTTTTGCCAATTTATTTGGAGGATATTGAAAATAAAAAATATATTTTACTTGCATCTAAACTTGAGTGTGCAGTGGTATTTTGTTTATACAGTTTTGACATAGTAGGAGAGTCTTCATATTTCCACTGCTTAGCGATACACTGCCTAGCTGAAGCAAATATATGTGCCATCAGCCATCTTAGATGACGAGGTATATCAGACAACCCTATATTCAACAATGCCATAGCAGGATTTGGCGGATTACTGTACTTGGATACTATAGATATTAACTGAAAAGTAGCAAGTGCAGTTATATGTTCTAAAGCCCTTTGCCAAAAAGGGCTTTAGAACATATAACTGCACTGCTGAACTTCAAATTATATATTTTTTTGTCACTAATACATGCCAAAAAGGGCTTTAGAACATATAACTGCACTTCTGAACGGCAAATAGGCCCTTATTTTTTTCCACTTATACACTCCACAAAAGGCTTTAGAACATATAACTACACCGCTGAACGGCAAATAATATATATTTTTTTGCCACTAATACACACCAAAAAGGGCATTAGAACATATAACTGCACCACTGAATGTTAAATATATATATGTTCTAATGCCCTTCTTGGTGTGTATTAGTGGCAAAAAAATATATATTATTTGCCGTTCAGCGGTGCAGTTATATGGTACATTCTAAAGCCTTTTTTGTCATGTATTAGTGGCAAAAAAATATATATTATTTGTCATTCAGCGGTGTAGTTATATGTTCTAAAGCCTTTTGTGGCGTGTGGTGAAGTGAGAAAATTACAGACTTTTTTGGGGTGTTTTAATTTCTTTTTTATTTATTTATTTGATCTAACAGTATGTCAGACAGAGAAATGCCAGGCCCTGCACAGGGGAGTGGCAGAGGCCTAAATGTTTCTGGCGCAGGCACAGGTTGCAGCAGAGTAAGGAGGTGTGGCATCAGGAGTCGCAGCGAGAGGCCTGAGCTCCCGGTGTCATCTAGCAGTTGTGTCTTGACCAGCATCCCAGCGGTTCTTGAATGGTTGACTCGGTCATCCACTTCATCCCAAGTGACATCAGACACCCTCAGCCAAGAGTCGGTGGGTTTGTCAGACACAACCCTTAGTTGGCATGGCCTAGGAGCAGGCCCGGTGCCCTTACCTGTCCTCAAGCTGCCTCTGTCCTTTTCTGTTCCCTCAGCCAGAGAAGTATTATATACTGTGGGCTCAGCTCCACTATATAGCGAGGATGAGCTACTAGAGGACAGTCAGCAGCTACTTGCCAGCCAAGATGTGGAGGAGACATCTGCCGCTTCCTCCAGTAGGGGACTGGAGACGTGGTGCCTAGATATCACGACCACATGAGCCCTGTGGGGGCTGAACTGGAGGAGGAGGACATTGGAGCACAAGCAATATGTAGCAAAATGGGTGATTTTTCTACACAGGTGACAGGAGATGAGAAGCAGGAGCAGCCAGAGGAGCTACGGGGCGATGAGGAAGACGAGGCAGAGGACCCAGACACATCATGGCAGTATGCAGTGGAGATGGAGGCAGAGAGTCCCTCCGAGTCACTTGCACAAATGGCACGATGCAAGCTCACTTGCTTGCGTAGTGACAGCTAAATTGTCACCATTCGGCAGAGGGATGACTTCTGGCTCTCCATCTTGTTGGACCCTTGCTACCACTCCAAAATGGGGGTCTTTTTTACACCAACTGAGAGGGAGGACAAACTTAACTACTATAGAGACATCTAAGGAAGACAGTTGGCCGCTGCCTATCTGCGCCATCGTCCATCCTCTCGCAGGTCTGACCGGGGGGCCCTCTGCGCTCACGTTCCTCTGCCATGGCTGCTGTGGCAGGGTGGGGGTAGGAGCAGCCTAGAGTCACTGATGAGCAGCTTTCTTCATCTGCCTAGTGAGGAAACTACTCACCAGCAGCAGCAACAGCAGCTAGACCTGGAGCAGGACCTAAATCAGCAGGTGGTGGCATACTTGGACAGCACCCTGCCACCCCACATTGAAGATCCGCTGGACTACTGGGCAGCCAAACTGGCTTTTTGGCTGCAACTGGCAGAGTTTGCCCTGGAAAAGCTGTCCTGCCTGGCCAGTAGTGTGGCATCAGAGTGGGTGTTTAGTGCGGCGGTGGCCATAGTTACCCCAAGAAGAACTTGCCTGTCCACCCAAAATGTGGAGAGACTGACCTTTGTCAAGATGAATCAGGCGTGGAACAGCCAGGATTTCCACCCACCAATGCCTGATGCATCAGACTAGATCATCCATGATCCCACACCAACACTTTGACAAAAGAGTCTGGTTTCTTCTGGCTACCTGCTTCAGCTACTATTCTGATGCTGCCACCCGCCTGATGCCACACATCTGATGCCAAGTGCTCCTTCTTTCACAAAAAATCTTCAGCTGGTACTGGTATTGCCACCCACCTCCCCACTCTGTCACCAGGTCATTCTGTGGTCTCCTGATGCTGCTGCCACCTCCACAATATGTCACCTTGACACTCTGTGGTCTCCTGATGATGCTGCTACCTCCACACTATGTCACCTTGCCACTACGTGGTCTCCTGATGCTGCTGCCACCTCCACACTATGTCACCTCGCTACGCTGTGGTCTCCTGATGCTGCTGCCACCTCCACACTATGTCACCTTGCCACTACGTAGTCTCCTGATGCTGCTGCCACCTCCACACTATGTCACCTCGCTATGCTGTGGTCTCCTGATGATGCTGCTACCTCAACACTATGTCACCTTGCCACTCTGTGGACTCCTGATGCTGGTGCTTCCACCTCCACACTGTCATTGTGCCACCCTGTTGCCTCCTCCTGATGCTGCTGCCGCCATCTCCACACTCTTTTATTGTGCCACTCTGTGGCCTCCTGATGATGCTGCTGCCACCTCCACACTGTCATTGTGCCACTCTGTGGCCTCCTCCTGATGATGCTGCCGCCATCTCCACACTCTGTCATTGTGCCACTTTGTGGCCTCCTGATGCTGCTGCCACCTCCACACTGTCATTGTGCCAACCTGTGGCCTCCTCCTGATGCTGCTGCTGCCGCCACCTCCACTCTCTGTCATTGTGCCACTCTGTGGCCTCCTCCGGATTCTGCTGCCACCTCCAGACTCTGTCATTGGGCCACTTTGTTGTCTCCTCATGCTGCTTCCACCTCACCACTATGTCATAGGGCCACTGTGGACTTCTCATGCTGTTCCCACCCTCCCTACTTCATGAC
Source organism: Bufo bufo (assembly GCF_905171765.1). Lineage (NCBI taxonomy): Eukaryota > Metazoa > Chordata > Amphibia > Anura > Bufonidae > Bufo > Bufo bufo. The sequence goes on along the minus strand of NC_053394.1, from coordinate 270,907,329 downwards.
TGGGCTGCTATTTTGCCTTTCGGCCTGGCTGATATCATCATTTATTTGACCCTTCTTCTGATCTGTTAGAAGGAAGGAAAAATTAGACGCACAACAGATCCTGTTTATGTAACAGCTGTAAGGCCTGCTTGACATGGACCCTGTTTTGCATCAGAATTGGCTTATGATTTGGTAGCCAAAAGCAGGAGTGGGTACAAAACACAGAAGACATATTCCATTCACGTGTCATATCGGTTTTGGATCCACTCCTGTTTTTTTGGGCTTTAGCAATACTGATGGATTACTAACCAAATGCTGACCGAATGAAGGCAGATGCTCCACAGACAGGATGCATTTTTTGGGCGTTATTGTACTGAGGGATCAGAGGAAGGGCAAAATAATCAGTGACGTCAACACAAACGTACTGCTGACACTCTCTCTACTCTGCACACTGTTGGGGGGCTCTACTTGTATAAGAGTTTAATAGAACAGGTTCTGTAGACATCTATGTGGAATCAGCCTGCGACAGAGTAAAAAGAGTGCGCTTCTTCTTGATGCTAACATTGACCTGTAAGGCTGAGTTCACACTTGAGTTATTTGGTCAGCTTTGCCCCCAAAACTGGCCAAATAAGTGAAGTGTTCAGTGATTATAAGAGCATGTCATTCTGACTCACAGTATTGTTTCACTACCACAGCAGACTCCCTATGCGTGTTACTGCAAGGCACAGTGTTTTACACCACTATAAAGGCTATTTGCAGCCAGGAAATAGCATTTTTTTATGCGATTCACTACGAATAAATTCAGATCGAACCAAATTTTGGGGAAAAATTTGGCTAACCTGCCGAATCAAATTTTTTTGTAATTCGCTCATCTCTAGAAAAGACCTTTGGACAAAACCACCAGGCATGGCTTAATGAGCCTATGCTCAGATGCTCGAACATTAGTTAATGTTCCAACATTAGTTAGAATTAGAGTTGAGCGGACACCTGCATGTTCGGGTTCGCCGGGTTCGGCCGAACTTTGCAAAAAAGTTCACGTTCGGGACCTAAACTTGACCCGAACTTGACCCCGAACCCCTTTGAAGTCAATAGTGACCCGAACTTTGGAGCACAAAAATGGCTCTAAAAAAGTAATGGAAAGGGCTAGAGGGCTGCAAAAAGCAGCAAAATGTGGTTAAGAGCATGGCAAGTGCTCTGCAAACAAAAGTGGATAGGGAAATTACTTCAAATAACATAAAATAATAAAAAATAATAATCTTGATCTAGGAGGAGGAGGTCCATATGGAGTAGGAGGTTGAGGAGTTGGTGGGTGTGGCGGTGCAGGTGGAAGCGGCGGTGGAGGAGGAGGAGGTAGCCAACACTTTATTTTTTTTATTTAATTTTTTATTTAATTTTTTTAAATTGGGGTAGACCCCAAAACAATGGAAAATATAAAAAATAAAACAAAGAGAAAGTGCGCTGGAGTACAACAATGGCTGGGTGAGGCCGGTAAACATGTTTATTCTGCACCAAGGTATGGCCTCATCCATTCAGCGTAACACCTTCACCACCAACTTCAGCACAGCCAGGGGTAAACGACAGCAAGCAGTTTTAAAACGTATCTGTTTGGGGGACAAACCCCACACCGCGCAGGAGCTGTGGACGGGCCTTGAACAACAGACCGATGAGTGGTTTGTGCCAGTCAGCCTCAAGACCGGCCTGGTGGTGTGCGATAATGGGCGAAATCTCGTAGCAGCTCTGGGACTAGCCGGTTTGATGCACATCCCTTGCCTGGTGCATGTGCTGAATTTGGTGGTGCAGAGATTCCTTAAAAATTACCCCGACATGTCAGAGCTGCTGCATAAAGTGCGGGCCGTCTGTGCGCACTTTCGGCGTTCTCACCCTGCTGCTGCTCGCCTGTCAGTGCTGCAGCATAACTTCGGCCTTCCCGCTCACCGCCTCATATGCAACGTGCCCACAAGGTGGAACTCCACCTTGCACATGCTGGCCACACTGTGCGAGCAGCAGCAGGCGATAGTGGAGTTTCAGCTGCAGCACGCACGGTTGAGTCGCTCGGCGGAACAGCACCACTTCACCACCAATGACTGGGCCTCCATGCGAGACCTGTGTTCCTTGTTGCGCTGTTTCGAGTACTCCACCAACATGACCAGTGCCGATAACACCGTTCTCAGCGTTACTATCCTCCTTGAAAAAACGCTCCTGGCGATGATGGAAGAGGATGTGGCACAGGAGGAGGAAGAGGGATCATTTCGTAGGGTTTCCGGCCAGTCATTCCCAAGTGGCTCCGAGGGTGGGTTCCTGCACCCACAAACCCAAGGTACACAATTGTCCAGCCAGGGCACAGTTCTGGAGGATGAGGAGTTAGAGGATGAGGAGGAGGAGATGCAGGAGGAGGAACCATGTTCACAGCAGGGTGGCACCCAGACCAGCTCATGGCCATCACTGGTGCATGGATGGGGGGATACAGAGGACACAGACGATACACCTCCCACAGAGGACAGCTTTTCGTTGCCTCTGGGCAGCAGGGCACACATGAGCGATTAGATGCTGCAGTGTCTCTTCAACGACCGCCGAGTTGCCCACATTCTAACTTGTGCTGATTACTGGGTGGCCACGCTGCTAGATCCCCGTTACAAGGACAACGTACCGTCCTTAATTCCGTCATTGGAGCGTGATCGTAAGATGCGCGAGTACAAGCGCACGCCGGTAGACGCACTGCTGGTGGCATTCCCACCTGACAGCGGGGGCACAGTGGAAGCACAAGGCGAAGGCAGAGGAAGAGGTTGCCAATGCAGCTGGACCACCACCAGCACCTCAGAAGGCAGGGTTAGCATGGCCGAAATGTGGAAAAGCTTTGTCAGCACGCCACAACAACCAGCACCACCAGCTGATATGGAACATCTTAGCAGGAGGCAGCATTTCACCAACATGGTGGAGCAGTATGTGTGCACACGCCTACACGTACTGAATGACGGGTCTGCCCCCTTTAACTTCTGGGTCTCCAAATTGGGCACATGGCCTGAGCTTGCCCTTTACGCCTTGGAGGTGCTGGCCTGTCCTGCAGCCAGTGTATTATCTGAACGTGTGTTTAGCACGGCAGGGGACGTCATCACAGACAAGCGCAGCCGCCTGTCCACAGCCAACATGGACAAGCTCACGTTCATTAAAATGAACCAGGCTTGGATCCCATAAGACTTGTCAGTACCTTATGCAGAATAGACATTTATACCACCAACAAACATACATTCTTGTACTCAAGTCAAGTGCAATGATTCTTTGTTTTCTTTTTTTTTATTTGTCCCAATATTTTGGGGGCTACCTACTCCAATAAAAAAATAAAAAAACATTGTTGGCTTCCTCCTCCTCCTCCATTGCTGCTTCCACCTACAACACCACATTCACCACCTCCTCATCCTCCGACTCCATATCCACCTCCTTCTCTTAGTTGCAGGTTAATAATTTTTAATTTTTAGTTATTTTATTTTATTTTAAGTTATTTCCCTATCCACATTTGTTTGCAGAGCAGTTGCCATGCTCTTAAGCACATTTTACTGCCTTTTACATCCCTCTAGGCTTTTCAAGGACTATTTTAGAGCCATTTTAATGCAAAAAAGTGCCAATTTTAGTGCCCTACATTGAAAAAATTCTTATTTTCAATTGGCAGGTGACATTTTAAAATTTTTGGCGTATACAAACCCCTGCTGTGCCTGGGTGACAGGGGCCTAAATCTCTCAAAATCCTCTGTTTTATTGCTGGGTGACAAGAACCCACTTTTGCCGTGAATGAACCCCTGCTGTGCCTGGGTGACAGGGGCCTAAATCTCTCAAAATCCTCTGTTTTATTGCTGGGTGACAAGAACCCACTTTTGCCGTGAATGAACCCCTGCTGTGCCTGGGTGACAGGGGCCTAAATCTCTCAAAATCGTCTGTTCTATTGCTGGGTGACAAGATCCCCCTTTTGCCATGAATGAACCCCTGCTGTGCCTGGGTGACATGGGCCTTGTTCTCTCAAAATCCTCTGTTCTATTGCTGGGTGACATGAACCCCCTTTTGCCGTGAATGAACCCCTGCTCTGAATTGCTGACAGGGAACTAAATTTAGTGAAAACATCTGTTACTGATCGGAAGATGCGCGACTACAAGCGCACGCTGATGATGGCATTCCCACCTGACAGCGGGGGCACAGTGGAAACACAAGGCAAAGGCAGAGGAGGAGGAAGAGGTCGCCAACGCAGCTGGGGCACCACCAGCACCTGAGAAGGCAGGGTTAGCATGGCCAAAATGTGGAAAAGCTTTGTCAGCCTTGGAGGTGCTGACCTGCCTTGCAGTCAGTGTATAGTGTGAATGTGTGTTTAGCACGGCAGAGAGCATTATCACAGGCCGCAGCCAATGTGGACAAGCTTACGTTTATTAAAATGAACCAGGCATGGATCCCACAGGACTAGTCCGTACCTTGTGCAGAATAGACATTTATACCAGCCTCAACCATCCATTCTTGTACTCAAGTGCACTTATTCTTTGTTTTATTTTGTTATATGTCCCAATATTTTGGGGAATACCCCAATTAAAAAAAAATAATTAACACAAATCAGTGTTGGCTACCTATTCCTCCTTCACCGCCGCTTCCACCTACACCGCCACGTCAACCTACACCGCCACATCCACCGCCTCCTCAACCTCCTACTCCTAGATCCAGATTGTTATTTTAAATTTTTCTGTATTTTATGTTATTTTAAGTCATTTCACTATCCACATTTGTTTGCAGAACAGTTGCCATGCTCTTAAGCACATTTTGATGCCTTTTGCAGCCCTCTAGCCCTTTCCAGGACTATTTTACAGCCATTTTAGTGCCCAAAAGTTCGGGTCCCCATTGACTTCAATGGGGTTCGGGTTCAAGTTCGGGTCAAGTTTGGGTCCCGAACCCGAACTTTTTTCAAGTTCGGCCGAACTCGTCAAACCCGAACATCCAGGTGTCCGCTCAATTCTAATCTTGATACATCTTAAAATGTATACTATCGTGCGAAGAAACAGCATTTTACAAATGTAAATCCTAGCAACCAATGAGAGCTCTAATTTAGAGATTCTATCTAGTGTTGGCGTAAGCTTATCTTTCAGTACTTGTATTGTACTGTATATTTGTCTCAATGATTGAGACAACTGGAAAGCACAAGGTGATACCTAAATACAGAACACCAAGTGAAGGGAAACCTAATTATAAATTGGCCAATCTAACTGGATCCGAAAGGATAAGTAGAACCAGAGACTTGGAGGCATTGAGGTTATAATAAGAAACCTGTGATTCCAGGGGCTCTATCACTAGTGAAAAAAATAACAGGAGATAGTGGGCACCCTGATGAGTTCCATTGCTAATGGAAAATGAGGTAAACAAGAAACCAGAGGCCATGACCTTGGTATTTGGACTAGTATAATATTGGGACATCACTTCCTATTTTACAAAACTTGAAAAGCCGATTTAAACAGTATAGCCTCCAGGTATCTACAATGCACCGTATCAAGGGCTTTCTCAGCATCAAAAGACAGAAATTCATCTGGGGTCCTGGAGAACCTCATGACCTAGAGAAACCTGTCCTTAGTCTATCTACCTGCTAAAAATTCAACCTGGTCTAGGGATGCCAAGGTCAGAATTACCCGCGGGAGAATAAAAAGCTCAGTATATATTTTGAGATCACAGTTTATCAAAGGACTAAAATTCTCTGTTTTAGTATGGGAGCATGTTCCTCATTTCTGTTTTGTTTATTGATATCCTGTGTTTCTGACCTCGGCTTGTCTTCGGACCACTCACTGTCTCCCATTCTGGTACTGCATAGCCCATCTGGTTCTGACTCTTTTCTGACGCCTCTGGTATTGTGTTTGTCTGTCTGTCTCTGCACTTAATTATCGTAGGGATCGTCAACCAGAAAAGGTCTAGCCATCTAGGACTTGTACTGCAAGTAGGTAGGGAAAGTGTGGGGTTGCAGTCCAGGTCCTCACTATCCTTCTCTGTATCTATTAAATGTTTGCTCCTGAAATCTTTTGTAACTGTATTTTAAGGGTATTTTTAAGTAACTGAATGGTTCGCCCCTTTAATTCAGTTTAATAATCTGTGTAATAGTTTATGTTTCCCTTGTAATGAAGTGGGTTCGAGATAGTACCCATCCCCTATTGTACTGATAAGACCACATTCCTGAGTAATCTCAGAGACATGCGTGCTGCACACTGGAGGAGGGGCTAACAGGTTAAAACATTGTGACCCACATTTTCTTAGCAGACTACACCAGGCCCTCCATTCTAGGTGAGTAGGACTGCCCTATCTTTCTTGCACACCCTGGGGTGTCGATCATGTGTTATAACGGGGTAGACAGCCATGGGTTATACCTTGATCGATGGATTCTCCACCCTATTTTGGCTAGTGATGTTTATTTACTTTTTCTTCTGTATGTGATTTCATTGGGATACCGTATATTTAATTACTTTGTAAATATATTTAATCACGTAGCCTGCGTAAGCTTATTCATTCCTATATCTTTCGAATTCACTTTACGTTACAGTAACAGAAAAAGTCCTGACAAGAAAGGAAACATACGTTTTATATCAAACTTTGTGGCTACCTGCCTCTTTGTGCTGTAGATAGGGTTCCCAGCCCCGTTGTCTTTAAAATCATAAATCACAGCAGAAGGTTTCTTTTATATATTTTATTTGCAATGGATTGCGGCGTGAGTGTGCGAATGTTTTCGGTCGTGTCTGGCCTTCGTCAGGCACTGTGCTGCCGGAGGTAGAGGGGATGCATATAGCGTACAGAGATGGGGCCTATGGCCGCCGAGATGTGCGATAGTGGCACTATCGCACATCTCGGCAGCCATAGGCCCCATCTCTGTACGCTATATGTATCCCCTCTACCTCCAGCGGCACAGTGCCTGACGAAGGCCAGATACGGCCGAAAACGTTCGCACACTCACGCCGCAATCCATTGCCAATAAAATATATAAAAGAAACCTTCTGCTGTGATCTATGATTTTAAAGAAAGGAAACATATACATTTTATTTCATACTTTTCACAGTTTTTCCTGTATTTTTTTTTTTTTTTATATTATATCTGTTATCTAATGGCACAAAAGAAAGGTCTAATGTGTCCTGAGGAAAATAAAAATCATGTAGTTTGAAACAGAAATGAAATAGTTATTTGCAGTTAGATAGGCCCTTTTTTTAACTCACTGAGAGCCATACATAAAATTGTAATACCACTGGACAACTCCTATATATGTGTTAGGCATTCCCTACTGGAATCTGCAGGCTGCAAATTTTTTCCTTTTTGGTTTTTTAACTACGTCTTTGTAAAGAGAAACAGGACTAAGGGGGGGGGGCAAACAATAAATTACATTATTCACACAATTTTGGAGCTATTTAGATTAGACAGCAACATTTATAAAGGGTAGGAATAACTTTAAATGAAAAGTGCAAAAATGGATAGAGTGGCAGAGTCATGCCAATGTTCTATATACCGTGCCAAAAAAATTACATTTCACATTGAAAATAAATTGCTATAATTTACATGAAGATGAGTCTACTTTACATTCAATAGCAGCAATGCAAGCACATGAGGGAATGTTTACAAATTGTATTTGATTGTTATAGTCAATCACGTTTTGTCATTTATGCTTCAATCTATCAATATGTGAAGTGACTTTCAGCAAAGAAAAAGTACACTATAAACATATGAACATGTCCATAAAAATTTCCCCATAAATAGGCCATAAACAATTATTATTATTTTTTTGGAATAACAGATATAATTTGTAATTATATATGAGTGCACTGCTGAGCAATCTATCATTAAATGTGCCTTTTCCATGTGATTAGTACAATTTGACGAATAAAACTCCTAAAATAGATTGAGTTTATGCACTATAATAAATCATTTTCAAAGCATGGCTGATGGAGTGACTTCTATGATCAACCTAAAGAGCAATATTAAAAAAAAAGTCAGGAAGGAGACTACTGGAAAATTCATAAGGGCTGGACCAGTCTTCAAGCAAGAAAAACTGGTCAGAAACAGGAACAGAAAAAAAGTACCAGCAAAAAAGTCATAGCCTAAGGCCTCATGCACACAGCCGTGTGCTGGACATGCCCACGCTGAGGACTGCAATTTGCACGGGCACCAACCGTGTGCCCACTGTCTGCAGACGAGGACCTATTAACTTGAATGGGGTCTGCAATCCACATCTGAGTAGTGCATGCACTACTTTTTTGCAGTGCAGAGGCATGGACAGAAAACCTACGGAGGCATTCTGTAGTGCTTCCATGGGCTTCCAATCTGTGCCTCCGTTCTGTACCATATCTTCCAGATTGAGAACCCATTCAAATGAACAGGTGCACATCCGTGATATGGTGCGCATATGACCGGTGCCCATTTATTGTGGACCAGCTGATTGTGGTCGCAATATGGACACAGACCTGCAGCGGTCGTATGCATGAGGCCTAAACCTTACCATACACTTTAGAAAGCTATCATCTGAACATTTGTTTGTTTAAAGGGTTTCTACCACCACAGTTTGACCTAATTAGCTGTCAGACACTAGCGATCTGACATAAGCAGGGAGTGGACTGCAACTGGGACCCACCACCATTGGAACAGCAGTGGTGGGAATCGGTGCAGTGAGTATACCCGCCGCTATTTTTTAAAATTGCAACCAATGGGCAAGCTTTTTATTCTGTTGGAATAACACTTTAATACCCCTGCAAAACAAAAAACCTGCTGGATGATATATGTTTTCAAATTTCACAGCAACCTGTTTACAATATCAGATTGTGCTTCACCAGTCCCCTCTAGTGTGAAATTGATATATCTAAGAAGAAAATAAAAGAATGAAGTGTAATGAAAGTAACTTTGTAGACAATTAGAACAAAGCCAGTTTTTAAGGTTGGGAAGAGTTCGCTGGGTGTTAGGTCTGCCTCAGACAATTATTTCAACTTATCTGACAGGGAAAATGTCTACATAACAACCTTCAATTCAGTCTGCTAGGAGTACATGTGAGGATCAATGATGCTATGATTGCGTATAAAGTGGAGATAAGCAATCATGTAATTGTCTATTCAGTGACAGCGATGAGATGCTAAACAAAAAAGGAAAGTCAACTAAGCCAGGCATTCATGACACTGACCAGGAACGGTTAGCTGGGACCAAGGATTTACAAAAACAATATTCCTGTTTGGCAATCTGTGGTTTTCAAGCAGATATAGAATTATAATTGAAAGTAAAGGTGGATTTACAAGGGGGAATTGTCGGGCCGATTATTGAACCAATTAACAAACGTTTGTACGAACACTCGTTCCCAATAATCAGCCAGTCTAAATGTGCTGCAGATAACTCAACGAACAAGCAAATCGGTTATTCACTGGGTGAATTCATAATTTATGCAGCACAGAACATTAGTACAAACACTTGTTCCCAATAATGAGCCAGTCTAAATGTGCCGCAGATGACCCAACAAACAAGCAAAACTGTTGTTTACTTGGTGAATTTATTTGTATAGGTGATCATCCTGTGTAAACAGTGCAAAGAAACTTGAATGAGGACGAGCAATAGCAGCAGCCATCACTCGTCATCATACAGTGGAGGTAATTACTGCATGTAAATTAATCTCTTTAGCTCTAATGACAAAGAGGCAGTTATTGGGAAGCACTGGTCCTCTGACGATGATTGCCTGCTCAGTTGGGGTGTGTAAATATGCTTAACCACCAAATTGTTTTTCCCGAGCTCAGCACTGGCTGTGGGAAAAGTACTTCCTTGGGAGCTTGGCTTGGGCAGAAGTGGAAGGAGGGCTGCTTTAGGGGCTATCTTCGTTTGAAAGCTGGAATTCCAGGCTTTCATACAAGACCAAACGTATTAACAGAATTAGCCCAAGATAAACAGGAGCTATCACTGTTAGAAATCGGGTCAGGAAAAATTGCAGGTAAAACTTGCTTTTATTTTCACTTTCAGCTATATTCACTGCATCCAGATTTCTAACAGTGATATCTTCCCATGTAGGGAAGACAATTCTGGTATTGTTTGAAAGCTTGGAATGACAGATTTCAAACAATATATCTAGCTGCTACCAAACCAGAGATATGAGCAGTTATACAACCCCCCGTTCAGTCTGGAAGAGGAGGGGGGCAGTTTCAGAGCTGACAGCCTGCAGGATAGCTGCCCCCATAATCATGTTCAGGAAATTGCATATTTTTTTATTCTACCAGAAAATAAAAACAGATAGATAAAAAGGATATGTGTCAAGCAATTTTTCAAATTGTTTTGAGTAACAAAATATTCTATCATTTTACATACAAAGCTGGTTATCCTGCTGTCAGCGCTCAATGCTGCACTGAAATACATTGTCAGTACAGCTGTGCTAGTCTAACTTAATGGAGAGGACTCCTGTGCGCATGCACAGCAGTTCTGACAATCTATTCAAACACAGCTCTGAGCGCTGACAATGTATGAAGGAAAATGAAAAATGGTGATCTGGAATCTTTATCTTCAGTACTACTCATGTGATAACAGATTCTACTGTCATCTGTCAAAGCTGCATTGAAATACACAGTCCAGACTGCTGTTCTGTTCTAACATAATAGAGAGGACTTGTGTGCATGCACAACAGTCCTGACAATGTATTTCAATGCATGAATGCAGACAGAAGGGAAATGGGAAAAAAATAGTTATCTGAACTCCTTATTTGCAGTACTACGTACTATGTCAAAATTGGGGTGACAGATTCCCTTTAATAGGAAATGGGCACACCCCAGTATGTGTAATATAATGTGAACATGATTTCATTTTATCTAAATAGATCTAAATCAAATTTCATGGCTGAGAAAGGAATAACCTACAGTAAGTGCTGGCCCTAAGTGTCTGGAATTACGGAAACATCCGAGTGGCTGGCACTACACTGTTTCTGTCATTTTCAGTAACAGTAAATGGGAGCTATGCTAACAGCGGAGCACAGCAAGCAACACTGTTTCCATAATTTAGGAGTTACAAAACCAGCATAGCTTGCTGTACTATTCTGTTTGCGTAACTCCTATTCGCTGCTCTGAAAGGAACAAGCCGAGAACTGTCCATTCAAATATTTTCATAATTCTTGTTAATGAGCTTTAAGGCTCATTAATACGGCCGTTGTTCGGCCGTTCCATGCATTGAGGGCCGCAATTTGCGGTCCCCAATGCACGGGCACCATCTGTTCTGCTGCCGCGATGGATCCGCACCCATTTAAGTTTAATGGGTCCACAAAGGCACGGAGAGAAACGACATGGAAGCACTCCGTAGTGCTTCCGTGGGGTTCTGTGCCTTTATTCCGCACCGACATTCCGGACCCATTCAAGTGACCCATTCAAGTTTTTTGCGGGCCGCAATACGGACACAGCTGGGAAACGGCCGTTAAGCAGATGTTCATGAGTAGTTAAGCAGATGTTAAAAATATGGCTACCTGCAGTTACCATTAGGGGGAGCTAAGCACATAGATTTATACAGTTACAATTAACCCAATACTACATTTATAAGTGGTTTGTACAGTCTTCCCTAGAGGCAGCTCCAGCTAACACTCACAGAGGGAGGGGGTTCCTGATTGCACCTCTGCAATAGATCAAGAAGTAATTTGCCTAGTGCATACAGAAACAGCTTGCACATTTTCTTAATTTCCTCCATCTTCCTCCGACTCTGAACCCTGCTCTACTTTATTACTGAAATAAGCAGTTATATCATTTATTATTTGACTAAATGTATTTTCAGCACACATAGATGCAAGCTATAGATCAAGCACTATTACAAAGCAAAATATTTCATTTACTCTACAAATCACAAGAGGGTCATGCTTGTTTAGATTCATCAGCAGTCTGCCAGCCTGTAAACAAGCTATAATTCTAAAAGGATTGCAAGATAACAAGTTAGTTACTTACTTACTTCAGGAGCACAGGACATTAATTGAGAGCTCAGTGCAACACAAAGCATAAAGTGATTACAATATATACACAAACAATTATTTACAACAGTATCTGTTCTCATGCAAAACTTCACAATCCTGTTTGGCCTAAAGATAGCGACGTATATGCTTTAGATAATAGCTAGGGTTGAGCGAATCAAAGTATCTGAAGTGGAAAAATTTGATTTGGTGCTAGGTTAAATTTCCTCGTGCCAAAAATGGCAGTAAAAAACATACCTCATCCTTTTGGGCGCGAAGATGCCACCGCTGCCATCTTGATTGAAATCCCACATGAAATCTCATGATGACGTCATCATACACTGTAAGAGATTTCACGTGGTATCTTCAATCAAGATAGCCGTGGCGGCGCTCAAATGGATAAGTTGAGTATTTTTGTTTACTGGATTAACCCCTAAAAGCCCTCACTATTATTCTAAGTTGCCATGATCAGCGATGACTGTGGCATCTGAGTGGTTCAATGACGGGGGTGGCGCAATCGCCATTCTGCTTCATTGCACCTGCTACTTACAAAGAAATGCACTTTATGATGCAGTAATTCATCACAAAGCAAATTTCTTAGGGAAATTCAGTGAAGCAGCCGAATCTTATTTTTCAAAACTTCACTCAATACTAATAAAAGCCATTCACACCTAGCCAGTTATCTAATGTGTATGGAGGTCTTTAGGGTCCCATCGAACAGCAGATGTCTTCCACGGGAGGAAGGTATTGGGCATGTTAGCATCCAAAATGCCCAATCCCTTGTTCCTGAAGGACATAAGTAGCAGAAAGAGGTGTCTGGCAATTGTAATGTCAGGTTAAACAAAAACAGCACAAATGTAGTTCCCTCCCGTTTGATAGCACAAAAACTATAGATTCTCAGTGTTTCAAGTGTAAAATGGCCAAAACCAGAGGTTTTTCTAATCCTTTTTGTTAACCACTTCCAGACCAGGCCATTTACCCCCTTCCTGACCAGGCCTAATTTTGAAAATCTGATATGCGTCACTTTATGTGGTAATAACTTTGGAACACTTTTACTTATCTAAGCCATTCAGAGATTTTCTCGTGACACATTGTACTTCATGCTATTGGTAAATTTGATTCGGTATGTTCTACCTTTATTTGTGAAAACAAAATCCAAAAGTTAACGAAAATGTGAAAAAGATTCACTGTTTTCTAAATTTGAATCTCTCTGCTTTTAAGACAGATGGTGATTCCCCATATGTCTACTTTATGTTGACATCATTTTAGTAATGTAATTTTTTTTTTTTAGCACGCTAGAAGATTTATAATTTTAGAAGCAATTTTTGAAATTTATAAGAAAATTTCCAAAGTCAACTTTTTTAAGGACCAGTTCAGTTCTGAAGTCACTTTGTGGGGCTTACATAATAGAACCAACCCATAAATGGAATAATTTTTATTTATTTATTTATTTATTTATTTTCAAAACTCTTTTTATTTTTTAATTTTTTTTATTTTACACTTTGTGTCCCCCATAAGGTCATACAATACCTCTGGGGGACATTTAACTTTATTATTATTATATTTTTTTTTTCACTATTGATTTCTCCTGTAACTGGGGCTGACCTAGTAGCCCCAGTTACAGGGGAAATACACCCCCCAGAGAGGCTGTACAGCAGTATACTGCACTGTACAGCCTCAGTGCAGAGCTGATCGAGGTCTCTGAAAGACCTGACAGCTCCTGCACTCCCCCGGCGATCACATGACCACCGGGCCGGGACAGGAAGCGACATATTGAGCGCTGTGTATACAGCAACCCTAGATGGCAGGGACACTCAGGAACGGTCCCTGCCTTCCCTCTGGGGTGCCTTGCTGTCACTGACGTGCAGCTGCCATCTCTGAATGGACATTCCAGAACGTCCATTCAGAGATAAACCGACCTCCCAAGGACGTTTATAGACAATGGGCGGTCGGAAAGCGGTTAAGGCTACTTTCACACTAGCGTTCGGGGTTCCGCTTGTGAGCTCCGTTTGAAGGTTCTCACAAGCGGCCCCGAACGCATCCGTACAGCCCCAATGCATTCTGAGTGGATGCGGATCCACTCAGAATGCATCAGTCTGGCAGCGTTCAGCCTCCGTTCCGCTCAGCAGGCGGACACCCGAACGCTGCTTGCAGCATTCGGGTGTCCGTCTGGCCGTGCGGAGGCAAACGGATCCGTCCAGACTTACAATGTAAGTCAATGGGGACGGATCCGTTTGAAGTTGACACAATATGGCTCAATTTTCAAACGGATCCGTCCCCCATTGACTTTCAATGTAAAGTCTGGACGGATCTGTCTGAACAACTTTCACACTTAGAATTTTTTCTAAACTATAATGCAGACAGATCCGTTCTGAACGGATCCAAACGTCTGCATTATAGGAGCGGATCCGTCTGTGCAGACACCAGACGGATCCGCTCTGAACGCAAGTGTGAAAGTAGCCTAAATATGGAACTTTGGCTGTCACTCACCGCCATCCTCACACTTATCACCAAAGTTTACATATATGTTAAACTGCTCAGTACCTTACTTATATAAAAATTTTAAAATCTATAATAAAATAAAAAATCTCAGTACCTACATGTATGCCTAATTGGAACAAGAGATATTTAGTTATGTAGAAATGTGGAATATTCTGTCCTGGTTTCTAGTATAACTTTTTTTATCTATATGGAAGCATTCATATTTTGGAGAGTATTAAGAAGAGATTTTGTGCACATGAAAGAAATGAGAAAATGCCTTGATAATATAATGTGAACTTCTGATTCATAAGTGTTTTTCTTCAGGGAAGAAGCAGAAGAAATGCCTGAGCCATTATATTAAGCTGTAAGGACACTTAGTACAGCCAAAAATATAGAAAATTTTAGATATGTAATTCATTCATTGAAAGGTATGGACTTTTTCTTTTGGAGAACTTTTCTACTGTCAGTATGCAGAGCTGTTATGATATGTGATCTTTTATATTCCTTACTGAATACGTAATAATTATTATTATTATAATTATTATTATCGCTTCACATTGGTTTCAAGCTTAACACGTTAAGGACCCAGAACGAGACTGCTTGTCCTAAAGGTCCGGTACTTAGTGCCCCCGGACGAACATTCTTGTCCTAAAGGCCCTTCCTCCCCCCTGCGTGCGGTGACGCAATCAGCGGCAGAGATCCGGCTGTTACTGACAGACAGATCCCTGCTGCACCCACCAGCATCGGTGATAACGCTGATGCCGGTGGATTAAAAAATTTTACGTTTCAAGTAAAAAAAAAAAAGCGTCCTCTTCCCAAAATAAAGTTAAAAAAATTTGTAAACAATAGGGAAAAAAATAAAAGTTGACATATTAGGTATCGTCGCGTCCGTATCGACCAACTCTATAAAATTATCACATGACCTAACCCCTCAGATGAACACCGTAAAAAATAAAAAATAAAAGCTGTGCTAAAAAAGCCTTTTTTTTGTCACCTTACATCACTAAAAGTGCAACACCAAGCGATCAAAAAGGCGTTTGCCCCCCAAAATAGTACCAATCTAACAGTCACCGCATCCCGCAAAAAATGAGCCCTACCTAAGACAATCGCCCAAAAAATAAAAAAACTATGGCTCAGAATATGGAGACACTAAAACATATTTTTTTTTGTTTTAAAAATGCTCTTATTGTGTAAAACTTCAAATAAAAATAAAAAGTATACATATTAGGTATTGCCACGTCCGTAACGACCGGCTCTATTAAAAATACCACATGACCTAACCTATCAGGTGAACACCGTAAAAAAAAACAACTAAAAACTGTGTAAAAAAAGCTATTTTTTGTCACCTTACATCACAAAAAGTGTAATAGCAAGCGATCAAAAAGTCATACGCACCCCAAAATAGTGCCAATCGAACCGTCATCTCATCCCGAAAAATTATACCCTACCTAAGATAATCGCTCAAAAACTGAAAAAACTATGGCTCTCAGACTTATGGAGACACTAAAACATGATTTTTTTTTGTTTAAAAAATGAAATCATTGTATAAAACTTACATAAATAAATAAAAAGTAGACATATTAGGTATCGCCGCGTCCGTAATAACCTGCTTTATAAAAATATCACATGACCTAACCCCTCAGGTGAATACCGTAAAAAAATAAAAATAAAAACTGTGTAAAAAAGCAATTTTTTGTCACCTTACATCACAAAAAGTGTAATAGCAAGCGATCAAAAAGTCATACGCACCACAAAATAGTACCAATCAAACCGTCATCTCATCCCGAAAAAAAATGAGCCCCTACACAAGACAGTCGCACAAAAAATAAATAAAACTACGGCTGTCAGTATGTGGAGACACAAAAAAAATCTTTTTTTTTTAAAAAATGCTTTGTTATGTAAAACTGAAACAAACAACCAAAAAAAGTAGTCATATTTGGTATTGTCATGTCCGTGACAACCTGCTCTATAAAAATACCACATAATCTAACCTGTCAGATGAATGTTGTAAATAACAAAAAATAAAAACGGTGCCAAAACAGCTATTTATTGTTACCTTGGCTCACAAAAAGTGTACCCTAAAATAGTACCAACAAATCTGCCACCTTATCCCGTAGTTTCCAAAATTGGGTCACTTTTTTGGGAGTTTCTGCAAAAAAATTTAAAGAAACATGCGGTGAGGTACACTAGCAGCCAATTACAACACAGCATAGTATATATAAGCTCCTGTAATGTGCCAATCCTCCTATTTTTTTGATGTAAACGAACAGAAATAACGAACTCCCATGTCATCAATCTTTCCTGAATGAAAAACTGGAAATCATCCAAAATTCAATGAGCCATGTCGAGGGAAGAGATCGACTGAAGACTCCCAGAAGAATATTAAACTAGACGAGAACAGAAACAGGGTGGGTTATAGGGTGGCATAATGTTCATCTCCTGTCTTTAATAAAATCTATATTTTCCTGCACAAGCAGCTAGGAAAATCTAAAATTTTATTACAAGCAGGAGACTCCATTATATGCATGTTTAAAGCTAATACAATACATGAGTAATAAACTTGAACTCTATATTATGCGATTAGTTTAAGAACATGGAAGTATGAGGTTCGGGTCGAAAGTAGAATGTTTTGAATGTGGATTCTGACGACCAGTTGGCTGCCTTAAGAATGTCAGATAGAGAGGCACCAGTCTGCCTAACCTTTGTAGACGAGGCACCCCGAACTGAATGAGCCCCGAATGCGGAGGTATCGATACCTGCTAATTGCATAGACTGCTTAATCCATGTGGCTAGAGTTGGGGATGAAACCGGAAGGTGAGGTTTACAGAACGATATTAATAATTGGGAATGAGCTGGTTGCCTAAGAGATTCAGTCTTACGTTCGTAGACCTTAAGACAACAAACAATACACAAATGTTCTTGTTGAGGAAAGTCGGGGTAAAAAACGGAGGGAAAATTGGTCTTAGTACGCCGGGAAATGGAGAAGGATACACCTTGTGGGGAAAATTGGGATATATCTAAGGTTCTGACATCGGAGACTCTTTTGAAAGAAAGGAGGCATAGAAGAGTAGCCAATTTAAAAGAAAGGAGCTTTAACGATAGGAGATCATTATCTCCCCAGGAGACAAAAGGTTAAGTACCAAAGTAACATCCCAGGCAGAATGATACTTGGGTAAAGGAGGTCTGCGGAATTTCATACCTTTCATTAACTTACAAATAAGGGGGTGTTTACCTATTGACATATTCTGGAGCGGAGCGTGATAAAAGGAAATCACTGAATGATAAACGTTAATCATCCAATAGGCTTTCCCAGCATCAAAAGATGCTGATAGGTAATTCAGGACCTGTACCATAGGTGCTTGAACGGGATCCACATTCCGTTGTAAGCACCAATCAGCCCAAAGTCTCCAGGTTGATCTGTAACAGAACTGGTACCCGAGGCCCAAGCATCTGAGAGGATATCCTGAGCTGAGTGTGAAAGTCCGATATCAAACTCTGCTGACCGGAGATGAGGCATGCTACTAGATGAAGTAGGTCTGACAAGACTAAGGGATGAGGATTCCCGGAAGGGTCCAGGAGAATGGAATGATGATTTGGCAATAAGCATGGAAAGTCTATGGTCATCCCCAGAAATTGAGGAAACCAAGACTGAGTGGGCCAGAACGGAGTTATCAAGACTATCGTCATTTTCTGGGTTCTGGTCAACAACAGTACTCTCGGAATGAGAGCAAAGGGGGGAAACGCATATAGAGTTCCCGACGGTTCACATACTGTACTGCAGGGATGTTGTCCATCCGCAAGAGAATGCAACAGTGCGATCTGTGCCTTGCAAAACTCTTGAGGGCGAAGAACCCTGCCAAGAGTTCCAGGCAATTGATGTGAAGTAGCGCCTCTTCTTCAGACCATTTGCCACCAGTGGATAAGGAGTCGCATCGGGCACCCCATCCGCTGCAACTGGCATCCGATTCCAGAATTAGATCTGGAACCGAATTAAAGATAGCCTTCCCGTTCCATAATTGGATGTGATCCAACCACCACAGGAGTTCCTCTTTGGCGTTCGGGGAAAGGGATACTTCGTCTGAATATCCCAAACCTTCCCTGAGGTGACGGCTTTTCAAGCGTTGGAGGGCTCGATAATGTAGAGGAGCGGGGAAAATTGCTTGAATGGAGGAGGATAGCCGACCTACTATCTGAGCTAAAGTGCGAAGTGAGATCTGCGGTCTGTTCAAGACTGACCGAATCTCTCTTTGGATGGTTTTCAGTTTCCTGGGAGGGAGACTCAGAATGGCTGACTGAGTGTTGATGAGAAAACCCAGGAATTCTACTTCCCGAGAGGGAATTAGAACAGATTTCTCGAGATTTAGAAGGAATCCCAGATTGGTCAACAAGGTCGTGGTCCACTGAATGTGGAGATGTATGAGGGACAGAGATTGGGCCATAATGAGTAAATCGTCTAAGTATATTATCAGACGAACACCTCGGGACCGCAGTAGAGATACTACTGGTTTTAATAGTTTGGTGAAACACCAAGGGGCGGAGGAAAGACCAAAAGGCAAGCTGGTAAACTGCCATTTCTGGCTTTCCCAAACAAATTGGAGGTATGGCTGGGACAGTGGATGCATAGGTATTGTGAGATAAGCATCCTTGAGATCTATTTTTGCCAGCCAATCGTATGCGGTAACAAAAGGTCTCTCAGGAGATGAATTCCCTCTATTTTGAAGTGTTGGTAAAGCACAAAACTGTTGAGGAATCTCAAATTGATAACTGGTCTGTGACCACAATCTCTCTTTTTTACTAGAAAGAGATTGCCTTCAAATCCTGGGGATTCTGAGGGTATTGGAATAATAGCACCCTTGGAATAAAGTTCCTCTATTTTTACTTGAACTAGTGTGCGGTCTGACTCTGAGAAAGTTATTGGATGAGGTGAGTGTGTTTGTATTGGTGGAAATAGGAATTCTATTTGATATCCTGAGGCCGTATTTAAGACCCATGAGTCTGATGTAATCAGAGACCAAACGTGGGAAAAATGTTTTATCCTGCCCCCTAGGGGTATTTGTGAAAAATACTGGCTGGGGACACTCACCTGCCGAGGGTCTGGTTCTCGGAAAACCTCTATGGCCTCTCGCCCTCCAGGGTCCGCCCCTACCGGGAAAAAAGGGCATTGGGTTGAAGGAGTGGGATGGAGCTGGATATCTGTCTGCTCGGGAAAGGCCTCTTGGATATTGATTCTCGTGGGTCGGACGGCTGGGAAACCGTCTTCTTCTTTTCCCAGCCCTCCCAAAAACACGACCCTGGAAAACTTTTTTCATGGAGGATTGTGCTTTGTCAAGCGATGAAAACAATCCTACATATCTGTTTAACTCCTTTTTGGGAATCCCCAAAAAGGTAGCCATCTGATGGGGTGTTACTGTCAGATGATGCCATATGGATAAGTTGGGGGTCCAACTTTATTAAAATACTACGTTTTCTTTCCATGCAAATGGAGGAGTTAATATTGCCAAATAAACACACCGCTCTTTGTGCCCAGCCTTTTAGAACTAGTAAATCTATGGGGGCATCTGAAATTGTGGCTTCCTCTGTCAAGTCTAGGATTTTTGTTAAGGGGCCTAGTAAATCCAAAAATCGATCTTGAATGGCCCTGAAGGAGCGGTCCACACCTTTCTTGGGGCTTTTCACCGATTTGGTTAAATACTTCACCAAAGTTGGATCTAAGTCAGGGGTGTTTGCCACTTTTGATTGCAAAGTGGGTCTAGGGCACTCTGCCCGCAATTTGCTATGGGCTGACTTATCCAGGGGTTTCCTTATCCAAAAATTTAGAAATTTAGCCACCCTGGGATGGGGCACCAATTCCCCTGATCTGGGGTGTTTAATATCATTAGGATTGAACAATGGGATTCCTGCGGCTTCCAAAATGGCAGAATCCACAGTATATGAGCCCACAAAATTTTCCTCATAGGAAATGTCTTCGTATTCCGAATTCTCCTCTTTGTCAGAGGAATCAATTTCATCCGAGGAAGATTCGCTCGGAGATGTAATATATGTTTTGGGCTTGACTCGGGATGTCGAAGCCTTTAGAGCCCGCTTAGTTTTTAACTTCTCAGGGGCGAAGGGTATGGGATGTAAACTATTGACATCTGAATGTATGCTTTTTTGTAGCGTTAGAGTATGAACCTGATCCTCTTTAGTTTTAGCCATTTTGGCTTGTTTCTTGGGCTGAGGATCGGTAATTATAAAGCGGTGTTTGTAAGAGCGTTTGCCTTGTTTGTGAAGGCCCTGCGCCATCTTAGATGAGGAATCTTCCACTGACAAAAAAATATCTGACGGAGTGGCCAGAATCGCTTGAGGTAAATTCGGAGTGGCGGAATGAGATATGGCTTGGGCCACAGATTTATTAATAACCTCGTGCATAGATGACATAGCAGAGTTTAATGCCGCGTGAACGGACTTTTGTATGGTTTGTTCCATCAGAGACTGGATTAAATTTTCGTCCAAAAATTCAAGACCCTGAGGGTCTGAGGCTGCTTCAGCATTTCCTTCAGCCATGAGGAATATATAAACAATTGTCAAGGAAAAAAAGAATTTCAATAATGTAACATATGACAAAATTCTATGTCCTATGCTTGTGGTGTGGAGAGTGAGTGATTAGCTCCCTGCACCACAGCATAGCACAGAAGCTGGTGATAATTAGATGGCAACCTATGAGGTGATTAGGAGAGGCAGAATGCAGATACAATATGCCAAATCACTGTCTAGATAAAACTAACGATAAAACTAACCCTTTATAAATGCTATCAGAAAGACATATATATACTTTTATGATGGAAACTGTGTATAAAAACTGTAACTGTTATATGAAAGGATACTTGTGGTAAATGGAGCAGAGAGCTGAAATTTGGCGGGAAAATCTCTTCAGTGTCAAGCCTGAGGTAGTGAGGGGATTGTGTGCAGAGAAGCAGAACTGATGACCAGCGTTAGCTGTCGGTCTCATACAGCGGAGAGCAGCGTCTTCTCGTGGGGAGAAAATGCAGACTCGCCGGAGGGAGTGGATTAAGCCACCAGAGGACGGTAGCAGGGAAGTGGTAAAGTAAGATCCTAACACTAAGGGGAAGTGTATGAGAATTGGGTGATAACCTAAAACAAGGACCACTTTACCACAGGAAACAGTGGGGTACCGTCGTAGTAGCTATATGTGGTAAATATCTATGGGGTGAATATAAAAAAACTGTACACTTAGCTGGAGTCAACAGCAAAGAAAGAGGAGGATTGGCACATTACAGGAGCTTATATATCCTATGCTGTGTTGTGATTGGCTGCCAGTGTACCTCACTGCATGTTTCTTTACATTTTTTTTTTCTTATCTTTATTTAAACTTTGTTGTTGATTGGAGTCCAGTAAAGAAGTATATCATATATTGGAGTCTCCTGCTTGTAATAAAATCATGTTTTTGTGTTGCCATTTTCTTAGATCCATGTTTTTTATTTTTTTCTGGCTATGGTCTTGTGTGAGGGCTTGTATTTTACGGGATGAAGTGATGTTTTCATTGTTGCCATTTTGGATTACGTATGACTTTTTGATCGATTGATATTATGTTTTTGGGAGGTGAGGTGACAAAAAAAAGCTGTTTTAGCGTTATTTTTTTATTTTTTTTCACCTGATGGGGTAGATATGTGATACTTTTATAGAAAGTTATTTTTAGATGTGAAACTTTTATTTTTTATTTTTATAAAACACTTTTGAATTTAGATTTATTTTTATTTTACACCTTGGGCCCCCATATGGTCATACAAGAACTTTTTTTTTTTTACCATTGATTTCTTCTGCAGCTGGGGCTAACATAGTAGCCCCAGTAACAGTAGAAATACAGCCATGAGAGAGGCTGTACAGCATTATACAGCGCTGTACAGCCTCACTGCAGGACTTATCGTGGTCTATGGAAGACACGACAGCTCCTGCACACCCCTGGCGGTCATGTGATGGAGCAGGAAGTGGCACATCGCTTCCTTGCTGTATAGACAGCACTCCTTCGGCGCTGTGTATACAGCAATCTAGAAGGTAAGGACACACAAGAATGGTCACTGACAGCAGTCCCCCAACACAGCAGCTGCACGATTAGCATGCAGCTACTCTCTCTAAATGGACATTCTAAAATGTCCATTCAAAGATAAACCCGACCGCCCAGGACGTTGATAGTCTATGGGCGGTCGGGAAGTGCTTAAAAAAGGCTGGGTCTTTGCTTATACATATATACAGTTGTTATTTTCTCGTTTACACATACGTTACTAGAATGGTCTCCACACTTTGTATTGAACAACTTAAAATACAGAGTTTTGGAGATGACCACCCAAACCTGCATCGAAAAGTGGTTTAGATGACTAGTCTTCTCATCGATGCAGTACGCATAATACTGTATATGGTGGAAATGAAAATTTGTCACAAGAAATCTGGTCTGGATAAAGGAGGTGGTTTTCTCAAAGAGGTGGTCTTCTGAGTAGATTACACTATTCTGTATAGCTTAGTCTCTAGCATTCATTATGCCTTACACTCATCATTAGCTTGGTTCCTCTGCAATCTATAAGATACCTTCAGCCGTAGTCCCAGACACATAGGCCCATGAAATGGATTTGTACTGGACAGATCCACAGTACCAATATCACATCTATAGCCCACAATAGGCTCATATATATGCCACCAATTTTAAACAGAAGCACACAGCGGTTTTGATGGCCCTCTGAGGTCACAAGAGTGCTCCCTATTACAATGAGGTCATAACAACGCTGACTGCATTACATTGAGGTCGCTAAGGTATTTGGCTCTTTCTGTTAACAAATAGCTGCTATTAAATATACTCTGCATAGTGTAACGCCAGATGCTGTTACAAGGATAATTTAACAATACAGTTTTCGCAGTTCCGACATCAGATAATGGCTATAAAAGTCTAATATGTTTAACTTTATACCAGTCTGGTAATTTATCACTTTATCATATGTATGCACAGCTTTCATTCAGATAATTCAGACTCTGCATATCATTGAAAATAAGGGGAGAGAGCACTTTAAATACTGCTCCTGGCAAACTAAACTGCTAGAATAAGCACCAGTTACAACTCAAAATTACTTTAGAAATGAGGAAATAGTGGATAATTTAATCTATAAGGACATAGAACAAAACTTTGGAACACAATGTGGAATATAGCATTTCAATCCTTTCTGCTGACATCAAATAAAATACTTTATAGACCTTGGTTTGTAGTGATTTAAAGAGGACCTTTCACCCGAATAAAGTATCTAAACTGACTATATAGACGTGTAGAGCGGCGCCCAGGGATCCCCTGCACTTACTGTTATCCCCGGGCGCCGCTCCGTTCTCCGGTTATAGCCTCCGGTATGTTCATAGTTAGGCTCCACCCAGGGGAACCTGCCGGCGTCTCTTTCTCCTATGCTGTAGCACTGGCCAGGCTATGAGCTGAGCGCTGCGATTGGCCAGCGCTACAGCATAGGAGAAGGAGACCGCGGCAGGTTCCCCTGGGTGGAGCCTAACTATGAACATACCGGAGGCTATAACCGGAGAACGGAGCGGCGCCCGGGGATAACAGTAAGTGCAGGGGGATCCCTGGGCGCCGCTCTACACGTCTATATAGTCAGTTTAGATACTTTATTCGGGTGAAAGGTCTTCTTTAACAGTCCAGTTATTTAATTTAGAATTTTATTACATGACATGGATGCTCCTATTGCTTTCTCTTTCTTTACTGACCAACCAATAGCAGCAGAGAAAACAAAAAACAAGTAACCATGGTAACAAGACCCTCCCACATAAGACCCATATAATAGACCTGCTTTGCATAGATTCCTCCTCTTTCTTTGCTGCTGACCACTCAGATAAGTACTCATTGTGGTCTTCCTATTCAGTAGTGATTTGAGTATTATACTGTTTTATCTGATTTTGGTATATATAGATGTCTTATATATAGTATTTATTTATATTCAGTTCAGGGTTCCCCCCCCCCTTTCTGGTTTTCCCTTCAGTTTTTGGCCTTTTTCCCCACTTGTCTTTCAGGAGTCGCTTCCTGATTCTGTTTGTCACTTCTTATCCCTTATTTCTACTTGCTTTTGTTTTCTCCTGCCTCCGGTTCTTGTGCCTGCGCGCTCACCAGCGTTCTCCTGCTGCCCTTGTCGGCGGCCGAAATCTCGCGCGATTTCGGCCGCCATCTTATTCCAGTCACCTGAAGCAGGACCTTCCTCCCGCTTCGTCTTTAGCTTCTGCTCGCAAGACTTCGGGCGCAGCTCCCTGCCAAGTCCTGTCTATCTGTTCAGATCGGCATGAAATCTCGCGGGATTTTGTGCGTGCTCTCAGTATACGCCGGACGCTCCGTCGCGCCTGTCAGTACTTACGACCCCTGGTGTGATTCTTGTCTGGTATTAACCCCTTTGTCCTACTTTTTTCTACCGCCTGGTCCCCCTCCCCTTCTGTGACCACAGTAGATAATAGGCATAGTAGGCATAGGTATTTCTGATTACCCCTATATTGACAGATATCATGTCAGAGGACGGCCTCCCCAGTAACCGCATTCCTGAGGACATGGAGGTTACCCCCCCATGCCCAGGTAGCAGGTTCCAATTCTGATGAGACACAGGCTATGGCAATCCAACGCTCTGTGGCTGTGGCTATCCATGCTGCCATGGGCTCCATGTCCACGGCTATTTCGCAGTCTATCTCTGAGGTCCTTATGGCACACTCATCTTCATCCGGTCCCAGTAGCCGCTCTAGACCCTTGACCTCACGGACAGCTAACACTGATCCTCCAGCCTCCAGAACCACTAAGACTGGTGTGATGCTTGCCACCCAAGAAAGCGCGCTGCATTCGCGCAAAAGAGCCTATGCCCGCCAGGCAGAAAAGGCGAGGCCATGGAAATGCGCCAGAGCGCAATATGATACACAGTCAAGTCCGAACTCGGATCAGAAGAGGAGGCGCAGTCAGAACCTGACATTGGTTCAGAGCAGGAGGACCTAGAACTATTGGAGGTGGACCCTCCTGGGCCATCGTCAGTTCCCCCCCCCCCCCCCAAGGTTCCTTCTGATTTACTAGATGTTTTACTGGACCCTTCTGGAGAGCCGCTATTCAACCCAGATGCACTCCATCACCCGAGGTCCGCGGAGTGGCTCCCATCGGACCACATTGCCAAATATTTGGAGTCACGGGTACGTCAGCCCCTTAGCAAGGAGGCTAGGAACAAATTGAGGGCTGAGTGCCCTAGACCCATTGTCCCTAACAAGGTCTGTGACACACCTGTTATGGATCCTAAAATGATCCAATTTCTGGCCACGTCTGGGTGGAACCCCCGTAAGGGTCTTGAGTCAGCTCTAAAGGCTTGCCAGGATAAATTACTGGGTGTCCTAGGCCCCCTTACTAAGTTCTTTGAGTTGGCGGAATCCGCCAGAACCCAGAACACTCAGGTAAATCTGGAGGGACTCCGGGGATGGACACAACGTGCTCTGTGTCTCACTGGCAACGCTAATACCTCTCTCTCCATTGAGAGAAGGAAAGCCATTCTGTTCAATATAGAACCGAAACTTTCCAATCTGGCCTTGACTGAGGCGGGCAAAGATGCCCAGGGTCTCCTCTTTGGAGACTCTTTTATTAAAGATTTGTCCCGTTTTGTTAGTGCCTTCACGGCGCTGGATAAAGCCCAATCGTCAATGAAATGGGTTTTCCAGGGACGGGTCTCCACCAGCGTCGGCAGTGCTAGGGGCTGTCTGTCCGGCCGGTCATCTTTCCAGACCCGTGGTTCGGGTCGAGGCTCCGTGTCATTCAGATCCTTCAACCAGGAATTCCGCCAGCCTCCCGCCTTCTTCCCCACCCATGGTGCTTCTTGGCGGTCCCGCGCTACCAGAGGATTCTCTGTGTCCAGACGCCCATTCGGTAAGTCTACCAAACCCTTTATCTTCTTTGACTGTTTGGGTAGGGGGCAGACTCCGTCTCTTTTCCCATCACTGCCGACCCATGGATCCTCACTACCGTACGGGGTTGTAACATAGAATTGGTGGTGCCTCCGAGTTTCATTCCACCGCCTCATCCCATTCTCCTCCCTGCCCAAAAACAACTTCTGTTGCACAGGGAGTTGAAGCAACTTTTTCTGAAGGGCGAGATAGAACCGACCCCAGACTCCTCCGATTGCATTATCAGCAACATGTTTCTGGTGGCCAAAAAAGGAGGTCAGATGCGTCCAGTGATAAACCTTCAGGCACTGAACGCATTTGTCCGTTATCGCCACTTCAAGATGGAGGGCATCCACCTCCTCAGAGACATGCTCCTCCACGGATATTGGTTGGTCAAGCTAGACCTGAAGGATGCCTATTTAACAGTACCAGTTTCCGAGACGTCCAGGAACCTGCTTTATTTCCAATGGAACATGAAGATGTGGCGGTTTACCTGCCTCCCTTTCGGGCTCTCCTCAGCTCCTTGGTGCTTCACCAAGTTACTGCGCCCTGTCGTATCCTGCCTCCGCAGTCGCGGAGTTCGTCTAATTGTGTACCTAGATGATATCCTCCTAATGGCCCAGGAACGTCCTACCCTACTCACACATTTATCCTGGACAATGGACCTGTTGTCCCACCTCGGGTTTCTCCTCAACCTGGAGAAATCCTGCCTTACTCCTTCCCAATCCATGGAGTTTTTAGGCTTCACAATCAATTCAACGACGGAAACCCTCAGCCTTCCGTCATCCAAGGTCCGGGCCATCCGCAAGGAACTCCGTCAGACGTTATCCCTTCCGCAAGTATCCTTACGTAACCTGGCCCGCATCATCGGCCTCCTTTCGTCCTCTATCCAGGCAGTTTTTCCAGCACCCTTACATTATCATGCCATGCAACTCCTCAAGATATCTCACCTTTGCACGGGTGCATCATACGCAGACCTGATCACGTTAGACAAGGAGTCCAGGGACGAGCTGACATGGTGGATCCGGAACTTGGAGGTTTGGAATGGCAAAGCTATTTTCAGCCCACGTCCGGACTTCACAGTAGAATCAGACGCCAGCCTGCTGGGATGGGGCGCCTATTGCGACGGAGTGAACACCGGGGGACGCTGGTCGGAGGAAGAGTTCAGACTCCATATAAACGCCTTGGAACTGCTCGCAGGATTCTTCGCTATCCGCAGTTTTGCGAACGGACTGATCAGCACCTGCATCAGACAACGGATGGACAACAATTCTGCAGTACGATATGTCAACGCCATGAGCGGCATGCACTCGACCGCATTGTCCCATCTGGCTCGAGACTTCTGGACTTTTTGTCTGTCCAGGGAGATCACCGTTGTTGCGGAGTATCTTCCCGGCCTTCACAATACGCACGCAGACTGGAGTTCTCGTTTTCTTTCCGACTCCAGCGATTGGCGATTGGACACGACGGTCTTCTCATCCATATCCTCCTGATTAGGTCCCTGCTGTATAGATCTATTCGCATCCCGCTTGAACACCTAACTTCCCAGATTCTTCAGCTGGCGCCCGGATCCAGACGCGGAAGCCACCGACGCCTTTCTACAGAACTGGTCCGACAACCTCATGTATGCCTTCCCCCCATTTGCTCTGATTCACCGAGTGCTAGCCCAGGTCCGCCAACAGGAGGCCGAACTAGTCCTGGTGGTTCTTTTTTGAACCTCCCTGTCATGGTTTCCTCAGCTGATGGAATGCCTGATCCAGTGTCCTCTTCTCCTTCCAGTTTTTCCGGATCTCTTGTTAGACCCGTCAGGTCTGCAACATCCTCTCGTCTTAGAAGAAACCCTCCAACTCCTAGCCTGCAGGATCTCAGGGAACCCTGGAATGTCGCAGGAGTTTCGGAATCTACTAGATGCCTCTTGGAGGACGCATGGGCCCCCAGTACTAGATGGGCTTATCGGGCAGCCTGGAAGTCGTGGGCTGATTGGTGCCTGGCTAGGCACGTGGATCCCGTTTCAGCTCCTGTGATGGAGATCCTTCAATTTCTCACTTCGCTTTTCAAGGATGGTAAGGCATATCGTACCATCAATGTTTTTCGTTCAGCCATTTCTTCCTCTCAACAGGGATTCGATGGGTGCCCTGCTGGTCAGCATCCTTTGGTGTGTCGCCTTCTTAAAGGCGCTCGTCTTTCCCGTCCTCCCAGACCCCGTTTCTCAGCCACGTGGGTTGTGGTTTCTGTATTATCCTTGTTCTCTTCGTGGCCTCCTAACGCGGAACTTTCTTTGCGTCAACTTTCAGCCAAGTTGGTCTTATTCTGTTTGATTTCTTGTAAGAGAGTCTCAGATGTCCGAGCTTTGGACCATGACGCTCGTTCCTTCACTCCAGTCGGGGTAGTAATCAATATTACACGCCGCACCAAGACCAACATTAGATCCGTGTCCTATCCCAGCTTCCCGGATGCTCCAATCCTCTGCCCAGTCGCCTGTCTGAGGGAGTATGAGTCACGCACTGCCTCGCACCGCGAGACAACGCGCCCTCAGCTTTTTCTGTCATACCGATGTCGCTTTCTTCCTGTCACTAGCATCACTCTAGCTCGATGGGTTAAGTGGATTATGTCCTTGGCAGGGGTGGACACTTCCGTTTTTACTGCACACTCTACAAGAGGTGCTTCTGCGACCTCCATGGCAGACGTGGGAGCGAGATTAGAAGACATCATGAAACTAGCAGATTGGTCTCAAGAGTGTCTACGTTTCGCGAATTTTATTTTCGTCCTCCTGTTCATGTTTTTTCCTCTGTGGTAAGTCAGCTTTAATCTCGCAATAGGAGCCTCCGTGTCATGTAATAAAATTGCATGATTTTCCTAACATATGACGTAAAGTCATGATTTTATTAAAGACACAGAGGCAAGTATTGCCCCTCCCCGTTTTTTCTTCCCTCCCTAGGTTTGGTGTGGGGTCTATTGTTGCCTTCATTTGTGCATATTCAAATTACGGATGCCTGTGTATGCATTTTTTCAGGTTTGGTACTTGATCCATAGTTCTGAGCAGTTCCGATTACCGTTTTTTTCTGATTTTTAGTGTTTCCTTAGGATGAATATTTCCAGCAAGCTACGCCTGGCACCTACAGTGGTTTTTGGTTATTTCCGTTCTTCAGTTGGAGAGTTCTTGTGCTGTTTGAGTTCAGTTCTTTGTTGGAGTTTAGTGGATAGACCTTCAGCGTCTACAGAGGAGTGTCACCGCCAAAGAAAGAGGAGGAATCTATGCAAAGCAGGACTATTATATGGGTCTTATGTGGGAGGGTCTTGTTACCATGGTTACTTGTTTTTTGTTTCTTTGCTGCTATTGGTTGGTCAGTAAAGAAAGAGAAAGCAATACTCGCCTCCGTGTCTTTAATAAAATCATGACTTTACGTCATATGTTAGGAAAATCATGCAATTAACTTCTCCGATCTCCTTCTTGCCAAATACCGTAACTGCTTTTACACTACAACAGTATTAGAATAAATAATTAAATAAAAACATAAATAAATGAACAATCTGTATTGTTTATTACAATCATTGCACACAAGTAGTCTAATGATCTTGTCTTGGATCTCTGTTGCATTGTGAATGTTTTAATGTTTTTTTACTCTTATTGCATCTATTGTTTTCTTTCTTTCTCTTTTATTGTAATTGAATGTGACCTAAGCATTTCACTGCATGTTCTACAATGTATTGTGTTGTACGTGACAAATAAACTTGAACATGCTCTCCGGATAACAATACAAGACTATTGATTCGCAGTTTGAATATCTGTTACCTGGGTCACATAATTGCTCTTTGGTCCTTGGTTTGCTATTTTATTTCTTATTATTGTAGACCTGTAGTAACATCTTCAGCCTACTGTGAGGTCAAGATTTCTGGCACTTTAACAACTCATGTTTTCTTCTAACTTGCTTATATTGTCAATCTTTAGTGCTTGCCTACCTTGCTACATGCTATATGTGTGTTTGTGCGTGTTTTCAGCTGTATGCAGATCTGCTACTGCTAAATGTGTGCGATAGATGTTCAAGTTCACCAGTTTCTTATTCAAAACATGGCTACTGACTTGTAAAAGAGAAAACTAATTAACTTATGCAATTAGGACTAAAGTTTGAACACTTGACAAGTGACAATTAATTAAAAACCATAGTAATAGTAATAATATTAATTGTCTAACTCTAAACCTACCTTTTTTGCTAAATAATTGTTGGTAGACATAAAAAATGGGTATTTCAGTTGGCAAACTTGCCATTAATAAGTATAATAAATGAGTATTAAAGGTATATTAAAGAAACTATGTAATATAACTTATCAGAGAAAATGTCTCTTCCTCTGCTTATCAGCCACTTTGTCTCCTCCCTTCCCTCCTAAACTAACATTGGCTCTGAATCCTCTGCTAAATTCGTTTTGAGAGACCAAGACTAGTAATATCATAGAAGGATAAAATTATATTAAAGGAAATGTCCAAATCAGAAAACAACCTGCTTTTTAAGTCACTTTTTTATGTTTAACATATTTTGATGATAAATACTATTAATTTTCCATGTAGTCCATTAATTTAAACAAAAAAGATAGAAACCTGCAGTTTTTGCATTGTCCACTAAGCCTAAAAATAGGTGCTACTTCTTGGACTGTACAGATCACTTTACTGCAGTTATATATTATTCTAAACCTGCCTGTAATGATATCACCTCTGTGATAAGATATAGATCCACCATTAACAATAGGTGATAGTCAAAGCTTATCTATTCTTCCCTTGTACAATGACCTTTGCACAGGTCACAGAGCATGTCTAGAAAACTCTCCCATAGAAGTCAGTGAGGTCCCCTCCAGACCATTGTGTCTATGGCCCATGGGGCTACCGTAAAGCAATTTTCTTAATGTTTTCTAAATGCTGTTACGAACGGCTCAGGCAAGATTACCACCCCTATAATTATTTTCAGGAAATGGAATAAAAAAAAAATCTACAATCAGAAAATAAAAACAGATGTGTGCTACTATCTCATTTTAACTGGCAGACAAATGTTTGGTGACACAGTTTTAACAATTCCTATAATAATTTCTTGCCATAATATACTACTGTAAACCACCGGTCCTCAACCTTTTGCACTTTATAAGCCACATTCAAGTCTGAATGATATTTGGGAGCTATAATCTGTGAAGAAATGCTGGATAGTCTTGGTAAAAGTGAAGAAACTGAGCAGTTTTTGTTTTGGATATTAACAATTTTTTTTAAATGTTCTTCTAAAATGTGTTTTTTTTTTAGGGTGGTTTAGTTGTTGCTCTGTCTAGGGCACCAAAATAACTTGCCCTGGCCCACCCCTTAAGGAACCTGCCATTTTTCACCTTAAGGACCTGGCCATTTTTTGCAAATCTGACATGTGTCACTTTACATGGTAATAACTTTGGAACGTTTTTACTTATCCAGGCCATTCTGAGATTGTTTTCTCGTCACACATTGTACTTCATGACAGTGGTAAATTTTAGCTAAAATATTTCATTTTTATTTATAAAAAATACCAAATTTACCAAAAATTTTGAAAAATTTGTAATTTTCTACATTTCTATTTCTCTGCTTTAAAACAGATAGTAATATCTCCTAAAATAGTTTACTTTACATTCCCCATATGTCTACTTCATGTTTGGATCATTTTGTAAATGACATTCACTGGTCACACAGCTCCCCAAACATAGCACTAAGGAAGGGCTATGGATGTGTGAGGAGTACTGAAGGGGTTAACTCTGCAGCTGAGGAGGAAGGGCAGGCTAATCCACAGCTTTGATCTCCTCAGCACTAGAGAAGGAGAATTACAAGTAGCTCTGTTCTTATCAACTGTGTGTTTACTCACAGTGACAGTTTTACTGTAGGACGAGATTGTTCGTCCTAGTGCGTTAAGTACCTGCGAGTTAGGATGAGCATTCTCGTCCAAGGTCCTGAACGTGTTAAGAGTTCTTAAAGGGATTCTGTCACCAGGTTTCACCCCTGTCAGCTAAACATATGCTGATGTTCAGGGCCTCATCAGGATTCCTAATGTGGGCTTCTAAATGTGATCCGTAGCCTTATTTTGCTAAAAAACAGGTTTTACTAACCTGTCACTCAAAGAAATAAGGTGCCCAATGGGATGTCAAGGGATGCAAGGTGCCGGCCGCACCCACCGCCGTTCGTCCCCAGCACCGCCTTTCCAGACTTCTGCACCGCCTCCTAATCCTCTGTGCCGCCTCTCGCTCTCCCTCCATCCCCCTCCTCCCTCCTCCTGCTGTAAGATCTCGCGCGTGCGCACAGGGCTCTGCCTGATGCGCCTGTGCGGACTTCTCGATTTGGCTTCTTAAAGCGAAGTGCGCATGCGCCGGCACTTCGTTCAACCCAGGTATGACCTGCACTCTGGCGCCAGCCTCTCAGAGCCCTGTGCGCACGCGCAATATCTTACAGCAGGAGGAGGGGGAGGGGGGATGGAGGGAGAGCGAGAGGCGGCACAGAGGATTAGGAGGCGGTGCAGAAGTCTGGAAAGGCGGCGCTGGGCACGAATGGCAGTGGGTGCGGCCGGCACCTTGCATCCCTTGACATCCCCTTGGGCACCTTATTTCTTTGAGTGACAGGTTAGTAAAACCTGTTTTTTAGCAAAAAAAGGCTACGGATCACATTTAGAAGCCCACATTAGGAATCCTGATGAGGCCCTGAACATCAGCATATGTTTAGCTGACAGGGGTGAAACCTGGTGACAGAATCCAAGTCACACAAATTGGGGTCAAATGCCACATATGGTTTCCAAGACAATTGCTATGAACCATTGGTGTAGATAAAACAAACCATTTAGGTCAACCATCTCTGTATATGGAAAAGAATATATTCTTCATAAACAAGTTAACACTAGAGAATGCTTTGCTGGTTTACTGTTTTTGAATGTAAAGAAAACACACTATACTCAATTTCCTCTAAATTGCTTATATACCTGGAGACTTTCTTTAATGAGCAGGCTTATGTAGTGTCTACATTCAATTTTGTACTCAGGATAAAATAAACTTTAAAAAAGCACTAGAGACAAAGAGATATCGATAAACAAAGATTACAAAGATGCAGCAGAGAGATTGGGAATAGAAATCACTTTTTTTGAAGGACACTTCAATGTTTTTAGGGCAATGATGAAATTCATGAGGGGAAGGTTGATTGTTAGCATGCCCATTGATGTATTCAAACATGACAGCCATTATAAATTGCAGGTACATCTTTCTTAATTTACGGTAAGTCTACATTTGTACAATAAAGGTGGTTGCTTTAAAGGTTTAACAAGCTCTAGAAGGAAATAGGCTAAGAATCATGTCTCTAAGAAGGTTTGTAACTTCAATTAATAATAGCTCAGCAAAAGAATAAGGTATTTAACCCTTAGGATACCAGAGTTTTTTTTTTATTTTTGCATTTTCATTTTTCTTCCTTATCTTCCTTGAGCCATAACTTTTTTATTTTTCCGTTCACATAGCTGTATGAGGGCTTATTTTTTTGCATGATAAGTTCTACTTTCTAATGCCACCATTTAATATCGCACACAATGTAGTGGAAAGCGGGAAAAAAATTCCAAATGGGGTGGAATTGGAAAATAAACACAATTCCTCCACCGTTTTACGGGCATTTAAAAATAAATGTAAACTTTGAGAAATATATTTTTTTTACATCACCATATTCTGACCCCCATAGCTTTTTTATAGTAATATCTACTGAGCTGTGTGGGGGCTCATTTTTTGCGGGACAATCTGTAGGTTTTTAAGCTCATATTTGAGAGTACAAAATCCCATTTAAAAAATAAATCTAAACAATTTCTAAAATCCATTTATAAGAATTTCAGCTTTAATGCCCTAAATCTCTTTAGCAAGACTCAGCATATTAAAATCAATTACCAGCACCCTCACTGGCCATAGAGGATGCCGGTAAGAAGCCAGGAAGCGCAAGCCATATTTGCCCATTGTACATGTACGGTGCTGGTAGAGAAAGGGTTAAAATATTTTATATATTACGTTATGGATGTTGCATATAAAGTATTAAAGCTTTCCTTAAAGCAGTTATTTGAGAGTAATTAATCTTGGACAAGCCCTAAAATGGATTAAAATAAAAAATGTCATATACTCATCCTTTTTTCCAGTGCTGTTCTCTGTGGCAGTGGTCAGGTTCTCCATCCGCTGTTTATTTGGCAGTGGTGATGTGCTGGGATATGGCACTTTACTGCTTCAACCAATTACTGTTCTCAATGGTCTACTGCTGAGGACAGTTATTGGCTGCAGCAGTCATATGCTGTTTCCTAGCATGTCACTGTGCAAATCACCAGCACTGTAACATGCAGGTCCACAGAACATCACCACTGCAGCAAACCACTGTCCTCAGTCCAACCACTGCAGCAGACATGTGCCTTATCCTAGCACATAACCGCTCCTGTTTGTAAAGAAATAGTGGCAGGAGAACGAACCAATGCAGCAGAGAATGGCATTGGAGAAAGAGATGAGTATAACACGCTTTTTTATTTTATGCCAGTTTATTTTATGCCATTAGTACCTATAAAACAGTTGCCAGACCGCTTGGAATTAATATAAATTTTATTGATATATAAATAAATGTATAAGTTAAAAACAATTACAAGTGTAGGGAAAAGGCGGCATCAACCAGAGGAGAACACAATGGAAACAGTTCACATCTGTCCACAGAAAAAAGGAAACAAAAATAAAGTGCAAGTGAAATAAGTGACAATGACTAGATATATGCAGGGTTGGCACCATCCCGGAGGAGACAAATTATGGGTAACAGATTCCTGTCCTGCATATATCTAGTCATTGTCACTTATTGCACTTGCACTTTATTTTTGTTTCCTTGTTTCTGTGGACAGATGAGAACGGTTTCCTTTGTGTTCTCCTTTGGTTGATGTCGCCTTTTCCCTGCACTTGTACATGTTTTTAACTTATGAATTTATTTATTTATCAATAAAATTAATCTTTATTCAAAGCGGTCTAGCAACTCTTTTATAGGTACTAATGTTATTCTTTTGCCATAGGCTTACACTCATTTGAGTAACATATGATTAGTCAGTATGAGATTTTTTTTCTCTCATTTACTATTATAAATAAGCAGAGTTCTTTTTTGGTTTTTATTTTATGCCATTGTCTGAGATTTTTAATTACTTTGGATAACCCCTGTAATCTTATAAGAACACACCAAATGAGAACTTGTCAGGACAAAGTAAAAATAAGAGAAAATATGAATCTTTATTGAAGCACTAAAGCCAGAATCCAAACAAAAAAAAAAGAACAAAATACAAAATGTAATCTCCTTATGTGACTTCGTTTTTTGCTCTTTGCGCTTTCATTAGATACCACAATGGCAGACCATGAAAAATACAATGGAAAAGCAGTGCATTGTTCTCTCATGCTGCATCTATGAATTCTCCCTCTCAGTGCATGTGAGCCAGGAAGTACAAGAGAAAGGGACTTGGCTTAACCTGGATAACTTTTTTCTACCCAGAGAAAGTGGCCATTTTGTTGGAAGGAATCTCCTAGTCAGTAATAGTGCAAAATTGATTTGGTTACAACCATGTGGAAATTGTAATAGACTAATGAATACTAAATCTACCAAGATAAATCCCACTCTTCATTCCTAAATAGTGCAATACAAAGGAAAGCTGAATCATTAACATGTGAAACTGTAATAGGCTGCAGAATACTAAATCTACCAAGATACACTGTTAATCCCCTCTTCACTCATAAATAGCACAATTTCTAGGTAGACAGCTGGGTTAATACCATATGGATCTGTAATGAAGTTAGCAGTATACAAGGTGAGTCAAAAATCTCAGGATACCCTTTTATTTCAGAAAGTTGCAACAGCAACTGGGAATATTCACTATGTTACACAACTATTTGACATGTTCAGTGTGTTGTCACTGGTGCTGAACACAGAACTTTGAACTATAAAGTTTTGCACTTTCCATGTTGATAACTTTTGAACACATCAAATAGATGTGAAACACATAAAGTGTTACCAGTTGTTGTTGTAACTTTCTGTGTTAAAAACTTTTGAACCACCAGAGATATTGCAAATTTAATTGACCCAATTGATTTCTGACAAAATTATGGTCTTCTTTGATATTTTACATGAGCTCATTCCCATTGGAAAAATTTGCCCTTGATCCAATATAGCGGCTTTTAAGATGGCTGCCGTGTTCTGGACATAGCCTAAAACCCATTACTTGCTGGGATATTCAGATATTTCATTTTTCCTTATGTTTCTCAACTAAAAGTGTGTCCTTAGACTTTTGATTAACCCTGTATTAACCCCTTAGGGACCCATGACGTACCAATACGGCATGGTTCACGAGTCCTTAAGGACCATGATGTAACGGTACGTCATGGGTTTAAAACTACATTGCGGTGGGGGTTAATCGGAACAAGATGTCTGCTGAAATCATTCAGCGGGCATCCTGTCACAACGCCGGGGGGGTCATGTGACCCCCCCCCCATATCGGCGATCGCAGCAAACCGCAGGTCAATTCAGACCTGCGGTTTGCTGCGTTTTCAGTCCATTCGGATCTCCGGTGACCCAATGAACCGGAAAAGGACGGTGATCGGTGGTGTGATTACACACCACCAATCACAGTCCGAGCATTTGGGGGCGGCGGTGCTGTCCGTGGTGCTGATTGGTGCTGTCCTTGGTGCTGGAGAGAGGAGGGAGATTCAAACTCCCGACGCTCCTCTCTCCCCTCCCCTTCCTGCTGCTGCACCTGCACTGTCCAGCACCGTCCTCACCAGCTCCTGCGATCCCCCCATCGGCACCCATCACCCTCCTGCACCCATCACCGTCCAGGTAGGTTAGGGTCAGTGAGGGAGAGGCACGATTAGGCAGAGATAGAAGGGAGAGTTAATTAGGGGAAAAAAAAAAAAAACTTTAACTGATTTATTGTTTTTGGTGGTCTCTGGTGGTTAGGGTCCACAGCACTTAGCTGTGAGACCCTAGACCCACCCAGGGGTGCTGCCACTTGCCCCCCCACCACTTTTTTATATTTTTTTTGTGTGCGCTGACTGTAGCCAGCACTCTTAGCGTCCGGCCACTGTTAGCGCATCGCCCGCCCCACCGCTGATCAGCGTTGTACCGCTGATCAGCAAGTTTGAACTTTTTTTTTTTTCTCTAACACTTGTCCCTTTTTTTTTTTTTACTTTTTAGTACGTGAACACCCGTGCCCCACACACACGCACATACAATAAAGTTTTACACGCACACACACATACCCATGGCCTGCCGGATGTTCTTGGTGGAGGAGGCATACGCCCAGCTTGCCTCCGACTCCGAGAGCCCCAGTGAGGATGAGGATGACCCCACGTTCCTCTTGGCATCCGCATCCTCCTCATCATCATCTGATGACGATGAGCCCCCAAAGCGGCGGAGACGACCGGGAAAGAGCAGGCCGGAGTACCTCAGGAATTGGAGGCGCCTGGATCGTCCCTGGCCAACATTTTCCAGGTGTGGTCCCCCATACTGGAAAGAAGGGACGAACCCAAAAAAGATGCAGAGTGTGTCACAAGAGGGGGATACGGAAGGACACCACCACTCAATGTGACACTTGCCCCGATCATCCGGGCCTCTGCGTTATCGATTGCTTCAGGGAGTATCACACTTCCATGGAGTACTACATTTTTATAATCCCCAACAGTCCCCTAGAAAATATAAAAAACTATGGCTCTCAGACTTTGGAGACACGGAAACAAATTATTTTTTCCAAAAATATTAGTTTTAGTGCAGGCATCCTCAAACTGTGGCCCTCCAGATGTTGTAAAACTATAACTCCCAGCATGCCCAGACAACCTACAGCTATCAGCAGGGCATGGTGGGCATTGTAGTTTTACATCTGGAGAGCCGCAGTTTGAGGATGCCTGCTTAGTGTCTCCAAAGTCTGCGAGCCATACATTTTGGGCATCGCCGCGTTCGTAAAAATCTTATCTATAAAAATACCCCATAAACTAGCCCCTCGATAAACGCCGTCAAAAAAATCAAATAAAAACTATGTAAAAAAAAGCCATTTTTATTGTCACCTTGAACCCCAAAAAGTGTAATAACAAGCCATTAAAAAGTCATATGCACCCCCAAATAGTGCCAATCAAACTGCCATATAACCCCGCAAAAAATGAGCCCCTACATTAGATAGTCGCCCAAAAAAAAAAAAAAAAAACTGTAGTTCCCAGGCTATGGAGATACAAAAATATTTATTTTTGTTCCTCAAATGATAATATAGTGTCAAATCTAAATAAATTTAAAAAAGTAGACATATTAGGTATCTCCGCGTCAATAAGACTCTTCCCTATAAAAATAACATTTAACCCAACCCCCCCGGATGAACAGCGTTAAAAAGAAAAAAAAAAAGCCCTTTTTTGTCACCTAACATCACAAAAAGTGTAATAGCGAGCGATCAAAATGTCATATGCACCCCCAATTAGTGCCAATAAAACCGCCATCTCATCCCGCAAAAAATGAGCCCCTACATTAGATAGTCGCCCAAAAAAAAAAACTGTAGCTCCCAGGCTATGGAGATACTAAAATAATTTTGTTTTGTTCCTAAAATGATAATATAGTGTAAAATCAGAATAAATTTTAAAATGTAGACATATTAGGTATCGACGCATCCGTAAAAATAACATTTGACCAAACCCCTCGGATGAACAGCTTTAAAAATGAAAACGGTGCCAAAACTTCCATTTGAATCCTTTTTTTACAGTAATAAAGCAAGGGTTAACAGACAAACAAAACTAAATATTTATTGCCCTGATTCTGTAGTTTGCAGAAACACCCCATATGTGGTTGTAAATGGCTATATAGCCACACGGCAGGGCATAGAACGAATGGAACGCCATATGGTTTCTGGAAGGCAGATTTTGATGGACTGGTTTATTTACACCATGTCCCATTAGAAGCCCCCCTGATGTAGCCTAGACTAGAAACTCCAAAAAAGTGACACCATCTAAGAAACTACACCCCTCAAGGTATTCAAAAGTTACTTTACAAACTTTGTTAACCCTTTGGGTGTTCCACAAAATTAAATAGCGAATGTAGAAACAATTTTAGAATTTAAATTTTTTGTTACCTTGCCTCAAAAAAGTGTAATATAGAGCAACCTAAAATCATATTTACCCTAAAATAGTCCCAAAACAACAACCACCTTATCCCGTAGTTTCCTAGATGGGGTCACTTTTATGGAGTTTCTACTCCAGCAGCAGGGGGCTTGAAAGGGTACATGGTATAAATAAACCAGTACAGCAAAATCTGCCTTCCAAAAACCATATGGCTTTCCCCTTCTTCTATGTCCTGTCGTTTAGCCAAATAGTAATTTAGGATCACATATGGGGTGTTTTTGCAAACTAAAGAATCAGGGCATTGGGTTTTGTTTGGCTGTTAACCCATTTTTTCCAGTAATAAAGTAAGGGTTAAAATGGAAAATTTTCCAAAAAATAGAAATTCCTAAATTGCTTCTCCATCTGCTATTAACTCTTGTGGAACACCTAAAGGGTTAACAAAGTTTGTAAACCCAGTTTTGAATACCTTGAGGGGTGTACTTTCTTAGATGGAGTCACTTTTTTGGAATTTCTATTCTAGGGGTGCAACGGGGGGCTTGAAATGGGACATGGTATAAACAAAACCAGTCCTGCAAAATCTGCCTTCCAAAACCTATATGGCGTCCCCCTCCTTCTATGTCCTCCCGTTTGGCCAAACAGTAGTTTAGGACCACATATGGGGTGTTTTTGCAAACTACAGAATCAGGGCAACCCATATTGAGTTTTGTTTGGCAGTTAACCCTTGCTTTGATCCTGGAAAAAATTGATTATTTTGGAAAAACTTTCAATTAATCAAAATTCTTAAATTTTATGTCCATTTGCCATGAAGTCTTGTGGAAGACCTAAAGGGTTAAAGTTTGTAAAATTAGTTCTGAATACCTTGAGGGGTTTAGTTTCTAAAATGGGGTCATTTTTGGGTGGTTTCTATTACGTAAGCCTCACAAAGTGACTTCAGACCTGGACTGGTCCATAAAAAGTGGGATTTGGAAAATTTCAGAAAAATTTAAAAATTTGCTTCTAAACTTCTAAGCTATGTAACATCCCCAAAAAATAAAATGCCATTCCCAAAATGATACAAACATGAAGTAGACATATGGGGAATGTAAAATCATCACAATTTTTGGGGGTATTACTATGTATTACAGAAGTAGAGAAACTGAAACTTTGAAATTTGCTAATTTTTTGTCAATTTGGTATTTTTTTATGCAAAAAAAAACAACTTTTTTGACCCAATTAATGCTGCACTACGTAACTGGACTATATAGAAAGTATATTATTGGTATATAACACCCCTGCTTCAATCAGTTTTTTTGGGGGGCAACTGGTATATCACACCAGTAGAAATTAATTGTTCCAAAGGCGTTTGTCACTCTGTGTAGCTGAGGTAACGCCACTAAACCGCAAACAAATGCTGCACTACCCAAATGCACTATATAGAAAGTATATAATTGGTATACATCACCCCTGCTTCAATCAATTTTTTGGGGGGGCAACTGGTATATCACAGCAGTAGAAATTATTTGTTCCAATGTCGTTCGTCACTATCTGTAGCTGAGGTAACGCAGAAAAACCGCAAACAAATACTGCACTACCCAAATGCACTATATAGAAAGTATATAATTGGTATATCACACCCCTGCTTCAATCTGTTTTTTTTAGGGGGCAACTGGTATTTCACACCAGTAGAAATTATTTGTTCCAATGGCGTTTGTCACTATCTGTAGCTGCGGTAACGCAGCAAAACTGAAAACAAATGCTGAACTACCTAAATGCACTATATCGAAAGTATATTATTGGTATATAACACCCCTTCTTCAATCATTGCTTTTGGGGGGCAACTGGTATATCACACCAGTAGAAATTTTTTTTTTACAATAGCATTTGGCACTTTGTGTAGCTGCAGCATCGCAGCAGAACCGCACACAACTGCTGCACAATACAAATGCACTATAATATACACTCACCTAAAGAATTATTAGGAACACCTGATCTATTTCTCATTAATGCAATTATCTAGTCAACCAATCACATGGCAGTTGCTTCAATGCATTTAGGGGAGTGGTCCTGGTCAAGACAATCTCCTGAACTCCAAACTGAATGTCAGAATAGGAAAGAAAGGTGATTTAAGCAATTTTGAGCGTGGCATGGTTGTTGGTGCCAGACGGGCCGGTCTGTGTATTTCACAATCTGCTCAGTTACTGGGATTTTCATGCACAACCATTTCTAGGGTTTACAAAGAATGGTGTGAAAAGGGAAAAACATCCAGTATGCGGCAGTCCTGTGGGCGAAAATGCCTTGTGGATGCTAGAGGTCAGAAGAGAATGGGCCGACTCATTCAAGCTGATAGAAGAGCAACGTTGACTGAAATAACCACTCGTTACAACCGAGGTATGCAGCAAAGCATTTGTGAAGCCACAACACGCACAACCTTGAGGCGGATGGGCTACAACAGCAGAAGACCCCACCGGGTACCACTCATCTCCACTACAAATAGGAAAAAGAGGCTACAATTTGCACAAGCTCACCAAAATTGGACTGTTGAAGACTGGAAAAATGTTGCCTGGTCTGATGAGTCTCGATTTCTGTTGAGACATTCAAATGGTAGAGTCCGAATTTGGCGTAAACAGAATGAGAACATGTATCCATCATGCCTTGTTACCACTGGGCAGGCTGGTGGTGGTGGTGGTGTAATGGTGTGGGGGATGTTTTCTGGGCAAACTTTAGGCCCCTTAGTGGCAATTGGGCATCGTTAAAATGCCACGGGCTACATAGGCATTGTTTCTGACCATGTCCATCCCTTCATGACCTCCATGTACCCATCCTCTGATGGCTACTTCCAGCAGGATAATGCACCATGTCACAAAGCTCGAATCATTTCAAATTGGTTTCTTGAACATGACAATGAGTTCACTGTACTAAAATGGCCCCCACAGTCACCAAATCTCAACCCAATAGAGCATCTTTGGGATGTGGTGGAACGGGAGCTTCGTGCCCTGGATGTGCATCCCTCAAATCTCCATCAACTGCAAGATGCTGAGGCCAACATTTCTAAAGAATGCTATCAGCACCTTGTTGAATCAATGCCACGTAGAATTAAGGCAGTTCTGAAGGCAAAAGGGGGTCCCACACCGTATTAGTATGGTGTTCCTAATGATTCTTTAGGTGAGTGTACTTTCTATGTTAGAAAGTATATTATAAGTATATTACAACCCTCAGTAAGTCACAACTATTGATAGCACACCTATACCAGTCCTTAAAAGGAATTTTGTGGCCCTATTAGCTAGCGTTTGGTGTTCCTAACAGTCTGTCCCTGCTCCACACAGCAACCTCTCCCTACACTGGCAAAAGACTGGATGTAAAATGGTGGCCAGACCAGGTTTATTTATAAGGTAGGGGGTATGTCCATGTGCTGAAACATCTCAATTGGCTGTCCTGTACCACCTGATGGATGTGTCATGGGTCAAATATCGCCCGATTTCCCTCCTGAACCTGGACTTAAAACTGTGGGCCAAGATCTTAGCGTGCAGGCTAGGCAAGTTCTTGCCAGCTCTGATAGGACATGAGCAATCAGGCTTTGTCCAGGGTTGGGAGGGGAAAGACAATTCCCACAGAATATTTCACGCCATACACATGGCACATAGAAAGAAACTACCCCTAGCTTTACTTAGCATAGATGCCGAAAAGGCGTTTG
Organism: Bufo bufo; assembly: GCF_905171765.1. Taxonomy (NCBI): domain Eukaryota; kingdom Metazoa; phylum Chordata; class Amphibia; order Anura; family Bufonidae; genus Bufo; species Bufo bufo. Next base: position 270,864,227 of record NC_053394.1, on the reverse strand, counting down.
ATAGGGTCAACTTGCTATTTATGAAGTTGACCCTGCAACGCTTTGCCTTCCAAGATGCTTTTACGCAGGCAATCTTCACCCTTTACCAAAACCCTCATGCCAGATTGAAAGTCAATGGCATGCTCTCACTGACTTTTGATATTACCAATGGGACCAGACAGGGGTGCCCTCTGTCCCCCTCTTTATTTATCTTAGTAGTGGAGACACTCTTACAATTAGTTAGGCAATCACCAGATATCCCAGGAGTTAAATATGGCCAGAAAGAACTAAAATGCACTGCGTTTGCAAATGACTTGCTGTTTTTAATAATGGATCCTGAGAAGGGACTAGACCCCTTGGTGAATAGTATAGACATTTATAGCTCTCTCTCTCTCTCTGATTTTAAGGTGAATCACACCAAATCTGAGATATTAAATATATCTCTGCCAGAATCCAAAGTAGCCGCCTTACGCGCCCGACTCCCATTCCATTGGACTAAAGGGCCTATCAAATACCTAGGGATCCAAATCCCCAGAAATACCAATGATCTATACCAACACAACTATGCTCCCCTCCTAGATACAACGTCTGCTACAAGCTTGCAACCTACCCTACCTCTCCTGGACGGGACGGAAAAACATTCTAAAGGCTTATGTAATGCCAAAAGTTTTGTATGTTATGCAATTAGTCCCGATTTAGCTTCCTAAATCTTTTCTCTCGAGCATGAGGGGTATGTTTTCTAGGTTCCTATGGAATGGTAGGAAACCTCGGATCTCTCATGAAATCCTAGTCAGAGGTAGGGAGAGAGGAGGACTGGGATTGCCTGACGTCTTTAGATACTATAGAGCGATACAACTCAATAGATGGCTTGAAATGGTAGACCCCAAAAGACAACCAGATGTACACGCCATTTGTAGTCATAGCATAGGAAGACAATTCCAGAAACACCTATGGCTCCCAGATAGGACTATACATAGAGATATGACTGTAGATCCAATGATCCGTGGACTTGGAGAGGTGTGGAGAGAAATGAGCAAAAGTTTGTCCCCTGCTCCATCTCCCCTGATGCCAGCGAGCCTTATTCCAAACCTCCTAAATCGAGTTAACATAGATAAACCACATTTGTGGACCTCCCTGACATCGGTCAGATTTGGTGAGGTCACTCCTGATGTGGAGTCCTCCATTCTTGGAGCACTTCCATGCTCCATCACTGATTCCCCAGGATTTTTCCTTGCGAAGCCCCATATTAAAGCTGTGTGTGGAGAGTTGAAGGAGTGGTACTCCCTCCAAAGGTCTTTAACCGAATTTGAGAAATTAATTTCCTCGCCACTTGCTGCTGCCAGGAAGGTGTCGAAGCTCTACCCAATGGTAGGAGGCCAGGGTGAACCTTTGAATCCTTTGTACCTCAGGGAATGGGAAAAGGAATTAAATTGGGTTTTGGATGATGTAGAGGTCAAACAGGTGCTGAGACACTCACATGGATTCTCTCACTGTATCCGTCTACAGGAGAATCATTTCAAATTACTTACAAGGTGGTACAAAACCCCTGATTTTCTCTTCAAGAGAGGGCTAGCGACTACAGGAAAGTGTTGGAGATGTGGAGAAGGAGTGGGCTCTCTGTCGCATATCTGGTGGGATTGCCCTCGGATTAAGTCCTACTGGGGGAAGTAGAAGCGTTAATTCAGAAACTTACAACCCCACATTTCAGACTTACACTAGAGATGGTAGCCCTAGCTCTTCCCGCCCCTCAATACTCCCCATCCAAAAGGAATCTAATTTCGCACCTTATAGCTGCAGCCAAAATAGTAATTCCCCTACATTGGCTAGATGTAAATCCCCCTTCCATACAAGAATGGAAAGCTAAAGTAACTCAAATCTGCTGGTTTGAAGAGATGACTGGGTGGATTAACAGGACTCATGATAAATTCTTGAGGTTGTGGAGTCTTTGGAGGTCCCTGGCGGAGGTGAACCCTGATTAAGCGGATACACCAATATACAGATTTGGGATATCATTTGTTTGTGTGTCGTCGTCCCCCCTCCCCCCCCCCCCACGTCCCTGTTCTCTCTCATCTTTCTCTGTCCTTTCTACCCTTTATTCTCAACTCATTCTTATACTGTTACTTTACTTCCCCTAAATAGCTCGAATATGAAATCTCAAGGAAGAGAATTAGAACTGATGGTTTCCTTTCTTCTTTATAGTTTCTTACATATTAGGGGGACTTGAACAACAATGACAATGATAATAATCCATGTATACTTACAGATTGATTACTATGCTTGCTATTGTGAGACATTGGATACTAATACCGCATGGCTTTACCTGTATCTGTCATGTTCATCTGATTCTGTTAATTGAAAATTGAAAAATGAAAAATAAAGAATTTATATAAAAAAAAAAAAGTTCTTCACAATGTAAAAGAATATGGCACCGGCAGATATCGCCATATATCTGCGAACGAGCAAAGTTCGCAGCGAAACGACCGCCGGGCGAACCGCAAGGCCATCTGTACTTCCCACTCCTGAATAGTGCCATAGCTAGGACGATATGACTTTCAGGGAAAGCTCAGTTACAATCAGTGGAATTGTAATAGACTGCAGAATACTAAATCTACCTAGATAAATTCCTCTACCCACTCTTAAATAGGGCCACAGCTAGGTAGATTTGCCTTTTAGGTTTCTGGGAAAGCTGTGTTACTACCATTTGCATCTGTAATTTAGTCTACAGAATACTAATTCTACCAAGAAAAATCCCTCTCCCCACTTCTAAATAGTGCCAAAGATAGGCAGATTTGCCTTTCATGTTCTTGGGAAAGCTGGATTAAAGCCATGTGGAACTGTAATAGACTACATAATACTAAATCTACCAAGATAAATACCCTCCCCGGTCAAATATATAAAACTATATTCCAGACAATGGTTTATAGTGACAGTTAATGATAAGCGATGTTTTGAAAACTTCGATTTGGCTGCTTTGCCGAGCTTTGACAAGAAATTTAATTTGTGACGAAGTAGTGGTGAATCAAATTTTTAAAAAAATTGTATCGAAGTCAATTTGTTTAACTTCCATTCACTCAACACTAGTGACAGTCAATGACAGAAAATGCCTGTTCTAATGGAACCCTTCCCCATCTGACAAAAATGTAAGAATGTAAGAAAAGGTACATGCATTTTTGCTGAAATAAAGGACTTACATTTCTTACAGATTTTACATTTAAGACACAGCAATAGAAACTTTGGATTGTGGTAATACTCCTTTATGGGGGGGGGGGGGAATTCATTTGACCAACAGTCAAGATTTTTAATTTTTTTATTTTTTTTACATTTAATTTAAAGTAGTCTAAATGAGATCATTTTTGTGAGACCACTTGTTAATTTTTTATGTGCCTTTTTGGGCATATATATTTTATAGTAGCTTATTTATATTAAAAGGGTTATCCCAAGAAAATAATTCATAGTCTATCTTGTGGAAGTGGGGGATGGGTTCAACAGTTGGGACACCCTATGATTTCAAGAATGAGGGGTCCATGAGTCCCCTCTCCATCTGTTCTATAGAAGGAAATGGAGCATTGGACCAACATGAGCACTACTGCTCTGTTCAGAGGGGATTTTTTGACCCCTCATTCTCTGAAATGCTGGAGGGTCCCAGAGTTCGGACTTCCAATTTTGTTATTTATCAACTATCCTGTGGATAGGTGAGACTGATAATAAAACTTTTTCTGTAAAAAAAACCTTGTGATGAAACAGAAAAAAGTTATCCATAAAGTTAAAACCAGCACCATTCTTAAAAGCTGTAATAATTCTTTATTCTTGAGTACAGCAAGCACATACAAATAATCACGGTACCTCGGCTGTAAGCGCATTTCGGACAAACTACATGTCCTTAATTGTTAAAATCAAAATGATTAAGGACTTGTAGTTTGTCCCAAACGCGTTTACATTATTAGTATGTGCTTGCTGTACTCAAGAATAAAGGATTGTCCCAGCTTTTAAGAACGGTGCTGGTTTTTACTTTATGGGTTACAAAAGGACGGGAATCGGACTACAACCGTGCACGTCTGGTAAAATAAAAAAGGTACAGGTGAGCTGGAACTTACTTTTGCATAGAAAAAGTTATACCAGCATTTTTTTTATGACCACCAAACATAATTACATTTAGTTCATTGGTTATTATGATTATGGAGGAAACGATCAGACGATTGCATGTTAATGACTGCTAGGGGATTTAACATAAGCGTAAAAAAAGTAAAAAAGTTTTTAAGAATATAAAAAATTCAAAGATATAAAGATTGAAATCACTACCTTTCCCCATTATAAAAATAATGTGCATTTTTTGTATCCCAAGGGCTGTGTATGGGGAGTAAAGAGTTAAAAGAGCTGGAGCTAATAGCTGGAGTTGTACTGTGTATGCAGCCAACAACCGGTGTGAGCAGCATAAAGTGTATAGCTGGTACCTGAGAGAAGCAACAGACAGGGATACTTCAACTCTGCAAGCCAGGAACAGCTACTGTATAACAGTGATTCTAAGATATGCCAGCCTCTGAGAGAGAGAAGTATTGAACTTTACAGAAGGTTGAGGACCATTTTAGAGGGATAATGCATAGACAAAAATGTGAGTGAAAGTAAAGCATGTATGTTAGGCTGTAGTCTTTGGCTGGGAAGAAGCCTCAAGTACCCTGCCATATCTCTGAGAGAGACTGGCCATCTGTTAAATGCTACATTTCTCAGCTGGGAATTGTAGTGCCATATTGAGAGTGAAAATTGATTATGAAAGAGAATCTGAATCGTTTGGCCAAATTGGAACGTTTGCTAGGATTAACTGGAGTCTCAGAGAGGTACTCATTGTATGGCCAATATCCCTACATACAGAATTGGGAAAACTGTGCATGTAACCTGGAAATACTTATTTTTGCAAGTGCCTGTGTGTGACATATGCCCAAATTGCCTCAATAAAATACAATTAACTTGCTTTTCATTGCCTACCTGGACTGTCACACCATTGCCCTTTTTGTCATTACTTCAAGGAAGCCCTGATTTGCACCCCAAAACACAATGATACCAAGGGCATCCAACTTACCACCAGGCAGAAGATCCCAAAACCAGGGTCTGCCCCCAGTGGAAGAAAAGATGCACCCCTCCCAACACTGTACAGCCCAGAAAGCACCACAGTAAGGATTGCGACCGTGACTACTAATCCTATCCTCGCCCACCAACGGTTCTGGAAGGAGTGAAAGAAGACTAGCTAATAGGTCCTTATATCTGTAACAATAGTTTTTGATAAAATGTTGCAACCTACACATCTATGGATATTTATTTGAACAATAAACACCTCCACAATAAACTGACTGGATGGTAGTAACAAGGTAATGCTGTGAAAGCTGAAATAAAGTTAAACTAATCCTAGCAAAAGTAAAATATTTGTTAAATGGTTTGTCCCACAAAAAAAACATTTAAAAGCCTGAGGAACCTTTGAATATTAAAGTTCAAATATGCTAGAACAAACTTGGCTGATTCTATGTATTACCCTTAATATATGACAAAAATGACTTCTATCATATGTACAAAAAGAGCTACGGGTAAAGTCTAATCATACAGTACTACATAAAATAATTTCCATTTCTAAGCAGATGAAATGTAATTAACCTCTATATCTCTGACCTTATAGTGCAATGGTTTCAAATGTTCCTTCTAATAAATGCAGATTATGGCAATAGAACACATTAATGGAAATCAGGAGCGCACAACAGCCACAAGATCTCAAGAAAATGAGAAAAACTCAGACATGAAATATGGTGAAATAAATGACCACACTGGATACAAGTTAACACTTCCCAGAATCATAGCTCACATTTAAAGTTGATCGGAGGTACGACTACCTGCGCTGATAATACGTGGGACGCCACGTTAAGCGCAAAAAATCCGAACACTTTACTGCTTCCAAACAGTGAGTAATCTATCATAACCATTATATTATCACAGTGTACTAGCTAAACACTACTGAGCTATAACTGTGAAAGATTATATGCAATGAATCGCAAAGGACAATATTTCTATCTCAGCAAATTCCTATATTGAAAATATCGCTGATAAACTGCGGATTAACACAGAGACTGTATTCACTATTATTTTATAAACTGAGACTCGGTAGTATTGAAATAGACATTATATCCACTACTGAAATCCCAGATTGAAGTACACATTAACCCTTGGCATGGCTATATTTTAAGCATGTATTTTATGATTTTAGAGCGATAAGATACCATATTTTGCATATTATATTAAATTGTATTTAATAAATTTTTAAAACTAAACATCGATTAGCGTTTGGTGTTAATCAGATGCAGGTGTGCCCCTCTTACATATTTGCAGAATCATGTTTTCCAAATTGGAGGATTATTGATGTTCTTAAAATGTTAGCAGAATATCAGTCAAGATAAATACCCTCCCCACTCGAATATATAAAACTATAACCCAGACAATGGTTTATAGTGACAGTTAGTGATAAGCGAAGTTTTGAAAACTTTGATTTGGCTGCTTTGCCAAGCTTTGACAAGAAATGTGATTTGTGACGAAGTAGCGGTGAATCAAATATTTTAAAAAATTTGTATCGAAGTCAATTTGTTTAACTTCGATTCTCTCAACACTAGTGATAGTCAATGACAGAAAATGCCTGTTCTGATGGAACCCTTCCCCATCTCACAAAAATATATTTGATTTTCCTCGCCAGTGAGTCCATTCATGTGTGGGATTGCTTCTCATCCAAGGGAGTGAGCTCCCTCACAATTGTGCCTAAGAACACTACCATGAATTAAGAATGGTATCAAAACATCCTCCAAGAGCAACTTCTCCCAACAATCCAGGAGGAATTTGGTGATGAACAATGCTTTTTCCAGCGTGGTGGAGTACTAGGTCACAAGGTATAAGTGATAATTGTTTCAGTGAGCAAAATATTGAAACTTTGGGCCCATGTGCAGGAAACTCCCCAGATCTCAACCTCATTGAGAACCTATGGTCAATTCTCCAAAAGTGGGTGGTAAAACAAAAACTCAGAAATTGTGTTAAACACCAAGCACTTATTGGGCAAGTACGAGTTGCAATCAGCCAGGATTTGGCCCAGAAGTTGATATCCAGCATGCCAGGGTTAAAAAAAAAAAGTACGGTCAACACTGGAAATATTGAGTCTTTGTATAAACTTTATGTACTTGTCAATAAAAGAACCTTATGAAATGGTTATAATTGTACTTCAGTATACCATAGAAATATCTGAGAAAAAGAAAAAGAAAACAAAAGGTTGCTGTACTGATATTAGTGAATAAACATTTCCTTACACTGGAACCTTGTGGAAGAAATCTTATGTAAGAAAAGGTACATGCATTTTTGCTGAAAGAAAAGGACATATATTTCTTACACATTTCACATTTAAGACACAACAATAGAAACTTTGGATTGTGGTAATACTCCTTTATAGGGAAAATAAAACTTTTCATTTGTAAGCCGAATTTCCATTTCTAAGCAGATGAAATGTAGTTAACCTCTACATTTCTGACTTTATAGTGCAATGATTTTAAATGTTCCTTTTAATAAATGCAGAACACATTAATGGAAATCAGGAGCCCGCAACAGCCACAAGATCTCAGGAAAATGAGAAAACTCAGACATGAAATATGGGCAAATAAATGACAACATTGGATACAAGTTAACACTTCACAGAATCATGTTTTCCAAATTGGAGGATTCTTGACGTTCTTAAAATGTTAGCAGAATATCGATTAAGAGATTCATAAAATATAGATACTGTATTTTCACCATATGAAATGCACCTGCACGGGCGGATTAAGTGTACCCTGGGCTGGACACATAACTTGGGCCCCCCACCCAGTGTGTGCCATATCGATCTATCCATCTCTACTTTTTTCTTTTATGGAATCTGTAATATATATATATATATATATATATACACACACACACACACTATATATACATATACACACACTATAAATAAATATACACACACTATATATACACACTATATATATACATATACACATACTATATATACACACACACTATATATATATATATATTGTGGCAATGTGAACATTGAGGTGTTGTTTCCCCAGGTTCCAGTCCGGGACTTAGGGCATGCTCATGTCCAGGGATCCTATTTAATCCTGCTAATGGATCCTGGGTGTGTCTCACTCTGGAGAGTGTGCAGACAGAGGCCTGGTGAGGCTCTGTCAGTGTGGTCTCAGCTAGGCAAGGCTGAGGGGCCACGAGGCTATGCAATAGCCTGGACTTTGGGGGACTCAGCGACACCCAGGAACAAGCATTGAAAGGTCAGAGTCAGGAGGACTGCTAGACCACAACCCCCTCCAAAGGTACTGCATTTGTTACAGCCTGAGGGCTGGTGGACTGTATGTCTGGGGTAAGCCGCACCTGGTTCCATGTGTGAACGCTATCATATAGCCGAGTTAGGGATACGATGTTTATTATGGTTAGGTAGAGCCCAGACGGGCAGGCTTTTGTTTTATGCCATGTTGTGTATGAAGAGTGTAAAATAAATTGCACTGTTTGGACCTGAAACCCAGTGGTTATGAAGATCCTTGTGAGAATGACCCCCGAATAAGAGGCGATCCCTTACATATGGTGGAGGATGCGGGCACATTGAGAACAAGGGTGCAGATAAGGTGCAAGGTGATGGTACCATGTTTGACGAAATGCATAATGGAAATGTGATGTCATGTGAAATATGTGATAATAATGACATGCCTTTTCCTTTGCAGGCTGTGATTGGGGAAAAAGCTAACCCTGTTGGTAAACATGTGTCTGATATAAAAGTGTTGATAAATGTTGAAGAAACACCCCTAGGAGACCCCATTGTAGACAATGTGGCGGGGCTAGAGGGTGTACCACACGTACCAGAGGTGGATGTGCAGTCTCCACAGGTTTCTATGATTAATAAAATGTCCCAGGTGGGGATTGACTCATGGGTGCCCCTAGAGGTCAGGGTTAATAATGACACAAACAGTATAAGTGGCGTATGTGCCGTGACAGTTAGCAACTTTGAGAGTGAGGCTACCATGTCAAGACCCAGCAAAACTAAAGTGGTTACTAGTAGCGAGTCTAGCGTCCAGATTACAGTTATATCTGACGAGACGAGAGTTCAGTCGGGTGACAGCCTAGTGTCTGAAGCTCATATCCTGACAGTTGTAGATGACCTGACAGGACAGTACAGCTACAAACTTGAAGATGTTTTCTCTCGCTCCGCACAGTCGATAGATACACTAGAAATGGGGCTAGCGGTTCTCGCAGAGCAACTGCAGGAGTCTCCAGAGGAGTCACAGAAAGAGATGAATGAACTGAAGGAACTAGAGTCACTAATAGAAGCGAAAATTCTCCAACTTCAAGAGGAACTTGCAGCTTCTGAGCGATCAAGACTTCATGCAGAGCAGGAAAGAGATGAGCTGGCTGATGAGGTTCTAAACAGCGCCTCAGAAAAATCTGCTCTCTTGGAGGAGAAAAGTCATTTGGAAGCCAGGATGGCTCAACTTGATCAAGAGTTGCGTGTTCGGATGGTAGACCTGGACCACCAGAAACAAATTGTGTCTAAATTGGAGAAGGAACATAAGATGTTGGACAAGCTCCTGGCTGAAGAGAAAACCACCTCGGCCAGATATGCCGAAGAACGTGACCAAGCGGAGACTGATGCTCGAGAGAAGGCGACCAAGGCCCTCTCCTTGGCTAGAGCCCTTGAAGAAGTGCTTGAGGAGCGAAATGAATTAGAGAGGCTGAACAAGCAACTCAGAGCAGAGATGGAAGCTCTCATGAGCTCAAAAGATGCCATCTATGAGTTGGAGAAGCCTAAGCGTGCTGCTGCACAGCAGGTGGAAGAAAATGAGAAACTGGAAGAGGAAGATCCTCTGGAAGGTGCCAAGAAGTCAGAGCCTGGTAAAAGTGGGTCTGGAGATGGTGGTGCCGGGGTGCTGGCCAAGGCAGAGAAGGTGGAAAAGGTATCGGCTGAACCAGTTGATGGGGCTGATGTGCATGCAGAGGCCAAGAGTCTCATGACAGTGTGTAACCAGGACCAGGTCGCAAAAGACGTCCCCTCTGCCTACAAGGTCTTCCAAGTAGCCAGCAGCCTGCTGGGGAAGAGATATGAGGAGATGGACGACCAGTTTGCAGATCTGGGCTATTACGATGGGCTGTCTCTCCTGACTCCTCCCCAAAAGGAGTCCAGTGTCTTGGGTGAGCCTCTGGAGAAAACGCCAGAAGACAAGGAGTATGCTGAAGACCCCAGTGCCTCCAACCTTGATGCGAAAGGGAAGGAGGAATTAAGAAAGCAAGGATATGATGCCATGTCCCTGAATGGTGAGAAGGCTAATAAAGTAAAGGAGGACACCAAAGAGACCAAGGCCAAGGAAGCTAAGGCCGAGCTCTTGAAGTGGGAGAAATCCTTGGATGTTCCAGAGATCAAGGGTAAAGCCGAAGTGGGGAGAGGCAGTGAGGAGGCAGAAGACCCTGAAACTGAGGCACCATCTGAGGAAACCACTGCTGGAAAAGAAGCGAGCGAGCTGACAGAGCTTCGCAAGGACAAGAAGAAAAGGCCCAAGCGTCTGCAAGAGCCAGCGAAGTCAAACAGAGAGTCTCTCGTTTGCATAAAAATATATTCTGAAGGGAGTTCCAGAAGCCGAGGTCGAAATTCTAAGAGTAAAGGAAAAAGAAATGTACCATCTACTGTTAAAATAAAGAGACAAAAAGAGGCGAGTCATAAGAAGCGTGCTCGGCTGAAGCAGCTGTGTAAGTCAAAGAGCGAGAAAGATAAAAAAATAAAAAGACCCCTCAGGCCCCTCAGCCTGTCACATGGACATGGGAACATTGTAGACAATGTCTCTTGGGCAAGATGTCAGTGTGGGTAACAAACCAAGCACTGATGGCATGGGTCTGGCAAAATAAAGGGAAGCCTCTGACCCTGACCACATCTTCCAGGGGGAAGGTTGAGCCAGGCGATGGCAAGAAAATGAGGATGCCCTGTCACGAGCATCCAGTTGGTACATGTGTTCACCCCCACAGGTTTGAACAAATGGGGGGGATATGTGGCAATGTGAACATTGAGGTGTTGTTTCCCCAGGTTCCAGTCCGGGACTTAGGGCATGCTCATGTCCAGGGATCCTATTTAATCCTGCTAATGGATCCTGGGTGTGTCTCACTCTGGAGAGTGTGCAGACAGAGGCCTGGTGAGGCTCTGTCAGTGTGGTCTCAGCTAGGCAAGGCTGAGGGGCCACGAGGCTATGCAATAGCCTGGACTTTGGGGGACTCAGCGACACCCAGGAACAAGCATTGAAAGGTCAGAGTCAGGAGGACTGCTAGACCACAACCCCCTCCAAAGGTACTGCATTTGTTACAGCCTGAGGGCTGGTGGACTGTATGTCTGGGGTAAGCCGCACCTGGTTCCATGTGTGAACGCTATCGTATAGCCGAGTTAGGGATACGATGTTTATTATGTTTAGGTAGAGCCCAGACGGGCAGGCTTTTGTTTTATGCCATGTTGTGTATGAAGAGTGTAAAATAAATTGCACTGTTTGGACCTGAAACCCAGTGGTTATGAAGATCCTTGTGAGAATGACCCCCGAATAAGAGGCGATCCCTTACAATATATATATATATATATATATACACACACATATATATATATATATATATATATATATATAAAGTATTTATATATATATATATATATATATATATATATATATTGTAAGAAGGTACCTGGAATCATCGGGGATGGAAGGGGTATGTGTCACCGAGGTTCCTGGCCTCGGTGAAGTAAGAGCCGGTATTTTATGTGTCAGTAGCAGCTATTGCTAATTGGCTGTTATAGCTGATCCAGGACGGCTCTTACTGAGAGTAGTCAAAGTGCTGAATGGGTGACTAATCCCCATGTTCCAGGCCGGGTTTTGCCAGGCATAAAAACCAGCTAGCACTGCCAGGTGTGTGGATTTACCTCCCTCTGACAGTGGAGCTCAGGAGTCTGTGTGCTGTGAACTGAGGGCTGTGCTGGGATTTGAGGTTTGAGCCGGGCTGGAGGACTCAGGCCCCTTTAAAGGCGAACAGGCCGCCTATGGAATTGATGAGGCTGAACGGCTAACAGGGTGTGAATTTACACCAAGGAGAAAAGGTGACTTTTATTGTTTATAGACTTTCCTTGTGTGTGAACAAACACAAAGCCACCTGCGTTTTGTGATACACCTTATCTGCATTTTCTTATACACCAATGTGTGAATAAACACTGCTGTTTGATTCAAGAACTGTGTACTTTGCCTCTATACTGCATCTGCTAGTCCTAACTACCAGAGCGAATCCCCACAATATATATTATATATATATACACACACGCACTATATATATATATATATATATATATATATATACATATATATATATATATATATATAAATATTTTGAGGCAGTGACAGGCGCGATAATCACTTAGGGATAAAGCAATCCTCAGTGTGTGTGGGAGGAGGAGTTAGGCCCCAGGGAACAGACCACAAGGGCCACAAGGCTGATGAAGCCTGAGTTTGGGGGAACCCAGCGATGCCTGGAGAAGAGAGGTGTCGCACGGTCAGAGTCAGGACGACTGCTGGACCATATCCCCCCCCAAGGTATTTAGCTGCTTCCACCACGAGGATTGGTGGTTTGCACCGTTTACAACTTGGAGGCTGTCAGACTGAAGCCGAATACCGCAGTGTGAACACTGACCTAGAGGTGAGTTAGGGAGACCTCTGTATAGTGAGTGCCTAGCCGGGTAAGCGTTTATTGTTTTGTGTTGATATAACACATAGTGAGGTGAAGCTGCGACTTCATGGTGCCGAGTGATGCCAAACTTAGAAGTGTGATGAGCTGTGTGACTAATAAAGCACTGTTTGAGCTTGAAAATGCCCTGTTTGATGAGAAGTCTGTCATTGTCGACCCCTGAGAGAGAGAACGATCCCTTACATATGGTGGAGGATGCAGGCATGTCGATGCAAAGTGTTGCGAGGGGCAACAGCATGACAAATGAGCATGTGCTGCTGAAGGTTGTATTAGAGAAATTTTAAAGGCCGGAAGCCCAATGTCTGGATAAAGCTGCTGTTGCAAATCTGGACACTATTGCTGTGTTGCAAGGAAATCTTGCGGTGATTTACAGGGCCAGAGGTCCAAGTGAAAGAGACTGACCTGTGGAGAAATTATTTTTTGGGGTCTGTATGAAATCCTATGTGAAAGTAATACTAGGAATGGTGCAAGCTGGAGTACTGTGCAATGGAGGATCGTTTGATCAGGAGATCTGACAAAGCAGGTGAAAGTGTTTCAAATTGTGCAGATGGAGAAACTGAGGAAAAGTCTTCAGCAGAGTGTGTGACTCATCGTCCTGAGAAAGAAGACTAGATTCAAAGCGTTTCCCATGGCAACTGCTGCCTGTATGTGATTGTGTGACCAGGAACCAAGGGCTGAAGGTTCCTAACATCCAGGAGAAGGATTATGACCTCTGTGGAGATGTTCCTATAGCACCCAGAAGCACCGAACCTGTGACGTCTGTGGTTAAGAGCGTTCCTGTTATTGTGTGTGTGTGACATAAAATACAATGGAAAGCAAGGCTCTGGAGGTTGGGCAGGTGGCTGACCAGTGCCCTGGTGCCTCAGAAGCCATGAAATGCAGTGAGAGCCAGCGGCAATCGCTATGAGCCAAGCCAGGAGGTGTTGGGACATCGGGACTAGAGACTGCTCCGTAAATGTGTAACATTGTGGTAAATGGCAGTCCAGTCCAAGTGTGGTTGGATGCAAGGAGCCACGTGAGCCTGGTACCAGCCAGCTTGGTAGCTGCGGACTATGTATTGGACAAACAAGTGCGTGTGATGGACATTCATGGGGATAGCAAGGACTATCCTGTGGCTCTCACAGAGTGTGAGACTCCAGTATGAACTGGGACTTATGAACTTGGTGTTTCAAATAGGCTCATGCATGTTATAATGTTGGAACGTGGCTTCCCCTTGTTCTGGAAGTTGTGGGGAAGAGGAGACACTTCTGTGGCAAGTGACGAAACTCTGCAGAACCTGTACCTGTCCCTTTAAATTATGGTGTAAAGGAAATGCAGATGGAAAACAATGGTTTAGGTGAAATGACCATTGAAAACAATGGTGCAGATGAGGTGCAGAATGAACATGTGAAGTTAATTGAAATGAATAATGAAAATGTGGGGTCAAGTGCAATATATGATGAAGATGACACCCCCTTTGCAGGTTGTGATCAGGGAAGAAGTTTCCCATGTATATTTGAAAATGCTGATTGATTGTTGGTAGCACAGAGCTGAGGGAACCCACTGTGGTAAATGTGCAGGAAAGTGTGGCAGTGCTAGAAGGTGTACCCCACGAACCCGATGCAGATAAGCAGTTCCCACAATGTTCTATGGGTTATGAGCTCATGTGCAGCATTAACAAGGTGAACCAGTCCAATGAAGGAGAGCCTTGGTGGGTTCATGACGTGAACTGGATCGAGTACTGGAAGGATCGGGAATCATTGGTGACTGCACATAGCGAGTTTGAGAATGTGTCGCAACCAATTCCCACTGAGAAAGCAGAAGCGGCTGTTCATAGCTTGAAGTCTGCTCTGGGTAAACAGCCAGCGAGGTACCTGAACAGAAGGCTGACCCCCATAGAGAAGAGGTACACAGTCACAGGGCAAGTATTTTTGGCCATTGAGTGGAGGGTGGGATCCATAAAATACTGGTTATGGGGTTCAAAACGGATTTTTGAGGTAAACCGGGCTCTGCTGCCCTGGGTGTGTCAGAACAAATGGAGAACTGTAGGTAAAGTGGATGCCCACTCATGAGCATCCTGTTTTGGTGCACAGGTTTGAACAGAGGAGGGGGATATGTGAGGCAGTGACAGGCCTCATACCTATTAGAGGAGATGTATGTATTGATTTGCTGTGTTTTCCCCACAATCACCTGACCTGAGGTGAGACCAGCTGCGATAATCACTTGGGGATAAAGCAATTCTCAGAGGAGGAGTTAGGCCCCAGGGAACAGATCTGGAGAGGGTCTGTGTGGCTTCCACAAGGCTGAGGAAGGCTGAGTGAGAGGAAGTGAGAAGGAAGCCTGCAGAGGCTCTGTGTGGTTCCAGTCAGGAGGGCTAGGCGGCCACAAGGCTGAGGAAGCCTGAGTTTGGGGGGAACCAGCGACGCCTGGAGAAGAGAGGGATCACACAGTCAGAGTCAGGCCTGACCCTTCCTCATTCACCCCTCCCTCTCCCTTCAGTATTATGTTTGTTCCATAACACAGCCTGGTTATAAAGACTGGCAAAACACTGTAGTCTTTTAAGAGAGTGGGTGTTTTGGATTGACAGGGGCACCTTGAAAACGTGGGGCCCCTATTATAATCTGCCATCGTGCACATGCCTATAAGACGCATCTAGGTTTTAGAGGAGGAAGATAAGAAAAAAAAAAAAATTTCTTCAGTCCCCCAATGTTAATTAGACCTCAGATCCGACCCACAATCAGACCTCAAAATAGTTCAATAATGAATACTCGTTGTAGATCAGATGAAGTCAATTAATCAATAGTACAACTAATAATTTTCTCCTTTTTCAAAAGTGATTCATTCAACTCAGTCAATACATTATGTACAGTCAGGTCCATAAATATTGGGACATCGACACAATTGTAACATTTTTGGCTCTATACACCACCACAATGGATTTGAAATGAAACTAACTAGATGTGCTTTAACTGCAGACTGTCAGCTTTAATTTGAGGGTATTTACATCAAAATCAGGTGAACGGTGTAGGAATTACAACAGTTTGCATATGTGCCTTCCACTTGTTAAGGAACCAAAAGTAATGGGACAGAATAATAATCATAAATCAAACTTTCACTTTTTAATACTTGGTTGCAAATCCTTTGCAGTCAAATACAGCCTGATGTCTGGAATGCATAGACATCACCAGATGCTAGGTTTCATCCCTGGTGATGCTTTGCCAGGCCTCTACTGCAACTGTCTTCAGTTCCTGCTTGTTCTTGGGGCATTTTCCCTTCAGTTTTGTCTTCAGCAAGTGAAATGCATGCTCAATCGGATTCAGGTCAGGTGATTGACTTGGCCATTGAATAACATTCCACTTCTTTTCCTTAAAAAACTCTTTGGTTGCTTTTGCAGTATGCTTTGGGTCATTGTCCATCTGCACTGTGAAGCGCCATCCAATGAGTTCTGAAGCATTTGGCTGAATATGAGCAGATAATATTTCCTGAAACTCTTCAGAATTCATCCTGCTGCTTTTGTCAGCAGTCACATCATCAATAAATACAAGAGAACCAGTTCCATTGGCAGCCATACATGCCCACGCCATGACACTACCAACACCATGTTTCACTGATGAGGTGGTATGCTTAGGATCATGAGCAGTTACTTTCCTTCTCCATACTCTTCTCTTCCCATCACTCTGGTACAAGTTGATCTTGGTCTCATCTGTCCATAGGATGTTGTTTCAGAACTGTGAAGGCTTTTTTAGATGTCGTTTGGCAAACTCTAATAAGGCCTTCCTGTTTTTGAGGCTCACCAATAGTTTACATCTTGTGGTGAACCCTCTGTATTCACTCTGGTGAAGTCTTCTCTTGATTGTTGACTTTGACACACATACACCTACCTCCTGGAGAGTGTTCTTGATCTGGCCAACTGTTGTGAAGGGTGTTTTCTTCACCAGGGAAAGAATTCTTCGGTCCTCCACCACAGTTGTTTTCCGTTGTCTTCTGGGTCTTCTGGTGTTGCTGAGCTCACCGGTGCGTTCCTTCTTTTTAAGAATGTTCCAAACAGTTGTTTTGGCTACACTAAATGTTTTTGCTATCTCTCTGATGGGTTTGTTTTGTTTTTTCAGCCTAATGATGGCTTGCTTCACTGATAGTGACAGCTCTTTGGATCTCATCTTGAGAGTTGACAGCAAAAGATTCCAAATGCAAATAGCACACTTGAAATGAACTCTGGACCTTTTATCTGATCATTGTAATTGGGATAATGAGGGAATAACACACACCTGGCCAATTGTCCCATTACTTTTGGTTCCTTAACAAGTGGGAGGCACATATGCAAACTGTTGTAATTCCTGCACCATTCACCTGATTTTGATGTAAATACCCTCAAATTAAAGCTGACAGTCTGCAGTTAAAGCACATCTTGTTTGTTTCATTTATTATCCATTGTGGTGGTGAATAGAGCCAAACATTTTAGAATTGTGTTAATGTCCCAATATTTATGGACCTGACTGTATTTCTGTCTTTTTCAACCTAACAAAGAAACGCACAATCATTTTTACCAACTTAGCCTTAACACACAACTATAATACTGTATGTACAATGGTGCCAAGAAGAAATCCAATCTTTGCAATATTAGGCTTAATGTGGACCTAAACTTTTGCTGAAACTTTGCAGGTGCACCAGGTCTTCTCAGAGTGCTTCACACCTTCAGGTTTCTACTCGGCTTTTACCATGTGCAGAGCATGGATCCCATCTACTTTCTATGGATCAGTACTCCATATGCTAGAAAAGCCAAGCAGAGCTGATGGACTGCTCCGCAGACTGCTCAGAGTTTCAACAAAAGTTTAGGTCCCCTTTAACCAAAACATTATGTTAATGGTTATTTTGAGTTAAATGTGGTTTCAAGTACTACAATATTAATGTCCAACTCCCGACAACCCTTGCCGATCAGGTGACTGAAAGGGAATGTATCGTCAGAAGATGACATATTATATAAATCAGGGTCTTATTCTAAATATATTAAACTGGTTGTGTTTTATTTTTATTTTTTTGTGATTATATGTTTCATACTGGCTTCTAGAGCAGATGCAAAAATCTGATTGTTCTTATTCTATTTGCTCACTTGACAGCTTAGCTGCATCAGATGGCACAGAATGAAGTAAGTCATCTCACTATCATTAGAAGTTAGGCACGTTAATGACAGCTCTAATGTACTGCTGGAAAGAGGCTTGTAATCTGGTCTATGGACAAAGGGGCTGGGCTTACCTCTTGGAGACTTTAATCAATCAGATCAATCAAATTGGAGTCAATCAGATTTCTGACTCTCAATTATTTCTACTACCATAAAGCACACACACCATGTTGAACTTTCTATACAAGAAATACACATAGGAAGTATGTCTCCAGAATAGCTGTCCGCCCACAGGAAAGGTATTAGAAATTAAAAAAAACAACAAATAGGTTGAATCTAAAAAAGAGCAAACCCATTTTGGTAGTGGCAGTGCTCGGTATTGCAGCTCATTTTCATTCATATAGAACAAAGTTGTAGTGAGCTTCAATACCAGGCATTGCCATTACCACTGTAGGGAGCTGTGCCTGGTAAAACATAAAGAGGGCTGTTTAGTGTGGGTGATGGGAGTTGGACCCTAACCAATGTGATATTGAGAACCTCTATAATGTGTTGTCATATTTTGGCCAAAATACCAATTAATACCTTATCTTTATCATTTTTGCAAGATGCAGACTGGTCTTGTGATGTGGGGTGTCCGCACCATGTAAGGTGTTGGACAGCCCATCTGATCTAATGGGCATGATTTAAAGGCTGTTAATCAGCATTGTTCACTACATGTAACCGTGTTACTGGGCACCATATAAAAGTCTTACCTATTTGCATTTAGAATATAAGGCATCTGCCTCCCACATGAAGAACAGGTGTGAAAATGGATGTTCTCCACCTGTGCAAACTCTCTCAGATAACACTGTGTGACCTGCCGGCATGCCGCTTAGAATTGCAATTTTTTTCCGTTGTGTCAGTACG
Source organism: Bufo bufo (assembly GCF_905171765.1). Lineage (NCBI taxonomy): Eukaryota > Metazoa > Chordata > Amphibia > Anura > Bufonidae > Bufo > Bufo bufo. The sequence goes on along the minus strand of NC_053394.1, from coordinate 270,845,437 downwards.
TATGGTCTACTGTTTCTCACCGATATATATGTTTGAACAGAAACCAAAGAAACAAAACAGACACATCTACAAATCCATGTGATCGCTTGTACTTTGCTGGATGCCATTCAATTAAGGCAACAAACTGATTGTAGAAAAAACTTCAAAGTGAATCTGTCACCACCATAATGGCCCTCCAAACACCAAAGTACCTCTCAGCTCTGATCATCATATCCCCAATCAAAGTTTGGATAACTTTGCTGTAAAACTTCTTTATTCACTCCATGCGCTATATGCAAGTTGATCATATGAAGTTACGGAGGCAGATGTCTTGACGATGTAAGTCAAGCTTGATGCATTCCTATTTCACCTCCTCACTTTTAATGGATGTCTCTAAGCTTGTATACGTCTTATGTGTAATGTGCCTGAGATCCTGTGTGACGTACACAAACTCAGAGATGTCCATCACGATTGCAGGAGGCAAATAAAGGAGCGGCAAGTTTGACTTTTGACTGTTGGGGAGAAAGGTAGAAAAAAAAAGAGTTGTGGTACTGTAAATGTAAATGCCATGGTAGTCAGTCCATAGTCTAGTGCAGGCATGCTCAACCTGTGGCCCTCCAGCTGTTGCAAAACTACAACTCCCAGCATTCTCGGACAGCCTGCAGCTATCAACCTACAGCAGTGCATTGTGGGAGTTGTAGTTTTACAACAGCTGGAGGGCCGCAGGTTGAGTATCCCTGGTCTAGTGTAAACGCTGACGTTAGTCTGTCCATAGTCTAGTGTAAACGCTGAAGTTAGTCTGTCCATAGTCTAGTATAATCACTGCGGTTGGTCAGTCCATAGTCTAGTGTAAACGCTGAAGTTAGTCAGTCCATAGTCTAGTGTAAACGCTGAAGTTAGTCTGTCCATAGTCTAGTGTAAACGCTGAAGTTAGTCTGTCCATAGTCTAGTGTAAACGCTGAAGTTAGTCTGTCCATAGTCTAGTGTAAACACTGACGTTAGTCTGTCCATAGTCTAGTGTAAACGCCGAAGTTAGTCTGTCCATAGTCTAGTGTAAACGCTGACGTTAGTCTGTCCATAGTCTAGTGTAAACGCTGAAGTTTGTCTGTCCATAGTCTAGTATAATCACTGCGGTCGGTCAGTCCATAGTCTGGTGTAAATGTTGCAGTCAGTCACTCCACAGTCTATTGTAAATGCTTTGGACAGGCAGTTAATAGTCTGGTGTAAAGGAGGGGCGCCATTAAATTTTCACCTCATGCAGCAGAGAACCTAAAATGTATTTGTATAGCGCTACCAGCTGTTTGTTCTGTGAGAAGCTGTGGGAGTTACAGGGAGAGATCTACAGCAGAAAGGATGCGCCCCTGAGCTGCCAGGGGATGCGCCCCTGAATCTAGCAGTATAATTGGAGCTCTCTGGATCCATATGAGGTACAGGGCTGATCTTTCATTTTTCACATAAATCATGGCATAACCCCATTAAAGTTTTTTTTACAAGTGTTTTTTACTGATGACCTATCCTCTGGATAGGTCATCAGTATCTGATAGGTGGGGATCCAACACCCAAGACCCCCGCCCATCAGTTGTTTGAGAAAGCATTGGCACTCGCAGTAGCGTCATGGCCTTCTCTCTGCTTGGCCTTCTCTCACTTCTATGGGGCTGAGCTGTGCCTAGGCTATGTGACCGTTGAATATGATTTCACATGACCTAGAAAAAGCTGGAGAAGGCTGAGATGCTACTGTGATTGCGGCTGCCTTCCCAAACAGCTGATTGGCTGGGGAGCTGAAGTGTCAGACCCCCACCGATTATATACTGATGGCCGATCCACAGGACAGGTCATGAGTAAAAAAAACACTTGGAAAACCCCTTTAAGCTGAGTGGTGGAGCAGCAGTGAGCAGGAATTGCTGCTCCACCAATCAGCTTAGTCACTCAGTGAAAGACACCAGCGCCAAAAAGGAGAAAGCAGGAGCCACTGTGTGACATGACATGCTGTCACTGACATGCCACCAGTTAGTTGTTAATAAACTAGGTGCACCTACACCGAGCGGGCTTCTTAGTAACACTGTCATAGGAAACGTGAGCCTTAGTATAATATTCCCCATGGTGCTTTGTAGATTATTTTGCAGAGTGGCTTTCAGTCAAGCGTGTATGTGTATGGGGAAGTTATGAGGGATAGCTGACGGCCTAGGGACTATTTGTCAGTTATCTAAATGATGTATGGACATCAAAGGTAGAGCATCACTAAAGTGTCTAGGGCAGCATCAACTCTAAATACAGCCCAGGAGTAAATGCTGTGGTGGTCAGTAGAGATGAGCAAATCGAAGCTGATGAAGTGGAATTCGATTGGAATTTCAGGAAAAATTTGATTTGCAACGAATGCGAATTTCCTCGCGCTTCGTGGTAACGAATCGCAATTTTCCTAAAATTGCGGCTACACATGTGAGGACTGAGGACATGAGGAAAGGAACTCTGGGAAGGCGGGATCAGCCAGATTGACATGCAGCCAGCCAGCCCTGTGATGTCACAGCCCTATAAATACGGCAGCCATTTTAGATTCTGCCATTTTCCAGCGTTCAGAGTGGAGAAACAGACGTGTGAAGGCGCTAGGGACAGCAAGTGGAAAAACGATTGTGGGAAAAAAAGACAGAAAAAACTATTTTTAAGTGCAGGGAAAGGATAGGAATCATTTCACAGCATCTTAGTGCAGGGAGAGACGTCAGAAGGCGCTAGGAACAATTATTTGGGGATCCAAATAGTCATTAGACAGCTCTGTCATTCCAGCTTTTTGTTATTGGGCTAGTGTTATGTTGAAAAGCCTTTAGTGGCTTATATTCTAGAATCTTATTCAGTACGACAAGGAAAATATATACGCATTTCACTTCTGCATTTATTTCTTTTGAAAGCGTATATGGGCGTATTTCAGTAAGAAAAGAAAAATATATACGCACTGCACTGTTGCAGTTATCTCTGGTGAAAGCATATAAGGGCATATTTCAGTACTACAAGAAAAATATATACGCACTTCACTCTAAGTTTTTTCTGGTCAAAGCGTATAGGGTCGTATTCCAGTACAACAAAAAACATATATTCTCAGTACATTTCTGCAGTTAATTCTGGTGAAAGTGTATAGTGGCCTATTTCAGACCAACAAGAAAAATATATTCTCAGTTCACTTCTGCAGTTATTTCTGTTGAAAGCGTATAGGGGCGTATTACAGTAAAAAAAGAAAAATATATATGCACTGCACTGCTGCAGTTATTTCTGGTGAAAACGTATAGGGGCGTATTTCAGTACTAATAGAAAAATATATACGCACTCCACTCTAAGTTTTTTCTGGTCAAAGCGTATAGTGGCCTATTTCAGTGCAACAAGACAAATACATTCTCAGTTCACTTCTGCAGTTATTTCTGTTGAAAGCCTATAGGGGCATATTACAGTAAAAAATAGAAAAATATATACGCACTTCACTGGTGCACTTATTTGTGGCAAAAGCATTCAGTGGCTTATTTCATTATAGAAAGAAAAAAATATACGCACTTCACTGGTGCAGTTATTTGTGGCAAAAGGGTTTAGTGGCCTAGTTCAGTACAGAAAGAAAAAAATATACGCACTTCACTGGTGCACTTATTTGTGGCAAAAGTATTCAGTGGCCTATTTCAGTACAGAAAGAAAAAATATATACTCAATTCACTGGTGCATTTATTTCTGCTGAAAGCCTTTACTGGCCTATTTCAGTACAAAAAGAAAAATATATTTTCAGTTCACGTCGGCGGTTATATTTGTTGAAAACATGGCTGGGAGTCAGCAGGGTGGCATCAGTGGGAGGTAGGGAGCCAAACATGCCTGGGGTAGACCACCTGCTTCGCAGCAGCCTACCTACCCGGAAAGTAGTGGTGCACGGAAGTAGCGGTGGTAACAGTCAGTCAGTGCGGTGGTTATATGTGTTATTTTGCATTTCAGAACAAAAAGAAAAATACATTCTCAGTTCATGTCGGTAGCGGTTATATGTGTTGAAAGCGTTTAGTGGCCTATTTCAGTACAAACAGAAAAATACATTCTCAGTTCACGTCGGCGGCGGTTATATGTGTTGAAAGCGTTTAGTGGCCTATTTCAGTACAAAAAGAAAAATACATTCTCAGTTCATGTCGGTGGCGGTTATATGTGTTGAAAGTGTTTAGTGGCCCATTTCAGTACTAAAAGAAAAATACATTCTCAGTTTACGTCGGTGGTGGTTATATGTCTTGAAAGTGTTTACTGGCCTCTTTCAGTACAAAAAGAAAAATATATTTTCTCAGTTCACGTCGTTGGTTATATGTGTTGAAAGCATGGCTGGGAGTCAGCAGGGTGGCAGCAGTGGGAGGTCGAGAGCCAAACGTACCCGGGGTAGAGCACCTGCTTGGCAGCAGCCTATCTACCCGGGAAGTAGTGGTGCAGAAGTTCACGGAAGTAGTGGTGGTAGCAGTCAGTCAGTGCAGTGGTTATATGTGGTAAAATCTTTATTGAAGTATTTGGATCAAAAAACAAAATTTTTTCAGCGGTCAGCGCTGTGGTTATATGCGGTAAGATCTCCATGATGTCTCCATGATAAATCTGCAGCGTGGGGGCCCCGTGTGGCTTCTACACACTTTCAAAATCATCCTTCAGAGGAGCGAATAGATGCCACATGACCGAGATGCTCCCTGAAATCTTTTGTGGTGTATTTTGGTGGAAAAACAAATTGTAATCAGCATCCAGCTCTGCAGTTATATGTGGTAAAATCTTTATTGGCGTATTGTAGTCGAAAAACACATTTTATTCAGTATACAGTGTTGTAGTTATATGCGGTAAAATCTCCATGATGTCTCCATGATAAATCTGCAGCGTGGGGGCCCCATGTGGCTTCTACACACTTTTAAAATCATCCTTTAGCGGAGCGAATAGATGCCGGATGACCGGGACGCTCTATGACCTTCTCAGGAGCTGCTGTCTGGAGTAGAGGTTAATTTCTGAGACGTCCATATAGTGTGGGGGGAATCCGAACACCCTCTCCATCTCTGTGCTCCATTATATGCGGTAAAATCTTTTGTGACTTATTTTGTTGTAAAAGCAAATTTTATTCAGCGTTCAGCACTGCAGTTCTATGCGGTAAAATCTTTAGTGATGTATTTCGGTGGAAAAACAAATCTTATTCAGCGTACCGCGCTGTAGTAATATGAGGTAAAACCTTTTGTGATGTATTTCGGTGGAAAAACTCATTTTAATCAGCGTTCATCGCTGTAGTAATATGTGGTAAAATCTTTATTGAAGTATGTCGGCCGAAAAGCTAAATTTATTCAGTGGTCAGCACTGCGGTTATATGGGTTAAAATCTTTATTGAAGTATTTTGTTTGAAAAACAAAATTTATTCTGTGGTCAGCGCTGCGGTTATATGTGGTAAAATCTTTAGTGACTTATCTTGATGAACTTTGCGACTCTTCCGCGCTCAAAGCTATCTTGACGCTTTGTCTTTTCATTGTCTGTAGCTACTAGAGGCCTGTTCATGCCAGGCAGGATCCCGCAGAAGTATCTTGGTCGATCGACACTCTGTCATTGTGCCATTCTGTGGCTTCCTCATGCTGCTGCCACCTCCACACTCTGTCATTGTGCCACTCTGTGGCCTCCTGCTGCTGCTGCCACCTCCAGGCTCAGTCATTGTGCCACTCTGTGGCCTATTCATGCTGCTGCCACCTCCAGACTCGGTCATTGTGCCACTCTGTGGTCTACTCATGCTGCTGCCACCTCTAGACTCTGTTGTTGTGCCACTCTGTGGCCTACTCATGCTGCTGCCACCTCCAGACTCGGTCATTGTGCCACTCGGTGTGCTCCTCATACTGCCTACAGACACTGTCATTGTGCCACTCAGTGGCCTTTTCCTAATGCTGCTGCCACCACCTACAGAATCTGTCAATTTGCCACTCTGTGGCCTCCTGCTGCTGCTGCCACCTCCAGGCTCAGTCATTGTGCCACTCTGTGGCCTATTCATGCTGCTGCCACCTCCAGACTCGGTCATTGTGCCACTCTGTGGTCTACTCATGCTGCTGCCACCTCTAGACTCTGTTGTTGTGCCACTCTGTGGCCTACTCATGCTGCTGCCACCTCCAGACTCGGTCATTGTGCCACTCGGTGTGCTCCTCATACTGCCTACAGACACTGTCATTGTGCCACTCAGTGGCCTTTTCCTAATGCTGCTGCCACCACCTACAGAATCTGTTATTGTGCCACTCGGTGGCCTCCTCATGCTGCTCCCACCCTTCCCTACTTTATGACTGATACACTATTTTGGCTTTTGGCCTTGCTGACATCATCATTTATTTAACAGTGTAGCAGCTCTAAGGCCTGTATAGTCTCATCAGAATTGGCTTATGATTTGGTAACCAAAAGCAAGAGTGGGTAGAAAACACAGAAGACATGCAAATTTTCGGTTCACGTGTCATCTCTGTTTTAGATCCACTCCTGTTTTTTTTGGCTTTAGCAATACTGATTACTGACCAAATGCTGACCAAGTGAAGGCTTATGCTCCACAGACAGGATTAGTTTTTTGAGGGTTATTATTCTGACGGATCAGAGGAAGGGCAAAATAATCAGTGACATCAACACAAACTTACTGCTGACACCCTCTCCACTCTGTCAGGGGGGCTCTACTTGTATAAGCGTTTAATAGAACAGGTTCTGTAGACATCTATGTGGAATCAGCTGATGACGGTGTAAAAGGAATGCGCTTCTTCTTGACGCTAACATCTACCTGTAAGGCTGAGTTGATACTTCTGTAGCCTGGAAATAGCCGTTTTTTAAAGCGATTCGCCACGAAAAAATTCGGAACAAAGCAAATTTCTCCGAAAAATTCGGCGAACTGGCCGATTTGAATTTTTAAAAAATTCACTCATCTCTAGTGGTCAGTTCATAGTTTAGTGAGAATGCTGCAGTCAGTCCAGTCTATCTTCTGGTGTAAACACAACAGTCAGTCCATAGTTTAGTGGAAGCACTGCAGTCCATAGTCTAGTATAAATGCTGCAGTAGTCAGTTCATAGTCTAGTGTAAATACTGTAGTCAGTCCAGTATATCATCTGGTGTAAACATTGCAGTCAGACATTTAGTGTAAATGCTGCAGTCAGTCCAGTCTATCATCTGGTGTAAACATTGCAGTCAGTCCATAGTCTTTTGGAAATACTGCAGTCCATAGTCTAGTGTAAATGCTACGGTAGTCAGTTCAAAATGTGGTCAGTCTGTTCATAGTGTAGTGTAAATGCTGCAGTCAGTCCATAGTCATTTGGAAACACTGCAGTTCATAGTCTAGTGTAAATTCTGCAGTGAGTCCACAGTCTAGTATAAATGCTGCAGTCGATCAGGATTCTGTGTGGGTAAAGGGGCACAACATGTCATGGCTCTGTGGGGGGAACTAGGGTTTGAGGTACTGGAAGTGGTATATATAACAGGTGTGTGCAGATGGCAGATGCTATTTGTTGGGGTTGCTGTAGGTGAGGGGGAGACATGATGTGGCCGTGCTGTGTGAGATGTGCATGAAGGACATAAAGTGTCTGATATCTGGGAGGAGTAGACAGAAGAAACAGAAAGTGGCATTGGGAAACACAGCCTCCCAAGAGCTATATGGGTGGAGGGGGCAAAGGGTGGGAATAATGGGAAGAAAGTGGGGGGAATGGGTTGTAGAAGAACATAATAGAACTCTATACTGACAGGGAGTGTTCCACAGGAAAGGCGCATAGCAAATGTGGTGCCAATATTCAAAAAGGGTCCAAAAACAGAGCCCGGAAACTATAGGCCGGTAAGTTTAACATGTGTTGTGTGTAAACTGTTTGAAGGTTTTGTAAGAGATTCTATCTTTGAGTACCTCAATGAAAATAAGCAAATAACACCGTATCAGCATGGCTTCATGAGGGATCGGTCATGTCAAACTAACTTAATCAGTTTCTATGAGGAGGTAAGTTCTAGACTTGACAGCGGCGAATCAATGGATGTCGTGTATCTGGACTTCTCCAAAGCATTTGACACTGTACCACATAAAAGGTTAGTATATAAAATGAGAATGCTTGGACTGGGAGAAAACGCCTGTATGTGGGTAAGTAACTGGCTGAGTGATAGAAAACAGAGGGTGGTTATTAACGGTACACATTCAGATTGGGTCACTGTCACTAGTGGGGTACCTCAGGGGTCAGTATTGGGCCCTATTCTCTTCAATATATTTATTAATGGTCTTGTAGACGGCTTGCACAGTAAAATATCATTTTTTGCCGATGACACTAAATTGTGTAAAGTAATTAACATGGAAGAGGACAGTATACTACTACAGAGGGATCTGGATAGATTTGAGGCTTGGGCAGAGAAGTGGCAGATGAGGTTTAACACTGACAAATGTAAGGTTATGCACATGGGAAGGAATAATGCAAGTCACCCGTACATACTAAATGGTAAAACACTGGGTAACACTGACATGGAAATGGACCTAGGAGTTTTAGTGAACAGCAAACTAAGCTGTAGAAACCAGTGTCAGGCAGCTGCTGCCAAGGCCAATAAGATAATGGGTTGCATAAAAAGGGGCATAGCTGCCCGTGATAAGAACATAGTCCTACCACTTTACAAATCGCTAGTCAGACCACACATGGAGTACTGTGTACAGTTCTGGGCTCCTGTGAACAAGGCAGACATAGCAGAGCTAGAGAGGGTCCAGAGGAGGGCAACTAAAGTAATAACTGGAATGGGGCAACTACAGTACCCTGAAAAATTATCAAAATTAGGTTTATTCACTTTAGAAAAAAGAGGGGACTGAGGGGAGAACTAATAGCTATGTATAAATATATCAGGGGTCAGTACAGAGATCTATCCCATCATCTATTTATCCCCAGGACTGTCACGAGGGGACATCCTCTGCGTCTGGAGGAAGGAAGGTTTGTACACAAACATAGAAGAGGATTCTTTATGGTAAGAGCAGCGACACTATGGAACTCTCTGCCTGAGGAGGTGGCGATGGCGAGTACAATAAAGGAATTCAAGAAGGGCCTGGATGTATTTCTGGAGTGTAATAATATTACAGGCTATAGCTACTAGAGAGGGGTTGTTGATCCAGGGAGTTATTCTGATTGCCTGATTGGAGTCGGGAAGGAATTTTTTTCCCCTTAAGTGGGGAAAATTGGCTTCTACCTCACAAGTTGTTTTTTTTGCCTTCCTCTGGATCAACTTGCAGGATAACAGGCCAAACTGGATGGACAGATGTCTTTTTTCGGCCTTATAAACTATTTTATAATTCCATTGAATTTGCTGCTTGTACTTAACACAGACAGGCAACAGCTTCAGGGGAACCCTGATTTCCTTCCAGCCGTCACTCACCAAATAAGAAGCATGAAGGAGGACGTCATGAATGCACTTCTAATTGTAGGGAGGGCTGGAGGGACGCTGCACTGTGCCCCTCTTCCTTGCATCTCTTCTTACTTGCTAACAGGGCATCATCGGGGCTCGGCTCCTGTGAACCGACATCTCTACCTACATCGTTGTGTAGTGCTGCCACCTGCTGGGCACAGTAATTATTATTCTGTAACTAGAGAGATCATTATTACAGTTCTTTGAGGCGGTGCTGTGTCTCTCTTCATTCAGGGTCATCCATGCAGAGCTAGGAGTGAGAGCACTGAGAGTACAGCAGGCGCTCGCTCCTATTTGATACTTAGTTCAGCCTCCACTGTTACATCCAGAACTGCAGGTTCAGACTGATGCCCCTTCTTACCCTGGAGATCTCGTAGAGGACTCTCGCTTTAATCCGGACCTGGGTGCATGGGGGAAATAAGGTGGTTTTGCTGCAAAGATATTCAAACTACCCAATTCAATCATTATGGACATGATTACTGGAGATGTGTGGTACATTGGGCAGTTGGGGGACGTTATGGTGGTGACAAGTGCACTCTAGTTTAAATTGGACCTGTCACCTCTCTTGACGTCTGTTTGAGTGCATGCTTGTATAACCCATGAAATAACAATTTTTGGGCATTTTATAGCTCTGTGTGGTGCCATTACTCTGCTATTCCTAGAAATCATGCATAAATTGACAACTGGGTGTTACCATTCCTCTTGCCCAAGAGGTGTGTCCCTATATATTCTGACACTGGCACTGACTGGACTATTTAAGTGTGCAGGGACACCCAGTTTCCAATGTATTCATAGGGCATAAAAAAGGAATGGTGCAAGGCAGAGCTATAAGAAAAGATAGTCCAGAATTATTCTATTATGAGGATTTTTTTTTTTTTACTAAAACAGACGTCAGGGGATCTGACAGGTCTTCATTAATGTTATATTATTAGCTATAAAGATGCAAGAATTTTCACCTACCTTTGATCTCATTGCCTTCCAGGTTGATGTTTTCAATGCACAGAATTTTTGTCAGCTCATCTGGGAATGTTTCAAACTTATTTCTTGCTAAATTGATCGTTTTGAGATTACCTAGAAGACTAATCTCATGAGGTAGTACATGAAGAAGATTTCCTTGAAGATCGAGCTCTGTGACATAAAACAATGAGGGATTAGGTCCACATATAATGATATTTTATGAAGACCAAATTCTTCCTCAATATTGCCTATATGGAGACACACTATAGAACAACCCCAATTCCAAAAAAAGGTTGAGACACTGTGTAAAATCTTAATAGAAACAGAATGCAATGATTTGCAAATCTCATAGACACATATTTTATTCACATTCACATTTTTAACCCCTTAGGGCTCATGCACAGAACCGTATGCCCTCCGAGACATACGGTCCCTTGAGCAGGCCATATCTCCCGGACCAGCATTCATCGTGCACAGGGGAGTACACAGCATAGATTACAATGAGGCTGTACACGCCGGGCCATTGTCCCACACTCATAAGATCATTGCGCACTATATATGTCCTGCACTCCAATGCGCACAATGTATGCCACTCCGGGACATATTTATTTATTTATTTATTGCACAACTGTCCCCAATGGGGCTCACAATCTAAGGTCCCTATCAGTATGTCTTTGGAGTGTGGGAGGAAACTGGAGTACCCGGAGGAAACCCACACAAACATGGAGAACATACAGACTTCATGGAGATGTTGTCCTTGGACAGATTCGAACCTAGAACCCCAGTGCTGCAAGGCACCAGTGCTAACCACTGAGCCACCGTGTTGCCCATTTGGCCCGCATGTCTTGGAGGGCATACGGTCGTGTGCATGAGCCCTTAGTGACATAATTAATTTTAGCTTTAAGGACCAATAATATTTCCCCCCTTTTGTGTTCTAGCAGTCATAACTTTTAAATTTTTTATTATACATTTTGTTTTTATTTTGCAGGTAGATATAGTGTATTAAATAACCTTTATTATTTTATTTGTAGGGGGAAAGATAAAAAAAATAAAAAAATTTACATTATTTTGTGGAATTTATTTACGGCATCCACTGTGTGGTAATAAATAACATAAACAACTTTATTATGTTGGTCCGTACATTGATGATCATGTACGGACAGTCAGCTCTGCAACTGCTCCCCCACCTCCTCCAGACTGACTGGGAGGGGGTGGCTGCTTTAGCTGCTCATCTCTCTGGTTTGGTACTAGCTAGAGATATGGGCTTTATATTGTTTGAAAGCTGATATTACAAGCTTTCAAACAATACCAAAATGACAGCACTATCCTCAGGATATGGGAAGATATCCCTGTTAGAAATCGAGATGCAGTGAATGCAGCTGAAAGTTAAAGTAAAAGCAGGATTTACCCCAATTATTCCCAACTCGATTTCTAACGGTGATATATCCTGCTTATCTTGGACTAATGCTGTCATGTCAGCTTTTAAACAAGACCAGTTGCATGCTTCAAGCTGCTACCATTCAGGAGATATCATCAGCTAAAGCAGCCCTTACCCCTCCACTTTCTGCCCGAGCTCGGCTGGGGCAGAACAGTTAGGCCCCTTTCACATGGGCGTTGCGGGAAAAGGTGCGGGTGCGTTGCGGGAACATGCGCGATTTTTCCATTGTAATGCGTTTTGCACTCGCGTGAGAAAAATCGGCATGTTTGGTACCCAAACCCGAACTTCTTCACATAAGTTCTGGTTTGGGTTAGGTGCTGGGTAGATTGTATTATTTTACCTTATAACATGGTTATAAGGGAAAATAATAGCATTCTTAATACAGAATGCAAAGTACAATAGCGCTGGAGGGGTTAAAAAAAATAAATAAAATAATTTAACTCACCTTAATCCACTTGCTCGCGCAGCCCGGCTTCTCTTCTGTCTTCTTTTTTGCTGTGTGCAGGAAAAGGACCTGTGGTGACGTCACTCTGGTCATCACATGGTCCGTCACATGATCCATCACCATGGTAAAAGATCATGTGACGGACCATGTGATGACCGGAGTGACGTCACCACAGGTCCTTTTCCTGCACACAGCAAAAAATAAGACAGAAGAGAAGCCGGGCTGCGCGAGCAAGTGGATTAAGGTGAGTTAAATTATTTTTTATTCTTTTTTAACCCCTCCAGCGCTATTGTACTATGCATTCTGTATTAAGAATGCTATTACTTTCCCGTATAACCATGTTATAAGGGAAAATAATAATGATCGGGTCTCCATCCCGATCGTCTCCTAGCAACCGTGCGTGAAAATCGCACCGCATCTGCACTTGCTTGCGGATGCTTGCGATTTTCACGCAGCCCCATTCACTTCTATGGGGCCTGCGTTGCGTGATAAACGCACAATATGGAGCATGCTGCGATTTTCACGCAACGCATAAGTGATGCGTGAAAATCACCGCTCATGTGCACAGCCCCATAGAAATGAATGGGTCAGGATTAAGTGCGGGTGCAATGCGTTCACCTCACGCATTGCACCCGCGCGGAATACTCGCCCGTGTGAAAAGGGCCTTAAGTTCTTTTCCCACAGCCCGAGCTGACCTCGGGCAAGACAGTTAGGTGGTTAAAAAAGTTTGGACAGGGGCAGCAAACTGCTGGAAAAGTAAGGGTGGGTTCACACTAGCGTTATGGAGTCCGTTAAGGCTCTCCGTTATAACGGAACATAACGGAATCCATAGGATGGAATGCAAAACGGAAGCCTTTAAGAGGCATTTCGTTTTGCTCCGTCCTAATAGAAGTCTATGGGAAAACATAACAGATCCGTCTGGGTCCCGTTATGCAAGACGGAAAACAAAGTCCTGTCGACAGGGCTTTGTTTTACGTCTTGCATAACGGGAACCAGACGGATCCGTTTTGATTCCCATAGACTTCTATTAGGACGGAGAGCAAACGGAATGCCTTTTTAAAGGCGTCCGTTTTGCATTCCGTCATAATGCAAGTCTATGGGAAGCAAAACGAATCCGTCCCTCCGTCTTATGGATTCCGTTATGTTCCGTTATAACCCTGTTATAACGGAAAGCCATAACGCTAGTGTGAACCCACCCTAAGTGGTACTAATAGAAAAACAGCTGGCAGAGTAATTTGCTACTAAGTCATATGACTGGATATACAAAGACCATGTGAGAAATGAAGAGTCTCTCAGAAGCAAAGATAGCCAGAGGTTCACCAATCTGCAAAAAAATGCATCTAAAAATTCAGAAAAATGCATTCAGAAAAATGTTCCTCAATGTAAAATTGCAAAGACTTTGAATATCTCACTATGTGCAGAACACAATATCATCAAAAAATTCAGAGAATCTGGAGAAATCCATGTGCGCATGGGACAAGGCTGACAGTCAATATTGGATGCTTGTGATGTATGGGCCTTAAGGCAGCACTGCATTAAAACAGGCATGATTCTGTACTGAAAATCACTTTATGAACACTGCCAGAAATCATTGACTCTAAACACAGTTCTCCATACAATCCACAAATTCAAGTTAAAGCTGTATCATGCCAACAAGAAACCATATGTCAATACAGAGACTATGCTGTCTTCAATGGACTGAGGAAAATGGAAAACTGTTCTGGGGTCAGATGATAAAAAATTTGAAATTCTTTTAGGAAACCATGGACAGTGTTTCTGTGGACTCAAGAAGAGGGACCATCTTGCTTGTTATCAGTGCACAGTTTGAAAGCCTGCATCTCTGATGATATGGGACTGTATTTATGCCTACACATCTGTAAAGGCACTATCAATGTTGGTGTTCAATAAATTTTTATTAAGTTTTTACAAAAAAGAATAGCACAATAGACATAGGCACGAATAGCGCAATTACAGTATCACAAATAATAACAGTATAGTGCAAAAGAAAATACGTACTTGGTGGAACATGTGCAGCACAGTCTGAGTACATACACTCACCTAAAGAATTATTAGGAACACCTGTTCTATTTCTCATTAATGCAATTATCTAGTCAACCAATCACATGGCAGTTGCTTCAATGCATTTAAGGGTGTGGTCCTGGTCAAGACAATCTCCTGAACTCCAAACTGAATGTCAGAATGGGAAAGAAAGGTGATTTAAGCAATTCTGAGCGTGGCATGTTTGTTGGTGCCAGACGGGCCGGTCTGACTATTTCACAATCTGCTCAGTTACTGGGATTTTCACGCACAACCATTTCTAGGGTTTACAAAGAATGGTGTGAAAAGGGAAAAACATCCAGTATGTGGCAGTCCTGTGGGCAAAAATGCCTTGTGGATGCTAGAGATCAGAGGAGAATGGCTGACTGATTCAAGCTCATAGAAGAGCAACGTTGACTGAAATAACCACTCGTTACAACCGAGGTATGCAGCAAAGCATTTGTGAAGCCACAACACGCACAACCTTGAGGCGGATGGGCTACAACAGCAGAAGACCCCACCGGGTACCACTCATCTCCACTACAAATAGGAAAAAGAGGCTACAATTTGCACAAGCTCTCCAAAATTGGACTGTTGAAGACTGGAAAAATGTTGCCTGGTCTGATGAGTCTCGATTTCTGTTGAGACATTCAAATGGTAGAGTCCGAATTTGGCGTAAACAGAATGAGAACATGTATCCATCATGCCTTGTTACCACTGTGCAGGCTGGTGGTGGTGGTGTAATGGTGTGGGGGATGTTTTCTGGGCACACTTTAGGCCCCTTAGTGCCAATTGGGCATCGTTTAAATGCCATGGGCTACCTGAGCATTGTTTCTGACCATGTCCATCCCTTCATGACCACCATGTACCCATCCTCTGATGGCTACTTCCAGCAGGATAATGCACCATGTCACAAAGCTTGAATCATTTCAAATTGGTTTCTTGAACATGACAATGAGTTCACTGTACTAAAATGGCCCCCACAGTCACCAGATCTCAACCCAATAGAGCATCTTTGGGATGTGGTGGAACGGGAGCTTCGTGCCCTGGATGTGCATTCCTTTAAATCTCCATCAACTGCAAGATGCTATCCTATCAATATGGGCCAACATTTCTAAAGAATGCTATCAGCACCTTGTGGAATCAATGCCACGTAGAATTAAGGCAGTTCTGAAGGCAAAAGGGGGTCCAACACCGTATTAGTATGGTGTTCCTAATAATTCTTTAGGTGAGTGTATATATATGAAACGACAGAGACAATGAGAACTTCAGTAACAATGCAACACTATCAAAGTATAGAAGCCGGTAGATGAGTAGCATAACGGCTGGATAACCACGTAACCCATTGATTATGTATTCGCATTCTGGAACATACATTTTCCGCAAAAAGGCACTATCAATGTTGAACAGTATATAGAGGGTGTAAAACAGTATATGTTCCCATCCAGACAACTTCTCTTTCAAGGAAGGCCTTGCATACCTCAGCAAGACAATGCTAAACCACATACTGCATCCATCATAACAGCATGACTTCAAGTCCGGGTGATGAAGTGGCCTGCCTACAGTGTAGACCATTTACCAATAGAAAACATTTGGCACATCATGAAATGAAAACATCCGGCAAAGAAAACCCAGAACTGTGGGGCAGCTAAAATCCTACATCAGACAAGCATGGGACAACATTACTCTCCCAGAACTCTAGCCATTGGTCTCTTCACTTCCCAGACATTTACAGCCTGTTGTTAAAAGAAGAGGGATTCTACACAATGGTAGACATGGCCCTGTCCCAACTTTTTGAGATGAGTTGTGCTGCCAAGTTAATTTTTTAATGAAATGGTAAAATGTCTCAGTTTCAACATCTAATATATGTTCTATGATCTATTGTGAATAAACTATGGGTCTATGAGATTTACATATCATTGCATTCTGTTTTTATTTACATTTTACACAGTGTAAACCTCCAACTTTTTTTTTTTAAATTGGGGTTGTACACAACAATGGTGCCAAGTAGAGATAAGCGAATTTCATGTTATAAAATTCATTCACGCTTCGTCTGGTGGTAAAAGCAGAATTGCGTTATGGATTCTGTTACCACGGACTATAACGCAATTCTATGACGGAATGCCTTTAGAGGCATTCCGTTATTCATTCCATCATAATAGAAGTCTATGGCCTGCTTAACGGACCAATGACATAGAACAATGCCATAAACTAGGCATTGACCCTGAGGAACTACAGGATGTAAGACTCTTAGCAGGCCTTATTGAGGAGGGTGAGAGAGAAATTGGTGAGGGTCCGTTCACAAATCTTCGCCTACCCTCACGTAGGCCTCCACCCATAAATGAATACTCTCCACTGGATGCATTCCTTACCGTAACTACAGAAAAATTGAGATCACTCCGTATGCACAAATCTCACATATCTAATGTTACAGCAGAAGAAAAGACTGCATTAGACATACTAAAAAAGGACACCACCATTGTCATCAAGCCCTCTGATAAAGGGGGCAATGTGGTGGTACTAGATGACTGTAAATATGTAGAGATGTGCATGCGGATCTTAGATGATAAGTCCTGCTACAGGCGACTAGAGCATAATCCGATGGAAGTGTTCAAAAATGAACTAAGGGGCATTCTTAACAAAGCTATGCAAAAACACCTCATAGACAAGAATGAATTTGCTTTTCTGTTACCGGAGCATCCAGTTACAGCAGCATTCTATAGCCTGCCTAAGGTTCACAAGGGGCTGAGCCCATTGAAGGGCAGGCCCATTGTGTCTGGCATTAATGGCTTAACAGAAAAAATCCATCTGTATATAGATGAGGTGTTGAGAACCTTTGTCCTAAACCTTCCATCGTATGTTAGAGACTCTATGGATGTCTTGAGATGACTGAATGACATCTATTGTGATCCAGGCACCCTACTGGCAAGCCTCGACGTAGAGGCTTTGTATAGTTCAATACCCCATGATAGGGGCTGCCAGGCAGTGGGCTCTTTCCTCACTGAAAGAGGATCACATTTGGCCAATCACAATGGTTTTGTGATCGAGCTACTCGATTTCATCTTGAATCACAACGTATTCACCTTTGATCGCAAGTTCTACCACCAACTCAGGGGAGTGGCCATGGGAAGTCTGTGTGCCCCGACTTATGCCAACCTCTACCTGGGCTGGTGGGAGAGGGAATGCGTCTTTAGTGAGGCAATGGAACAATGGACGTCGTCTATTATTCTGTGGATAAGATTCATAGACGACGTGTTCATTCTGTGGAACGGCACCAGCGCGGCCTTCAGCAATTTTGTGAAGGAACTTAACCAAAATGATCTGGGTCTATTCTTCACGAGCGAGATCAATAATATGCAACTGACGTTCCTGGACTTATGCATCAGCATTGATAAATCCAGAAAAATTATTACGAAAATGTTTCGGAAACCAACGTCCACAAACACCTTGCTCAGATGGGAGAGTGCACATCCTACCAAACTAAAATCTGGAATACTGTACCTAAGGGGCAATATCTGAGAGCCCGACGAAATTGCTCCGAATGGATTGATTTCAAGAGAGCATCCTCTGATCTACAAAAACGGTTTAGCCAGAGAGGATACCCTGGCCCCTGTCTCGCTGAGGCATATCAGCATGCCTCAGCCAGCAACAGGGATGACCTCCTGGTTCCTAAAAAAAGAGCTACAGATAATAAAATAAGACTTATAGGCACTTATGACCAGGCCAATAAGGAGGTGAGAAACATCATCAGGGAGAACTGGAGCATCCTCAAATCTCATCCGATAGTCGGACATCTCATAAGTGATTCTCCATAGATCACTTATAGAAGAGGAAGCAACCTGCGAGATCAATTGGTGCACAGCCTGTACAGTCCCTCAATACAATCTACGTGGCTTCCAAATAGACCACCCGGTACGTTCAAATGTGGCAAGTGCATTGCCTGTAAAGCCATCAAAAAGGGCAACGTGGTAAAATGCACAACCACAGGATGTGAGTTCACTATCAGATTGTTTATAAATTGTAAAACGGTAGGAGTGATCTATGTGGCCACATGCATCTGCCTTAAACAATACGTAGGCAAAACAAAGAGGGAGTTTAGGAGACGTATTGGTGAGCATCTGTTAAACATCACGAATGAGGATGATACGCCCATTGCCCAACATGTGGCGGAATGCCATCCAGGGGTGAAACAATGCATCTTTTTCCAGGGCATAGAACACGTCAGAGCATCTCCAAGAGGTGGAGATATAGATAATTTGCTACTGAAAAAAGAGGCTCAATGGACCTTTACACTGCGCACAGTGAAACCATTCGGTCTAAATGACCATATATCATATACCTGTTTCATCTGATTTAACCCCCCCCCCCCCCCAATTTCCATTCACACAATATATGTTATGGGAATTATATGTGAGTGACAGATTGGTCACCACATCATATAGATACCGGGACATTTGAGATACCCCATATACTATCTCAGGAACATGTTGTAGTTCTGAACTTATAGATATGGTATTTCATATATGATTTGGTGGCTATTAATCTATCCCATGTATCCATTGTCCAAAAAGTTTTGATATATGGGACTCATAAGTGTAAATAAACACAAGTTTTCCTATGTGCTGTTTTCTATTGTCTAACCATCACCTATGAAATGGTACCAATCTCCAGTGTTCTCCTACGATGGTAGGCAATTTTTTGCCAATGATAACATACCCACAACAGCGGCCAGCATAGGAGATCAGACAGAGCGGATCAGCAGAACGTTTCACCTCTTCAGGGTGACGTCACCGCCTGCCGATGAAGCTCCGCCCAGTGGGAGTGGCGACTTTGATATGAGATCGGCGGCTGAGCGGCCGCGAGACGGCTGCAAACATAGTGCCGGAGGCTGTATCTCTTTGAGCTGCACGCGCGCAAACAGAAGCGTGCAGCGTTCTCTCTATCAGTGTGCATAGTGCAAGTTATCAGAGATTAAATGAACTGCACCTATGCCACTGTTACTCTGCTCCTGAGGACATGTTACTACACTGCGTGCAGAATTATTAGGCAAATGAGTATTTTGACCACATCATCCTCTTTATGCATGTTGTCTTACTCCAAGCTGTATAGGCTCGAAAGCCTACTACCAATTAAGCATATTAGGTGATGTGCATCTCTGTAATGAGAAGGGGTGTGGTCTAATGACATCAACACCCTATATTAGGTGTGCATAATTATTAGGCAACTTCCTTTCCTTTGGCAAAATGGGTCAAAAGAAGGACTTGACAGGCTCAGAAAAGTCAAAAATAGTGAGATATCTTGCAGAGGGATGCAGCACTCTTAAAATTGCAAAGCTTCTGAAGCGTGATCATCGAACAATCAAGCGTTTCATTCAAAATAGTCAACAGGGTCGCAAGAAGCGTGTGGAAAAACTAAGGCGCAAAATAACTGCCCATGAACTGAGAAAAGTCAAGCGTGCAGCTGCCAAGATGCCACTTGCCACCAGTTTGGCCATATTTCAGAGCTGCAACATCACTGGAGTGCACAAAAGCACAAGGTGTGCAATACTCAGAGACATGGCCAAGGTAAGAAAGGCTGAAAGACGACCACCACTGAACAAGACACACAAGCTGAAACGTCAAGACTGATTTTTCTAAGGTTTTATGGACTGATGAAATGAGAGTGAGTCTTGATGGGCCAGATGGATGGGCCCGTGGCTGGATTGGTAAAGGGCAGAGAGCTCCAGTCCGACTCAGACGCCAGCAAGGTGGAGGTGGAGTACTGGTTTGGGCTGGTATCATCAAAGATGAGCTTGTGGGGCCTTTTCGGGTTGAGGATGGAGTCAAGCTCAACTCCCAGTCCTACTGCCAGTTTCTGGAAGACACCTTCTTCAAGCAGTGGTACAGGAAGAAATCTGCATCCTTCAAGAAAAACATGATTTTCATGCAGGACAATGCTCCATCACACGCGTCCAAGTACTCCACAGCGAGGCTGGCAAGAAAGGGTATAAAAGAAGAAAATCTAATGACATGGCCTCCTTGTTCACCTGATCTGAACCCCATTGAGAACCTGTGGTCCATCATCAAATGTGAGATTTACAAGGAGGGAAAACAGTACACCTCTCTGAACAGTGTCTGGGAGGCTGTGGTTGCTGCTGCACGCAATGTTGATGGTGAACAGATCAAAACACTGACAGAATCCATGGATGGCAGGCTTTTGAGTGTCCTTGCAAAGAAAGGGGGCTATATTGGTCACTGATTTGTTTTTGAATGTCAGAAATTTATATTTGTGAATGTTGAGATGTTATATTGGTTTCACTGGTAAAAATAAATAATTGAAATGGGTATATATTTGTTTTTTGTTAAGTTGCCTAATAATTATGCACAGTAATAGTCACCTGCACACACAGATATCCCCCTAAAATAGCTAAAACTAAAAACAAACTAAAAACTACTTCCAAAAATATTCAGCTTTGATATTAATGAGTTTTTTGGGTTCATTGAGAACATGGTTGTTGTTCAATAATAAAATTAATCCTCAAAAATACAACTTGCCTAATAATTCTGCACTCCCTGTAGTTATACAGTAACATAGAAACACATCGAGCAGACGCATGAATAGGCAGAGACGGTCCCTTTGTTAGGTAGTGATGGGATAATAGAGATAAAGACTAGCTGGGTTGTAAGTAGAGCTCAAACATAAAGCTCTCACCCGCAATTTATCTATCCCATCTACTATCGGTCTATACTCACTACTTGTAATACATTGTTGCGGCTTATTGAGTAAGCTGCTACTAATGTTCATAGGTGGTGCCCTTGATAAACCATAAGCAATTCCAGCACATTTAGTGAGTAATTGTCAGTGCATCTGGGAATTTATCAGGAGACGTATACATAGCAGACTTACTGATATTCCAGTTTTGCAAGTGTTGTAAGCGTGGATTGAGTGGCTATACCCATACAATTGTGGAGTGAGCCACACATCCAAGCTTATCCTGACCAATTCATTATGTGGCAGGTTCGCCACGAATTTTAATATATTACCAATAAAAATTCTTTTAAGCGTGTATTCAGGCAGTTAAACATATTCTTCGCATATATACGCAAAATCTAGTTCACAGTTACACCTTATACAGGAGAGGACTCCCCTGCATAATAGAAATGGGACGGAGTCCATAAACTTCTATTATGACAGAATGAATAACGGAATGCATCTAAAAGCATTCCGTCATAGAATTGCGTTATGGTCCGTGGTAACGGAATCCATAACTCAATTCTGCTTTTACCACCAAACGAAGCGTGAACGAATTTCAAAATATGAAATCCGCTCATCTCTAGTGCCAAGACATGAGGTAATTATGCAGAAAACCCTTGCCGATTTTGAACAGCATGAGAAATGTAGATATGAATACAAAAACATTCATGAAGCTCACACACAACATAAATAATCATGCCCTTATACAACACTTCAATCATGTACTGTAATTAGGATGCTATTACATGCTAATTGTCGGTTCCACCTGGACTTACCATCATTTTGATGTTCAGATGCAATTCCAGGTGCAGCCTGGCATTTAGTGGTAACACTTAGGCCCCTTGCAGATAAGTGTTCTTTCCGCAGCGAGTCCGCATCGCAGCACCCGGCCTGACCCCCCAGCACTGATGGGATTCACATAGCATTATATTGATTTATGATGCTTTGTAACCCTTACAGTTCTGGAATATATTGGATAACACTGGGAGCATTAACTGTAAGGGTTACGTAGCATCATAAATCAATATAATGCTATGTGACCCCCCGGCAGCACTGGGAGGTCAGGCCGGGAGCTGCATTGCGGACTCGCTGTGGGAGGAACGCTCGTCTGCAAGGGGCCTAACAGTTGGGTATGGCCACACAGTCAAGTTTCCTGATGCAGTTTTGGAAGCCAAACAGAAGTGAACTAAAAAACAAAGAAGTCATATCCGTCCTTTATACTTTCTCTCCTTTATGAGGCACTCCTTATTTCGGCTTCCAAAAGTGCTTCAGGAAACCTGACTGTGTGGCCATACCCTATTAAGGCTTGCTCAAGTTGTAACGAGGAGTACATCTGAGTATATTCACACGCAGCATATTTGTTGCAGAGATTTCTATGACTGAAAATCATCTCCACTCATGTGTTGTTTTGGTGACAACCACATTGGTTCTCCAAATCCCATAAATGAATGAAACAGGTTCAGAGATTTCTGCAACACATTTGCTGCTTGTGAATATACTTTAAAGATCCATTCACAGCTTCAAACTTACTATTATATAAGGTTTATTCAGTTTAGGTTTAAATTAAACCATAGAAAAAGTTAAAAAAAAGTCTGCCTTTTAGTAAAATTTAGTAAAAATAATAATTTATTAACCACTTAAAGAGGACCTTTCACTAGAATAAAACATCTAAACTAAGTATACAGACATGGAGAGCGGCGCCCAGGGATCCCCCTGCACTTACTGTTATCCCTGGGCGCCGCTCCGTTCGCCCGGTATAGGCTCCAGTATCTTCATAGTTAGGCTCCACCCAGGGGAACCTGCCGGCGTCTCATTCTCCCATGCTGTAGCGCTGGCCAATCGCAGCGCTCAGCTCATAGCCTGAGAGGAAAAAAAGCCTCTCAGGCTATGAGCTGAGCGCTGCGATTGGCCAGCTCTACAGCATGGGAGAATGATAGGCCGGCAGGTTCCACTGGGTGGAGCCTAACTATGAAGATATCGGAGGCTATACCGGGAGAACGGAGCGGCGCCCAGGTATAACAATAAGTGCAGGGAGATCCTTGGGCGCCGCTCTCCATGTCTGTATACTTAGTTTAGATGTTTTATTCCAGTGAAAGGTCCTCTTTAACCACCTCAGCCCCTATAGCTTAAACACCCTTAAAGACCAGGCCAATTTTTACACTTCTGACCTACCCTAATTTCTCCGTTTATTGCTCGGTCATGCAACTTACCACCCAAATGAATTTTACCTCCTTTTCTTCTCACTAATAGAGCTTTCATTTGGTGGTATTTCATTGCTGCTGAAATTTTTACTTTTTTTGTTATTAATCGAAATTTAACGATTTTTTTGCAAAAAAATGACATTTTTCATTTTCAGTTGCAAAATTTTGCAAAAAAAACGACATCCATATATACATTTTTCTCAAAATTTATTATTCTACATGTCTTTGATAAAAAAAAAATGTTTGGGTAAAAAAAAAATGGTTTGGGTAAAAGTTATAGCGTTTACAAACTATGGTACAAAAATGTGAATTTCCGCTTTTTGAAGCAGCTCTGACTTTCTGAGCACCTGTCATGTTTCCTGAGGTTCTACAATGCCCAGACAGTACAAACACCCCACAAATGACCCCATTTTGTTAAGTAGACACCCTAAGGTATTCGCTGATGGGCATAGTGAGTTCATAGAAGTTTTTATTTTTTGTCACAAGTTAGTGGAAAATGATGATTTTATTTTTTTTTATTACAAAGTCTCATATTCCACTAACTTGTGACAAAAAATAAAAACTTCTATGAACTCACTATGCCCATCAGCGAATACCTTGGGGTGTCTTCTTTCCAAAATGGGGTCACTTGTGGGGTAGTTATACTGCCCTGGCATTCTAGGGGCCCAAATGTGTAGTTTGAAATCAAAATGTGTAAAAAATGACCAGTGAAATCCGAAAGGTGCTCTTTGGAATGTGGGCCCCTTTGCCCACCTAGGCTGCAAAAAAGTGAGGAGAAGTTGGGGAATGTGTTTTGGGGTGTCATTTTACATATACCCATGCTGGGTGAGATAAATATCTTGGTCAAATGCCAACTTTGTATAAAAAAATGGGAAAAGTTGTCTTTTGCCAAGATATTTCTCTCACCCAGCATGGGTATATGTAAAATGACACCCCAAAACACATTCCCCAACTTCTCCTGAGTACGGAGATACCACATGTGTGACACTTTTTTGCAGCCTAGGTGGGCAAAGGGGCCCATATTCCAAAGAGCACCTTTCGGATTTCACCGGTCATTTTTTACACATTTTGATTTCAAACTTCTTACCACACATTTGGGCCCCTAGAATGCCAGGGCAGTATAACTACCCCACAAGTGACCCCATTTTGGAAAGAAGACACCCCAAGGTATTTCGTGATGGGCATAGTGAGTTCATGGAAGTTTTTATTTTTTGTCACAAGTTAGTGGAATATGAGACTTTGTAAGGGAAAAAAAAATATATCATCATTTTCCGCTAACTTGTGACAAAAAATATAAAATTCTAGGAACTCGCCATGCCCCTCACGGACAACCATGGGGTGTCTTCTTTCCAAAATGGGGTCACTTGTGGGGTAGTTATACTGCCCTGGCATTTTCCAGGGGCCATAATGTGTGGTAAGTAGGTAAATGACGTGTGAAATCCTAAAGGTGCTCTTTGGAATGTGGGCCCCTTTGCCCACCTAGGCTGCAAAAAAGTGTCACACATGTGGTATCGCCGTATTCAGGAGAAGTTGGGCAATGTGTTTTAGGGTGTCTTTTTACATATACTCATGCTGGGTGAGAGAAATATCTCGGCAAAAGACAACTTTTCCCATTTTTTTATACAAAGTTGGCATTTGACCAAGATATTTATCTCACCCAGCATGGGTATATGTAAAATGACACCCCAAAACACATTGCCCAACTTCTCCTGAGTACGGCGATACCACATGTGTGACACTTTTTTGCAGCCTAGATGCGCAAAGGGGCCCACATTCCTTTTATGAAGGCATTTTTAGACATTTGGATCCCAGACTTCTTCTCACGCTTTAGGGCCCCTAGAATGCCAGGGCAGTATAAATACCCCACATGTGACCCCATTTTGGAAAGAAGACACCCCAAGGTATTCAATGAGGGGCATGGCGAGTTCATAGAATTTTTTTTTTTTTTGGCACAAGTTAGCGGAAATTGATTTTATTTATTTTTTTCTCACAAAGTCTCCCTTTCCGCTAACTTGGGACAAAAATTTAAATCTTTCATGGACTCAATATGCCCCTCACGGAATACCTGGGGGTGTCTTCTTTCCGAAATGGGGTCACATGTGGGGTATTTATACTGCCCTGGCATTCTAGGGGCCCTAAAGCGTGAGAAGAAGTCTGGAATATAAATGTCTAAAAATTTTTACGCATTTGGATTCCGTGAGGGGTATGGTGAGTTCATGTGAGATTTTATTTTTTTACACAAGTTAGTGGAACATGAGACTTTGTAAGAAAAAAAATAATAATTTCCGCTAACTTGGGCCAAAAAAATGTCTGAATGGAGCCTTACAGGGGGGTGATCAATGACAGGGGGGTGATCAGGGAGTCTATATGGGGTGATCACCCCCCTGTCATTGATCACCCCCCTATAAGGCTCCATTCAGATGTCCGTATGTGTTTTGCGGATCCGATCCATGTATCCGTGGATCCGTAAAAATCGTACGGACATCTGAATGCAGCCTTACAGGGGGGTGATCAATGACAGGGGGGTGATCAATGACAGGGGGGGTGATCAATGACAGGGGGGTGATCAGGGAGTCTATATGGGGTGATCACCCCCCCTGTAAGGCTCCATTCAGACGCCTGTATGTGTTTTGCGGATCCGATCCATCTATCAGTGGATCCGTAAAAATCATGCGGACGTCTGAATGGAGCTTTACAGGGGGGTGATCAATGACAGGGGGGTAATCAATGACAGGGGGGTGATCAGGGAGTCTATATGGGGTGATCACCACAGTCATTGATCACGCCCCTGTAAGGCTCCATTCAGACGTCCGTATGCGTTTTGCGGATCCGATCCATCTATCAGTGGATCCGTAAAAATAATGCGGACGTCTGAATGGAGCTTTACAGGGGGGTGATCAATGACAGGGGGGTAATCAATGACAGGGGGGTGATCAGGGAGTCTATATGGGGTGATCAGGGGCTAATAAGGGGTTAATAAGTGACAGGGGGGGTGTAGTGTAGTGTGGTGCTTGGTGCTACATATTGCTGAGCTATCTGTGTCCTCTGGTGGTCGATCCAAACAAAAGGGACCACCAGAGGACCAGGTAGCAGGTATATTAGACGCTGTTATCAAAACAGCGTCTAATATACCTGTTAGGGGTTAAAAAAATCACATCTCCAGCCTGCCAGCGAACGATCGCCGCTGGCAGGCTGGAGATCCACTCGCTTACCTTCCGATCCTGTGAACGCGCGCGCCTGTGTGCGCGCGTTCACAGGAAATCTCGCGTCTCGCGAGAGGACGCGCCCGCGCGTCCAGGCGGAATGAATCAACCACCTCCAGGACGCGTCGCTGCGTTCGGCGGTCCGGAGGTGGTTAAAGACTGGGCTCCTAACCAGACACATTTTCCATTTTTTAATGGACATACATCTTTGAAAGCCATAACTTTTTTTTCTGTTTGGTTGTGTAAATATTTTTTGCTCTTTTTTTTGGCGATATGAGGGGCTTTATTTTTATGTCATTTTTATTTTAGTATTTTCAGTTTTTATTTTTATAGCCATGAAAATGTAAAAGGAAGCAAAATATGCAACGATTTTTTTATTTAATTATGTTCCCTTTCCATAACTTTGATATATTGGATGTATGTATTACGTTAGCTGGGGGTGGGACTAGAAGCTGCAGTGTGGCATGCAATGGCCTTGTTATTTGTTGTGTGTTTTTTTTTATTTTTACAAAAATGTATTTATTTTTACACTGTGTATCCCCTATAAGGCCATACAACACCTTTGGGGGACATTTAAAATTACCTTTTTTATTTTTGCCAATTTCTTCTGTGACTGGGGTTGACATAGTAGTCCCAGTTACAAGGAAATACAGTCCCCAGAGAGGTTCCACACTAGTGTACATTCTCTCTGCAGTCCTGATCTGGGTCTGCTAAGACCCAGCAGTTCATGCAGTCACCTGGTCCTTAGCAATCACATGACAGCTGGGACTGAATCAGGAAAATCGCTTCCTGATTTCTATACATAGCACTCATTGACTGCGGTATATGCAGCGATCATTCCTGCTTTCTCTAATGGGAGCACTGTTGTAACTGACAGCAGGTTTCATGCATGATTAGTATGCAGGTGCAGTCTCTACAAAAATGTTTTAAAATGTCCATGCAGACATCTCTGGATGCTTGCCAACTACCCTGACGTATATAGTCAAAGGGTGGTCAGTAGTGGTTAATGTTAATATTCAACACTATTGTTTTTGTTTCAAAATTGTGTTCTAACACATAATAAAGCCTCATTCAAATGTCAGTGTTTTGGTCAGTGATTTCCATCAGTGATTGGGAGCCAAAACCAGGATTGGAACCTCCACAGACATATGGTATAATGGAAAGATCTGCACCTGTTATGTGTTTCGACCCCCACCTGGTTTTTGCTCACAATCACTGATTGAAATCACTGACCAAAACACTGAAGTGTGAATGAGGCATAAATCTGTTTTTCTGATGTGATCAATTCTATCATTCTGACTGTAGGCAGTCATCACTTGAGCTTTAACTGCATAGGATCTATAGAGCTGACATTGTACTCAATGGGAGATAAATGCTGTAAATCAGTATACAGTTACAGTCAGGTCCATAAATATTGGGACATCAACACATTTCTAACATTTTTGGCTCTATACACCACCACAATGGATTTGAAATGAAACAAACAAGATGTGCTTTAACTGCAGACTGTCAGCTTTAATTTGAGGCTATTTACATCCAAATCGGGTGAACTCTGTAGGAATTACAACAGTTTGCATATGTGCCTCCTTGAAGCTTAGCAAGCATAGTACCGCTGTATAGCGGCTGTGACAGATGGGCCTGATAAGAGGGTATGCAAATGAGCTCTTACTGAACTGTGTCCTGTAATGTCACTAGATGCTCAACCTTTTAAAAGGCCTTGAGACATGTCTTGGATAATAATAAATCCACCATCCTATTTGCAGACAGCTGTTTCAGGCACCTCATCAGTGCAGTGCAGAGAGTACTGGCTTCACTGAGTGAATGGCCTAGGTCATGATTTGGGTAATACAATATCTCTTTATAGAAGGCGCGTTAAGCAGCATGAGGAGTCTAAGGCTCCATTCACACGTCCGCAAAATGGGTCCGCATCTTTTCCGCAATTTTGCGGAATGGGTGCGGACCCATTCATTCTCTATGGGGACGGAATGGATGCGGACAGCACACAGTGTGCTGTCTACAGCCGCAATTGCGGAGCGCGGCCCCGATTTTAGAGCATGTCCTATTCTTGTCCGCAGCTTGCGGACAAGAATAGGCATTTCTATGGGGGCGCCGGGCTTGTGTGTTGCGGACCCGCAATTTGCGGGTCCGCAACACACCACGGACGTGTGAATGCAGCCTTATAGGCCACGCAATGCTCCTCTGAAATTCTGGGAAGAGGGTATGCAAATGAGTAGTGTTGATCACGAATATTCGAATTTCGAATTTTTATCGTGAATATAGGTACTTCGAAAATTCGCGAAAATTTCGAATATAGTTATATATATTCGTAATTTTGAATTTTTTGGGTTTTTCTTTTTTCAATTTTCAATTTTTTTTTATCAGTACACATGATCCCTCACTGCTTCTAGCTTGTGGGCCAATAAGAAGGCTGCAATATACTTGACTTTAGGAGTAGTAGTGTTTGCGAATTTTGCTCTATATTCGTTTTTTTTTTTATATTCGCTATATTGCTTTATATTCTTGTTTTAGAATATTACGAATATTCGAAAAAACTAAGTTATAGCAATATAGAGAATATTCGAAAAAAATCGAATAGAGCAATTTAGCTAATATAGTGATATAATCTTCATTGTCTAATAGTTGTAAATTGAAAAATTCTCAATAAAAAATTTGAATCCGAAAATATTACACAATCATTACCTTTCCGATTTTTCGAGTAAAAAAAAAATCACGAATTTTCGAATTTTCGACGACTATTCTACAAAATATTTGCGAAATATCGCGAATTCGAATATGACCCCTGCCGCTCATCACTACAAATGAGCTCTTAACAAGCTTTGCCTCTAATGCCACCAGATATAAGGTAGCTATCCTATAAGTCAATGTTCGATCTTTTAAGCCAGGATCTCATCTGCAGACAGCTGTTTCAGGGTGATTACCTCTCATCAGTGAAGAACAGAGAGTACTGGCTTAACTGGGTAAGAGGCCTAGGTCAGGATTTGGGAAATACAATATCTTCTTATGGAAGAAAAAAAAAGTTTGAAAAATATAAAAACATATATATTTATAAAAATTCTAATCACCCTCCCCCTTTCCCCAAAATAAAAATAAACTATGGGCATCACAGCGTGGTATTGACAAACTATAGATCGTCCCACTAAAAATAACCCCTCACACATTTCTGTAGACATAAGTATGAAAAAGTTTTTATTTTCAGTATTAAAACACAAGAAAAACTATACAAATGTGGTATTGCCATAATTGTACTGACCCGGAGAATGGAGAGCACAAGTCAGTTTTACCACATAGTGAACGCCATGAAAACAAAACCCCTAAAACTGTGACGGAATTGCGTTTTTTTCCAATTGGTAACATTAGAAAGTACAACTTGTCCCGCAAAAAAATAATAAATAAGTCCTCGTATGGTTATGTGAACGGACAAATTTAAAAGTTTTGGCTCTGGGAAAGCAGGGAGTGAAAAACAAAAAAAGCAAAAATGGGAAATTGCTGCATCAGGATGGGGTTAATCATACTCAGTATAATCACTAATAACTAGGGTTGAGCGAACCCGAACTGTAAAGTTCGGGTACGTACCGAACTTTAAGATTTTAAGATTTTTTGACCCCAGACCTGAACCCGAACATTTCAGTAAAAGTTTGGGTTCGAGTTTGGTGTTCGCCGATTTAATGGCGCGTGTTGAAAGCTGCAGGGCAGCCAATCAACAAGCGTTTAACTCGTGTGCCCTTAGAAGCCATCACAGCCATGCCTACTAATGGCATGGCTGTGATTGGCCAGTGCAGCATGTGACCCAGCCTCTATATAAGCTGGAGTCACGTAGCGCCGCACATCACTCAGCTCTTACTAGTATAGGGAGAGGATGCTGCAGCTGTGAGGGAGAGATTAGGAAACAATTCTGGTGTTCTTGGTGTTAAATCTGCAAACCCCAGCAATTATTTTTGTGGGTGCTATGCTACATTTTTGTACTCATGAGCCCAGTGCCACAGTCTGTTTGTTAGGTGGGTGGCGACGACCATTTTTGCAAGTGCATGTGTGCCAGGGAAATTACTTTAATCCTGTTCTGGTAGCTCAGTGGGCGACATCTAGGCATTTTTTAAGGACACCTGCACTGCATATGTGCCAGGGGAAGGAAAAATAATATAGGTAATCCGTCTGTGACTTCAGGGCCCCGGGGGGGGAGACATATTCAAATTTTTGTCTGTGATGTACCCCTGTGGTGAATATATGACAGGGAAAATCTATTCATTAAATCCAACTGTTAGATTCCAGGGGGACAAATTCACTTTTTTTGGCGGTCAAGTACCCCTGCGGCCTGCATTGCATACCTGCCAGTGAAAATAATTCAATTACATTAGTCTGTCACATATTTGTGTGAACTAAAGCGATTTTTTGCTCTTTCTGACACCGCCACTTCATATCTGACAGTCAAATAAAACCAGTAAATACTGCTGTTACATTGTCGGTTGACAAATTCCCATTTTTTGTGCTAGAAAGTAAATTTTTTGGCCTGCGCTGCATTTCTGGCAGTCCAATAAAACCAGTAAATACTGCTGTTACATTGTTGGTTGAAATAAAAATCAAATTTTTTGTGCTAGATAGTACATTTGCAGCCTGCGCTGCATTTCTGACAGTCCAATAAAACCGTTGAATACTGCTGTTACATTGTTGGTTGAAAAAAAAGCACACTTTTTGTGCTAGATTGTGCATTTGCAGCCTGCGATGCATTTCTGACAGTCCACTAAAACCGTTAAATACTGTGTTATATTGTTGGTTGAAAAAAAACACCCTTTTTGTGCTAGATACTACATTTGCGGCCTGCGCTGCATTTCTGACAGTCCAATACAACCGTTAAATACTGCTGTTATATTGTTGGTTGAAAAAAACACCCTTTTTGTGCTAGATACTACATTTGCGGCCTGCGCTCCATTTTTGACAGTCCAATAAAACCAGTCAATACTGCTGTTACATTGTTGGTTGACAAATTCACATTTTTTAGACCGTGAAGTAATTGTATTAAATTCGCCTGTCACACTGTTGTGTGACCTCAAGAAATGTTTCCTCTTTATGACACCGGCACTGCCTTACTGTCAGTGAACTTAATTGTTGATTATTGGCAGTTACATTGTCGCCTGACAGAAACCATCTGTTAGTTTCGTGGGTGAACGCAAAGTATGAGGAGAGCGTCAAATAAGGGACGTGGCCCTGGTCATGGTGCTGCTGGTGTTGGTGGAGCTCCTGTTGCAGGGAGAGTACGTGGTCGATTTGTGCCAGCTACATACCCTAGTGAAACACCTTCCTCAGGTGCGAGTAGGCGACAGAACCTTCAGTGTTATTTGGTCGGGCCAAATGCGGCTCTACGAATGGTGATGCCAGAACAAGTACAGGCGATAGTAGATTGGGTGGGTGGCTGACAGTGCCTCCAGTTCCTTCACATTGTCTCCCACCCAGTCTCCTGCTGAAAGATCAGAGTTGGCACATGCAGCCAATGTACATCAGTCTTTCACCTCACCCCCTTGCAAATCAGCCAAGCAGCCTGAGCCCCAAGTCATGCAGCAGTCTCTTATGCTTTTTGATGACTCTGCTGGCAGGGTTTCTGTGGGCCATCCACATAGCCCTGTCCCAGAAGGGGAAGAGATTAAGTGCACTGATGCCCAACCACTTATGTTTCAGGATGAGGACATGGGAAGACCACCGCAGCACGTCTCTGATGATGACGAAACACAGGTGCCAACTGCTGGGGCTTTCTGCAGTCTGCAGAACGACAAGAAGGGCAGGGGAAAAGAGTGGGTGGAAGATGATGTGGAGGATGATGAGTTACTAGACCCCACATGGAATCAAGGTCATGCGAGTGACGTGTGCAGTTTGGAGGAAAAGCCGGTGGTCGCCAGAGGCACCAGCACAGCAAAAGAGGGAGCAGGGTGCAAAAGCGTCTGTTGTCTTGGGTGACATTTTACCATTTTTGCCGTGAATAAACCCCTGCTCTGCATAGGTGACCGGGACCTAAATTTCTAAAAATCGTCTGTTACATTCTCAGGTGACATTTTACCATTTTTGCCGTATACAAACCCCTGCTCTGCATAGGTGACAGGGAACACATTTTTGTAAAGTCGTCTGTTCCATTGGTGGGTGACATGAACTCAGTTTTGTCGTGAATAAACCCCTGCTCTGCATAGGTGACAGGGACCTAAATTTAAAAAATTTGTCTGTTGCATTGATGGTTGACATTAACCCATTTTTGCCGGTGAAAAACCCCTGCTCTGCATTGCTGACAGTGAACTAAATTTTGTAAAAACGTTTGTTACTGATTGGAAGATGCGCGAATACAAGCGCACGCTGGTCGACGCGCTGCTGATGGCATTCCCACCTGACAGCGGGGACTCAGTGGAAGCACAAGGAGAAGGCTGAGGAAGAGGTTGCCAACGCAGCTGGGGCACCACCAGCACCTCAGAAGGCAGGGTTAGCATGGCCGAAATGTGGAAAAGCTTTGTCAGCACACCACAACATCCAGCACCACCAGCTGATATGGAACGTCTTAGCAGGAGGCAGCATTTCAGCAACATGATGGAGCAGTATGTGTGCACACGCCTACACGTACTGACTGATGGGTCTGCCCCCTTCAACTTCTGGGTCTCCAAATTGGGCACATAGCCTGAGCTTGCCCTTTACGCCTTGGAGGTGCTGGCCTGCCCTGCAGCCAGTGTATTATCTGAACGTGTGTTTAGCACGGCAGGGGGCGTCATCACAGACAAGTCCAATGTGGACAAGCTCACGTTCATTAAAATGAACCAGGCAGGGATCCCCACAGGACTTGTCCATACTTTGTGCAGAATAAACATGTATACCGGCCTCACCCAGCCATTGTTGTACTCCAGCGCACTTTTTAAACCTCCTACTCCATATGGACCTCCTCCTCCTAGATCAAGATTAATATTTTGTATTCTTATGTATTTTATGTTATTTTAAGTCATTTCGCTATCCACATTTGTTTGCAGAGCACTTGTCATGCTCTTAACCACATTTTGCTGCCTTTTGCAGCCCTCTAGCCCTTTCAATGACTTTTTTAGAGCCATTTTAGTGCTCCAAAGTTCGGGTCCCCATTGACTTCAATGGGGTTCGGGTTCAGGGTCAAGTCGAGGTCCCAAACTCGAACTTTTTTGTGAAGTTCGGCCGAACCCGTCGAACCCAAACTTCCAGGTGTCCGCTCAACTCTTCTAATAACCTTTACAACGAACAGAAGATAAACTGAGACTAAAACGGGTATAGTAGCAAAACATAAATATACTTTATTAAGTGATACATAAAAATAATTAATTAGACATAATGCAATACATCAGATAAAAAAGTGGACTACACCTGAGGGGACATAACGTAGTCACACAAAAATAGGGGAGGCAACCAACAAATAAAAGACATATATAGAGCACACTTACACATAAGGATATCACATCTATTTGTCATGAATGTCAAAAAAAGACAGTATAGATATAGATCTCCAAGCATATAAAAGACCTATCCAATGCGTCTAAACATGTCGCAAATATCAAGACCATATTAGTATGTACCTATATGTCTCCACATGGATAAAAAACTGCCTGTGCACTATAACAAAATCCCACATGAAGACATACATGTTTGTGTATGTTTATGTAAACTGAGTGGGTACGTTATTATAGGGTACTCCTTATCACATAGGATCACTATTACAGGGAGTGCAGAATTATTAGGCAAGTTGTATTTTTGAGGATTAATTTTATTATTGAACAACAACCATGTTCTCAATGAACCCAAAAAACTCATTAATATCAAAGCTGAATATTTTTGGAAGTAGTTTTTAGTTTGTTTTTAGTTTTAGCTATTTTAGGGGGATATCTGTGTGTGCAGGTGACCATTACTGTGCATAATTATTAGGCAACTTAACAAAAAACAAATATATACCCATTTCAATTATTTATTTTTACCAGTGAAACCAATATAACATCTCAACATTCACAAAGGATGCAGACTTCTTCCTGTGCCACTGCTTGAAGAAGGTGTCTTCCAGAAACTGGCAGTAGGACTGGGAGTTGAGCTTGACTCCATCCTCAACCCGAAAAGGCCCCACAAGCTCATCTTTGATGATACCAGCCCAAACCAGTACTCCACCTCCACCTTGCTGGCGTCTGAGTCGGACTGGAGCTCTCTGCCCTTTACCAATCCAGCCATGGGCCCATCCATCTGGCCCATCAAGACTCACTCTCATTTCATCAGTCCATAAAACCTTAGAAAAATCAGTCTTGAGATATTTCTTGGCCCAGTCTTGACGTTTCAGCTTGTGTGTCTTGTTCAGTGGTGGTCGTCTTTCAGCCTTTCTTACCTTGGCCATGTCTCTGAGTATTGCACACCTTGTGCTTTTGGGCACTCCAGTGATGTTGCAGCTCTGAAATATGGCCAAACTGGTGGCAAGTGGCATCTTGGCAGCTGCACGCTTGACTTTTCTCAGTTCATGGGCAGTTATTTTGCGCCTTGGTTTTTCCACACGCTTCTTGCGACCCTGTTGACTATTTTGAATGAAACGCTTGATTGTTCGATGATCACGCTTCAGAAGCTTTGCAATTTTAAGAGTGCTGCATCCCTCTGCAAGATATCTCACTATTTTTGACTTTTCTGAGCCTGTCAAGTCCTTCTTTTGACCCATTTTGCCAAAGGAAAGGAAGTTGCCTAATAATTATGCACACCTGATATAGGGTGTTGATGTCATTAGACGACACCCCTTCTCATTACAGAGATGCACATCACCTAATATGCTTAATTGGTAGTAGGCTTTAGAGCCTATACAGCTTGGAGTAAGACAACATGCATAAAGAGGATGATGTGGTCAAAATACTCATTTGCCTAATAATTCTGCACACAGTGTAGTGAACGCAAATCTATGTGTATTCTGTGACTGTTGTATTTTAATAACCTCTACAAATAGAGTTACACTGACCATTACTGCTGAATATTTAAATCTCTACAATAATACACATAAAAAGACATCTCCATGCATGTGTTACATTTTTTTTTATTACTATTAAAATTATCTGCATATTAAAATATTTGCAACCATAGAAGTCAACATTTTCTCACAGAATTGTTCTCAATATGTATTCTATGTATTTGTACAGAATGAAACGTAAACTGAGGAAATAGTTCTCCAGCATATTTATTGAAAATCAATGTAAAAACTTAAAGGAAAGCATATCCCAATAAAATAAATACTGCTTATAGCATTTGTGACTCATGCCGAGCCCTAATTCATAGCAACCGCTACAACTGCAAAAGCATTCAGACACTACATGTGGCAAAGGCAATACAGCCATTTAAACACTACATTATATTGTTATCGATCGGAGAAGTAAAACTATTTTTTAGGATTCAGTATTTCTGCATGGTTACTAAAATTTACTATATTTTTAAGAACCTATAGTCAAGGTTAGTTACCAAAAAAATCCCACTTTGGGCTGGACCCACATGCAACATAAAAATCGTGATGTTTCATTGTTAATTGTCGTCACTATGTGACATGTAATATGCTGCAACTTTGAAGCAAGAGTTGCCAAAAAAACACTGTTTTGGTCGCAGGTCACATGTGACTTTGCAATCATAAACCACAATGAAAGATGTGTGCAACTGCAACTTGCCTGAGATTTTTCTGCAGGGTAATCTCACAATATTGACCACGTCCAATGACTAGCATACCATACCTCCAAACATTTATTTCCCCATTTGTGGGTCGCATTTAAGCCCCACCCGGGAGTCCCTGCAACGTTCACTATCATTCATATGTACACAAACCCCATTCACTTTATGACCTACGTGTATTTGTGAGGACAGACAAACAGGACAGGGTTTGGGTATAGACAGTGTCGGACTGGGATACCTAGGGCCCACCAGTAAAATTTATTTTTGGAGCCCACCGTACGGATACATTCAAATATAATAAATAATCTAACAAGTTTTTTTATATGAACATAGGCTGGTTGAGGTGCTGTACATAGAATATACACTGCTCAAAAAAATAAAGGGAACACAAAAATAACACATCCTAGATCTGAGTTAATTAAATATTCTTCTGAAATACTTTGTTCTTTACATAGTTGAATGTGCTGACAACAAAATCACACAAAAATAAAAAAAATGGAAATCAAATTATTCAACCCATGGAGGTTTGGATTTGGAGTCACACTCAAAATTAAAGTGGAAAAACACACTACAGGCTGATCCAACTTTCATGTAATGTCCTTAAAACAAGTCAAAATGAGGCCCAGTAGTGTGTGTGGCCTCCACGTGCCTGTATGACCTCCCTACAACGCCTGTGCATGCTCCTGATGAGGTGGCGGACGGTCTCCTGAGGGATCTCCTCCCAGACCTGGACTAAAGCATCTGCCAACTCCTGGACAGTGTGTGGTGCAACGTGACGTTGGTGGATAGAGCGAGACATGATGTCCCAGATGTGCTCAATTGGATTCAGGTCTGGGGAAAAGGCGGGCCAGTCCATAGCATCAATGCCTTCGTCTTGCAGGAACTGCTGACACACTCCAGCCACATGAGGTCTAGCATTGTCTTGCATTAGGAGGAACCCAGGGCCAACCGCACCAGCATATGGGTCTGAGGATCTCATCTCGGTACCTAATGGCAGTCAGGCTACCTCTGGTGAGCACATGGAGGGCTGTGCGGCCCTCCAAAGAAATGGCACCCCACACCATTACAGGTACCTCCTGGCGAAGCCTACGTGGCGAAACACGTGTTGAGGTTGAAGCAGTGGGGGAACCGTGTCACCATTTTTCAGCAGCAACATGGGTAGGTAACATGGTATCTGGAATAGGGTGGGACTAGTGATTTACAGTTATTGTTATATGCCATCTTTATGAGTAGTATTGCACTGTCCAATTACACCCTACAGCATCCATTGCTTGGACGCTGTGAATAAGAGCTAGGTAGTTGTTCAACACTAGGGGACAGCAATTGCACCCGCAACTACTCCAATATTCACAGCTTCTGTTAATTGTCTGTTACCTGCTGTATATGGTCACATTATCCCCCATTGTGATTCTCCACATTGCAGAGCCCTTTTGTGGCCCAGTCTCCATGTTCTGTCCCTTTTGAGTCTCACCTGTAATGTTCATGTGATTTATAATTAATAAAATGAGATTTTTTTACCTTGTTAAATCCTTGCTCTTTTTTTGTACAAGTTACAGCAAACCTTCTTGCCACAGCTCGCATTGATGTGCCATCCTGGATAAGCTGCACTACCTGAGCCACTTGTGTGGGTTGTAGACTTCGTCTCATGCTACCACTAGAGTGAAAGCACCGCCAGCATTCAAAAGTGACCAAAACATCAGCCAGGAAGCATAGGAACTGAGAAGTGGTCTGTGGTCACCACCTGCAGAACCACTCCTTTATTGGGAGTGTATTGCTAATTGCCTATAATTTCCACCTGTTGTCTATCCCATTTGCACAACAGCATGTGAAATTGATTGTCACTCAGTGTTGCTTCCTAAGTGGACAGTTTGATTTCACAGAAGTGTGATTGACTTGGAGTTACATTGTGTTGTTTAAGTGTTCCCTTTATTTTTTTGAGCAGTGTATATATGTAGTGCAGTAAGTCTACTGTGTTATGTGCCACTTGTGCAGGGGGTGGGAGACTAGTTGCCCACCTTGCTCAGGGGCCCACCGGGGGATTCCCCTGTACCCCTGTGGGCCAGTCCGAGCCAGGGTATAGAACACTATAGAACATCACCCTGACATGGATCACTGGGTGCAGGCTTCTAATAAAACAGAACCTAAAACAAATCGTGCAGTCCTTGTTAAATGGGCTGGGGGACCATTGTCATATACAGAGTAGCATCCTCAAAAAAGGACAACTTTACTTTCCAACTTGGACACTGCAGCTCCCTAAAAGACTTTCTAGGTCTTAAAACAATGTGGAGTACCTAGGGGATAAACACAGGGTAATGGTCATACAATTTTTTTTAGGCCTCATGCACACGACAGTATTTTTTCACGGTCCGCAAAACGGGGTTCCGTTGGTCCGTGAGCCATGACCGTTTTTTCGTCCGTGGGTCTTCCTTGATTTTTGGAGGATCCACGTTTTGGTTTCCGCCTGGCCGTACGGAGCCAAACGGATCCGTCCTGACTTACAATGCAAGTCAATGGGGACGGATCCGTTTGACGTTTAACACAATATGGTACAATATCATTGATATTAATACAATAGAGGGAGGGGGGCCAGGGGGGCCGCACTGGCCACCAATGAAATTAAAACTGGGGAGGGAGGGGGGTCTGCCCCCTGCTGCCTGGCAGCCCCTGATCTCTTACAGGGGGCTATGATACGCACAATTTACCCCTTCAGGTGCAGCACCTGAGGGGTTAATTGTGCGGATCACAGCCCCCTGTAAGAGATCGGGTGCTGCCAGGCAGCAGGGGGCAGTCATGTACACAGTTCGTAGTATATTCTAACTAGAAGCGTCCCCATCACTATGGGAACGCCTCTGTGTTAGAATATATTGTCAGATTTGAGTTTTGCTCTGAAAAAGCTTTTATGCAGACGGATCTTCGGATCAGTCTGTATGAAAGTAGCCTACGGACACGGATCACGGACACGGATGCCAATCTTGTGTGCATCCGTCTTTTTTCACGGACCCATTGACTTGAATGGGTCCGTGAACCGTTGTCCGTCAAAAAAATAGGACAGGTCCTATTTTTTTGACGGACAGGATACACGGATCACAGAGGGGGAAGACAAACGCTGCATTTTCCGAGTTTTCAACGGACCTATTGAAAGTCAATTGGTCCGCAGAAAATCACGGAAAATGGAACAAAGGCCACGGAAGCACACAACGGTCGTGTGCCTGAGGCCTTAAAAAATTTTTTTTGTAGGTTTGCAGGTTTTTGCAAAGTTTTGACCCTTAAAGGTTTTTTCCATAATTAGCAGATTAAAGGGGTTGTGTCACTTTAGCAAGTAGCTTTTATAGAGAAAGTTAATACAAGGCAATTACTAATGTACTGTGATTGACCATATTACCTCCTTTTCTGACTAGATTCATATTTCCATCGCATTATACACTGCTCATTTCCATGGTTACGACCACCCTGAAATCCATCAGCGGTGGCCATGCTTGCACACTATAGGAAAAAGCACCAGCCTATGTGCGCTCCCATGGTCCCGGCCACCAGCAAGGCCGACACTTTTTCCTATAGCGTACAAGCACGGCCACCACTGCTGGACTGCAGGGAGGTTGTAACCATGGAAACGAGGAGGGTATAATGTGATGGAAAAATTAATCAAGACAGAAAAGGAAGCAATATGGACAATCACTATACATTAGTAAGTGCCTTGTATTAACTTTCTCTACATGATAAAATCCACTTGCTGAAATGACACAACCCCTTTAAGAATTCTGTGGAGCAGATTTAATTGAATATTATAAGCACTGTAAAGTATCTATTTTAAATGTTAAACTAAGTTTTACTACAAACGTGACATTATAAAAGTACGGTTGGATTTCCTTAGAGCTTTTTTCATTACTGTCATTTTATATGCAGCAGTGAACTTTCTGACTTGTTTAGTTAGAATATATATATATATACACATATACATATACACATACACTATATATATATATATATATATATATATAGATATATATATATATATATATAGATATATTGAAGAGACTGACAAGATGTGATGCTGCTTCAGTCATAAATCAAATCAGTATTACTTCCCAATGCTTCCCCATAAACTAGAGCTCAAGTAGCCTGAGGATATGGTTTTAGATCACTATGAATTTCGAAAAGGGCAGCCAAAATAAAGTTGGATATTTCTTTATGAAATATTTATGTATCCTGTCATGCTGAGGAGATTGACACAAGTGCAAAGTGTCTTTTGCTTCCTTTTATATATGTCAAAAAAGTTTACTTGCAAAGTAGAGTCTTTTATGCTACATATTCTGCTTATAATGTGAATTCTGGTGTAGCGCTTATGGCTGTCCAATAGCAAAGCCATGTATAAGGGTGCCATTGGCTTACGCATAGTATCAGAGGCGTAGCTAGCGGGGGTGCTGTCAACCTGGGCCCACTCCCAAGGGCAGATGTCCGGCTTTCCTCGGTCCAATGCAAGGCCTGGACAGATGCCTAGGAGTCTTTCTTTCCTGTGGCTGGCACACACCACAGCCTGGTGTGAATGTAGCCTAGAAGAGGACAGCAAGCAAGGACTGTTGACACTGCAAGAGGTGAAGGACCTGTAAAGACATCACCATTATGTGATAGGTGAAGGCGGTGATGAAGCTCAGCAGTGGAGGGGAGAAGTGGTATGAAGGACCTGTGAAGATGTCAAGTGACATGACAGGTGGGAGCTTTGTGTGCTTGAGAAGAAAGTGGAGAAGCAGGGATTAATTCTGAGCCAGAGAAATGCTCGGAGTTCTAGTTCTTGTAACGGTCGCGTACACACACACACAGGGGGGAGGGAAGTGACCACTGAGCTCCACCCTTACCCCTGGCCCTGCGTACTTGCCTCGCGAGTCCTAATGACAGGGGACAACCGGACGGCAATCCCTAACTTGGAGTAAGTGCAGGGATGACAGACAGACAAACAACAGGACGTGAACGGACCGAGTCAATACCAGGAAAGCTGCAAAGTACAAATGGAGCAAGCAGAGAATTGTCAGGAGAAGCCGGGGTCATAAATACCAGGAGAGCAGAGAAGTACAAGAGGAGTCCTAAGAGAGTAGTCAGGTGGGAGCCGAGGTCACAATACCAGGACGGATGCGCAGTACAGGAGGATCAGGCAAAAGGATGGTCAAGGAACAGGATCAGGTAAGTATTCAGAAGTCCAACAAATACCAGGAACCTAGAAATTAACAGGCAACCTGTAGCCAACAGGCTGCCTGTATTTATAGTGGGGAGTGAGGGTCATGTGACGTGGCCAGCGTCACATGACCGACAGACCAACCAGTCGAGCACCGAGTGATCAGCTCGGCGCTCAAGGCAGACTTAGGAGCAAGGAGCCACCCAGCTAGTAAAGCCGCCCTGGGAATGAGGTCAAACACAGAACCTCATTCCAAAAGCTAAGCAACAGTTCTGCGGGCAATGGGGGACCGAGTGCACCTTCGGAACCCCGTGACAGTACCCCCCCCTTTTACGAGGGGCCACCGGACCCAAGACTTCAGGCGATGGATTTTCAGGGTGTTCTAAATGAAATTTACGAACAAGTCTAGGAGCATGAACCTCCCTGGCAGGTACCCAAGATCTCTCTTCAGGTCCATACCCCTTCCAGTGAATCAGGTACTGCAAGGAATTACGCACCTTCCTGACATCCACTATTTTAGACACCACATACTCGACAGCATCATTAACAAGAACTGGCGGAGGCGAGGCTTTTGATGGTACTACCGGTTCAAAATATTTTTTAAGCAGAGATTTATGGAACACATTATGAATGTGGAATGACTCAGGCAGCTCCAACCTAAAAGATACCGGGGTAATCACTTCCGTGATCTTATATGGTCCAATAAAACGAGGAGCAAATTTTTTAGAAGTTACCTTGAGAGATAGATTCTTGGAGGACAACCATACTTTATCCGCAACCTGAAAGTTTACCCCCCTTGAACGTCTCCTATCGGCCTTGAGTTTTTGAGAACATTGAGCCTTTTCTAGGTTCGATTGAACCCGGGCCCAAACTGTGCACAGTTCGGAGGAGAGTTTATCAGCTTCAGGGTTAGAGGAGGAGATGGACGACCCAGAATAAAAACGGGGATGAAAACCATGGTTACAAAAGAAAGGGGAGACCCCAGCAGAAGAATTGACACGGTTATTCAGAGCAAATTCAGCCAACGGAAGGAATTTGACCCATAATTGCTGGTCATCAGCAACATACAACCTCAGGAATTGTTCCACAGACTGATTAAGGCGTTCAGTCTGCCCATTACTCTCAGGATGGTAGGCGGAAGAAAAAGACAACGAAATTTTACATCTTTGACAGAAGGCCCTCCAGAATTTGGACACAAACTGCACACCCCTGTCCGAAACAATATTTTCCGGGATACCATGCAATCGAACAATTTCTTTCACAAAAATAGACGCCAGGGTTTTGGCATTCGGGAGTTTAGACAGGGGAATGAAATGGACCATCTTGCTAAACCTATCCACCACTACCCACACTACAGTCTTACCCTCCGCCAGCGGTAGGTCAGTTATAAAGTCCATCGAGATATGGGACCAGGGTCTACTGGGAATGGGTAGGGGTCGTAGGTTACCAGCAGGGCGAGTCCTAGGTGTCTTGGACCTGGCACAAACCTCACAGGCTGACACATAGGACTTGACATCCCTAGTTAGAGTGGGCCACCAATAAGATCTAGAAACCAGATCCTTAGTGCCCTCAACACCCGGATGTCCACAAAAGGCAGAATCGTGACACTCACCCAACAGCTGGAGACGAAATTGTACGGGAACAAACAACTTATCTGTTGGGGTGGATACCGGTGCCAGATGTTGTTCCGACCTAATGCGAGCCGAGATATCCTGGGTAAGAGCTGCTAAGAAGATTTTTGCTGGTAGGATGGATTCAGGTGGTACCTTAGTAGGTTGAAAAGCCTGGAAGCTCCGAGATAATGCGTCCGCCTTCACATTTTTACTTCCCGGCCTGAACGTGATGGAAAAATCAAAACGAGTAAAAAACAGAGCCCATCTGGCTTGACGGGGATTCAACCTTTTAGCAGACTCGAGAAACATAAGGTTTTTATGGTCAGTGACAACAGTTACACAATGCCTTGCCGCCTCCAGAAAATGCCTCCACTCCTCAAATGCCCATTTAATGGCCAGCAGCTCCCTATTCCCTATGTTGTAGTTTCTCTCCGTGGGAGAGAATTTCCTGGAGAAGAAGGCACATGGTCTCAGATTAGTGAGGCTGGCAGGACCTTGTGAAAGGACTGCTCCTGCGCCGTCCTCGGACGCATCCACCTCCACAATAAAAGGTTTCTCCTGATCAGGCTGGATCAGAATGGGAGCGCTACTGAATGCCTTTTTTAATTTTTCAAATGAAGAAATGGCCTCAGTAGACCAATTCTCCAAATCCGCCCCTTTCTTAGTAAGGTCGGTCAACGGTTTAGCAATTACGGAAAAATTCATAATAAATTTACGATAGTAATTGGCGAAACCTAAGAACCGTTGTAAGGCCTTTAAGGATGAAGGTCTTACCCATTCCTTAATTGCTAGTACCTTACCAGGATCCATCTTGAAGGCGTGAGGAGTCAGAACATGCCCTAGAAACAGAATCTCCTGCACACCAAAGACACATTTCTCTTGTTTAGCGGATAGCTGATTCTCCCTCAACACCTCTAATACTTGTCTAACATGAGACACATGGGATTCGAAGTCAGGAGAGACTATCAAAATGTCGTCAAGATAGACAATAACAAATTTATCTAAGAATTCCCTAAGAATGTCATTCATGAAGTTTTGGAACACAGCTGGGGCATTGCTGAGTCCAAAAGGCATCACCTGATATTCAAAGTGTCCTACCGGAGTATTGAACGCCGTCTTCCATTCGTCTCCCTCCTTGATTCGGATTAGATTGTATGCCCCTTTCAGGTCAATTTTGGAAAACCAGGTTGCCCCCAGGACCTGGTTAAATAAATCCGGAATCAATGGGAGGGAGTATCTATTCTGGACAGTGATTTTATTTAATCTCCGGTAATCGATACATGGCCTAAGACCACCATCTTTTTTCTTAACGAAGAAAAACCCCGCCCCCATAGGAGAGACAGAAGGTCTAATATGCCCTTTACCAAGGCTCTCCTTAATATAATCTTCCATGGCCTTGCGTTCGGGCATAGAAAGATTATAAATTCGTCCTTTAGGAAACTTGGCCCCCTCTACTAGCTCTATAATACAATCATAAGGTCTATGGGGGGGTAGAACCTCCGGGGTTGGTGATGAGAATACATCAGAATATTCTCTAACAACAGAGGGTAAAGTATCAGACTTTACTGAGACCCCAGCCTGTACCACGGACAGGCACGAGTCACACTTAGGCCCCCATCTCACCAACTCCCCATTGGACCAATCTATAGTGGGGTTATGTAGTCGGAGCCAAGGCAACCCTAGTACCACCTCAGCAGGTAGGTTCTCCAGGACTAGAAGCGAACATCTCTCTGAGTGGCACACACCCACGGTACATAAGCTCACCGTACCACCAATAAGAGGAGTAGCATCAATAGCCATGACATGGATAGGAGTTGGTAAGGCAAACATAGGAATACCCAATCTAACAGCATACTCAGAGTCAATAAAGCTAGCCGCTGAGCCAGAATC
Organism: Bufo bufo; assembly: GCF_905171765.1. NCBI lineage: Eukaryota > Metazoa > Chordata > Amphibia > Anura > Bufonidae > Bufo > Bufo bufo. The sequence goes on along the minus strand of NC_053394.1, from coordinate 270,800,713 downwards.
AATAAAGGCCTTACCCGCCCATTTATCTACTCCCAGAGAAATCGTAATGGGTACCGAAAGCTTACATTTAGAAAATTCAGGGTGTACCTGGTCTTTAGGTTGCCTTGCCTTAGGAGACTTGACAGAGAGGACCTTCTTAGGACACTGGTTGATCCAATGGTCAGAATCTCCACAGTAAAAGCATTCTCCACGTCTGCGGCGAAGATTCCCTCGGGTCATGCCAACCTGCATGGGTTCCTCGGTGGAGACCTCAGCATTGTCTCTGGGATAGGCCTCCATCTGGGAAGAGAACTGTTGTTCCTGTCGTCTCTCTCTAACCCGTCGGTCAAGTCGGACAACAAGGGTCATCATCTCCTCTAAGGTCTCTGGAAATTGATAACTGACCAGAAGATCCTTTAATTTATCAGACAGACCTGACCTGAACTGACTCTTCAGGGCTGGTTCGTTCCATCCTGAGGGGACGCACCACCTTCTGAATTGGGTTCAATAATCCTCCGGTGGTAAATTGCCCTGAACCAGTGCCTTTAGAGCCGTCTCGGCTACTAGAGCCCTGTCTGGTTCATCATAGAGGGTACATAGGGCCTGAAAGAACCCCTCCACAGAATATAAACAACTGGCGCCAGCAGGTAAAGAGAACGCCCAGTCCTGGGGATCACCCTGTAATCGGGAAATGATAATGCCCACGCGTTGACTCTCGGGGCCAGAGGACACGGGGCGCAAACGGAAGTAAAGTTTGCAACTCTCCTTAAAAGAGAGAAACTTCTTCCGGTCTCCAGAAAAGGTTTCTGGGAGCTTAATCTGGGGCTCAAAATGCGGACTGGAGGCCTGAGGAGTGGAAGAGCCTTGCCCTAACTCAAAAGAGCGGAGTTTTTCTCCTAACTCCTGCACCATCTGCGTCAGATTAGAGACATAGTCAGTCAGGGTCACCAGAGGATTCATAATACAGTGGTTATTCGGCCTGTTAATCTGTAACGGTCGCGTACACACACACACAGGGGGGAGGGAAGTGACCACTGCGCTCCACCCTTACCCCTGGCCCTGCCTACTTGCCTCGCGAGTCCTAATGACAGGAGACAACTGGACGGCAATCCCTAACTTGGAGTAAGTGCAGGGATGACAGACAGACAAACAACAGGACGTGAACGGACCGAGTCAATACCAGGAAAGCTGCAAAGTACAAATGGAGCAAGCAGAGAATTGTCAGGAGAAGCAGGGGTCATAAATACCAGGAGAGCAGAGAAGTACAAGAGGAGTCCTAAGAGAGTAGTCAGGTGGGAGCCGAGGTCACAATACCAGGACGGATGCGCAGTACAGGAGGATCAGGCAAAAGGATGGTCAAGGAACAGGATCAGGTAAGTATTCAGAAGTCCAACAAATACCAGGAACCTAGAAATTAACAGGCAACCTGTAGCCAGCAGGCTGCCTGTATTTATAGTGGGGAGTGAGGGTCATGTGACGTGGCCAGCGTCACATGACCGACAGACCAACCAGTCGAGCACCGAGTGATCAGCTCGGCGCTCAAGGCAGACTTAGGAGCAAGGAGCCACCCAGCTAGTAAAGCCGCCCTGGGAATGAGGTCAAACACAGAACCTCATTCCAAAAGCTAAGCAACTGTTCTGCGGGCAATGGGGGACCGAGTGCACCTTCGGAACCCCGTGACAGTTCTCTCCTCTTATGCCTCTTATTTGTAAAGTCTTCTGATATCATATATCAGCCTGGACATGTTGGGAGCTGTAGTTCAGTCCTCTTATACCCCATTCCTGTAATGTCCTCTGATAGCATATAATAAAAGCCTGGACTTGCTGGGAGCTGTAGTTCAGTCCTCTTATACCTCCTTTCTGTAATGTCCCCTGATATCACATAATATCCACCTGGACATGCTGGTAGTTTTAGTTTACGCTTCTTATATGGTACCTCCTCACTGTAATGCCCTCTGATATCACATAATAATAGCCTTGGATATGCTGGGAGTTGTAGTTCGGTACTCTTATACTGTACCTCCTCCCTGTAATGTCTAATACAAACTCTTGAAGGCAGCGAGGGAATTCGTTGAATATTTTAAATAGGCAAAATTGTGTAGGGGATAGTGTTGACTGACATGCTCGGCCGAATACCAGTTCGGCTCGAGCATCTCTATGCTTGGCACATGGCAGTACTCGGCCGAGTACCGCATGTGCTCGAGTGCAATACTCGAGTCTCCTCCCGCACGTTTTGCGGCTGCTAAGTAGCCAATAAACATGCAGATAAGTACTGCCCTCACTGTAATGCCAGTAGCCATGTTGGCTACTGGCATTACAGTGATTGGCTGGCCGAAACACGCCATGTTCGGCTCATTCTAAGTCAGGGAGAGCTGAGCATAGGAAGGGACAGAGAGAGTAGGGAGTGTAATCGAATATTATAAGTGTACAAAAACATTTCATAGACCCAAAAGTTCTTGTAAGGACTATTGTGTGTGACAGCAGCAATATATTTTTGTAGCGCAACCTGCGCTAAATTGCTCAGTGTTAGGGAGATCTTTGCATAGGAAGGGACAGACAGTGTAGGGAGTGTAATAGAAAGATTTTTATACAAAAAACTTTTCAGAGACCCAAAAGTCATTTTAAGGACTATTGTGTGTGACAGCAGTCATATATATTTTTAGCGCATCCTGCGTAAAATACTGTGTAATAGGCCGCTTTGGACAGTTAAATTATTCGCGCCACATCTCCTGTGTAAATTTTGTGCATCCCTAAAATATCAGCAACATCCAGTGCACTTTTCCGTAGACAGTGTCCGCTGTGAGCAGTTAAATTATCCGCGCCACATCTTCTGTTTAACCGCCTCCGGACTGCCTAACGCAGGATCGCGTTCCGGAGGCGGCAGCTCCAGGCAGAGTCACGCATCTATGCGTCATCTCGCGAGACGCGAGATTTCCTGTGAACGCGCGCACACAGGCGCGCTCGTTCACAGGATCGGAAGGTGAGCGAGTGGATCTACAGCCTGCTAGCGGCGATCGTTCGCTGGCAGGCTGTAGATGCGATTTTTTTAACCCCTAACAGGTATATTAGACGCTGTTTTGATAACAGCGTCTAATATACCTGCTACCTGGTCCTCTGGTGGTCCCTTTTGATTGGATCGACCACCAGAGGACACAGGCAGCTCAGTAATAAGTAGCACCAAACACCACTACACTACACCCCCCCTGTCACTTATTAACCCCTTATTAACCCCTGATCACCCCATATAGACTCCCTGATCACCCCCCTGTCATTGATCACCCCCCTGTCATTGATCACGCCCCTGTAAGTCTCCATTCAGATGTCCATATGTGTTTTACGGATCCACGGATCCATGGATCGGATCCGCAAAACACATACGGACATCTGAATGGAGCCTTACAGGGGGGTGATCAATGACAGGGGGGTGATCACCCCATATAGACTCCCTGATCACCCCCCTGTCATTGATCACCCCCCTGTCATTGATCACCCCCCTGTCATTGATCACCCCCCTGTAAGGCTCCATTTAGACGTCCGTATGTGTTTTGCGGATCCGATCCATGGATCCGTAAAACACATACGGGCGTCTGAATGGGGCCTTACAGAGGGGTGATCATCTCATATAGACTCCCTGATCACCCCCCTGTCATTGATCACCCCCCTGTCATTGATCACCCCCTTGTAAGGCTCCATTCAGACGTCCGTATGTGTTTTGCGGATCCGATCCATGTATCAGTGGATCCGTAAAAATCATACGGACGTCTGAATGGAGCCTTAAAGAGGGGTGTTCATCCCATATAGACTCCCTGATCACCCCCCTATCATTGATCACCCCCCTGTAAGGCTCCATTCAGACGTCCGTATGTGTTTTGCGGATCCGATCCATGGATCCGTGGATTTGTAAAACACATATGGACGTCTGAATGGAGCCTTACAGAGGGGTGGTCATCCCATATAGACTCCCTGATCACCCCCTGTCATTGATCACCCCCCTGTAAGGCTCCATTCAGACGTCCGTATGTGTTTTACGGATCCACGGATCGGATCCGCAAAACACATACGGACGTCTGAATGGAGCCTTACAGGGGGGTGATCAATGACAGGGGGGTGATCACCCCATATACACTCCCTGATCACCCCCCTGTCATAGATCACCCCCCTGTAAGGCTCCATTCAGACGTCCGTATGTGTTTTGCGGATCCGTGCATCCGCAAAACACGGACACCGCAGATCCGCAAAACACATACGGAAGTCTGAATGGAGCATTACAGGGGGGTGATCAATGACAGGGGGGTGATCAATGACAGGGTGGTGATCACCCCATATAGACTCCCTGATCACCCCCCTGTCATTGATCACCCCCCTGTAAGGCTCCATTCAGACATTTTTATGGCACAAGTTAGCGGAAATGTATTTATTTTTTTGTCTTTTCTAACAAAGTCTCATATTCCACTAACTTGTGACAAAAAATAAAATCTCACATGAACTCACCATACCCCTCACGGAATCCAAATGCATAAAATTTTTTAAACATTTATATTCCAGACTTCTTTTCACGCTTTAGGGCCCCTAAAATGCCAGGGCAGTATAAATACCCCACATGTGACCCCATTTCAGAAAGAAGACACCCCAAGGTATTCCGTGAGGGGCATATTGAGTCCATAAAAGATTGAAATTTTTGTCCCAAGTTAGCGGAAAGGGAGACTTGTGAGAAAAAACTAAAAAAAAAATCAATTTCCGCTAACATGTGCCAAAAAAATATATATTTCTATGAACTCGCCATGCCCCTCATTGAATACCTTGGGGTGTCTTCTTTCCAAAATGGGGTCACATGTGGGGTATTTATACTGCCCTGGCATTTTAGGGGCCCTAAAGCGTGAGAAGAAGTCTGGGATCCAAATGTCTAAAAATGCCCTCCTAAAAGGAATTTGGGCCCCTTTGCGCATCTAGGCTGCAAAAAAGTGTCACACATGTGGTATCGCCGTACTCAGGAGAAGTTGGGGAATGTGTTTTGGTGTGTCATTTTACATATACCTATGCTGGGTGAGATAAATATCTTGGTCAAATGCCAACTTTGTATAAAAAAAATGGGAAAAGTTATCTTTTGCCGAGATATTTCTCTCACCCAGCATGGGTATATGTAAAAAGACACCCCAAGTTAGCGGAAAATGATGATTTTTATATATTTTTTTCTTACAAAGTCTCATATTCCACTAACTTGTGACAAAAAATAAAAACTTCCATGAACTCACTATGCCCATCACGAAATACCTTGGGGTGTCTTCTTTCTAAAACGGGGTCACTTGTGGGGTAGTTATACTGCCCTGGCATTTTAGGGGCCCTAATGTGTGAGAAGTAGTTTGAAATCAAAATGTATAAAAAATGCCCTGTGAAATCTGAAAGGTGCTCTTTGGAATGTGGGCCCATTTGCCCACCTAGGCTGCAAAAAAGTGTCACACATCTGGTATCGCCGTACCCAGAAGAAGTAGGGCAATGTGTTTTGGGTGTCTTCTTACATATACCCATGCTGGGTGAGAGAAATATCTCGGCAAAAGACAACTTTTCCCATTTTTTATACAAAGTTGGCATTTGACCGAGATATTTCTCTCACCCAGCATGGTTAGATGTAAAATGACACCCCAAAACACATTGCCCAACTTCTCCTGAGTACGGCGATACCAGATGTGTGACACTTTTTTGCAGCCTAGGTGGGCAAAGGGGCCCAAATTCCAAAGAGCACCTTTCGGATTTCACAGGGCATTTTTTACACATTTTGATTTCAAACTACTTCCCACACATTAGGGCCCCTAAAATGCCAAGGCAGTATAACTACCCCACAAGTGACCCCATTTTGGAAAGAAGACACCCCAAGGTATTTCGTGATGGGCATAGTGAGTTCATGGAAGTTTGTATTTTTTGTCACAAGTTAGTGGAATATGAGACTTTGTATCGAAAAAAATAAAAATAAAAAAAAATCATCATTTTCCGCTAACTTGTGACAAAAAATAAAAAGTTCTATGAACTCACTATGCACATCAGCGAATACCTTAGGGTGTCTACTTACCGAAATGGGGTCATTTGTGGGGTTTTTCTACTGTCTGGGCATTGTAGAACCTCAGGAAACATGACAGGTGCTCAGAAAGTCAGAGCTGCTTCAAAAAGCGGAAATTCACATTTTTGTACCATAGTTTGTAAACGCTATAACTTTTACCCAAACCATTTTTTTTTACCCAAACATTTTTTTTTATCAAAGACATGTAGAACAATAAATTTAGAGAAAAATTTATATATGGATGTCTTTTTTTGGAAAAATTTTACAACTGAAAGTGAAAAATGTCATTTTTTTGCAAAAATTTCATTAAATTTCGATTAATAACAAAAAAAGTAAAAATGTCAGCAGCAATGAAATACCACTAAATGCTGATACTGAGACTTCTTATATTTTATCACATGCAGCTGGGTTCTCCACTTGTGTTCGCTTTCAGGAGAACTCTTATAAAACTATCACGAGGTGGTATAGGACCCCAGAATATTTATTTTTCATAGGTCTTTCTCCCAATAACAAATGTTGGAGGTGTCAGGCAGAAGTGGGATCTATGATCCACATTTGGTGGTCATGCCCCCTATTAATACAATTTTGGAAGGATGTTGAGAAAACTATCAACTCAATATGCAATACCTCTATAACACTCCGGAATTGGTATTGCTTTGGATCACTACCGCTAATTTCTGTCCTTCAAAGAATAACCTCCCCACACATATGATCGCCACGGCAAAAATTCTAATCCCCACAAAATGGAGGGACTCTACTCCCCCTGACCTAACCATGTGGTATAACAAAATGCATCAACTTCATAGATTGGAAGAGGTGTTAGGTTGGATCCATGGTAATAGAAATAAATACTTGGAGGTATGGTCTCCTTGGAAAAAAGCGCAAGGGGTAAGAGATGAGGGGATACTAGATCAACTTGAGAAATAACAAGAGGATTGTATGTGATCATAGATTAGACAACAGATTCATCTATGATGGATAATGTCTCTCTCCCCCCCCCCCCCTCCCCTTAGACATATTTGAGGGTATAATATTCCCTTCACATTCTGTGGATTTTCAGATGCAGACTTACTTTAGTTATACAACATTATACATGCTTCAAAGGATTTTCTCTACTATCTTACCCTTACAGGGTTAACATTGTCTCATTCACATAGTGCCTTATGTGTTTTTTCCCCCTTATTGTTCACCTTCCTTTCATGTTTTTTCCCCCCTCTTTCCTTTGTTTTTCTAAATGTGATTTGGATACATATTATGACTATGTTCATATGCAATTATTTTTGTACTCACTACTCTGTATTTTCATTGTAAGTCTTATGACAAGAATCGTATTATGGACTTATTTGTGCCTTATTTGAAACAATAAAAAGAGATTTACTAAAAAAAAAAAAAGAAATACCACTAAATGAAAGTTCTATTAGTGAGAAGAAAAGGAGGTAAAATTCATTTGGGTGGTAAGTTGCATGACCGAGCAATAAACCGTGAAAGTAGTGCAGTCCAGAAATGTAAAAAGTGGCCTGGTCATTTAGGGTGTTTAAGCTAGGGGGGCTGAGGTGGTTAAAGTGTGCGCATCTCTAAAATATCAGTGACATCCAGTACACTTTTTCCTTAGATGTGCAATGAGCCGGAACGTGGTACGGTTACGTGGATGCCAAAATATGCAGTGGGTCCGGATATGGGTATATAAGTCTATAGTTTTTGTTCGTGACGCCAATTGCGTGCGCAGGGTACTAACACAGGGCCCTTTAAGATGTTGCAACTCACGTATCAGGTGAGGAATGACAGAGTGGTATAATGACTCTGTGTAGTAGTAGGTATAGTGTCAACGGTGTCTCCTACCTTGGTACGGCTGGACTCCTGGATCCTGGCTCACTTGCAATAAATGAGTGTGTTGCTAGTAGTAGTAATTGAGGAACTTGGTAGTAATGAATGAGATCCAGACTTGGAATATAATTCAACTTGTCTTTACTGGAGGCAGCATTAATCCATATGAGATACAGCAATAGCCTTGGGTCCCAGCAGGTATTAGCAATATGTGGCAGGGATCAATATCTCTTCTGCTTCTATCATATGCCTAGAGAATATGGCAGGAATCTATATCTTCTGCTCTGTCTATCTTCTGCTGTGTATGGGACTGACTAGCTGAGGAGGAATTTGGCTTCTCCTGGTCTCTGGATGTTACTCACAGTTATGCTCACAGGGAATGGTTCGCCCTGAAGATCTGGAGGTGCTGCTTGCTGGTCACCAGTTGAGGCTGAAGGGCTCAGACTGGGAAGGGTGATATTTGGTCTCAACCGAGACGAGATCCTGGTTTGGGATCCCTATTTCTGGGTGCTCCTACTTGCACAGCCTTCCCCCTAGCAGGGGTGGCTGGCACACTAACTATAACTTCCTTTCCTCCCCATGAGACAGGACATGGGCGAGCCCACTCTGCTCAAAGAGGGGGGAGCTAAACTGGAATGTACTATTCCAGTCTAGAGATGCTAAACTGCTAAACATTGCTGTCATCTGCTGGTGTACATGAAAATTACAGCAAATACATGTAACAGGCTTAGAAATGCACATTTGTGAGGAGTATTATGTAAAATCACATTAGATGACAAGGCACATGTTACCAACAAATAGTAGCGGGAAAAAGAGTTTAGTAACATAACTCTGGGATGTTACATTTGGTGTCTCCTGCAGACAGGTAAATTTTCCATGCCACATCTCCTGTTTAAAGTGTGCGCATCCCTAAAATATCAGTGACATCCAGTACACTTTTTTCCATAGACGGTGTCCGCTTCTGACAGGGACCTTACCAGGGCCACATCTGCTGTGTAATGTGTGCGCTTCAAAAAACTTTCTGTGACATCAAATTTAATTTTTCAATAGACAGTGTCCGCTTCTGACAGTGACCCTACCAGGCCCACATCTACTGTGTAATGTGGGCGCTTACATTTTTTTTATGTGACATGAAATTTTATTTTTCAATAGACGGTGTCCTCTTCTGACAGTGACCTGACCAGGCCCACATCTGTTGTGTAACGTGGGCGCTTCTAAAAATTTTCTGTGACATAAAATTACATTTTTCTATAGACGGTGTCCTCTTCTGACAGTCGAGAGTGGGTAATTTGCGCACCCCCCACTTGCCTTCCTTGGATGTGGTAGCTGTTTCTCAGGCTCCCTCTCCAGAATCAAACACTGATTCCCCGTTACTCGTGGTCACCATGTTAGGTGCATAAAAGAACATCGAAAGTTGATAGGGCAGACATCCAAATGGATCATCTACGTCACGGGGATGTGCGATCAGGCAGAAGTTATCTAGAGTCAACAAAGCGGTAGCAGGCCCTCACCCATAATGTTTGTGATGGTCAGCTCACCTGCAGGCCCTTTATCCATAATTCTTTCGATGGTCAGCTAAGCAGCAGGCACTCTCCCATAAGAGTCTGGTCAACACAATCCTCAATGCCGGGGGTCACTTAACTAATTAGCACGGAGGAGTCTCGTTGGTTATCGGAATTAACCAGACAAATCGCTCCACCAACTCAGAACAGCCATGCACCACCACCCACAGAATCGAGAAAGAACTATCAATCTGTCAATCCTTTCCGTGACCGGGCCGGGTGAGGTTTGCCGTGTTGAGCCAAATTAAGCCGCAGGCTCCACTCCTGGTGGTGTCCTTCCGTCAATTAGTTTAAGTTTCAGCTTTGCAACCATACTGCTTCCGGAACCCAAAGACTTTGGTTTCCCGGAAGCTGCTCGGCGGGTCATGGGAATAACGCCACCGGATCGCCTGTCGGATCATCTTAGAACCTCTGACTTTTGTTGTTAATTAATGAAAACATTCTAGGCAAATGCTTTCACTGTGGTTCGTCTTGCGCCGGTCCACGAATTTCACCTCTAGCGCAGCAATACGGATGCCACCGGCCGTCCCTCTTAATCATGGCCCCAGTTTCGAAAATCAACAACATTATGGCTGAACTTGCACTTTATATACAAGTAAATATACAGGAAAGAATGTTTCTTAAAATTTTTTCCTCTAAAATCGATTTCATCTTGGGTTTTGTGCGTATTATTGTCAGTCTGTAAAAGTGGCATACTAATAGGACAACATCATTCCCAGCAGCAACCTGGGAGTCCAAGATGCATCCAGACATCCTCCACATACCATTCCCAAACCATTTTGGTGGTGTTTCCATCAATTTCAGAATTTTCCTATATACCAGGCACCCTCTCCTCTTCAAAGCAGGGGGTACCTGGTTTAATGCTCGGGTTCTCCCATTGACTTCCATTATACTTGGGTGCTCGGCCAAGCACCTGAACATCCTGATGTGTTCGGCCTGAGCCCCCGAGCACTACGGTGCTCGATCAACACTAGTAGGGGATCGTTTTTTTGCGGGAAGATATGACATTTTTATTGGCATAATTTTTGCGTACATACAATTTTTTGATCGTTCAATATTACACTTTTTGGGGCTATTTTGGCACAGTTTTATTTTATTTTTACCGCATTTACCAGAGTGGATAGATCATGTGATATTTTTATAGAGAAGGTTGTTACGGACATGGCGATACTTCATATGTCTGTTTTTCTTTTTTATTCTATTTTTTATAATTCAATTTTATGTCTTTAGAAAAGAGGCTTTTTCTCCTTGAACCTTTTTTTTTTTATTAGGAAAATCACTTTTTTACTATTTATATTTGTTCCAATGTGGGACTTCAACTTTTGGGGACTCTGATCCCCTATACAATGTATTACAATGCATTGTGTATTGTAATAAATTGACTGTCAGTTTAATACACTGACAGCCTGCATATGAAACCCAGCATGGGGATTGGATCTTATAGGCTTCTATAGGAGGCAAGCCCGGATGCCTGGATAAGGCATCAGGCTGCCATTCCAGCCATTGGGTCTACGTCACTGGCGTGGGGGGGCCCGATGGGGTGGGAAAGGGTGCCTTTATCCTCAGTAAACACAGAGCGCTGACCATGGCATACAGAGGGTTAATACAAAGGCATCAGTGTATTCACTGTTGTTGGCGTATACAGCAGGGGCTCGGCTGTCAGGAACAGCTGGACTCCTGCTGCTAATTGAGGGGGTGCACCCCCATGTACCCGCTTAATCAGAGAGCCATAGCTGTACGGCGCAGGGACTTAAAGGGGTTCTATGGGCTTTTAATATTGATGACCTATAAATAATAAATAAACTTTTGGTAAAGGTAGTTGGAAGGATATTACCATGAGTTAAGAAATATCACATAACTTTAACCACTTACCGTCACGCTAACGCCGAAAGGCGTCATTTCTGCGGCGCTCCCAGGTCACACTAACGCCGATTGGCGTCATCTCGCGTGAGCCGAGATTTCCTGTGAACGCGCGCACACAGGCGCGCGCGTTCACAGGATCGGAGGGTAAGCGAGTGGATCTCCAGCCTGCCAGCGGCGATCGTTCGCTGGCAGGCTGGAGATGTGATTTTTTTTAACCCCTAACAGGTATATTAGACGCTGTTTTGATAACAGCGTCTAATATACCTGCTACCTGGTCCTCTGGTGGTCCCCTTTGTTTGGATCGACCACCAGAGGACACAGGTAGCTCAGTAAAGTAGCACCAAGCACCACTACACTACACTACACCCCCCCCCCGTCACTTATTAACCCCTTATTAGCCCCTGATCACCCCATATAGACTCCCTGATCACCCCCCTGTCATTGATTACCCCCCTGTCATTGATTACCCCCCTGTAAAGCTCCATTCAGACGTCTGCATGATTTTTACGGATCCACTGATAGATGGATCGGATCCGCAAAACGCATACGGACGTCTGAATGAAGCCTTACAGGGGCATGATCAATGACTGTGGTGATCACCCCATATAGACTCCCTGATCACCCCCCTGTCATTGATCACCCCCCCCTGTCAGGCTGCATTCAGATGTCTGTATGATTTTTACGGATCCACGGATACATGGATCGGATCCGCAAAACACATACGGACATCTGAATGGAGCTTATAGGGGGGTGATCAATGACAGTGGGGTGATCACCCCATATAGACTCCCTGATCACCCCCCTGTCATTGATCACCCCCCTGTCACTGATCACCCCCCTGTCATTGATCACCCCCCTGTCATTGATCACCCCCCTGTCAGGCTCCATTCAGACATTTTTTTGGCCCAAGTTAGCGGAATTTTTTTATTTTTTTCCTACAAAGTCTCATATTCCACTAACTTGTGTCAAAAAATAAAATCGCACATAAACTCACCATACCCCTCACGGAATCCAAATGCGTAAAATTTTTTAGACATTTATATTCCAGATTTCTTCTCACGCTTTAGGGCTCCTAGAATGCCAGGGCAGTATAAATACCCCACATGTGACCCCATTTCGGAAAGAAGACACCCCAAGGTATTCGCGGAGGGGCATATTGAGTCCATGAAAGATTGAAATTTTTGTCCCAAGTTAGCGGAAAGGGAGACTTTGTGAGAAAAAAATAAAAAATATAAATTTCCGCTAACTTGTGGCAAAAAAAAAAATTTTCTATGAACTCGCCATGCCCCTCATTGAATACCTTGGGGTGTCTTCTTTCCAAAATGGGGTCACATGTGGGGTATTTATACTGCCCTGGCATTCTAGGGGCCCCAAAGCGTGAGAAGAAGTCTGTTATCCAAATGTCTAAAAATGCCCTCCTAAAAGGAATTTGGGCACCTTTGCGCATCTAGGCTGCAAAAAAGTGTCACACATCTGGTATCGCCGTACTCAGGAGAAGTTGGGGAATGTGTTTTGGTGTGTCATTTTACATATTCCCATGCTGGGTGAGAGAAATATCTTGGTCAAATGCCAACTTTGTATAAAAAAATGGGAAAAAGTTGTCTTTTGCCAAGATATTTCTCTCACCCAGCATGGGTATATGTAAAATGACACCCCAAAACACATTCCCCAACTTCTCCTGAGTACGGAGATACCAGATGTGTGACACTTTTTTGCAGCCTAGGTGGGCAAAGGGGCCCATATTCCAAAGAGCACCTTTCGGATTTCACAGGTCATTTACCTACTTACCACACATTAGGGCCCCTGGAAAATGCCAGAGCAGTATAACTACCCCACAAGTGACCCCATTTTGGAAAGAAGACACCCCAAGGTATTCCGTGAGGGGCATGGCGAGTTCCTAGAATTTTTTATTTTTTGTCACAAGTTAGTGGAAAATGATGATTTTTTTTTTATTTTTTTTTCCTTACAAAGTCTCATATTCCACTAACTTGTGACAAAAAATAAAAACTTCCATGAACTCACTATGCCCATCAGCGAATACCTTGGGGTCTCTTCTTTCCAAAATGGGGTCACTTGTGGGGTAGTTTTACTGCCCTGGCATTCTAGGGGCCCAAATGTGTGGTAAGGAGTTTGAAATCAAATTCTGTAAAAAATGACCAGTGAAATCCGAAAGGTGCTCTTTGGAATATGGGCCCCTTTGCCCACCTAGGCTGCAAAAAAGTGTCACACATCTGGTATCTCTGTATTCAGGGGAAGTTGAGGAATGTGTTTTGGGGTGTCTTTTTACATATACCCATGCTGGGTGAGATAAATATCTTGGTCAAATGCCAACTTTGTATAAAAAAATGGGAAAAGTTGTCTTTTGCCAAGATATTTCTCTCACCCAGCATGGGTATATGTAAAATGACACCCCAAAACACATTCCCAAACTTCTCCTGAGTACGGAGATACCAGATGTGTAACACTTTTTTGCAGCCTAGGTGGGCAAAGGGGCCCATATTCCAAAGAGCACCTTTCGGATTTCACAGGTCATTTACCTACTTACCACACATTAGGGCCCCTGGAAAATGCCAGGGCAGTATAACTACCCCACAAATGACCCCATTTTGGAAAGAAGACACCCCAAGGTATTCCGTGAGGGGCATGGAGAGTTCCTAGAATTTTTTATTTTTTGTCACAAGTTAGTGGAAAATGATGATTTTTTTTTTTTTTTTTTTTTTTCATACAAAGTCTCATATTCCACTAACTTGTGACAAAAAATAAAAACTTCCATGAACTCACTATGCCCATCAGCGAATACCTTGGGGTCTCTTCTTTCCAAAATGGGGTCACTTGTGGGGTAGTTATACTGCCCTGGCATTCTAGGGGCCCAAATGTGTGGTAAGGAGTTTGAAATCAAATTCTGTAAAAAATGACCAGTGAAATCCGAAAGGTGCTCTTTGGAATATGGGCCCCTTTGCCCACCTAGGCTGCAAAAAAGTGTCACACATCTGGTATCTCCGTACTCAGGAGAAGTTGGGGAATGTGTTTTGGGGTGTCATTTTACATATACCCATGCTGGGTGAGAGAAATATCTTGGCAAATGACAACTTTTCCCATTTTTTTATACAAAGTTGGCATTTGACCAAGATATTTATCTCACCCAGCATGGGTATATGTAAAAAGACACCCCAAAACACATTCCTCAACTTCTTCTGAATACAGAGATACCAGATGTGTGACACTTTTTTGCAGCCTAGGTGGGCAAAGGGGCCCATATTCCAAAGAGCACCTTTCGGATTTCACAGGTCATTTTTTACAGAATTTGATTTCAAACTCCTTACCACACATTTGGGCCCCTAGAATGCCAGGGCAGTAGAACTACCCCACAAGTGACCCCATTTTGGAAAGAAGAGACCCCAAGGTATTTCATGATGGGCATAGTGAGTTCATAGAACTTTTTATTTTTTGTCACAAGTTAGTGGAATATGAGACTTTGTAAGAAAAAAAAATAAAATAAAAATCATCATTTTCCGCTAACTTGTGACAAAAAATAAAAAGTTCTATGAACTCACTATGCCCATCAGCGAATACCTTAGGGTGTGTACTTTCCGAAATGGGGTCATTTGTGGGGTGTTTATACTGTCTGGCCATTGTAGAACCTCAGGAAACATGACAGGTGCTCAGAAAGTCAGAGCTGCTTCAAAAAGCGGAAATTCACATTTTTGTACCATAGTTTGTAAACGCTATAACTTTTACCCAAACCATTTTTTTTTTACTCAAACATTTTTTTTTTATCAAAGACATGTAGAACAATAAATTTAGAGCAAAATTTATATATGGATCTCGTTTTTTTTGCAAAATTTTACAACTGAAAGTGAAAAATGTCATTTTTTTGCAAAAAAATCGTTAAATTTCGATTAATAACAAAAAAAGTAAAAATGTCAGCAGCAATGAAATACCACCAAATGAAAGCTCTATTAGTGAGAAGAAAAGGAGGTAACATTCATTTGGGTGGTAAGTTGCATGACCGAGCAATAAACCGCTAAAGTTGTGGAGTGCCGATTTGTAAAAAAGGGCCTGGTCTTTAGGGGGGTATAAACCTGTGGTCCTTAAGTGGTTAAAGAGGCTATATATAAACATGATTCAAACAGAACATATATCCACTCTGAAGTAAGAAAATAACAACCAGCAGTAGAAATCTTGTGGTAAAGTATCTGGGAGGGATAATATATTTAGGTCTAAATTCAGAGCTGGACATATCCCCATTTTCACCCAAGCAGCCCTTCTGACAAGAGCATCGGAGCATTTTTTTAGAAATCCATTGATGTACCCATGGGTAAAGCTAGGCAGAGGCTTCTGCCTATCAGTGAATCCAGTGGCGTCAACGGGAACACTGCTAAGTGGAAGCCTCCACCTAGCAGTGTAAAAAATATAAACAAACAGCCCTTAAACAAACAGCGATTCAGCACAGGGCAACGGAGAGCATCAGAGCATGAAATGAGACGACAAATGGGTGTAAAGAAATAGCTTTTTAAACAGTTAAAATGAAATAAAATATCAACGGAGACTAGGGAGGCACATGATTAAGGCATGGTGTAGCAAATAATTATTATTCATTATTCATTAATTGTTTATTATTTTTTTAATACATTATTTATTTATATAATTTAATTAATTACTTCATTTATTATTCATTCATTATTCATTTTCACTTTGACTATAGATATGAATTAATCCCCTTTTATTTACCAATTCATTTATTTATACTAAACCACCATCATATCACCACCTCCCCAATGTACGAATGTATCTATGCATTTATGTATTTATTTATGAAGATCTTTTATGTATTTGCAGATACATTTATGTATCTATTAATTTATGCAGATCTTTTCTAATTAGTGTACCATTTACATAGATTTTATTAGAAGTATCTTTGAGTACACATTTATTCTATATACTCCTTTTTTAAATGTTCTTCTTTTAAATGCATGCACTCCACGCTGGAATGCACCTAGTTTGCTCCTCCCCTCCTCCTCACTCCTTATTGAATGTGCAGTCCACTGTGGTGCGCAACAGGCCGCGGCCTCTACTCGGATGCATGCGTTCCACTCTGGAACGCATTGGACTTAGACTTCCGCTTCCGGGGCCCAAGACTAGGGGACCGTGGCCCGTTCATGATGGCTTCATCATGAAGCATTTTTATTGCATTTTATGGTATGCCCTACTGTCCAGCACTCAAGTATACTTTTGTGATTGATCAATTAACCATGTATTCAGCCCGGAGCCGGAAGTGATGCTGCCTTCACTTCCGGTTTCCCTGGCCAGCTCACCTTTGACCTAAAGCTGCACTTGGTCCCTATATATATGGTACTCTATGGGGTTAATTTTATATTGCTCTTGAAAAAGGTGGGATCTGCCCCGAAACGCGTCAAGCTCTTAAACTTTAAATAAAGTTAGAAACCTTATTCTTGAAACCCTGAGAACATTCTTTGGGACACGGAAGCCTTAATAACATCTGATAAGCGATCTCGGCAGGGGAGGAGAAGGTATAAGTGTATTGAGCTTATCCTATACCTCCCTCTCTGGTGAAGTAAGTTTTTAATTCATTAAATTTATTTATGTATTTGCTACACCTTGCCTTAATCCTGTGCCTCCCTACTCCCCATTGATATTTTATTTCATTTTAAGTGACTAAAAAACTATTTCTTTATACCCATTTGTCGTCTCATTGGCGCCCCTACGGCCCTCCCGGTATCACACTGAAGGAGGGTCGCAATCTTTTTTCTTTCTCTTTTGGTACACTTCCGCAGTTCAGCTTTGTGCACTCTTGTGTCTCCAATTACGGGTGCTGCCTTGTAACGACTTCTAGCCTCTACCACACATCTCCAGTTCATCATCTTTGGCAGTCCCTTGGTGCTTCTTTTCACATTCCCAATCCCCCCCCCCCTTTCCCATTTGTAACTCCTCTTTTCTGTGTCTCTGGGAAAAAGATATGCTGATTAGCTCATTTTCCAAAAAGAAAGGAAAGCTGAGCCTCTGGGTATTTATGGAACAATCAGTGGCCATCCTAGTGAGGGCACTAAGTGGATAAATACAGTGTAAAGTGTGTGTCATAGAGAATAAGATCTAAAGAGGTCTTCCTTTCGCATTTCTTCTTTCTCTCTGTTATCCACAATGATGGTTGTTATATGCACAACTAATGTTTGCCAAGATCCCAGAGCGGACTGGCCATACACCCTACAGGCCCATTTTGGGCCGCCTGAGTCCTCCTCACAGTTGATGGCCAGGTACATGATGATCTGATGCTCTCAGCATTTATTAATACGAGGAGTATGGGGTACTTATGCACGTGGCTGGCGGCCGCAGGTGCCTTTCTGAATTCAACTATATTGCTTTCCGCAGGATGGATATACAGGTGAATACTGTGGAGGGGCAGTGTTTTGTGCTGCCCTGTGGCATTTGGTTCTTCTGAGGCAGTATTTTATGCTGCACTGTGGTATTTGGTTCTGCTGTGGCAGTATTTTGTGCTGCAGTATGGTATTTCTGTTGCCTGCCTACTTGTGTTGGCCCCGCCTACTTCTGTTGCCTGACTTCTGTCAATTTAGACCTGACTACAACATGGGGCTTTTAGTTTGTTTTCCAGGGCCACCTTAAGTTCCCAGGCCACCGATGCTAAGATCTGACTTTGGGTTAAGTGACTGATTTATTTATTTCATTTTTTATGCTTGATACCTTATCTACCTGCTGCTTTTTAGCCATATATGCCCTTTATCCCTACTTCACACTGTTAGTCATATTTTTTAAGTCACTTAACATTCTTCACTTAGTAATTGTGTGATCCTTTTATTCCCATATATCACAATTAACTGTCATAGAATGTAGATATAAATGTAACTAGCTTTCAACCAGCTGGCTGAAAACCAGCTTATCAGCACACTTAAAAAAAAAAAAGTTTTATTGAATTTGACTCAAAAGAATATGTAGTAACATATTAATGAATGTAGATAAAAAAAAGACGGAAGACGGACTTGATGGAGGCTTCTAAAGGTTTTCCAAAGGATAATTAAATTATACTGTTATATGCCAATACACTGCCTGATCACAATGACGTCTAAAAGGTTATTTGTGAATCAAGTCTAGGAGCAAGTCTTCAAAGTCAGGTTCAAAGGGTTTATCTTTTTCAAGGCCTTGGAGGCCCTTTTACACTATTGTCCCCCTTCTGGAGGGTCAGCCTATGAAAGTTGGAGGCAGCAAAATAAATGCTGAATTGTCATTTTTTTTCTATCACATAAGAACAAATTGGTGCAGATTTAGAAAATGGTGTTGATACGTTGTAATTAGAGGTAATACATTTTAATGATCAATTATACCGTAACCGATTATATGCTACATGTATTTTGTAATTGCAGTGAAAATGATCTCTAATTGCATGCTATTGTCTTTTAGCATTTTTACTGCTAGAAATCTGATTGCTCGTTAAATAGGAAAACCTGCAGGGCTGTTATTTTGATGCTTTTAAAATAAAGACTATTTCACACATGATGGAAAAGCAATAACTGTGTCCTGGACTGCATCTAATTTTTTCATTATTTTTTTTTGTATATTTATTCATGTATGTTTCATTTTGATCTATCCTTGGCAGTTCCTCATTAACGGAGCATAAAGATATCCAAAGCTCTGTACTTGTGTTACAATAGTGGCCTGTGGCCACAGCTGCTTAGCTCCTTTGAGCGCCACATCACTTACCTTGCTCTATTAACTTCAACCAACCAGGCGCCAGTGTTCCATGTGCCTACCGCTATCCTGCTCTTCTGTTGCAGGCCTCAACCTGTGTGCCCCTTTTAGGTCTGTTATCTTAGGGAAGGCTTGCTCCCTGACTCTTGAAGGGCCAGTGCGCACACGTCTTTATTCTTCCCTATCCTATCACAGTTCACTCCTGGGTGTAAGATCCTCACCTGTCTCGCACTCCGGTGTGACCAAAAAGGGTCCTTGTGGAGCTGCAGGACAGGTTACGCGTGTCTCCATTGATAGACCAGCTCCGACCCTTTGCGAACCGACGCGGGAATGCGTTCGCATGTGTGCCGGAGGGGAAGACTGCATGGCTTTCGGGGACAGCTTGGCCGGGCTACTGGCAGTACGCTGCGGCCGAGTTTGTCTCCGGTGCCTGTTGTGGATTCCATTCCGGTGTCCATGTTGACGCACTCGCGCACTCTCGCAGACCCTGTCGTGCATCCGCATTTACATTCGAAAACGGGTTCGCAAGGGGATACGCGGTCGCGTGTACGTGCTTCGCAGACCAGCAAAGGGAATAGCACCTGGCCGCATGTTCAAAGCAGATTAGGGGGCCGGCATTGGTCTAATTGACTAATGACTGACCAAAGCCTTGTACACAGGTGTAGGGCAGGATCATAACCTATGGGAGCCCTGGGATTTGTTAGCAGGAACATAAAAGGTGGCCTCCCAGGTCGGTCAGTGCCCACTATTATCCTTCCTTATCCAGGTGCAGGTCAGTACTGCTAGCTACTGACTGAAGTTTGCTGGGACTCCGTCCGTTCCAGTAGGACCCAGGACCCGGGATTTTCCGTGACGCATCCGTTTACCTGGCAAGTTGCACAGAGACTTATGCACGGATCAGGACTACTCCTGCCTTTCCTTCATCTTTTGTTTGTTCGCCCAGTGAAGTTTACCTGGACTTTGTTTATTTTGTTAATAAACCCCTTTTACTTCACCCTTACTGGTCTGTTTCGTTGGTGCCTTGCATTACACTGGGTATTTAAGCATCAATCCCTAGGGGAGAATGCCTGAGCTTTAGGTTCCTAGTCTCTAGTTACCCATAAAGGTGTGTTATTTTGTCTGATTGCCTGTGTACAGAACTTCTGCCAGATAACCGACTTGGATTCTACTCTGTTCTGACCTTAGTCTGTTTATGTCACAGTGGGTAGGATACAAGATACAATAAACACACAGAAAACCTTAAAACAAGCGTCTAGGTCAGAATCTGGGGGTAAAGGTCACCTCCTGACAATTCCCTACCAGCTCTCCCTGGACTTCTGTGCCCACGTTAAGACCCTAAAGGTGGGAATAAACGTGCCCCCGTGCCTAAGACTGAAGATTACCTAAAGTCCCTGAGATGGTGGAAAGGGGGAAAGAGGCAGCCTGCTTCATCAGATCCCGGAGGCAGGTGTCTCTTTAACAGCCTAGACAGAACACAAAAAGGAAACCAAAACCAACTTATCTTGTAGCAGAGCAGAAACAGCAAATCCACCTTTCCTCAGAGCAAGATAGAAGCTATAACCCGCACAGGACACTGGGAAGGGGCGTAATTTAAACTCACACAAACGACCCCACCCAGTGCAACTGAAGGAGGGCGGATACAGCTCAACTCCAAACCCAAAACAAACAAAAAACTACACACGCGCTGCTAACCTGGCAGACCTCCGCACATAACCTGAGTAGGGCATGACAGTACCCCCCTTCTACGGGTGACATCCGGACACCCCGGCCCAACTTTATCCGGATGGGCCCTGTGAAAGGCCCTCACCAGTCGGCTGGCACTAACATCCACAGCTGGAATCCTACATCCTCTCCTCGGGGCCGTATCCCCTACAGTGTACCAGATACTGAAGGGAACCCCGAAGAAAACGTGAGTCGAGAACCCTAGAGATCTCGAACTCTAAATTGCCATCAACCAGAACAGGGGGAGGAGTCAATGGCGATGGTTCCACCGGTTTCACATATATCTGCAGTAAAGACCTGTGGAACACATCATGGATCCTCCAGATCTGCGCAAGATCCAGACGAAACGCCACTGGATTGACAACCGCAGATATTTTGTAAGGTCCAATAAATCTTGGACCCAGTTTCCAAGATGGTATTCTCAGTTTAATATTTTTAGTAGATAACCACACCAGATCACCCGCACACTGGACCGAACCAGTCATACGTCTCCTGTCAGCCATTCGCTTATACCTCTCACCCATCTTCTCCAAATTAACTTGGATCCTCCGCCAGTTAGAAGACAAGGCAGAAGAAAATCTCTCCTCCTCTGGCATCCCAGAGGAACCAGTCCCAGAACAGGTACCAAACTGAGTATGAAAACCGTATGCGCCAAAAAATTGCGACTTACCTGTGGACTCCTGCCTACGGTTATTCTACTGTGGACTCCTGCCTACGGTAGATCTATTCAAAGGTAAAAAAACAGGCATAACATGTAATCCTTCATCAGCGATTTCAGTCCTAGAGTTTTCTGCAAGAAGAAGGTTATGTAAGCCTCATCAGGAATCCTCTTCCTTCCTGTCGGCAATATATATATATATATATATATATATATATATATATATATATATATATATATATATTCTATAATATACCATATTTTTCGCCATATAAGATGCACAGGCCCATGAGACGCACCAAGGTTTTGTAGGACAATAAGAAGAAATATATTCCATTAGACCTCAGGTCAGACCAGCAATCAGATCCCCAATGTTAATAAGACCCCAACAAGACCTCAGATCAGACCCCCAATCAGACCTCAGATAAGAGCCCCATGCCTCTCATCAGCCACCAGCAATCCCCTTTGCATCATATCAGCCCCCATTGCCTCTCATATTAGCCCCCAGCAGTCCCCATTGCCTCATACAGAGCCTTCACTGCTTCCTGATCCTCCAGTACTACTGAGTGCTTCCATTATGGGGTGAAAAATACGGTATATAATTATATGTAAAAAGGACATGATACTGTTGCTTGCTAACAACAGGACCAGAGCCTCTTACTTAAGAGACTCTAGCTATTTTTTTTTCTACTTTCTCAGGACCTTTAAACTCCTGAGCAGAGGCTAAAACCAATCTTTCAAGGGAACTCAGAAGAGTGGTATGGCAAGCTTCCAGTGTAACTCTCTAAATAAGGAGATGCTGGATGTGATGTCAATGCTATGGGATCCTGATCAGTCTTAAAAATGCCTGATCAGTCTGTAAAATGCATTGAAATGCCAGATCCGTCTTTCCGGTGGCATCCGGCAAAACAGATCCAGCATTTATTTTTTTCACTTTTTTTCGGTCTGCACAAGGACGGATTTGGCATTCCAATTTTTTAACCCCTTAAGGACTCAGCCCTATTTCACCTTAAGGACTTGGCCATTTTTTGCAAATCTGACCAGTGTCACTTTAAGTGCTGATAACTTTAAAACGCTTTGACTTATCCAGGCCATTTTGAGATTGTTTTTTCATCACATATTGTACTTCATGACACTGGTAAAATGAAGTAAAAAAAACCATTTTTATTTATAAAAAAAAATACCAAATTTACCAAAAATGTGTAAAAAATTGCAAATTTCCAAGTTTCAATTTCTCTACTTCTATAATACATAGTAATAACTAAAAAAAATGTTATTACTTTACATTCCCCATATGTCTACTTCATGTTTGGATGATTTTGGGAATGATATTTAATTTTTTGGGGATGTTACAAGGCTTAGAAGTTTAGAAGAAGTTTTCAAAAACCCCATTTTTAGGGACCAGTTCAGGTCTGAAGTCACTTTGCGAGGCTTACATAATAGAAACCACCCAAAAATGACCCCATTCTAGAAACTACACCCCTCAAGGTATTCAAAACTGATTTTACAAACTTTGTTAACCCTTTAGGTGTTCCACAAGAATTAATGGAAAATAGAGATACAATTTCAAAATTTCACTTTTTGGGCAGATTTTCCATTTTAATAATTTTTTTCCAGTTACAAAGCAAGGGTTAACAGCCAAACCAAACTCAATATTTATGGCCCTGATTCTGTAATTTACAGAAACACCCCATATGTGTTCGTAAACCGCTGTACGGGCACACGGCAGGGCGCAGAAGGAAAGGAATGCCATACGGTTTTTGGAACGCAGGTTTTGTTGGACTGTTTTTTGTGACACCATGTCCCAATTGAAGCCCCCCTGATGCACCCCTAGAATAGAAACTCCATAAAAGTGACCCCATCTAAGAAACTACACCCCTCAAGGTATTCAAAACTGATTTTTACAAACGTCGTTAACCCTTTAGGTGTTCCACAAGAATTAATGGAAAATAGAGATACAATTTCAAAATTTCACTTTTTTGGCAGATTTTCAATTTTAATATTTTTTTTACTTTTACAAAGCAAGGGTTAACAGCCAAACAAAACTCAATGTTTATGGCCCTGATTCTGTAGTTTACAGAAACACCCCATATGTGGTCGTAAACTACTGTACAGGCACACGGCAGGGGGCGCAGAAGGAAAGGAATGCCATACGGTTTTTGGAAGGCAGATTTTGCTGGACTGGTTTTCTTGACACTATTTCCCATTTGAAGCCCCCCTGATGCAACCCTAGAGTA
Organism: Bufo bufo; assembly: GCF_905171765.1. NCBI lineage: Eukaryota > Metazoa > Chordata > Amphibia > Anura > Bufonidae > Bufo > Bufo bufo. The sequence goes on along the minus strand of NC_053394.1, from coordinate 270,777,098 downwards.
GAAACTCCATAAAATTGACCCCATCTAAGAAACTACACCCCTCAAGGTATTCAAAACAGATTTTACAAACGTTGTTAACCCTTTAGGTGTTCTACAAGAGTTATTGGCAAATGGAGATGAAATTTCAGAATTTCTATTTTTTGGCAAATTTTCCATTTTAATCCATTTTTGCCAGTAACAAAGCAAGGGTTAACAGCCAAACAAAAGTCAATATTTATGGCCCTGATTCTTTAGTTTACAGAAACACCCCATATGTGGTCTTAAACAGCTGTACGGGCACACGGCAGGGAGCAGAAGGAAAGGAATGCCATACGGTTTTTGGAAGGCAGATTTTGCTGGACTGTTTTTTTTGACACCATGTCCCATTTGAGCCCCCCCTGATACACTCCTAGAATAGAAACTCCAAAAAAGTGGCCCCATTTTAGAAACTACGGGATAGGGTGGCAGTATTGTTGGTACTAGTTTAGGGTACATATGATTTTTGGTTGCTCTATATTGCACTTTTTTGTGAGGCAAGATAACAAGAAATAGCTGTTTTGGCACCGTTTTTGTTTTTTGTTATTTACAACATTCATCTGACAGGTTAGATCATGTGATATTTTTATTGACCAGGTTGTCACAGATGCGGAAATACCTAATATGTATACTTTTTTATTTATTTATGTAAGTTTTACACAATGATTTCTTTTTTGAAGCAAAAAAATCATCTTTTAGTGTTTCCATAATTTTTTCAGTTTTTGGGCAATTACCTTGGGTAGGGTATTATTTTTGCAGGATGAGATGACGGTTTTATTGGCACTATTTTGGGGTGTGTGTGACTTTTTGATCGCTTGCTATTACACTTTTTGTGATGTAAGGTGACAAAAAATGGTTTATTCAGCACAGTTTTTAATTAAAATTCTTTACGGTGTTCATCTGAGGGGTTAGGTCATGTGATATTTTTATAGAGCCGGTCGATATGGACGCGGCGATACCTAATATGTATACTTTTTTTTTATTTATGCAAGTTTTACACAATAATATCATTTTTAAAACAAAAAAAATGATGTTTTAGAGTCTCTATATCCTGAGCCATATTTTTTTTATTTTTTGGGCGATTGTCTCAGGTAGGGGCTCATTTTTTGCGGGATGAGGTGACTGTTAGATTGGTACTATTTTGGTAGGCAAACACCTTTTTGATCGCTTGCTGTTGTACTTTTTGTGATGTAAGGTGACAAAAAAATTGTTTATTTAGCACAGTTTTTATTTTGTATTTTTTACGCTGTTCATCTGAGGGGTTAGGTCATGTGATATGTTTATAGATCCGGTCGATACGGACGCGGCGATACCTGATATGTATAGTTTTTTTTCCCCCTATTTTTTACCAATTTCTTTTAACTTTATTTGGGGGAAATGACGTTTTTGTTTATTTTTATTTGAAACTTAATTTTTTGGGGGGAAAACTTTATTTTTTCAACTTTTTTTTTCACTTTATTTTTTGTCCCACTTTGGGACTTGAACTTTTGGGGTCTAATCCTTTACAATGCATTCCAATAATTCTGTATTACTCATACAGCTTCCAGCCTGTGAGATGCAGGGGGCTGGATCTCACAGGCTCGTCACGGGAAGGCAGCGCGATGCCTTCCTTAGGCATTGCGCTGCCTTTCATGCCATCGGGTCCCCCCTACAGCCGCATGGGGACCCGATGGCACCGCCACACACCGCCGCAAACCGCAGGTAAAGCCGCAAACCGCAGGTTTGAATTGAGCTGCGATTTGAGGCGATCGCCGACATGGGGGATCACAGGACCCCCCCGCGCATTTAGCCAAGGTGTCTGCTCAATGATTTGAGCATGCACTGGGTTCCGATCACTGCCCACCGGGCGGCGGTGATCGAAAATACACATGACGTACCGGTACGTCATGGGTCCTTAAGGGGTTAAATGCCGGCCCCTGCACTAATACATTCCTATGGAAAAAAATGCCGGCATTTAGGCAAGTCTTCAGTTTTTTGGGCCAGAGATAAACCCGTAGCATGCTGCGGTTTTATCTTTTGCCTGATCAGTCAAAATGACTGAACTGAAGACATCCTGATGCATCCTTAACAGATTACTCTCCATTCAGAATGCATGGGGATAAAACTGATCAGTTCTTTTCCGGCATTGAGCCCTTTTGACGGAACTCAGTTCCGGAAAAGAAAAACGCAAGTGTGAAAGTACCCTTAGACCAGAGGGCCTGCTAGTAAAAGGTTATCTACAGAAATAAAGGGTTTTCTAGAGGTCCACCCCAGGTGCCAGACGCTATGAGCGCTTCCATCAATACAGAAGGAAGCACTCATTGATAGAGCGGTAGAGCGCCAGAGAGCTTGTCACTGTTCTCCCTAAGCTGTGGGGCTGCAGCTTCTACAGCGCCCCCGCTGAGGTCCTCTATTGGCTCATTCACCACTACAAGCCCAGCCTCAGACTAGTGCTCATAACCTCCTGACCTTAGCGTCTGTGGGGAGTGCACACCTGGCGCCACCTTGTCATTCTATCATGCTGCTGCTAACCCTCTGCTTGTAAGTATAGCTCCGATGTAGCTAAGTGCTGTGAAGTTTTTCTGTGCTTGTCAACAGACGCCCACACTCTGCTGGGAGCTTCATTCTGCTTGAGGGGGCAGTGAGTGATGACCTCACTCTGTCCTCTGAAACCAGGAAGACCGTCAGCCCAGCAGTGATGAGCAGCAGAGCAGAAACCAAATTAATCTCCAGGATCCTGTCCCTAGCTTGTCCAGGATGTAAGTATGGTGATATATTTTATTTAAGTCTGTGTATGTGTGAGTATACAGTACAGCTATGTGTAGAATGTGTGTATGTATATAAATATAATGTACAGTGTAACGAAATCCGAGGTAAATAGACAGATATATAGATAGATAGATAGATAGATATATAGATAGATATATAGATAGATAGAAAGGTAGATAGATAGATCTCATATTCTCCTAAACTTGCAAATGCTGCCTCTAGATGCCAGCCCGACTGAAGACTAGGTGATACCCTATACATTCTCAGAGGAAGCCACCATTTAGCACTGCCTGTTAATTGAAAACCATTTGGGCATCCTAATGGGATACTTAAAATGCACAGCCACCCTAGACCTGTTGGTTGCTAGACCAGTGGGTTGTCTAACCCATTCAGTAGATGAATGAAATAATATCAGAAGCCATAACTCTGACCTCATGGCACCCACAGTCTCAGAACCCTAATAATTGTGTTCAGCCTGACATGGGCTTCAGGCAGAGTCTATGCGCGCCATACTGGACAGGAGGCATTTCTCTGTATTCAGGATCTGGCCTTCTGGAATTCATAACTCAATCACATCACAAAGCGACTCAGATTATGGGATCATACCTGTACCCGCAGTCCCTGTCATACAGCGAGGAATCGCCGTGATTCATATTGGCACCTCAGTCAGTCTTCTGGGAAGGTGGGGCAGAAACCTGAATAATATCAGACGTCTCAGAAGGCCGGACCGAAAGGAGGGAGGTTCCCTCACAGCCCACCCCTCGGCTGAGGGGGGATAAAATGGGTGCTTGGGAACAGGTAATTGTCAGCCATTTTGGGGATCCACATCGTTTGGAGTGACTGCCCATATCTTCAGCTGTCCCCACAGCCGGAATATAACTGCTGCATCTCAGTAAGCCAATACTCTGTATTTTATCCCGTTTATTTTATCTGTTCACTGCATTTTTATTGTATGTATATTTTGTTTTTATCTTTTATCTGACACTTTCTTTTTGTATTGCACTGCACTACTGTGTATTAAATTTAAAAATGAATAAGTCCCTTCCTTGTGGTCTTATAGAACTTGCTCTTTCGGAGGGAATAACGTTACCAGTAGTGTTTCAGAGGATTTTAGGTCCAATGTAGATAACGTGTGTTACTGTGTTAAATTTGGGTTGAGTGAATATCTGAGTATAGGCCCCTATTGCCTTATAGTATAGGTGGTGGCAGCTATTGTGATAGAAAATATTGAGGTGTTAGAATCTAGGGGAGTAAGTTAGCATAATTTCATCATCTAGAATATGTGGGTGGGAATTTCTATGGTAACTTGATGAGTTCACTAGTATAATTCATCCCAGTGACGCAACCCGAGAGTAGGGATCGTGACATACAGTGTCAATATATAGGTGTACAGTGTATGTGTTGGTATATACAGTAGATATATGTACAATGTGTGAGTATATAGATGTGTACAGTGTATGTGTTGGTATATACAGTATATATATGTGCAGTGTGTGAGTATATAGATATGTGTACAGTGTGTGTTGAGTATCTAAATGTGTCAATGTTCGCGTTCTAAATACATATCTAAATTTAAAGGCCTGAATGATCTTTATGTACACTACAGACTGGCAACTGGATTTTATGGGTTTTGTGGAGATATATATATATATATATATAAAGTTGCAAGAAAAAGTATGTGAACCCTTTGGAATGATATGGAGTTCTGCACAAATTGGTCATAAAATGTGATCTGATCTTCATCTAAGTCACAACAATAGACAATCACAGTCTGCTTAAACTAATAACACGCAAAGAATTAAATGTTACCATGTTTTTATTGAACACACCATGCCCTTTTTTGGGCACTTTTCCCTGTCTAGGTGTCACGACCGCTATCCCAGCAGCAGTCGTGTCGCACCAGACGGAGGGGAAGGGGGACCCTTATCTACGGATGGGAAATAGAATGGCCACCCCTGACTAACCCTAAGCTGGCACCTGTCTGCCCTGATACCCTAGACGGGGTGTGAACCCGTGCGGCGAGCTGGATGCCTAAACCCTCAGTCGCCCTAACAAGACTGGACTGGGGAAAGGCCGATGGGAGCGCTAGTCACCATCACTCATGTCTAGGAAAACAACAGGGGAAGACAGCAACAAACAAACAGCAGAGATAGACTTATCCAGTCACGAGCAGAGAAGGCGATCCCAAACACGACAGTCCACGCCGGACAAGAGCTCCACTGCAACACCATCAAACGATCTCCTTCCAAGGTCAGAGTAGCACTGGAAGTAAGGACTATATCTGGCAATGACTGCAAGTGAAAGTGAAACTAATATAGTAGCTGGGAGTGGCAGACAGGACTCACCTGAGAAGGATGCCTACAAACTCCCAGTCAGGACAAAAAGGTTCACAAGGCAAAACCCAGATGACATACCCTGAACCACGGAGCAAACTCACAAGCTATCGCGAGTAGCAAGTCGCTGCGACCTTCTCCTCCCAGACCTGTCTGGATCAGTCACAGTCGTGACAGTACCCCCCTTTCTACGAGGGGCCCCTGGACCCTCAAGACCAGGCCTCTCAAGATGGGAGCTATGAAAAGCCCGAATGAGTCTGTCCGCTTTTATCTCTGATGCTGGAACCCACATTCTCTCTTCGGAACCATAACCTTTCCAGTGCACCAGGTACTGAAGAGAGCGGCGAATAAATCGTGAATCAACAATCTTTTCTACCTGAAACTCAAGACTGCCATCAAAAACCACCGGTGGAGGCGGTAGTGGCAATGGTTCAGGAGGTTCTACATATCTCTTAAGCAGAGATCTGTGGAAGACATTATGGATCCTTAGAGTCTGAGGTAGCTCCAGACGAAAAGCCACCGGGTTAATGATCTTAATTACCCTATAAGGACCAATAAATCTCTGACCTAATTTCCACGAGGGAACCTTCAACTTGATATTTCTGGTAGACAACCACACCAAGTCATTCACCCCAAGGTCCGGACCTTCAGAGCGCTTCCTATCAGCCGCACGTTTGTATCTACCACCAATTCTCTTCAAACTTTCTTGCACACTCTGCCACACTGAAGAAAGTGAAGACGCAAATCGTTCCTCCTCGGGAATCCCAGACGGCCCCCCCTCACTAAACGTACAAAACTGAGGATGGAAACCATACGCACCAAAAAATGGTGACTTATCGGTGGATTCTTGACGACGATTATTAATGGCAAACTCGGCTAACGGTAAATAAGATGACCATTCCTCCTGATTTTCGGAAACAAAGCATCTCAAATATGTCTCTAGGTTTTGATTGGTACGTTCAGTCTGACCGTTGGACTGTGGATGGAAAGATGAAGAAAACGACAGATGAACCCCCAAAAGCTTTCCAAAATTTAGAAACAAATTGGGTACCACGATCTGAAACAATATCGGAAGGGACCCCGTGAAGCTTTACAATGTGGTCAATAAAAACCTGAGCCAGTGTGTTAGCATTAGGCAATGCGGCAAGAGCAATAAAGTGCACCATTTTACTGAATCTGTCAACAACTACAAGAATAACAGTCTTCCCCGCTGATACTGGTAGATCCGTAATGAAATCCATTGACAGGTGCGTCCAAGGCCTGTTGGGGATGGCCAGAGGTAAAAGACGCCCTGCCGGACAAGTATGATCTACCTTAGAACGAGCACAGGTAGCACATGTAGACACAAAATTCAACACCTCCTGGCGCCATTTAGGCCACCAGAACCGACGAGACACTAACTCAGAGGTTGCCCTACTACCTGGGTGTCCTGCCAGTGTGGAGTTATGGTGTTCTTTTAGTATCTCCAGTCGTAAATTTTCTGGCACAAACAGTTTACCCGAGGGGCAGGAGGCCGGGGCGTCCCTCTGAGCTTCCAACACCCTCCCCTCCAAACCTGAGTGTAATGCGGAGACCACCACCCCCTTTTTCAAAATGGGCTCTGGTACCTCAACATCACCCCCTCCAGGAAAACTTCGAGACAATGCATCCGCCTTAGTATTTTTTGCCCCCGGGCGATAGGTTATTACAAAATTAAACCTAGTAAAAAATAACGACCACCGAGCCTGTCTAGGGGTGAGACGTTTAGCAGACTCCAGATATAATAAGTTTTTGTGATCAGTAATCACCGTGACGGGATGAACCGCCCCCTCCAAAAAAATGACGCCACTCCTCAAAAGCCAACTTAATAGCCAAAAGTTCCCTGTTGCCAATATCATAGTTCCTTTCTGCAGTAGACAATTTCTTCGAAAAGAAAGCACACGGACGCCATTCACCAGGGGACGGGCCCTGAGATAGTACCGCTCCCACCCCCACCTCTGATGCATCAACCTCTACAATAAAAGGAAGCGAGACATCTGGCTGTACGAGAATAGGGGCCGAGGTGAATCTCTCCTTCAGAGATGCAAAGGCAGTTTTGGCTGCATGTGACCATTTGGAAAAATCGGATCCCTTTCGGGTCATGTCCGTCAGTGGTTTGACCACCAAGGAATAGTTCTTTATAAATTTTCTATAAAAATTGGCAAACCCCAGGAAGCGTTGCAACGCCTTCAGGTTCTCAGGCAGATCCCAGTCTATAATCGCCCGGACTTTCTCTGGATCCATGCGGAAACCTGAATCTGACAACACATACCCCAGAAATGGCAGTTCTTTTACGGCGAACACACATTTTTCTAACTTAGCAAACAATTTGTTGGCCCTTAATATCTGCAGCACTTGTCTCACATGGATCTTATGTGTATCCAGATCCGGGGAATAGACTAGGATGTCATCAAGATATATCGCAACAAATCTCCCGATAAGGTGACTAAAAATATCGTTGACAAAATGTTGGAATACCGCAGGCACATTAGTAAGACCAAATGGCATGAGCAGATTTTCATAATGCCCTTCCGGAGTATTAAAAGCCGTCTTCCACTCATCCCCCTCTTTGATGCGAACCAGGTTGTAGGCTCCTCTGAGATCCATTTTGGAGAACCATTTAGCACCAGCAACCTGATTAAAGAGGTCGGGAATGAGAGGAAGAGGATAGGGATCTCGGATAGTTATCTGGTTTAATTCCCGGAAATCCAGGCAAGGACGTAGGCCCCCATCTTTCTTTTTAACGAAAAAGAACCCTGCAGCCACAGGTGAAGAAGAGGGTCTGATGTGTCCCTTAGCCAAACTCTCCGAAATATAATCTTTCATAGCCTTCCTCTCCGGGCCGGAAAGATTGTATAACCGGGTTTTAGGTAGTTTTGCCCCAGGTAGTAGATTAATCGGGCAATCATATGGACGATGAGGTGGTAACCCCTGACAACCCTTCTCAGAGAACACATCCATAAAATCTGACAGAAAGGCAGGTAAAGATGTTACAGAGAGTGTAGAGCACCTACTACTCAAGCAGTTGTACTTACAATGTTCACTCCACTCCACAATCTCCCCGGCCTGCCAATCCACCACTGGATTGTGAGTCACCAGCCAGGGAAGCCACAATACCATAGGAGCCGGAAGACCGTCCAGGACATAACACGAGATATGCTCTTTATGGAGGTCCCCTACCTGCAGATGGATATTATGAATGATCTGAGTTAACTCTTTCTGAGTAAGAGGGGAGGAGTCGATGGCAAAAACAGGAATAGTTCTGCGTATCGGTTCTGGAGTAAAACCCAGAGCCTGAGCAAACCGTGAATCCACCAAGTTGACCCCCGCCCCACTGTCCAAAAAGACGGAACAGATCTCAGTCTTATTGCCCGCCTCAACGGTAGCGGACAACAAAAACTGAAACATGCATATGGAGGAAACGAATACGCCCAGACTGTTATCCTCCGCACAATCTGGGGACTCTAGTTTTCCGGCGGCTCCTTTGTTTGTGGTCTCTTGGGTTGTGAGGGACAAACCTTTACAAAATGACCCCTCCCCCCACAACAAAAACAAACCTCTGACCTACAGCGGAACTTAGGAGGATTCACCCGTCTAGTGGCGCCCCCTATTTGCATTGGTTCGACTGGATTATAACAAACCGATCCCTGCCCTATAGAGGCCTCCGTAAAATTTAATAGTTTCTCCCTGAGTCGTCTGTCGATTCTTATGGACAGAGACATAGCAGCCTCCAGAGACCCAGGGACCTCGTATACCGCCAGCGCGTCTTTTAATTTTTCAGACAACCCCTGGCAGAACTGACTCCTAAGGGCCGAGTCGTTCCATAGCGTATCAGTAGCCCACCTACGGAATTCGGAACAATATAGTTCAGCAGACCGGTTCTCTTGCCGAAGTCTACGTAGCTTAGACTCAGCCAGTGAGACCCTGTCCGGGTCATCATATAAGAGACCCAGGGCTTCAAAAAACTTCTCCACTGATCGTAAGGCCAGAGAGTCTGATGTTAGGGAGAAAGCCCAAGCCTGCGGATCTCCTTGCAGGAGAGAAATTACAATGCCCACCCGTTGCTCCTCACCACCGGAGGATCTAGGGCGTAACCTGAAGAACAATTTGCAAGCTTCTCTGAAGGTTACAAATTGGTCTCTCCCTCCTGAGAACCTATCAGGTAAAGCCACTTTTGGCTCAGGAGTACCTTGGTTTCCCGTAGCAACGGTGGAACCCAAGGATTGCTGCTGCAGCACTGTTGCTTTTAATCCTGCCACTTCAAGGGATAACCCCTGTAATTGTTTCGCCAAAACCGAAACCGGATCCATAGTGGAACAGACAAAAATACAAAGCAAAACAGCAAGCAACAAAGAAAAAAAAAAAAAAAAGAAATGTCACTTTTTTTTTTTTTTTTTTTAAAAGGCCAGATATACTGTCACGACCGCTATCCCAGCAGCAGTCGTGTCGCACCAGACGGAGGGGAAGGGGGACCCTTATCTACGGATGGGAAATAGAATGGCCACCCCTGACTAACCCTAAGCTGGCACCTGTCTGCCCTGATACCCTAGACGGGGTGTGAACCCGTGCGGCGAGCAGTATGCCTAAACCCTCAGTCGCCCTAACAAGACTGGACTGGGGAAAGGCCGATGTGAGCGCTAGTCACCATCACTCATGTCTAGGAAAACAACAGGGGAAGACAGCAACAAACAAACAACAGCAGAGATAGACTTATCCAGTCACGAGCAGAGAAGGCGATCCCAAACACGACAGTCCACGCCGGACAAGAGCTCCACAGCAACACCATCAAACGATCTCCTTCCAAGGTCAGAGTAGCACTGGAAGTAAGGACTATATCTGGCAATGTCTGCAAGTGAAAGTGAAACTAATATAGTAGCTGGGAGTGGCAGACAGGACTCACCTGAGAAGGATGCCTACAAACTCCCAGTCAGGACAAAAAGGTTCACAAGGCAAAACCCAGATGACATACCCTGAACCACGGAGCAAACTCACAAGCTATCGCGAGTAGCAAGTCGCTGCGACCTTCTCCTCCCAGACTTGTCTGGATCAGTCACAGTCGTGACACTAGGCTGCATACACTGTTCCAGTGTATTCAAAGGTGAGTATTTCTCACATCCACATACAGGGAAACAATTTCCTATTCAGGGTTTCTATACTTGCAACAGTAACATTATTGTTTACTTATTAAAGTGTCCGTGTGGCTTATTATATATAGGCGAGACCTCGATGCGTATGAAGGATCGCTTTTCCAAACATAAATCTACCATACGAAAAAAGAACCTGCTTTTACCTATACCGCACCACTTTGAACGTTGTAACCATAATATTTCGCAACTGCGGTTTCAGATAATAGAACATGTATCACAACCCCATAGAGGTGGTGACAGGGTTAAGATGTTGAAGAAGCGTGAATCTTACTGGATTCACACTTTGCAAACATTGGAGCCCAAGGGCTTGAACGGGGACTGCGACCTCCACAGCTTTCTTGTGAATCTTCAGTTCTCTAGATATTTGCTACCATTTAAAAACTTTTTCTTTTTGTAAATAAAAACATTTACCATTGTTGCAAATCAATGTATCAAATAATTTGTTTTCTTTTTACCTCTAGAAAACCTGAAGACATCCCAGCGGCATCATTATTCTGCAACTTTATTTAACCCTACCATTGCCATTACGAAATATTCAGCATTTGAATTGCCAATTGATTGCGGCTGGGATCTTTTCTTCATTTCCTTCATCTGCTTTATAATTTAATTGTTTAATTGCTTTGTTGATTTGGTTACTATGGTAATGTGATGTCACTTCCGCCTTGGCGGGCTATTTAAATGCCGTGTGTTCATTACTGTTTGTATCATATCCTATACGTTTGAGAAAGGCTCCAGATGTGAGTCGAAACATTACAGTGTGTGTGGGAACCACAGGGGCATTATCGCTGGGTGGTGAGGAATGCCCCAGCAATAATGCCTCCCTTTACAATGTGGTCAAATAGCAATAATGTTTCAGGTTCTGGATTATTCAACTCTTTAAATTGCTTCTGTAATCAGTTAGGCTAATGTCTCTACCATTATTCAGTTCAAAGGGATGCTTCCTTGTTAATATTAGGCCTCATGCACACGACCGTTGTGTGCATCCGCGACCGTTGTTCCGTTTTCCGTTTTTTTACGCGGACCCATTGACTTTCAAAGGGTCCGTGGAAAAATCGGAAAATGCACCGTTTGGCTTCCGCGTCCGTGATCCGTTTTTCCAGTCCATGAAAAAAATAAGACCTGTCCTATTTTTTTCACGGACAACGGTTCACGGACCCATTCAAGTCAATGGGTCCATGAAAAATCACGGATGCACACAAGATAGTTATCCGCGTCCGTGATCCGTGTCCGTGATCCGTGTCCGTTTTTCCTATCATTTTCAATGCAAACTTGACTTTTTTTTTTTTTTTCACTTTTCATGTCCGTGGATCCTCCAAAAATCAAGGAAGACACACGGAAGAAAAAATGGTCACAGATCACGGAACAACGGAAATCCGTTTTGCGGACCGCAAAAAAAAAACGGTCGTGTGCATGAGGCCTCAATCAGCTGATTTCTCTTCAGTTTTTCAGGGTGACATCTTTTCGGATAATACTTCTCAGTGACATTCTCTTGTTATGCTGCATTCTCTCTCCACCAGGGCTGCATAGCTTTTTCTGTGTCAGAATATAAAAATTCCTTCTCTCTTTCTTTACGCAGGATGCCTTTGTAAAGATCTTCAGAAGACATTTTCTTTGGCAATCAATTTTAAGATCTGTGTAAGGCCTCATGCACACGGACGTTTTTATTGCGGTCCGCAAAAACGGTTTCCGTTGTTCCGTGATCCGTGTCAGTTTTTTCTTCCGTGGGTCTTCCTTGATTTTTGGAGGATCCACGGACATGAAAAATGAAAAAAAAAAATCTAAGTCAAGTTTGCCTTTGAAATTATAGGAAAAAACGGACACGGATCACGGACACGGATCACGGACGCGGATGACAATCTTGTGTGCATCCGTGATTTTTCACGGACCCATTGACTTGAATGGGTCCGTGAACCGTTGTCCGTGAAAAAAATAGGACAGGTCATATTTTTTTCACGGACTGGAAACACGGATCACGGACGCGGATACCAAACGGTGCATTTTCCGATTTTTCCACTGACCCATTGAAAGTCAATGGGTCCGCGGGAAAAAACGGAAAACAGAACAATGGCCGCGGATGCACACAACGGTCGTGTGCATGAGGCCTAAGAGTTCCCTCCCTAGGGTTTTCTAGACATGCTCTGTGACCTGTGCAGAAGTCATTTTAAAAGCAATGAGTAGATCAGCTTTGACAATCAAAAAAATCCTTGTTTCCTGATGGCAGATCATGCTGTGTAAACAAGAACTGGTGGCGGCAAACAATGAGTCTGAATGGGGAAGAGCAATGGCATTAGTGATCATACTCTGGAGATGCTGGAAGAGATCGCTGCATGTAAATGCTTCCTTCCCAACAATTTGCTTGTACATTGTCCTGTGGAAAGGGACTTTAGGCCTGCCTGTAATGATAAGGAGATGACTACAGTAAATGGATCTGTACCAGGGTTGCCAATCATCCAGAGATCTCTTGAAAGTCTGTAAAAATAGGTGACTTTTTTTCCTGTCTGTAGAAAAAAATAGATGCTTTCGTGATTTTTTGGAGGCTGCTGGTACTTGACTAGATTATATTAGGGGTAATTATCATCATTTAACAGCTCACAGTAAATGCTAGTAATAAGTTCTTATCAGTATATTGAGCTATAGACATGTAACTTTATCAATCGTTATGGTTTTCCAATTTGTTAATAAAAATTTTGTCTGTCTGTGATTTTGGGATAAGTTGTCCAGAATAAAGAAAAAATCTGTTTTAGTAAATACTTATATTCTCCAATTCTGGAACTTGTGTTCTTAGATCTGGGCATTGTACCATTCGTTTGTTATTCTGACTGAATATAATCATGGTTCACTGTTAGTACATCTCCGGGAATTTTCTATAAAACGTAACTTTTACTAGCATCCATGAAATTGAAATTAGCAAGTACAAACAATTGCAAGTAAAGGATGGACTGAGGAGCAGTCAGTCTAGATAGGCTTAATACCCTTTGTGCAGAATGCACTTGGCCATACATTTTATTGTGCCCTCTATTCTATAAAGAATAAAAGAGGAGAAAATTGATAGAAAAGATATTACAGATAGGCAGAAAGATTCTCTAATGAACTTATTAATATAGGAGGACAGTCTGCCTCTCTGTACGCAGTTCATGACTAAAATCCTGCTTTGAGTCATCAGGGGCTATGTAGCTGGCCAGCTAGCACCTGTCCTAGGTTGCTAGTATAGCTTATATGTGTTGTGAGGATTCGCTCTGGTAGGCAGGGTAAGCGGACGCAGAACAGAGGCAAAAGAAACAGTTTGTAAAACAAAACTTCAGTGTTTATTCACACAGGAGAAACAAACAAAGCAACATTGACAGTCTTAGTGTTTGTCTGTGAAGGTTCTCATTTATCCAGGTCATGGTATATCTGTAAAGAATAAATCAAGGCAACTGGACTTACTGTAGAATTCTTGAAAACGAGCTTTCTCAATTCTGAGTGACTGTACAAGAATTCTCTGGGAATAAATATGTAACTGAATCAACATCTGGTAATTATACCCAGCATGGGGTCAGAGGTCATTATACCCAGCATGGGGTCAAAGGTGTTGATTCTATTATCCTAATTGGAGTCAGTAGGGGATAATGACCTCCCAGAAAAAGGTGTCAAGAAACAGGTCACACCTTTGAAGACAGTCAATTACGTGTTTTGGATAAGGAGGCCGATTGGTACAAACGAGGTGTGAAGGAGGCCATCTACGTAAAAATGGAGAAGCCAAGCTTGAATAGAGGTGGGGGGGTTAGACATCTATTGTCTGCCACATGCAATGCTGTCTTGACACCTTTTTCTGGGAGGTCATTATCACCTGACTCCAATTAGGATAATGGAATCAACACCTTTGACCCCATGCTGGGTATAATGACCTCTGACCCCATGCTGGGTATAATTACCAGATGTTGATTCAGTTACATATTTATTCCCAGAGAATTCTTGTACAGTCACTCAGAATTGAGAAAGCTCGTTGGAAGAACGAGTGAAATGTTTTCAAGAAATCTACAGTAAGTCCAGTTGCCTTGATTTATTCTTTACAGATAGTCTTAGTGTTTGTTCACACAAAGGAAAGTCCAAAGCACAAAAAACAGTCACCTTGTTAGCAGGTTCTTTCAGCGTCCACAAAAGTCTTTAAGGGGCCTGCCTATTTAAAGACAAGCCAGGTGCTGCCAAAACCCGGACCGGCACTTAAACTCCGGTCCGGTATTTGATCTCACCTGGTTGGAAATCAGCCCAGCCGCCCATGTTGGGAGGAAAAAACCTGCCTTCCCAAACAAAACCCCTTGCTATGTCACAGTGTATACAGTTAGACCTGCCAATAGTCTTGAGGCTACTTTCACACTAGCGTTCGGAGCGGATCCGTCTGATGTTTCATCAGACGGATCCGCTCCGATAATGCAGACGTTCGCATCCGTTCAGAACGGATCCGTCTGCATTAAAACTTAGAAAATTTTCTAAGTATGAAAGTAGCCTGAGCGGATCCGTTCAGACTTTACATTGTAAGTCAATGGGGGACGGATCCGTTTGAAGATTGAGCCATATAGTGTCATCTTCAAACGGATCCGTCCCCATTGACTTACATTGTAAGTCTGGACGGATCCGCTCGCCTCCGCACTGCCAGGCGGACACCCGAACGCTGCAAGCAGCGTTCAGGTGTCCGCTCACTGAGCGGAGTGGAGGCTGAGCGCTGGCAGGCAGATGCATTCTCAGTGGATCCGCCTCCACTGAGAATGCATTAGGGCCAGACGGATGCGTTCGGGGCCGCTCGTGAGCCCCTTCAAACGGAGCGCACGAGCGGACACCCGAACGCTAGTGTGAAAGTAGCCTTATACAGTTCTTATGTTTATGTTAAAGACAAAAGCAGACTTTATTTACTGTGACATCATGTTTTCAATGCCATATAACTGTTATATTTTGTGTTCACAGAAGCAGAAAAAGATAATATGCCTTTAAGATTCATTTTGTAATGTAAGGTAAGCTCAGTGACACAGCAGAAACAACAGAAAACATAGTGTTAATCTGTTGTTGCTGGGAAGAAGTCTAGACCAATCACAGCCAGCTTCTCACACAACAAGAGTTTTCACCAATCACAGCCAGCCTCACAGACAGCCTGTCTAGGAATTCCCCTAGCACAGTGCTTCTCAATTATTTTCTGTCATGCCCCCCTAGGAAGAAGAAAACATTTCGCGCCCCCCCGCGACTGTAAATAGTATCATTTGTCTATAAAATTGTTATAAGTACACCTCTGCATAACACTGTATCCTTATTAACGTATAAGAGAATAAAAAAGAAAAATGTGGATCAGACACACACTTATGGGGGGATCTGTGGATGACGGACACTTATGGGGGGATCTGTGGATGACGGACACTTATCGGGGGGATCTGTGGCTGGCACTGTTATATATGTGCCATCCACAGTGCCCCCCCCAGCCCATAACAGTGCCATCCACAGACCCCCACCCCTTAACTGTGCCATCCACAGATTCCGTGTGCCCGCCGCCGCCGTTTAAAGTTATTAAACATGCCCCCCTCACTCCTAATAGTACCATATATCCGAATTTCTTCTGTATAATGCCGGCAGGCGGGCCGGGCGGCCGGCGCGTCCCTCAGTGACGTCACTTGTCTGCGTCGCCTGCTTCATTCATAAAGCAGGCGGCGCAGGCACGTGACATCACTGAGGGACGCGCCGGCCGCCCGGCCTGCCTGCCGGCATTATACAGAAGAAATTCGGATATACGGTACTATTAGGAGTGAGGGGGGCATGTTTAATAACTTTTAATTCAATAATACATTTTATATTAGTATACCGGAGGGAGCGGTGCGGCAGAGCTATAGTACAGTGACCGCACCGCCCCACCGCTATTGCCGGCCCCCTCAGCTCCTCCTCTCAGTCCCTTCCCCGGCCCCCGCTCCGCTCATCTCCCTGCCGCATATTACACTGCGAGCTGTTGGCCGCCCGGCACCCCTGTTGCTATGGCGCCCTGTGCGGCCGCACAGCCCGCACACCCCAAAGGCCGGCCCTGAACAAGCCCCCCTTTACGGAGCCTGGCGCCCCCCCTGGGGCGTGCGCCCCACTATTTGAGAAGCACTGCCCTAGCAGGAGTTGCTAGAATCATTATTCACCAGAGACAGGAGCTGAAGACACATTCACTCCACTGAGAGCTATGTTTTTATGGAAGCAGAGAGGCCAAAATAGGTATTTATAACAGTTATATAATGTTCCTACTGTTAGTATAGTGATTAGAACTGTATACTGAACCAGTTATATGTGTGTTTACTTACAGTTCCACCAAATTCAATTGCAAACTACAAATTGCAAGCTACAATTGCAAACTACAAAGTTCACAATCCAAATTCCATATTGCAATCCAAATTGCATACAACCATACCAGATCATACTCAACCAGTCTGCAAATAGTTACTGCAAACTGAAAACCCAGTTTAGCCAGTAGAACTGTTAAATCTCAGATATACCTCTCAGAGAGATCATAAAGTGCTTAAATAACTTGACAGTACAGATACTGAATAGAGAAATATATTCACCATTGTATGTTGAATGACAAGATTGAACAGTTGAACCACCATCTTATGCATACCGCCATTTTGTGATATCTTTTCAACACGTGTTTTGTACATGGACTATCTGCTGCGGATGCGGCAGTGTTATATATGAAGAAAAGTTGAAGTTAATAAAGAAGTTATTTGAAACATTTGGTGTGCTCTTTAAACCTACTGTTTCCATAGAACGGCGCTAGAGGAATTACAGAGTAACAGACAGTCTGGTTAGACTAAAAGTCAGAGATATCAGAATTCTTCTAATGTAACAGTGCAAAAAGCACTTCATAGTGCTGTGCCTGCCACAGGCTAAACGTAAGATAGCAAAAGATTATTTATCTCATTAGCATGGATGCAAGAGACTGTAATCGACATAACACACTGCAATATAGTAGTGTGTTATATGAGCAATAAAAATAAAAACAGTTTAAAAAATGGTTCAAATATTTAAAAGGAGAGTTAAAAAGTGATTCTGCAATCTATAGGCCTGTAAGTTTAACTCGCATTGTGTGTAAATTGGTTTGAAGGTTTTCTAAGAGATGCTATCCTGAATTATGGTTTTATGAGAGATTGGTCCTAACTAATTTGATCGTTTTCTAGGAGGAGGTAAGTTCTTGACTGGACCAGTGAGTCACTGTATGTCATATATCTTAATTTTTCCTAAATTAGTGCAGTGCCACTTAAAGGGGTTGTCTGGGTTCAGAGCTAGAACCAGACAGAACGCAATCAGCATTCATTGACCATGAATGAGTGGAGCTTCGGAGCTCTGATTCACACAGGGCAAGGGAATTTTCTTGAGATCCGGTAACGTACTAGCTCTCCAAGGGTAATCTAGGCAGAGGCTTCCACGTAGCAGTGAACCTGGTGACATCACTGTCACTTTAGGGGGCGGTCTTTAGTGCTGCCCTAGCCTGTACTGACCCTTGATATATTTATACTGTACATATTGTAGTTATTAGATCCCCCTCTGTTGTATTTTTTAAAAACGGAAATAACCCTAATTTTGACAATCTTTCTGGGCACTGCAGTTCACCCATTCCTGTTATTGCTTTAGTTGCCTCCCTCTGATTCCTAACCTGCTTTGCTATGTATGTCTTGTTCACTGAAGTCCAGAGCTGTATACAGTGCTCCATGTGTGGTCTGACTAGTGATGTGTAAAGTGGCAGGACTACATGTATGTTCTCATCACATGCATCTACACCCCTTTTGATGCACCCCATAATCTTATTGGCCTTGGCAGCAGCTGTCTGACACTGGTTTCTACAGTTAAGTTTGCTGTCCACAAAAATTCCTAAGTCCTATTCCATGTCAGTGTTACCCAGTGTTTTTTCCATTTAGTATGTACTGGTGACTTGCATTATTCCTTCTTATGTGCATAACCTACATTTGTCAGTGTTAAACCTCATCTGCCACTTCTCTGCCCAAGCCTCCAGTCTATCCAGACCCATATTGTCCTCTTTTGTATTAATTAGAGTTTAGGGTCATCTGCAAAAATTTAAATCTTACTGTAAAAGCCTTCAACAAGATCATTAAAAAAAATATTGAAGAGATAAGGACCAATACTGACCCCTGAGGTACTCCACTAGTGACAGCGACCCAATCTGAGTGTGTGCCGTTAATAACCACCCTCTGTTTTCTATCACTCAGCCAGTTACTTACCCACATACAGACATTTTCTCCCAGTCCAAGCATTCTCATTTTATATATTAACTTTTATGTGGTACAGTATCAAATGCTTTGAAGAAGTCAATATATATACGAAATCCATTGATTTGCTAAGGTCAAGTCTAGAACTTACCTCCTCTTAGAAAGTGATTAAATTAGTTTGACATGACCGATCCCTCATGAAGCCATGCTGATATGGCGTTATTTACTTATTTTCAATTTGGTACTTCAAACAGTTTACCCACGACAGATGACTTTTTGGCCTATAGTTTCCGGGCTCTGTTTTTGAATCCTTTTTAAATATTGGCACCACTTTTGTTAAGCGACAATCCTGTGGAACACTCACCGTCAATATAGAGTTTGTAAATATCAAAAATAAGGGTCTGTCTATGACATTACTTAATTTTCTTAGGATATGGGGTTGTATGCCATCTGGACTCGGTTTGTTTATTTGTCTATTTTAATCTTTTTAAGACATCACTGCATTTCTTCCTGGTTGAGGCAGGCCACTTTTAATTGGGAATTTACTTTTACACTCTGCATTTCATCCAACAGTTTGTTTTCCTCAGTGAATACAGTGAAGAAAAAGATTTCTAATAGATTTGATTTCTCCTCATCGTTCTCTACAGCTCCTCCCTCATCACTCTTTAAGGCACCAACACTTTCAGATTTAAACCTTTTACCATTTATATAGTTGAAGAACATTTTAGGGTTGATTTTACTCTCTTTGACAATGAATTTCTCTGTCTCCAGTTTGACTGTTTTTATTTGTCTTTTACATATTCAAATTTTTTCCTTATATTTTTACAAAGCATCCTCACAACCTTCTTGTTTTAGTTATTTAAATGCTTTTTTTTAAATCATTTATTACTTACATTTCTATTTATCCACATAGTTGTTTTTTTCCTCACCTTTTTATTTCCATAAGCAGTATAGGCTGTATAGCTAATCCGGAACGGGTCTTACTGGGAGTAGTCAAAAGTGCTGGGTGGGTGACTACTCCCCACGTTCCAGGCCGGGTCCTAACTGGCCTATATCAAACCAGCCAGCAGTGTCAGCTTGGTGTGGATTACTCCTCTCTGACAAAGGAGCGCTGTCAGTCTCTGTGTTTGGAATCTGAGGCTTTGTGCCGTGCTGGAGAGCTGAGAGCCGCACGCTGGGAAACAGGCCCCCTAAAGCCTGCTGTGGACCGCTGGAGATAAAACTGCAAACAAGGTGATTTTTTTGTTCTGTGGATTTTCCATTGTGTGAACTAACACCAAGACTGAAAAGTGTTGTTTTGTTTTGGTCTTATGTGCGAATAAACACTGAAGTTTTGCTTTACAAACTGTTTTTTTTTTTTTTGCCTCTGTACTGCGTCCGCTTACCCTGCCTACCAGAGCGAATCTCCACAACACATACAGTTGAGAGATTTTTGATATTTTTTACCTTACACCTTTCCTTATGAACTGTGTAAAGTGATCAACACAAAAGTGTACAGTATACTACTACAGATGGATAGATTAGAGATTTGAACAGAGAAGTGATAAATCAGGTTTAAAGAGGTCCTGTCACCACTCTTGACATTCTTGTTTTAATAGTTATATGCATTCCACCTGTCACAGCAATTCTGGAGTATCTATTCTCATGACTCTATGTTGTGCCATTCCTCTATTATTTCTACTAGAAGTTACAAAATGAACTGCTAGCAGTCTGAAGTAAGGGTACAGAGGGGTGGTAACAAGTTGGGTGGGGGCGTCCCTGCACAGTCTGACTCTATCCAATCAGTACTGCCATTGTCTGACATAGCAGAGACACACCCCCAACTGGTTAACACCCATCTGTATCCTTACTGCAGACTGCTAGCAATTCATAACTTCTAGCAGAAATAATAGAGGAGTGGCACAACATAGAGTCATATGAATAGATGCTTCAGAATTCTTAATATGTGGTGAATGCATGTAGCTATTAAAACAGGCATGTCAGGAGAGGTGACAGGTTCTCTTTAACACTGATAATTGTAATGTTATGCACGTGAGAAGGGAAAATACATGTCACAAATTCATTCTAAATGTAAAACATTGGGTAAAACAGGCATGGAAGAGAACCTAAGAATTTTAGTTGACAGTAAGAGTATGGATTACATTAAAAGGGACATAGATGCACATGATGAGAACATTGTCCTGCCACTTTACAAATCAATAGTCAGACTGCACTTTTGGACTATATTGTACTGGGGCACTATGGGGGGAGGCATTATGACTAAAGGGGGCACTATAAATACTGGGGGCACTATAAGTACTGATGGCACTATATGTACTAGTGACAGTACAGGGGACATAATAATTAGTGAGGGTGATATGAGGGCATTATTCAGTACCTACTGAGGGCACTACAGGGAGGAATTATAAGTACTGGGGCACACCAGGGGAGTTATAATTATAGAGGGCACAGTAGGAGGCATTATACATAATAGTGGTAGTAGAAGGGGCATTATAACTACTATAAGGGCATCATAATTTCTGTGGGAACTATAGGAGGCATTATAACTACAGGAACTTATGGAGAGGCCTTATTACTACTGGGAAGAAAAAGAAAAGTGGGGGTGCTCCCCTAGTGTAACTTCTTCAACTGTAAAATATTGGTCCCCAGAACATAAAACTAAGTTGTGCACCCTGAGCACAATATCAGATAATGGCAGAAGCATTCCTTCATGGAGAGAAACCTGTCTGCTGCACCTTCCCACTGGAACTATTAATCAGGAGCCAGAACAGAACCAGAAGAGGTGTCAAAAACAGAGGACTTCAGGCGCTGCATTGGTATCTTATAAGATGATATTTTTTGGAAAAAAAACATTAATCATATACAGTTAAAATAGCTACACATTTAAGCAGCATACCATCACCTTCCTCAATTTTAATTTTTAATGTTTTTTTACCAATAAATACCATTTTATAAGATGCCAGTGCAGCGTTCGTACTCTCTTATTACTACTGTGGACACTTTAAAGAGCTTTATCACTATTATGGGCACTATAAGGCAATATTACGACTAGGGGTTCTGTGAGGGGCATTGTTATTATCGGGCATAATATGGAAGGCACATTCACTAAAAGAGGCACTCTAAGGCACTGTACTTGGCACTGTTACTAATGAGGGCACCCCAATAGCAGTGGTATCAGACCACTATTTCACCCCAATTACAGAATCAAGGCCTATTGGAATTACTTATCTATAACAGAATGTGTAAAACCAAAGAAAAGTGAAAAAAGAGCACTATTTCACCCCAATTACAGAATCAAGGCCTAATAGAATTACTTATGTATAAAACAAAATGGACACCCCAAAAGCAGTAGTATCATACCGCTATTTCACCCCAATTACAGAATCAAGGCCTAATGGTATTACTTATCTATAACACAAGGTGTAAAACAAAATAACTGAAAAGATACAGTACTTTTTCACCCCAATTAGAGAATCAAGGCGTTATAGAATTACGTATGTATAAAGCAATGTGGACACCACGTGGAGATAAAAGAGAGATAGGAGGCAGCGCCTCATGTGTGGTATTGTCTAATAATAGGTGCAAGAGATAGATAAAAAACTCTTACCAGAAGATGTTGTGAAAAGTCACAACACCTATATGAAGCTTGTGCTGATTTTCCCGATCAGCGTGCGGGGTGCCTGCGCTGCTGCCTAGGTTCCAGCCCCGTGCCTTGGAGGCATTCGTCGGGGAGAAGTAAGTTGCAGAAGAAGAAAGAAGATGAACCTTTGGATGGCGCTGTCGCAGGAGTCGGAAGCAGGTAGGTATTGGTAACAATACTTTTTTATTTTCAGTCAACGCGTTTCAGGGGCGGAGAGCCCCCTTCATCAGGACAGTATACAATATAAAACAACATTCACATGTGGCGGTTATTTAAACTAAAAAAGGCGCGTGAGGCCAAACAAAGGTGGAGCAAGGGGAGGGGGGGGCGGGGAGTGGGTGTGTATCTAAAGCTATAGAGAATTGTCGCCGGGCACTCAGCTGTTTGCTGATCCTTTGGACATATATATAGAATGGATCCGATTTGTTTTTGAAACAAGAAAATAGAGTAATTATATATTAAGTTGCTCTGGGATATAGCCATGCTGTAATGGTTAAAAAGTGGGCCGTATTTAGATTGCTTGTGGATGGATCAGTCTAGTTTTAATGATTTTTTGGGTGAAAGGAGAACTAGGCATAAAATAGTATAAAGCATGGTGGTTATATTGATAGTAGAAAATATATATATATAATGGGACACCTAAACCCAAAATTATATATATAAGGTTCATCTTCTTTCTTCTTCTGCAATGTGGACACCACAATAGAAGTAGTATTAGACAGCTTTTTCACCCCGATTATTGCAGTGAGTATAAGTTATAGAATTGCTATCTATTAACCAAGGGGGACACTGTTTAATTAGTCCCTGCACTCTCCCTATGCTCTCCCTATAGTGTATATAAAGTCTCCTTACGATCTTCCTATACTGTCCCTGCACTGTCCCTTAACTCTTGCTATCCAATTTTTTACAATTAAAGTCTTTCTTAATCACTGTCCCTAGTGCCTGTCACATCTCTCCCTGCACTAAGTTCACAGTAAAATGCCGGAGACCGGGTAGGATGAGGCTTTTTATAGGGTTGGGACATCATAGGGTCTGGCTATCTGCTGATTGGCTGGCTTATCAGCATTATGGGTGATCCCTCATTCCCAGGCTTCTTACTTTCACTTTGTAACATTTGCAGCATCCATTTTAGAAAAATCTCATTAGTTACCACAAAGCGCAAGGAAATTCGGATTGGTGACGAATCAAGTTTTTCATTAAATTCCTTAAAAATTTTAATTCCACTTCATTAACTTCAATTCGCTCAACACTAGGAAGTTCTGCCATTCCACAGGTTAGTTTGGCACAGCAGGATACGCTTTTAAGTCAAACAATATAAGCTGTTCCAGAAGAGCCGATTCTAAAAAGTCATTCAGTCTACTGTTTGAAACACAATAATCAGCTTTCACATGGACATTAGCAAAAGCAGCTGAAACAAGGCAGAATAGGAGGAAGATAGGGTTATTTTGGGTGGTCTACTAATTTTCTCCAGATTACAAACTCTGACTATCGGGGGACATTTATCAACACTGGTGTAAAGGAAAACTGGCTTAGTTGCCCATAGCAACCAATCAGATTCCACCTTTTATTTTCTAACGGAGCTCTGAAAAATAAAAAGGTGGAATCTGATCGGCTGCTATAGGCAACTAAGCCAGTTTTCCATTCAGATCAGATTTGATAAATGTTCCCTATTGACTCCACAATTAATAGCAATGTCAATGGTAATTTGGAAAACTTAAACCAGTCAGTCTCAAAATTGATTCACAAAAACTAAAATGGAGGCAGCAATTCCACATTTTTGCAGTGATATTTTTAACCCAGGTGCAACGTTTTGGCTAAATAACCTTTTTCATTCCATGAAAAAGGCTATTTAGCCCCATCTATGCACCTGGATTTAAAATATCACTACAAGAAATTGGAAGTGATGCTTCCATCTTTGTTTTTGTGATTACGTGTTTGGGGTTCAGGTGTGCACCCACCTACCGTGAGCAACTGGGAGTGCTATTCATATCATACGATTGTAGTGAAATAGTGAGACAATGCCAAAAATATAAATTGAACCTACATCATCACCACTAAATGTTGGCCAAAGGAAGCTGGAGTTGACACCTGATGAAAAAATAACTTTCCCTGTAGATGACAAAACAGTCTTCACTGCATTATATCTCCAATTAAGTAAATGGCACCAAATAAGACATAATCCATAGACAAGAGTAATGCTGTTACTGGAAAAAAAAAAGTCGACCCTCTCTTCTAACCTTGAACAACCACTAAAGGGGTTTTCAACTCCATTGCTATTGATGGCCTTTCCTCAGAAAAGATCAGTATAATCAGTGGGGATTTGACACCTTGCCACCCCCCTTCCCCCTACAATTAGCTATCCTGTAGCGCCAGCTTTGGAAATTAGTGCCAAAACGACACAGCTCCATCTATTGTGCAGTGGACGAAGCTGGTTACTGTAGCACTGCATTCATTGAAGTGAATAGGAACAGTGCTGGACCACTGCTGATCATATATTGATAGCTTATCCTGAAGATAGGCCATCAACAGCAAAGGAGTGGACAGCTCCTTTAAGTTCCAAGTTAGTATACTCCAGAATGTATATGGTAAGTGATATAACCCCAGTACAATGGGTAATACATTTGTGTATAGATCTGTGAAAGACCTAAGGTGACATTACAAGGGACAAGGTAACTCATTCACAGTATCTGTGCCCAGCATTGCAGGTGATAATGAGAATTCCTCCCACTCTTGACCCTGAAAAGGTTAAAGATCTTTTTTTGTGAGCTATAAAGCCAAAAATCAACATTTGGTTTAAAGTCTACCAGGAGAGACATTTATCTCCGACAATTCAAAACCCATTTGTGACCAGTCAATTTCTGTGTAGCATTTTATTTTCAAAATATATTGCTTAGAACTTTGAAGTAAAGTAGATTCTGTATGAATCATTTCCAGCTGTAACTATCCAAATTGTAATAGTCTGCACTTCATTCGCTGACTTGGTGAGGAAGAAGTAGTAATAATAATAAACTGAAGCTTGCCAACAAAGCCTACACATGAAAAGCATCCAATGCATCCCGACAGGACCAAATATTTCCTTTTATTCCTAGCTGAAAGTAGGTGGACAGGTTGTCACTGGCTTAAACATATCAGTGTCAAGGACATAATAATTACTTAAAGATCAGTGCATACCTCTAGATTTACTTTTCCTTCTTGCATGTTACTGTTTTTTTTTTTTTTTTTCAGAAAACATAGGAAAAAGTAGGTGCAGCAGCAGTAAGGCATCATTACCTACTGGCATCAGACACCTAGACATGAAATTGTTCAGTTGCTTCAATCAGTGGTTCCTGACATGTAGCTTACAATAACTTTCCCCCAATAAATACCCCAGGCAGACTTTACTAGGTGTGCGCCATTTTCAAAGACAACATAATCAGTCACAACTTGTCTTATAGTATATATTTAATGTGTTTCAGATAACCCACTATATACCACAGAATGGCACAATTCTTAAACAAACCATAGCTGCAAAGTTTACATATCCTCGGTTCTTAACCCCTTGAGGACGGGCTCATTTTCACCTTAATGACCAGGCCATTTTTTTAAAATCTGACCAGTGTCACTTTATGTGTAAATAACTTTAAAACGCTTTTACTTATTCAGGCCATTCTGAGATTGTTTTTTGTCACATATTGTACTTCATGAAACTGGTAAAATGGAGTAAAAAAAAACATTTTTATTTATAAAAAAAATACCAAATTTACCAAAAATTGGGAAAAATTTTCAAATTTCCAAATTTCTAATTTCTCTACTTTTATAATAGATAGTAATACCTCCAAAAATTGTTATTATTTTACATTCCCCATATGTCTACTTCATGTTTGGTTCATTTTGGAAATGCAATTTTTTTTTTTTAGGGATGTTACAAGGCTTAGAAGTTTAGAAGCAAATGTTGACATTTTTCAGAAAATTTCTAAAACCCACTTTTATAGGACCAGTTCAGGTCTGAAGTCACTTTGTGAGGCTTACATAATAGAAACCACCAAAAAATTACCCCATTTCACAAACTACACCCCTCAAGGTATTCAAAACAAGACTGATTTTACAAACTTTGTTAACTCTTTAGGTGTTCCACAAGAATTGATGGAAAATAGAAATAAAATTTCAAAATTTCACTTTTTTGGCAGATTTTCAATTTTAATCCATTTTTTCCAGTTACAAAGCAAGGGTTAACAGCGAAACAAAAATCTATATTTATGGCCCTGATTCTGTAGTTTACCAAAACACCCCATATGTGGTCGTAAACTGCTGTACGGGCACATGGCAGGGTGCAGAAGGACAAGAATGCCATACAGTTTTTGGAAGGCAGATTTTGCTGGACTGTTTTTTTTACATCATGTCCCATTTGAAGCCCCCCTGATGCACCCCTAGAGTAGAAACTCCAAAAAAGTTACCCCATTTTAGAAACTACACCCCTCAAGGTATTCTAAGCTGGTTTTACAAACTTTGTTAACCCTTTAGGTGTTCCACAAGAATTAATGGAAAATAGAGATGAAAATTCAGAATTTCACTTTTTTGGCAGATTTTCCATTTTAATAATTTTTTTCCAGTTACAAAGCAAGGGTTAACAGCCAAACAAAACTCAATATTTATGGCCCTGATTCTGTAGTTTACAGAAACACCCCATATGTGGTCGCAAACTGTTGTACGGGCACACGGCAGAGTGCAGAAGGAAAGGAATGCCATACGGTTTGTGGAAGGCAAATTTTGCTGGACTGTTTTTTTGACACCATGTCCCATTTGAAGCCCCCCTGATGCACCCCTAGAGTAGAAACTCCAAAAAAGTGACCCCATTTTGGAAACTAAGGGAGTGGGTGGCAGTTTTGTTGGTACTATTTTAGGGTACATATGATTTTTGGTTGCTCTATATTATACTTTTTGTGAGGCAAGGTAACAAGAAATAGCTGTTTTGGCACTGTTTTTATTTTTGTTATTTGCAACATTCATCTGACAGGTTAGATCATGTGGTATTTTTATAGAGCAGGTTGTCATGGATGCGACAATACCAAATATGGTTATTTGTTTCAGTTTTACATAACAAAGCATAAAAAAAATATATTATTCTTTAGTGTCTCCACATTCTGAAAGCCATAGTTTTATTTATTTTTTGGGCGACTGTCTTGTGTAGGGGCTAATTTTTTTCGGGATGAGATGACGGTTTGTTTGGCACTATTTTGTGGTGCGTATGACTTTTTGATCGCTTGCTATTACACTTTTTGTGATGTAAGGTGACACCGTTTTTATTTTTAATTTTTTACGGTATTCAACTGAGGGGTTAGGTCATGTGATATTTTTATAGAGCAGGTTATTACAGACACGGCGATACCTAATATGTATACATTTTTTTTATTTATGTAAGTTTTACACAATAATATCATTTTTGAAACAAAAAAAAATCATGTTTTAGTGTCTCCATATTCTGAGAGCCATAGTTTTTTTTGTTTTTGGGCAATTATCTTAGATTGGGTCTCATTTTTTGTGGGATGAGATGACGGTTTGATTTGCAGTATTTTGGGGTGCATATGACTTTTTGATCGCTTGCTATTACACTTTTTGTGATGTAAGCTGACAAAAAATTGCAGTCAGATGCTGGGGGTCTGACTGCTGGGACCCCCAGCTATCACAAGAATAGGAGACCTACAGTGCTCTGTGCTATCACTAGTTGTCCTTGATTGTAGGGGTACCAAATACTGTATGTATGTTATTTTTTTTAACAGTGAACTATTTAAAAGATATTTTTAAGATAGGAGAAAGGTGTTGTATGTATTTACACTTATTATTCCAAAGCATTATATCCTGTCAGTATAATACTGTATTAGGGCTCATTCAGACGACAATATCTTTTTTGCGGTTCGCGAATTGCGGATCTGCAAAACAAATTTTGCGGAACAGAATGGCCAACCCTATGATAGAAATGCTTATTCTGGTCCACAATTGCGGACAAGAATAGGACATGTTCTATCTTTTTTGCGGAACGAAAGTAAGGATGCTGACAGCACACCTGTCTTGTGGCCCCATTGAAATGAATTGAGTAATGGATGTGGACACAAATATATAGTCATCTGAATGAGCTCTTATACTGTATTCATATCATCGTGAGTACAGTACAATAGACTTGCAAATAGATAGGAACTGACTGTATAATAAAACACTATGATGCAGTTAGTTTGGGTCAGGGGAGCTGCGGAGATGCGGTCTGTGTTTCCTGGACCGATCAGTCGTGTGAATCAGCCCTGAAACTATGCCGAAATTTACAAAAAATAGTGCACTACAATGGTAAATGCAATTGGAAATATATGGCTAAACCCTCACAATGATATTAAAATGAGAATTTTGCCCGCGCACCCCCAAAGTTGCATGGGACCTAACGCTAACCTACCTGTGCCGTATGGGCAATTACAGCGGCTGTATGGGCAATTACATGGGTATAATGTCCGACACAAAGCGAACAACTCCCAGTTACCTCAAGCGTGAAATCACACATACAATGGGAGGAAGGAGTAGGCTGCGAGTCCCACCTATCACTGACTCATGTGACGCAGGCCGCACAGGTGCACCTGAATGTTTCCCATAGATCAAAATCAAGGCACATTCAAACCTAGAGTTGCTACACTATCCACATGTGTAGCTTTTCTGGATGATGAATGCAAGTTGACCTCCAATATTTTCTGATAAGATGCTGAATTCACCCTCAATTTTGGCTAAACTCCCTGTTCCACTAAAAGTTGGGACTGTCTGCTTCTTTCATAGGTCTTGTTGACTTATTTTCAAACATATCATTTTTGGCTTCATCATTTTATATGTTCTAGAAGTTAAAAGGCTTCTCTAGGTGCTGTTTGATGCATTGCAAAAGGCTCACTTTGTGGTATCAGAGCAGGAATGGCTTTTTTCTGGCAGCTCTACCATTTTGTTGTACAAGTATCTCCTTATAGTGCATATTGAAACAGCCATGATTCAAAGAAGCCTGGATTTCAGTTAAAGTTCCTTGTTTTTTTTTTTTCAAATTCTGACACATTTTCCTGGCACAGAGATGAACAAATTACATAGAAACATAGAATGTGTTGGCAGATAAAAACTATTTGGCCCATCTAGTCTGCCCAATATTTCCCAAAATTTGTTTCAGATCCCATTTGGTTGAACTGGACGTCAGATTTGCTTTGTGGGGTAAGCACATAGGAACTAGTGGTAACAAACAGACTGTTTAAAAAATTTACTTTACTGTAAGTAAAAAAGCTGTCCAGAAATTATCCCTTTTTGGTGGCAGGTTCCTTTTTCTCTGTCATCTGACCTGTAAAATGGAGGCCGCCACTTTGAGCAATTTGTGCGGGAAGAATAACAATAGCCTTGGATTATCTGAAATTCAAATCTTTTGGGAATTTCATAAAAAGTTTGATCTGTGTAGAATCAAGTCACTCATCTCTAGTATGAAATCATTCTTGGCATTAACTGAAACCATACTTTTTCATTTACTAGTCAGACTTTGAAGAGAACTGAATGGCAGCAGATTACTGTATCTAATAGTTCTTTGACTTTCTTCATGCATTACCAGCAAAGTCAGTGCAGTTGGATGAAATGCACAAGGGTTTTTCAAGAGTTAGGAAACTATATATAAGGTGCAAGTACACATTTAGGTCCTGCAAAGTCCTGTGTGAAGGACCTTTTCTCTTGTCTAAGATAATGGATCTCTAATTAAATTGACAAAAATGGATGCAAAATGAGCACAAGGGATGCTCAAAATAAAAGATCAGTTTTTTATTATTATTGTTATTTTTCTATTCTTCTGATGGATCCGAAAAAACAAAAACAAAATGGTGATGTGAACCGAGCCTAGCCTTGGTTTAGTACTCTTGTTTTGCTTGGTTGAACAGCTATTTTTTTTTTAAGAATACATTTACATGTCCATCGTGCTTGATCCAGCAAAAATGCCAGCTGTTGGCCGTAGAAAAAACTATTACATGCAACTTTTTTTGACCGGTCGAAACTTGGCATGCTGGAAAGTGGCCGGATCACTGTAGTCAGATCATTATAGTCGATGGGGATCCGGCAGTCAATTTTAGAAACTCGCAATGTCTGATCCGGGAAAATCTAGCCATCTGCACTCTGACGGAACAGATTGATGGACCCACTGCTGCAGAGTTGAACGTTAGTGATGGCCGAACATCGGCCGGGACGATTCGCGAACGCGCGTTCGCGATCAAATGTTCGCGAACCGCGCTTTCGCGGCGGGCCCCGTTCACTTTAATGGCAGGCGAACCTGAAAAACTTTCAGGTCATATTTGCAGCCAGCAAACACTTACTAGAAGTACACAAATAGTCTCACAACATGGACAGTGATATACCAGAGGGGGATCATTGGCAAAAATTCCCACAAAAATATGTATTTTAATCAGTGGCCATTTTTATGCGTTTTAAAGGGAAACTCTCGAAAATGTGCCCTGCTAGATCCTAGAAACATTGTATTTCCTATCAGTTTGATGTATACAAATGTGCAGCACTCCACGTTTTTGCATCCTGCAGACTCCATAAAAAAATGCATACGTTAACGTGAATTTTTTTTTTCTACCATGGAACTGTATGGTGAACGGACGCCACTGTACTGCATCAGTCTGAGGCATCTGTTAACGCATACATATTTGGTATGCATTAAATGGATGGCAAAAATAGGATGTGAACCCAGCCCTAGTGTCAGAATAAGCACCAGTACACAGCGGAGCAGCGTGGTGGAGAGGGGAGGCCACCATGTACTGACAGAGCACTACCTGGTCCTGGTGGTCAGGGATGAGGACTGTGTTTTCTACTGGGAAATACAAGGCACAGTATAATACACTAGAATATATATAATATAAAGATATTAGCCCTACCCCTGAATAATAATAATACAATTAGGTGGTCATTTATTATATAGAAATAAGTCTATATTAGGCGTATTTCTGACACAGATTATGGCGCAAAGGTCCTTAGCACCGCAATCTGCATGCCAGGTCTAAAAAAGGATGGCGTGGGCAGGGAAAGGGATACAGTTATGGCCATCCAGTTATTAGATACCACCGCCATACATTGACCAGATAACACCTCTGTACAGTGATCGGATAAAAGGGTATAAGAGGGCACAGTACAGGGAATGACTAGAAGCACTGTACACGGTGTGGTAAGAGGGCACAATGCAAGGTATAAGAGGGCACAGTACAGGGTGAGGGGCACAGTACGGGGTGGGGGGCACAGTCACATGACCCTGTGACATTAAAAGGTCTTTATGGTGAATGCGGTTCATACGCCACCATAATGTGAGGCAGAGGAGTGAGACAGGGTTGTGATTATGTGGCTAGAGATAAAAAATTTAACTGTCGGCCAGTACAGGCCCCAAAAATTAGGCAATAGGCATTCACCTGACAGAAAAGAACTTTGGATTCTGTGGCTGGAGGTGCATTAGGTGGTCACAGGATAAATATGTAACTGTCGGCCAGTATAGGCCCCAAAAATTAGGCAATAGGAATTTACCTGACAGCAAAGAACTTTGGATTCTGTGGCTGGAGGTACATTAGGCGGTCACAGGATAAATATGTAACTGTCGGCCAGTATAGGCCCCAAAAATTAGGCAATAGGCATTCACCTGACAGAAAAGAGCTTTGGATTCTGTGGCTGGAGGTGCATTAGGTGGTCACAGGATAAATATGTAACTGTCCGCCAGTATAGGCCCCAAAAATTAGGCAATAGGCATTCACCTCACAGCAAAGAACTTTGGATTCTGTGGCTGGAGGTACATTAGGCGGTCACAGGATAGATATGTAACTGTCGGCCAGTACAGGCCCCCAAAATTAGGCATTCATCTGACATAAAAGGCCTTTTATGCCGCTGTATTTACATAAGACAGGGAACATTCTTTGTTCTGGGTGATGGCGGACATGTGTGGGCTGGCATGAGGAAATTCAATTACACGTGGTCATCACAGGTGTTGAATTCCTCCGAGATCCATGCCTCATTCATTTGTAAAAATGTGATGTAGTCCACACTGTCGTGAGCTAGGCGAGTGTGCTTATCGGTCACGATCCCCCCTGCTGCGCTGAACATACTTTCGGACAGGACACTCGACGAGGGGCAAGCCAAGAGTTCCATGGCAAATTGTGCCAGCTCTGGCCACAGGCCAAGCCTGCACACCCAGTAGTCAAGGGGTTCCTTGCTTCTCAGATCGTCCACATTGGTCGTTAACCCGATGTAGTCGGACACCTGTCGCTCTAGGCGTTCCTTGAGGCTGGATCCGGAGGGCCGCTGTTGATGGGTTGGCTACAAGAATGCTCTCATATCTAAAGTGACCAACACATCTTCAATCCGCCCTCTTTTTCCAGGCGTGGTAGGATTGATACCCGCACCTGTTTCGCTGTGAGTGGAAATTCCTCTGCCAGTGCCCTCAAAAGCAGAATGCAGCATCTCTTGCAGCAAGGCCTGGAAATTCTGCATTCTGACAGCTCTCTGTGATGCTGGTAACATGTCCGCCATTTTGTGTTTGTACCAGGGGTCTAAGTACGTTGCCACCCAGTACAGGTCCCTGACCTTTATGCTTTTTATATGGGGGTCCCTCTTCAAACACTGGAGCATGAAGGCCCCCATTTGCACTAAATTAGAAGCGGTGGAGCACCCTGGCTCCTGCTCATTGCCCAGGAGAATGTCGTCCTCGGTCTCCTCCCCCCAGCCACGGACAACATCAGGGATCCCCGAAAAGTTTAAAGCCTGCTCTTCTTGCTCCTCCTCCTCCCCCCAGCCACCATCCTCCTCTGACTCCTCTTCAGACTCCTGCTGACTTGTCTCAGATGGAGTAGCCCTCCCTGGGAATTCATTCAACATTGTGACTTCCTCATCTTCCAGCTCCTGCTCCTTGACGGCTTGAGCAATGACATGACGCAATGCACGCTCCAGAAAGAAGGCGTAAGGTACGATGTCACTGATGGCGCCCTGGCTGCGACTGACCAGTTTGGTCATCTCATCAAATGGCAGCAGAAGTCTGCATGCATCACGCATGAGCAGCCACTGGCCCGATGAAAAGAAACCAAGCTCCCAGAACCTGTCCTGCCACAGAGTTCGTACAGGTAGTCGTTAACGGAATGTTTCTGCTGGAGCAGTCTATCAAGCATATACAAGGCAGAGTTTCAGCGCGTCGGGCAGTCACAAATCAGACGTTTGACGGGCAAGTGGTGTCACCGTTGAACGTCAGCAAGGCGAGCCATGGCCGTGTAAGATCTTCTAAAATGGCCAGAATTTTTCCTGGCCTGCCGCAAGACGTCCTGGACCCTGGGGTATTTGGCAAAGAATCGCTGCACGACTAAGTTCAGGACTTGTGCCATGCACGGCATGTGTGTCATTTTGCCCTGTTTCAGTGCGCTCAGCAGATTGGCACCGTTGTCACACACCACTATACCAACTGTCAAATTGAGCGGGGTTAGCCACTGATCGGCCTGTGACCGCAGAGCTGAAAGCAGTGCAGGACCGGTGTGGCTCTTGGCTTCCAGGCACAACAGCCGCAGCACAGCATGGCAACGTCTCACCTGGCATGTCGAATAGGTTCTGGGGAGCTTGGGGAGTGCAGCGGACGAGGCTGTAGCAGTGGAAAAGGAGGAGTCAGCAGAGGATGAGATGGAGGATGGAGTAGGAGGAGGAGAAGAAGAGGCAGGCCTGCATGCAATCCGTGGCGGTAACACCAAATCCACATGGGTGCCACGGGTTACATGCTTGATGGCTGTCAGAAGGTTCACCCAGTGGGCATTAAAGTTTGCTAGACCATGTGTCTGTGGTCAGAAGTATCTTGGCACCGACACTGTGTGCCAGAGATATATTAACTTGCCGCTGAACGTGGTCATATAGTTCAGGGATGCCCTTCTGGAAGAAATATTTCCTTCCAGGGACCTTCCATTGCGGTGTGCCAATGGCCACAAATTTTCTAAAGACCTCCGAGTCCACCAATTTATATGGTAGTAGTTGGCGAGCTAGCAGTTCCTACAAGCCAGCAGTAAGCTGTTGGGCAAGAGAATTATCCAGCGTCATTTTTTTACGCTTGAACATTTGGGCTACAGAAGCCTGCTTTGTGCCACATGAACGCGACAACGGCACGGTGGAAGGTGGAGTGGAGGACAAATGGGAGGAGAGAGGAGAAGGAGAAGAGGCAGGACGTGGAGCGCCAGGAGTGTGGCTTTGTGGGTTCTGACAGCGTTGCTCCCACTGGTCTCGGTGATGGGAGGCCAGGTGCCATCTTAAGGCTGTTGTCCCTAGGTAAGTGTTGGGCTTACTGCGACTTATGTATTGACAGCACAGGCTGCAGATGGCAATACTATTGTCAGCAGCTGACACGTTAAAAAAAGACCACATTGCGGAGCCATGTGCCAGCGTCCTGGGAGCGCAAGATGTGACTGTGCATGGTGGATGGCTCGCTCCAGATACATTTGCAGTCTGCTTTTTGCCTCCTGTGCACTGCGAGTTCTGCCTAATTCTCCTCCTTCTCCTCCCTATCTGCTGCTCCGTCTTTCCCTCTGTACTCCCCTCCTCTTCCTCTTTTGTGGGCACCCACGTGACGTCCATCGACACGTCATCATCGTCACCTTCACCACCACCACTGATATTAGAGTTCTCAGAGTAGGCAGCAACAGCTTGGACCAACCTCCTTGGGCTGATCTGGGTACTATGGTCAGACCGCTGGGTGGCGGCCATTGCTACCTCCTCTTCCTCATCTGATGTCAAGAATGGCTGCGCATTGGTAAGGTCTGGGAATGGATGGGAAAATAATTCCTCTGACTTGAGTGGAGGGGCTACGGTGGTGGTGGTGTCTTTGGGGGTGCACACAGCAGAGAGTGAGGAGGGTGCAGATACAGAGGATAAGGAGGGTGCAAAAGCGTAAACTGAGGTGCGTCCTTTGACATAATCACACACACCTTCTCCAACTTTCCACTTAAGCTCCGGCCTGGTGCACCTGCCCGACCCCTACAGAACAGCCTGCCTCTTCCTCTGCCTGTCATTTTCAAAATGACCCTGTGACAAAGTCCCTAGAGAAGAGCATTATTTGTGGAAGCTGATATATGTCAGGCTTCAATCAGTTGTTAGTTGAAGCTGGTATTTCACCCTCAAGCAGTAATTTTGTGGACGCAGGTATATGGAAAACCTCTATCACTATTTGTGGAAGCTGATATATGGAAGGCCTCAATCAGTTGTTAGTTGAAGCAGGAATATCAAAACCTGCAATCTGTATTTTGTGGATGCAGGTATATGGAAAACCTCTATCACTATTTTGTGGAAGCTGATATATGGCAGGCCTCAATCAGTTGTTAGTTGAAGCTGGTATATCACCCTCAAGCAGTAATTTTGTGGACGCAGGTATATGGAAAACCTCAATCACTATTTTGTGGAAGCTGATAGATCGCAGCCCTCAATCTGTATTTTCTAGAAGCATACAAATGCACTATAATATACTTTCTATGTTACAAAGTATATTGTAAGTATATCACACACCTCTGTGTATCACACCTATTGATAGCACAATGTTACCAGTCCTTAAAAGGACTTTTGTGGCCCTATTAACTAGCGTTTGATGTCCCTAAGTTCATAACAGCCTGTATCTGCTCCAAAATGCAACCTCTCCCTACACTGGCAAAACACATAATGTAAAATGGCTGCCAGATCGGGTTGTTATAGGGTTGGGAGTGTGTCCATATGCTAAAACGTCTCAATTGGCTGTCCTGTCCCACCTGATGGGTCTGTTATGGGTCAAAGTTTGTCGCAATGCAAAAGAATATAGCACACGCGGACATCACCATATGTTCGCATGTTCGGCAGATCGCGAACACGCAAAGTTCCAAAGAACCGAGCGCCGGGCAAACCACAAGGCCATCACTAGTGAACGTAGCTTAAGCATTTGCCGTCCTGGGAGAGGGTTGGAGATAAAAGGTAACTAGAGTACAGTGTGCAAGGATGGATCATGATATAATGTATGTTCAAAATCATAAAAAGATGAATGTATTAAATATAATTCCGTAGCTTAAGCATTTGCCGTCCTGGGAGAGGTTTGGAGATAAAGGGTAACTACAGTACAGTGTGCAAGGATGGATCATGAAATAATGTATGTTCAAAATCATAAAAAGATGAATGTATTAAATATAATTCTTTAAGACCTTTGCATCATTTGTACATCAAAGTGCAAGTAGTTGTACCATGCCGATGTGCTCACTGTCTCAAACATTAATCTCACTGATTATTTTGGACTCTGAAAAAATTCAGGCTTGCTGTTAATTTGTAAGGCAGTATTTTTTTCTCTAAGCCTAAAGTAGCAAACAGCTGAAAATAAAACTTGCACTTGGTATATCAGGCTCTAGCAGTGACCCACTGACCTCATGTATCTCAGTGGACTGTTTAAAGAAAGAAGAAAATATACGCTAGAGTCTTACTTGATTTTGTAGAATTGCCTACACTGATCGTAAATGTATATTTAATTTATGTTCAAATTAAATCAAGCTTGAGGTGAAGAATACACTCGAGCTCTAGGATCTAGTTAATACAATTTTCTTAAGGACATTAATTCGAACAATACAAAGGCAATATCATATACCTATAGGCTCAAGGGATCATAATCTAAGGTGAAACAAGCCTTAGATGAGGATCCCTTGCACCTATTGTGCCAGCAGGAGTTCTGTTGGGTTGTTCTGACAGAGAATAGCCTGCTGGAGCTCTCTGGAACCGGCATTGCTGGATGCTATCGGAATGCCCGCCGGCCCAAT
Organism: Bufo bufo; assembly: GCF_905171765.1. Lineage (NCBI taxonomy): Eukaryota > Metazoa > Chordata > Amphibia > Anura > Bufonidae > Bufo > Bufo bufo. The sequence continues at coordinate 270,740,189 of NC_053394.1, read as the reverse complement.
TGATTATAATGGAGTTCAGAAGAGATTCAGGTTTTGCCAGAAAAATACCACTTCAAGTGATCTGCAGAGCTCCGACAGACTGCTTTCTGCCGGAACAGCCTGCCATAACTCCTGCCAGCAGCGTGGAAAAGGCATAATACGGTTTATAATAAATTTATAATAAAGTGTTTGTGTATTGTAAGGAATAGTCTCTTTTCAGGGGGTCACACTCACAGATATGTGACCAGACAACGGATTTTCATGTCCAAACTGTGCATTTATTTTGACAGTCTTCTTATAAAGGATAGTCCAGTTATACATCACTGGGTGGGGTGAGGTTCCCGCACCGCCAACACTTAAAACACAAATAAACTCCTGCCCGTCTAGGCGCTACCTAAACAAAATACGTCCCTACCTCACTCATAGAGCACAGTTCACACATGGACATTATATGCGGCTTTCCTCAGCCAACATCAATACTCCAGCCTCCAGGCTGTGGCAACTCCAGTACCTTTTGGGGGAGTGTGGCCCAGTAGTCCTCCAGACGCTGGGCGTGCAACCCTCGTTCTCTAGGTGTCGCTAGGTCCTCCAAACCTCAGGCTATTCAAAGCCTTGTGGCCCCTCAGTCCTCCTGACTGAGACCACACACAGAGCCTCTGCTTCACAAAACAGTCTTGCTCTCCCTCCTCAGACTGACCTACTCTGAGGCGCTTTATGCAAGCCTGATTACAGCAGGCCTCACCTGCGATCACCTCAGGTAGAAAGGAAAACCCATACTGGAAGGGTGTGGACTGGCAACTCCCTCTACCAAGCCTAGTCACCAGTCTAAGTAAAATCCAGCCCAGAAAATGTATACAAAAATGTCTCAGCAAACTATGCTTTGCTGAGACTACTGCCACTCTCTGGATTTTACCTGTTTCACCCATCTGAGGTACCTGAAGTGGGACAACACACCTTCCAGCACTGTTCACATTACCACAGTATTTACAAGCAATCAGTCATGTTAAAGGGAATATGACTGCTCCCTTATTCTGCCTTCTCTGAAGGAAGCATAAAGTAATGAAAAAATGCTTATTTCAGCAGTCTTACATATGTGTTAAAGAGCCTCTGTCGACATGATCAACACTTTTAAACCAGGCATATTGCCTCGTAGGGGCTGGCCATAGCACTAGGAGCACCACTAGCGCAATGCCCCCTGTGCTCTCCGTCTTCTCCCCCTTGCCTTTGAGTGACAGGGCTAGATATTTTGTCTAGCCTTGTGTTCTCACAGTACCCTTGAGGCTCAGTGGCTCGGCACCTGCGCAGTGGATCTGATGAGCTTGGAAAGCAGAGCTCATCAAATCCACTGCACAGACGCCTAGTCACTGAGCCAACTCACCGCTTTCAGAATGGATCTTCTTAAGCTCAGGAAGTAGATTCTGATTCACAGTGTAAGTGCTGAGTCACTGAGCCTCAGAGCTGCCACAAGAACACAGGGCTAGACACAGGGGGGCATTGTACTAGCAGTGCTCCTTGCGTTATTGCAAGCCCCCTGGGTGCTCCAACTGGGTAACTTACATTGATATAGACTTTAATGTATCTCGGCCATTATTAACACTTTATAGGAAAAAAAATATACTATTTTACTAGCAGTGCTCCTTGCTCTATGACCAGCCCTCTGGTGCTCCAACTAGACAATTTACATAAATATAAAAGTTAATGTATCTATGCCATTATTAACCCTTTACAAAAAATAGATACCATTTTACTCAGCAAGATCAACTCTACCAGGCATTCTGACAGAGGCTCTTTAACACATAAGAGGCAGACTGCTGAAATCAACATTTTCTCTGTCACTACTTTATGCTTCATTCAGAGAAGGCAGCATAAGGGAGCTGTCACATTCCCTTTAACATTACTAATTGCTTGTAAATGCACAAATACTTTATTATTCATTTATTATAACCTGTATTGTGACAGAGGCTCTTTAAAAGGGAATTCCAGTTGGGACAAGTTATCCCCCATCCACCGACTGGTGAACGTCTTACTATTTGGGCTTCCATTGATCATAAGAATTTGAACCTCGTACCCCTCAGGGCCCCCTGAAATAAACGGAGTGGAAGGTTGAGCATCTCCTTTGCCGCTCTTGTAGCTCAATTCATCTCTATGTGAGTTCTGGAAATAGCCAAGCAAGGGGTAAGCGTTACATGTGATCCTTAGATTTCTTGTTCCATAAACTGCAATGACTATGGCTGTGGTAGCCTCAGACACTTCTGAAGGGCCAAGGCTAGCACAGTAAATAAACAGTTTCCCTAATCTCCATATGAGGAAACTGTTCAGGCCCTGGAAGCACAGGCAAAATCTCTCAGGAGCGGTAAAAACTTACTACAGCATCTGAAGGGTTAAATGTCTGTGATCTGCGTTAACACAGCTCACAGACATTAGCCCCACATGTCTGCTGTTTAAAATGGCAGAAACCTCATGGCTATGGCGCCATCTGCGCTTTTGGAGCGGGTGCTATCTTTAACCGCTTGCCGCCACGCTAACGCCGAAAGGCGTCATTTCTGCGGCGCTCCCAGGTCACACTAACGCCAATAGGCGTCATCTCGCGTGAGCCGAGATTTCCTGTGAACGCGCGCGCTCACAGGAACGGAAGGTAAGAGAGTTGATCTCCAGCCTGCCAGCGGCGATCGTTCGCTGGCAGGCTGGAGATGTGTTTTTTTTAACCCCTAACAGGTATATTAGACGCTGTTTTGATAACAGCGTCTAATATACCTGCTACCTGGTCCTCTGGTGGTCCCCTTTGTTTGGATCGACCACCAGAGGACACAGGTAGCTCAGTAAAGTAGCACCAAGCACCACTACACTACACTACACCCCCCCCGTCACTTATTAACCCCTTATTAGCCCCTGATCACCCCATATAGACTCCCTGATCACCCCCCTGTCATTGATTACCCCCCTGTCATTGATTACCCCCCTGTAAAGCTCCATTCAGACGTCTGCATGATTTTTACGGATCCACTGATAGATGGATCGGATCCGCAAAACGCATCCGGACGTCTGAATGAAGCCTTACAGGGGCGTGATCAATGACTGTGGTGATCACCCCATATAGACTCCCTGATCACCCCCCTGTCATTGATTACCCCCCTGTAAAGCTCCATTCAGACGTCCGCATGATTTTTACGGATCCACTGATAGATGGATCGGATCCGCAAAACGCATACGGACGTCTGAATGGAGCCTTACAGGGGCATGATCAATGACTGTGGTGATCACCCCATATAGACTCCCTGATCACCCCCCTGTCATTGATTACCCCCTGTAAAGCTCCATTCAGATGTCCGCATGATTTTTACGGATGCACTGATAGATGGATCGGATCCGCAAAACGCATCCGGACGTCTGAATGAAGCCTTACAGGGGCATGATCAATGACTGTGGTGATCACCCCATATAGACTCCCTGATCACCCCCCTGTAAAGCTCCATTCAGATGTCCGCATGATTTTTACGGATGCACTGATAGATGGATCGGATCCGCAAAACGCATCCGGACGTCTGAATGAAGCCTTACAGGGGCATGATCAATGACTGTGGTGATCACCCCCCTGTCATTGATTACCCCCCTGTAAAGCTCCATTCAGATGTCCGCATGATTTTTACGGATGCACTGATAGATGGATCGGATCCGCAAAACGCATCCGGACGTCTGAATGAAGCCTTACAGGGGCGTGATCAATGACTGTGGTGATCACCCCATATAGACTCCCTGATCACCCCCCTGTCATTGATTACCCCCCTGTCATTGATTACCCCCCTGTAAAGCTCCATTCAGACGTCTGCATGATTTTTACGGATCCACTGATAGATGGATCGGATCCGCAAAACGCATCCGGACGTCTGAATGAAGCCTTACAGGGGCGTGATCAATGACTGTGGTGATCACCCCATATAGACTCCCTGATCACCCCCCTGTCATTGATTACCCCCCTGTCATTGATTACCCCCCTGTAAAGCTCCATTCAGACGTCTGCATGATTTTTACGGATCCACTGATAGATGGATCGGATCCGCAAAACGCATCCGGACGTCTGAATGAAGCCTTACAGGGGCGTGATCAATGACTGTGGTGATCACCCCATATAGACTCCCTGATCACCCCCCTGTCATTGATTACCCCCCTGTCATTGATTACCCCCCAGTAAAGCTCCATTCAGACGTCCGCATGATTTTTACGGATCCACTGATAGATGGATCGGATCCGCAAAACGCATCCGGACGTCTGAATGAAGCCTTACAGGGGCATGATCAATGACTGTGGTGATCACCCCCCTGTCATTGATTACCCCCCTGTAAAGCTCCATTCAGATGTCCGCATGATTTTTACGGATGCACTGATAGATGGATCGGATCCGCAAAACGCATCCGGACGTCTGAATGAAGCCTTACAGGGGCGTGATCAATGACTGTGGTGATCACCCCATATAGACTCCCTGATCACCCCCCTGTCATTGATTACCCCCCTGTCATTGATTACCCCCCTGTAAAGCTCCATTCAGACGTCTGCATGATTTTTACGGATCCACTGATAGATGGATCGGATCCGCAAAACGCATCCGGACGTCTGAATGAAGCCTTACAGGGGCGTGATCAATGACTGTGGTGATCACCCCATATAGACTCCCTGATCACCCCCCTGTCATTGATTACCCCCCTGTCATTGATTACCCCCCTGTAAAGCTCCATTCAGACGTCTGCATGATTTTTACGGATCCACTGATAGATGGATCGGATCCGCAAAACGCATCCGGACGTCTGAATGAAGCCTTACAGGGGCGTGATCAATGACTGTGGTGATCACCCCATATAGACTCCCTGATCACCCCCCTGTCATTGATTACCCCCCTGTCATTGATTACCCCCCTGTAAAGCTCCATTCAGACGTCCGCATGATTTTTACGGATCCACTGATAGATGGATCGGATCCGCAAAACGCATCCGGACGTCTGAATGAAGCCTTACAGGGGCATGATCAATGACTGTGGTGATCACCCCATATAGACTCCCTGATCACCCCCCTGTCATTGATCAACCCCCTGTCATTGATCACCCCCCGTCATTGATCACCCCCCTGTCATTGATCACCCTCTGTAAGGCTCCATTCAGACATTTTTTTGGCCCAAGTTAGCGGAATTATTATTTATTTTTTTTCTTACAAAGTCTCATATTCCACTAACTTGTGTCAAAAAATAAAATCTCACATGAACTCACCATACCCCTCACGGAAACCAAATGCGTAAAATTTTTTAGACATTTATATTCCAGACTTCTTCTCACGCTTTAGGGCCCCTAGAATGCCAGGGCAGTATAAATACCCCACATGTGACCCCATTTCGGAAAGAAGACACCCCCAGGTATTCCGTGAGGGGCATATTGAGTCCATGAAAGATTGAAATTTTTGTCCCAAGTTAGCGGAACGGGAGACTTTGTGAGAAAAAAATTAAAAATATCAATTTCCGCTAACATGTGCCAAAAAAAAAATTTTTATATGAACTCGCCATGCCCCTCATTGAATACCTTGGGGTGTCTTCTTTCCAAAATGGGGTCACATGTGGGGTATTTATACTGCCCTGGCATTCTAGGGGCCCCAAAGCGTGAGAAGAAGTCTGGTATCCAAATGTCTAAAAATGCCCTCCTAAAAGGAATTTGGGCACCTTTGCGCATCTAGGCTGCAAAAAAGTGTCACACATCTGGTATCGCCGTACTCAGGAGAAGTTGGGGAATGTGTTTTGGGGTGTCATTTTACATATACCCATGCTGGGTGAGAGAAATATCTTGGTCAAATGCCAACTTTGTATAAAAAAATGGGAAAAGTTGTCTTTTGCCAAGATATTTCTCTCACCCAGCAAGGGTATATGTAAAATGACACCCCAAAACACATTCCCCAACTTCTCCTGAATACGGCGATACCACATGTGTGACACTTTTTTGCAGCCTAGGTGGGCAAAGGGGCCCATATTCCAAGGAGCACCTTTAGGATTTCACAGGTCATTTACCTACTTACCACACATTAGGGCCCCTGGAAAATGCCAGGGCAGTATAACTACCCCACAAGTGACCCCATTTTGGAAAGAAGACACCCCAAGGTATTCCGTGAGGGGCATGGCGAGTTCCTAGAATTTTTTATTTTTTGTCACAAGTTAGTGGAAAATGCTGATTTTTTTTTTTTTTTTTTTCATACAAAGTCTCATATTCCACTAACTTGTGACAAAAAATAAAAACTTCCATGAACTCACTATGCCCATCAGCGAATACCTTGGGGTCTCTTCTTTCCAAAATGGGGTCACTTGTGGGGTAGTTATACTGCCCTGGCATTCTAGGGGCCCAAATGTGTGGTAAGGAGTTTGAAATCAAATTCTGTAAAAAATGACCTGTGAAATCCGAAAGGTGCTCTTTGGAATATGGGCCCCTTTGCCCACCTAGGCTGTGAAAAGACACCCCAAAACACATTCCTCAACTTCTCCTGAATACAGAGATACCAGATGTGTGACACTTTTTTGCAGCCTAGGTGGGCAAAGGGGCCCATATTCCAAAGAGCACCTTTCGGATTTCACAGGTCATTTTTTACAGAATTTGATTTCAAACTCCTTACCACACATTCGGGCCCCTAGAATGCCAGGGCAGTATAACTACCCCACAAGTGACCCCATTTTGGAAAGAAGAGACCCCAAGGTATTCGCTGATGGGCATAGTGAGTTCATGGAAGTTTTTATTTTTTGTCACAAGTTAGTGGAATATGAGACTTTGTATGAAAAAAATAAATTAAAAAAAATCATCATTTTCCACTAACTTGTGACAAAAAATAAAAAATTCTAGGAACTTGCCATGCCCCTCACGGAATACCTTGGGGTGTCTTCTTTCCAAAATGGGGTCACTTGTGGGGTAGTTATACTGCCCTGGCATTCTAGGGGCCCGAATGTGTGGTAAGGAGTTTGAAATCAAATTCTGTAAAAAATGACCTGTGAAATCCGAAAGGTGCTCTTTGGAATATGGGCCCCTTTGCCCACCTAGGCTGCAAAAAAGTGTCACACATCTGGTATTGCCGTACTCAGGAGAAGGTGGGGAATGTGTTTTGGGGTGTCATTTTACATATACCCATGCTGGGTGAGAGAAATATCTTGGCAAAAGACAACTTTTCCCATTTTTTTATACAAAGTTGGCATTTGACCAAGATATTTATCTCACCCAGCATGGGTATATGTAAAAAGACACCCCAAAACACATTCCTCAACTTCTCCTGAATACAGAGATACCAGATGTGTGACACTTTTTTGCAGCCTAGGTGGGCAAAGGGGCCCATATTCCAAAGAGCACCTTTCGGATTTCACAGGTCATTTTTTACAGAATTTGATTTCAAACTCCTTACCACACATTTGGGCCCCTAGAATGCCAGGGCAGTATAACTACCCCACAAGTGACCCCATTTTGGAAAGAAGAGACCCCAAGGTATTTCGTGATGGGCATAGTGAGTTCATAGAAGTTTTTATTTTTTGTCACAAGTTAGTGGAATATGAGACTTTGTAAGAAAAAAAAAAAAAAAAAAAAAATCATCATTTTCCGCTAACTTGTGACAAAAAATAAAAAGTTCTATGAACTCACTATGCCCATCAGCGAATACCTTAGGGTGTGTACTTTCCGAAATGGGGTCATTTGTGGGGTGTTTGTACTGTCTGGCCATTGTAGAACCTCAGGAAACATGACAGGTGCTCAGAAAGTCAGAGCTGCTTCAAAAAGCGGAAATTCACATTTTTGTACCATAGTTTGTAAACGCTATAACTTTTACCCAAACCATTTTTTTTTTACCCAAACATTTTTTTTTTATCAAAGACATGTAGAACTATAAATTTAGAGCAAAATTTCTATATGGATCTCGTTTTTTTTTGCAAAATTTTACAACTGAAAGTGAAAAATGTCATTTTTTTGCAAAAAAATCGTTAAATTTCGATTAATAACAAAAAAAGTAAAAATGTCAGCAGCAATGAAATACCACCAAATGAAAGCTCTATTAGTGAGAAGAAAAGGAGGTAAAATTCATTTGGGTGGTAAGTTGCATGACCGAGCAATAAACGGTGAAAGTAGTGTAGTGCCGATTTGTAAAAAAGGGCCTGGTCTTTAGGGGGGTATAAACCTGTGGTCCTTAAGTGGTTAAAGACCAACTTCTGCTGTACATGTAAAGCATATGTTGGGAAGGAGTTAAGTTGGCCATAGGCTACGTGGCCTCATGACTCTACCCTGAAGGCAGTCAGGGTAGATTAATATCCAGCATATTAGATTTCACTTGCCCGATCCTTTGGTTTTTGTGGGAATACTTTTGTTTTAGTGAAAATTCGTTAGCATTGAGCAGGCATGTGTATGGGAGGGATAGGAAGTGGACAGGTGTAGCACTGTATTTGGAAGATAGCACCAACGTTTTTCTAATCCTGAAAAATCCCTTTAACTGAATATTTTGCTTGATCCATTTTTTTCCTAGTGTAGTATTTAGTACAAGTAGAGTTATCCAAATATCTAAACTAGAATATTATCCTGAATGCTGCCTGTTACTGATGTGCTGTTCTTGCACACACAACCACTACCGCCACTGAGTGACCAAGAATGGGTCCATGTCACCACCTGTCTGGTGGGGACCCATGGCGCTGGAACAGAGGGATCTTTTTTTACTTCAGTTATTGTCTAAGACAATACTGCCTGCTGCTAGTGTTTTAATAATACCCGATAACCCCTTTACTTTAAAATGAAGGCAGGCTCCCTGAGAATTATTCTTCCTACAAGTGGGAAGAGAGTTCCCAAATGTTCCTTTCCTAGGAGTTTTGTCAGTGGCTTTCTCTCTAAAATGTTCTTCATAACTCAAGGTCTCAATTATAGCATCAATGGCCCACAGTTACTAATCCTGGCATACAAACTTCTCAGTCTGAAAGGCAAATTTGCCTAACTATGCAGCAATATAAGAAACTGCGAGTTATCACAGCATAACTAAGGAGAAATGCCATTCTAGAAAAGCAGTCTAGCAAAGTGGGATGACTTTACCTGAAGAGTAGTAAAGTTGCTTTCACACAGTCAGTGTTTGCTTAGTGATTTCTATCATGCAGAACAGGTGTAAAGCTGTCCATTATACCTTATGTCTTTGGAGGCTCCATTTCTGGTTTTATGTATTTATATTATCACAGGGGAGGGGGGGATGGCAGTAGTGGCAGTGGCAATGAGGATGGTAGGCCTCACAGTGGCTAATCCCTTCTCCAGCACTCTCTTAGGCTAAGTGTACAGTGTGTGGAGAGGTGCAACCCTTCTTCCCCTCAAGGCACTCCCTAGATTTTGGGGTCTCATTCATGGAGATGGCTGGGTGTCCTTGATGTTAGTTGAGCAACAGGGTGCAGACAGGAAAACAGGGGACCGGACTGGATACAGCAACCAATTACCAGGCCAACTGGGTGATAATAAAATAGAATCTGTCTTTTACTGAGTAGAGGATGAGTGCCACAGTGCAAATACAAGTTCAGAAGTTTTTCACAGAGTAGGCTTTTCCCAAAGCCTGTGTATAGAGATGGCTATTAGTGTTGATCACGAATATTCGAATTTCGAATTTTTATCGCGAATATAGGTACTTTGAAAATTCGCAAATATTTTGAATATAGTGATATATTCGTAATTTCGAATATTCAATATTTTTTTTATTTTTTTTATTATTATTATTATTTTTTTTATAATTTTAGAATTTTTATTGCGAATTTTTAAACTTTTAGACAAAGAATATTATAGCACTATATTAGCTAAATTGCTCTATATTCGTTTTTTTTTTCGAATATTCGCTATATATTGCTATAACTTTGTTTTTTCGAATATTCGTAATATTCTAAAACAAGAATATATAGCAATATAGCGAATATTCGAAAAAAACGAATATAGAGCAATTTAGCTAATATAGTGCTATATTCTTCTTTGTCTAATAGTTGTAATTTTTTTCTCATCTGAAGTTCAGATTGGAAAAAAATTACAACTATAAAAAAAAGATTATAGCACTATATTAGCTAAATTGCTCTATATCCATTTTTTTCGAATATTCGCTATATTGCTAAAACAAGAATATATAGCAATATAGCGAATATTCGAAAAAAAATGAATATAGAGCAAAATTCGCAAACAACACTACTCCTAAAGTCAAGTATATTGCAGCCTTCTTTTTGGCCCACAAGCTAGAAGCAGGGAGGGATCATATAAATAGCATTGCGCCGCACAGACCTGTCACTTACCAGTAGGAGGAGCTCCCAGCCGGACACAGACATCGCAGCTCGCAGGTAAGTATAATGCTTCTACAAATTGCTAAGTAACCATGGCAACCGGGACTGCAGTAGCGTCCTGGTTGCCATGGTTACCGATCGGAGCCTCAGCGATTAAACTGGGACTCCGATCGGTACTCTCCGCTGCCACCAATGATAGGGGGGGAGATTTTAATTAGGAGGGGGAGGGGGGAGGGCCCACTGGCCACCAACGAGTTAACTAGAGGGGAGGGAGGGGGCGGCCGCACTGGACAACAAAGAGTTAACTACAGGGGAGGGAGGGGGGCCCACTGGCCACCAACGAGTTAACTACAGGGGAAGGAGGGAGGGGGCGGCCGCACTGGACAACAAAGAGTTAACTACAGGGGAGGGAGGGGGGCCCACTGGCCACCAACGAGTTAACTACAGGGGAGGGAGGGGGGGGGATGGCCGCACTGGACAACAAAGAGTTAACTACAGGGGAGGGAGGGGGGCCGGCCACACTGGACAACAAAGAGTTAACTACAGGGGAGGGGGGGCGGCCGCACTGGCCACCAATGAGTTAAAAACAGGGGGGGTCTGCCCCCTGCTGCCTGGCAGCACCTGCCAGGCAGCAGGGGGCAGTCATGTACACAGTTCTTTTAGTATATTCTAACCTGAAGCGTCCCCATCACCATGGGAACGCCTCTGTGTTAGAATATACTGTCGGATTTGAGTTTCCCGATCTAACTCATATCCGACAGTATATTCTAACATAGAGGCGTTCCCATGGTGATGGGGATGCTTCAAGTTAAAATATACCATCGGATTGGAGAAAACTCCGATCCTATGGTATATTAACTCCTGACTTTACATTGAAAGTCAATGGGGGACGGATCCGTTTGAAATTGCACCATATTGTGTCAACGTCAAACGGATCCGTCCCCATTGACTTGCATTGTAATTCAGGACGGATCCGTTTGGCTCCGCACGGCCAGGCGGACACCAAAACGACTTTTTTTTCATGTCCGTGGATCCTCCAAAAATCAAGGAAGACCCACGGACGAAAAAACGGTCACGGATCATGGAAAAACGGAACCCGTTTTTGCGGACCGCCAAAAAATACAGTCGTGTGCATGAGGCCTTAGTCATCAATATCAGATGGGCTGAGATCCAACTCCTGGCATTCCGCAGATCAGCTTTTTGAAGAGAAGTTTGCACTTCCTATACACTTGAATAGATAGGAGCAGTCCCATAGAACTGAATGGGATGGCATAGGTATAATTACTCCTGCTCCCCACTGCATTTGCGAACGCGAGCAGATAAACAGTGAAGAGAAGACAGCCCTCGCAGGAGCGCTGCAGTCTCTTCAAACAGCTGATCGGCAATGGTGCGGGGAGCCATTCCCCTTCCGATCTGATATTGATGACCTATCCTTAAGATAGGTCATCAATATAAATAAAGTGGACAACCCCTTTAAGTACTCTGAGATATTAGAATGTCAATATTATTATTGCAGGGTGTCATTACCGTAGACAGGGAGACACACTCACACGGTGAGTCCTAACTGGAACCCAACCCGCTGTCATTGCGTACTTGCAGAACGAACAAGCCCTAAGAGGCGAGTCCACAACTGGTCGACCGTCCCTATGCTGTTAAGTGCAGAGAGCCAAACCAAACACCCGCGGTAAAAACTGCAGGGACCTGTTCACACAACAGAAAACCAAAACTGACAAACACACCAAGAAAGGCCGTACAGAAATAGGTCAAAGCCGGGAGGTCAATACAGTACCAAATCACAGAGAGTAGGGTGTTCACAAATAGTCAAGCCAAGGGTCAAAACTGAACGGGTACAAAATCGCTGAGCATAGAGAGAGGCCCAAGTCAAGCCAAAGTCAAATCCAAATAGCAACAATCCAAAAACACACAGTAGCAACTAAAGCACAGCGAGGAAAAACCTATAACTGGCAAGGGAGTATTGCCAGAAGGTGGTTTAAATAGAGCACCGAGTCCCTGGATCAGAACCTGATAGGTCCAGGGACTCAGCGCCCCATTGGACTAGAAACAAGCAGTCCTGAGATAGGCAGGTTGAGCAGTCGCTTAGGGTACTTTCACACTTGCGTTTTTCTTTTCCAGCACTGAGTTCCGTCAAAAGGGCTCAATGCTGAAAAATAACTGATCAGGTATATCCCCATGCATTCTGAATGGAGAGTAATCCGTTCAGGATGCATAAGGATGTCTTCAGTTCAGTCATTTTGACTGATCAGGCAAAAGAGAAAACTGTAAAAACATAAAACTGTAGCATGCTACGGTTTTATCTCCGGCCCAAAAAACTGAAGACTTAACTGAAAAAAAGGTGAAAAAAATAAATGCCGGATCCGTTTTGCCGGATGACACCGGAAAGACGGATCCGGCATTTAAATGCATTTTTTTGACTGATCAGGATCCTACGTTCCAGCGATGGAACTGCTTGCCGGATCATTCTGCCGCAAGTGTGAAAGTAACCTTAGCCTGCTTCACAAACATACATGGGTGATAGTAATAAATACTAATCTCCCCTAGCCAGCATGTGCGCTCGTATCCCCAGGGGGCATGGCTTAAGTGGTGCATCACCAGGGTGTGTGGCTTAAGTGATGCATAACCGGGGGTGTGGCTTAAGTGGACAATGAGAATGTGTGGCCTAAGTGATGCCTCACAAAGGGGCGTGGCCTAGACAGCACACCACCAGGGGGGTACGGCATGGCAGCGTGTCTGACACAGCGCTGCAGTGCCCGAGCCCCAGACTGCGGCATTGGAGCTCGGACAAGTAAGTTGGTGACACAGGACCTGTGCACTGTATGCTGCAGTTTAAATGTGCATGTAACTAAAAGCATATTGTGTTCATGCTGTCTACTTTAACTTCAGAAAATAGAAAAATGTAGAATGATGTAGCAATATTATATGAACTGTAATTATTTACTTGGAATCTGTAACAAAAGTGCATATATTTTATCTTTCACAATTATAGGCCAGTTATTGATTTTAAAATTCCATTGGTTCTGGGTGTACAGAACCTACTTTTGGCACCTTGTTCCATGCTGATTTCATAGATAAAAACAAGTGAGCATACCTTAAATTTCTATGGATTTTAAAATCCGCACTATACCAATTCTTTGTGCAGTCTTTTGTGCTGATTTCACCATTTTCAATGTTGAGAACTGTAGCAAAACCGCATCTAATCCACACCAAAAACCCCAAGTAACACATGCAGTTTTTGGTGCCGAAACAAACAGAAATCCACACATTAATACATGCAGAGTTTCTGCAAGGTGTCTGCAAAATGTCAACCATGTGCTGTCCACAGTGCCACAAATTATAGAACACATCCTATTTTTGTCTGTTTTCCAGACAAGAATAAGCATTTCAACAATGGAATCTGCAGAAAGTGCAGGCTGCACATGGCCGGTATCGGCATTTTGTAAATTGGCGGTTTGCGGGTCTGAAAACGGATATGGCTGTGTGCATGAGGCCTATGTATATAAAGGGATGTGGCTGAGAGTGGAGTGGACGTAACTTTAGATGCACCAAAGTTCAGGTGCATCATTCTGACCACAGGATAGGTCATCAAGATCACATCAGCATAGGTCCAAGTCCCGGCACCCCGCCAATCAGCTGTTTAGGGAAACCGCGGCACTCACTGGATCACTGGTGAGGGAGGCAGCCTCCCGGGTGCTTACCAAGCACAGCGCCATACACCACATAGTGGCTGTGCTTGGTATTGCTTGGAATGGGGCTGAGCTGCAACTAGGCCATGTGACCGATGTATGGTGACGTCACATGGCCTCTTCTAACATCTGATCAGCTGATCTGATATTGATGACCTTTTCTGAGGATAAGTCATCAATATTAATTCCTAGATAACTCCTTTAAAGAGGACCTTTCACCACTCCTGACATGTCTGTTTTAATAGCTTCATGCATTCCCCATGTAATAACAATTATAGAGCATCTAGTCTTATGTCTGTATGTTGTGCCATTCCTTTATTATTTCTACTAGAAGTTATGAATGAATTGCAAGCAGTCTGCAGTAAGGGTACAGAGGGGTGGTAACCAGTTGGGTGGGGGGTGTACCTGCACAGTCTGAAAATGGCTAATACTGAATGCGCCCAGTGGCGTACCGCCAATATAGGCAGACCACGCCGTTGCTATGGGGCCCGCAGCACAGAGGGGCCCGGAGCACACAGAAGGCCCCGCCCCCTTAGATTATTTTAGACAGTACACAGACTTGTGGTGCAGGCGCAGCGGGCCCTCGGCACTTGCGTTTGATCGGCGGCACCCGCACCCCAGACCCCCCCCCCTCCTTCCCCAGTGTCTGCAGTCTTGTCTGACCTGCCTCTTAATTCATCCGGCCGGGCTGTGGGCGTGTTTTGGTTCACACTGGCCAATCAGCGCAAGGAGGCAGCTGCTGATTGGCCAGTGTATTGCAGGCAGCAGGAGCTGCAAGGCGCTGCTCATACATACAGAGTGCGTGAGCATGCAAGGCAAGTAGGCGACGAACACGGCCCCCTGCAAAGCCATGCTGAAAAAGTCATCTGCCACTGCCCTGCCGTTTCCCGGCGACAGCAAGTGCAGTGACACTAGTGAGTGAAGGCCAGACTGAAGGACTGCCCGCTCCTGACCAGACACGGACGCTGGTCTGTTGATTGATTGGTTGGTGGTTGTGTTGTCTATGGGAAGGGATAATGCCAGCAAGAGAACTCCTAGGGAGGGAGGGGAGGCTCATAGAGGACAGTGCGCTTTCCTCCTACACTGTCCTCTATGAGCCTCCCCCCATGAGTCCCCCCAACCCCTAATGCCCCCCCAAAATGCCCAGGGGGGTGGAGTAATAGGAGGAAAGCACACTGTCCTCTATGAGCCCCCCAACCCCTAATGCCCCCCAAAATGCCCAGGGGGTAGAGAAGTAAGAGGAAAGCACACTGTCCTGAGAATTTTGGGGGGCATTAGGGGTTGGAGGGGCTCATAGAGGACTCAGGAAACCCCTTGCTGCTGATGCTAAGTGTGCACATAGCCACCAATCACATTCCCCCAAGCCACCCATCCCCCAACACAACAGTCACCTTTGGGAGGGGGGGGGGAATATGATTGGTGACTATGTGCACACTCAGCATCAGCAGCAAAGAGTTAAATGGGTTTGGGGTAAGAGAAGTGATGACAAAATGGCGCTGGTAGCAAAGGGGTTAGAATGTGGGGGATGGGCTGGCTTTAGCACAGTGGACACAGGCAGGAGGAGCGATGTGTATGCGGGCTCCGACCCTGCACTCGTTCAGCTATGCTCGCATACATATCGCGCCCTGTGTCCACTGTCCTGTGCCCACTCTGCTAAAACCTGACATAGCCCATCTATGCCCGGCTTTACCAAAGCAGACAGGTATGTATGTGTGTGTGTCTGCGTTTGTGTCACCATCACCATGCCCACAATGTTCCTATGTCTTGACGCAGCTGCATCAGGACGTTCTGCGTGGAGCAAGAAGATGGAAGAGGAGGCAGCGCCGCCAGCATGGATTCCGTGGAAGAGACACAGGGAGGAACACTAAGGACACAGGTAAAACTACCACATGATCTACTCTAGTGTTATCTGTGGTTTTACATAGGACTGCAGGTAACACTACCACATTATCATCACTAGTGTTATCTGTGGTTTTACATAGGACTGCAGGTAACACTACTACATTTTCGGTAATCAGAGAGCCATCACTGTGTTATCTGTATTCAGAGAGCTATCACTGTGTTATCTGTGGTGTTACATAGGACTACAGGTGGCCTCTACTACATTATCTGTACTCAGAGAGTTATCACTGTGTTATTTGCAATGTTACATAGGACTGCAGATAAAACTTTTATGGAATATCCACAGTAGTCCCATAGATTCAGATACCACAGGGTTTTGTTCCTACGACATTCCCTTTGCCGCAAAAATGACCTGTGCCCTTCATTCTCTGGGTCAGTACGAATACGTACGAATGTATGTATACATTTCTTAATTGGCAAATGGGGGGGGGGTGGCAGGGGAGGAGCCAGGACAGGAGGTGGGATGGACCAGGGGTGGGTAGTGGGCGGGGTTAGGGGGCCCAATTCAGATTCTTGCTATGGGGCCCAGTGATTTCTATGTACGCCCCTGAATGCGCCCCTATGTTTTGTTCCAAAATTGCATGAGGGTGTCCATGAATGTAAAGTTCTAATTGAGATATTCACATTGCGACGGGTGTCAGCTTTCAGAAAAAATATGGGTAGGGGGTATAAAATGATTTAATAATTCTAGTTTTATATGTGTAAATAAAAGTGTGAAAAATGTACTGAAACCCCCTGGGAGTTAAAATGGTTAAATACTCCTGGTTTTTAAGCCATTAAACTAGCATGATGCATTGAAATACAAATCTATCTAATTTTGAAAGCAATATTTCATTAAAGCGTGGCATCCCAGGGAACTTTCTCAGAAAATCTTAAGTAGCCTGTTCCCTCAAGTAACCAAAGCTTATAGCCTCCAAGCTGCTACTTCAAATGCATGCTGTGATCAGCTCATTCATCAATCAATGGCGTGGGCTTCTAGACAATCACAGCATTTTATATACTTAGTTAGGGTTCCGCCACACGTTCAGGTTTTTCTATGAATTTTTAGGTTTTTCTATGCATTTTTTGGAGCCAAAATTAGGAGTAGATCATAAAACGAGAGAACGTATAAAGGACCAGTATGACATTGCAGAGGAAAACACGTTCATACATTTTTTTTTGTTTTTATGCTTTTTTACATTTTTAATAAAAGTCCTTCTCTTGATTAGCACCCCGGAAACCTGCTTTATTCTTGTTGTTTTATCACATTAATGCTAGGGAGATTATCTAAGATTGCCCTGCAGAGTGGTGCAGCAGCTCAGTTACATGTATTTGCCAGTGCTGTGCCCGGCGTGATTACACAGGCAGATGCAAACTTTGAATGAGAGAGGAACAATTGCTACTGTCGTTCCTCCCTCATTCTCTTCTATAGGAGATTAGCACCCCATCCCTGATTATACAGTCGTGGCCAAAAGTTTTGAGAATTACAGAAATATTGGAAATTGGAAAAGTTGCTGCTTAAGTTTTTATAATAGCAATTTGCATATACTCCAGAATGTTATGAAGAGTGATCAGATGGATTGCATAATCCTTCTTTGCCATGAAAATTAACTTAATCCCAAAAAAAACTTTCCACTGCATTTCATTGCTGTCATTAAAGGACCTGCTGAGATCATTTCAGTAATCGTCTTGTTAACTCAGGTGAGAATGTTGACACGCACAAGGCTGGAGATCATTATGTCAGGCTGATTGGGTTAAAATGGCAGACTTGACATGTTAAAAGGAGGGTGATGCTTGAAATCATTGTTCTTCCATTGTTAACCATGGTGACCTGCAAAGAAACGCGTGCAGCCATCATTGCGTTGCATAAAAATGGCTTCACAGGCAAGGATATTGTGGCTACTAAGATTGCACCTCAATCAACAATTTATAGGATCATCAAGAACTTCAAGGAAAGAGGTTCAATTATTGTTAAGAAGGCTTCAGGGCGTCCAAGAAAGTCCAGCAAGCGACAGGATCGTCTTCTAAAGAGGATTCAGCTGTGGGATCGGAGTGCCACCAGTGCAGAGCTTGCTCAGGAATGGCAGCAGGCAGGTGTGAGCGCATCTGCACGCACAGTGAGGCGAAGACTTTTGGAAGATGGCCTGGTGTCAAGAAGGGCAGCAAAGAAGCCACTTCTCTCCAAAAAAAACATCAGGGACAGATTGATCTTCTGCAGAAAGTATGGTGAATGAACTGCTGAGGACTGGGGCAAAGTCATATTCTCCAATGAAGCCTCTTTCCGATAGTTTGGGGCATCTGGAAAAAGGCTTGTCCGGAGAAGAAAAGGTGAGCGCTACCATCAGTCCTGTGTCATGCCAACAGTAAAGCATCCTGAGACCATTCATGTGTGGGGTTGCTTCTCATCCAAGGGAGTGGGCTCACTCACAATTTTGCCCAAAAACACAGCCATGAATAAAGAATGGTACCAAAACTCCCTCCAACAGCAACTTCTTCCAACAATCCAACAACAGTTTGGTGAAGAACAATGCATTTTCCAGCACGATGGAGCACCGTGCCATAAGGCAAAAGTGATAACTAAGTGGCTCGGGGACCAAAACGTTGACATTTTGGGTCCATGGCCTGGAAACTCCCCAGATCTTAATCCCATTGAGAACTTGTGGTCAATCCTCATGAGGCGGGTGGACAAACAAAAACCCACTAATTCTGACAAACTCCAAGAAATGATTATGAAAGAATGGGTTGCTATCAGTCAGGAATTGGCCCAGAAGTTGATTGAGAGCATGCCCAGTCGAATTGCAGAGGTCCTGAAAAAGAAGGGCCAACACTGCAAATACTGACTCTTTGCATAAATGTCATGTAATTGTCGATAAAAGCCTTTGAAACGTATGAAGTGCGTGTAATTATATTTCACTACATCACAGAAACAACTGAAACAAAGATCTAAAAGCAGTTTAGCAGCAAACTTTGTGAAAACTAATATTTTTGTCATTCTCAAAACTTTTGGCCACGACTGTACAGTAATATATGTTGCCAATCTATTGAGAGGAGCACTAAAAGGGCCTATCTAGTGTGTGTGGGGTCTAGGGGTATATCTACTGTGAGGGGACACTAAGGGGTATATCTACTGTGATGGGGCACTAAAGGGACATATATACTGTGAAGGGTTACTAAAGGGGATTTACTAGTGCAAGAGGACATGAATGAGGCATATTTACTGTGAGGGGGCACTGAAGGAGGTATATCTATTGTGAGGGGGCACTAAAGGGGAATATCTACTGTGAGGGGGTACTAAAGGGTCATGTCTACTTTGAGGGGGCACTAAAGGGGTATATCTACTATTAGCGGAGCTTGCACTGTGCTGTGCTATCAGTGGCTCAGTGCAGCAGACAGGATGATGTAATTTCATCTCGCCTGCCAGTGCTGAACAACCGATGAGTGCTGGAGAAGCGGGATGGGGGGAGCTGACAGTTGGGAAACGTGGGGTAGATGAGTATTTAAATGAAAAGTAATATGGGGCATCACACCCGTGTTGGGCCACTTAAGGGAACATCATACTGTGGAGGCATTTAAGAGGGCATCACTATGTGTGGGGACAATTAAAGGATGCTACTCAGTGTGGGGACACTAAAGGGGGATTACTGTGTGGGTACCACTTAAGGAGACATTAATTTATGTTGAGGGGCCATTTAAGGGGTCACCACTGTGTGGGGTACACTTAATGGACATCCTAGTGGACATGGATTTAGGAACATCCTACTATGTGGGGGGTACTAAAGGGGCAGCATACTTTGTGGGAAGGCATATCAATATTGTAGGTGGCACTAAGGGGACATTTTTATTGTGTTTGGGCACAAATACTGTGTAGGGGCCACAAAGGAGATTGGATGGGATTCGAGGCTTGACATATTGTAAAAAAGAAATTGTCTCAGTGTGTTACGCGCCACCGGTATTGTCACCCTTGCATTTTATTGTGGCTCGGACCTTGACCTGATGGCAGTCTCGGGTAAATGGAACTTTACAAAATGCTGCCATCTCTGCTCTGCTTTTCAGCAAGGACGAGTTTAGTGAGGACAGTCAGCAGCTATAGGCCAGAAAAGACTTGGACTGTGTAATTCCTTTAGGCATGCAGCTAGCTATGATAACAGTCGGATGGGAGCCCATGTTGCAAGTGGTCAGGGATGTGGCCATGAGACTGGTGAGGGTGACATAAGTGCCAAGCAGACATAAGTAGATGATGAAGCCGATCGCACGTGGGAGCCAGATGAAGAGGGGGCATCATCATCAGGGGGTAAGTGTGGCAGCAGGTCTGTGAGAAAGCAGCAAGGTGGCAGCGTGCCGATGAGCCAACAGGATGGAAGCGGTGGGAGATCTGGAGCCCACAGTAGACCATCGTCTACTCAGGAGCTTACCTGTCAGAAAACAACTAGCGGTGCACAGGTTCATAAAGGCAGTGGCAGGCAGTCAGCATGCAGTGGTGGGGGTAAAATGCCATACTCAGCAGTGTGGGAATTTTTTATCAAGTCACTAGAGGATGTTAGTGTGGAGGCATGCAGGATATGTGGGCAGAAGTTAAAGCATGGTCAGGGTGCTAATGTTGGCACCACTGTCCCGTGTCAACACATGGAGCATCACCATAAACTGGCCTAGGAAAACTGTGGCACTAATTTAGTGGCACAGCCTGACACAGAAACCTCTACATCTCCCAGCAGCC
This sequence comes from Bufo bufo, assembly GCF_905171765.1. Taxonomy (NCBI): domain Eukaryota; kingdom Metazoa; phylum Chordata; class Amphibia; order Anura; family Bufonidae; genus Bufo; species Bufo bufo. Next base: position 270,719,638 of record NC_053394.1, on the reverse strand, counting down.
CGCAAGCCATCTCCAGCAGTCTGGGCTACTCAACCTCAGCAGAAGTAAGCTGTTGTTCTTTCCCACCACCTATTGCCCCTGATGCTCCTCCTGCTCCTAGTTACGTGTTTTGCCAGCAATCAATCGGGGAGGCGATTGCAAAGACAACAGTACGCATGCACTCATTCAACAGCACAGAAACTGAATGTGCACCTGGCCAAGTTGCTGATACTACAGTCCCTCCCTTTGCATATCATGGACTGAACATTTCAGAGAACTGATGGCTTGTGCCCACCCAAGGTGGAGAGTCCCAAGCCATCATTACTGTCACGGCTGTGTCTCGGTCTCTGTTGTTTTCCGTGACACGTTTTCCGCGCATGCTGGTTGCCTGGGGCAACATGTAGTTTATGCAGCATTTGTGTACACTTCTGCTTTAAGGTTTGTTTCCCTTCCCTGTCTGGTGCTTGTGGGGTTAACTACCTGGCTGGGTGTGGTCACTAGGTGCTTATATTGCCTGTGGCTGGTAGCCTGGAGTTAGTTGTCCTCCAGCCTCTGTTGGTGCTGAAGCTATGCTCCTGTCCTGGGTATTCCATATGCCCAGTTATTGAGGGCCACCTAGTGAGACATTAATGTCATCCCGTTGTTACCATGTCTTTCTACCTTACCCGTTTCTATGTATGGTGTGGTTTATGTTCAGGGTTTGTGTTGTATGTCTAGCTGTTTTTCCATTTCTGGTCAGTTTTGGTGTGTACGGTCCTGCATGGATGCTAGACACTCCCCTGTCTGCCAGTGCCTTCAGTGAGAGGGCTCCAGGGTTCCCCAGAGGGGGAACAACAAGTAAGTGAGCAGCTCTGCCTGGGGTCGCCATGCACCCTGTCCGCATGGGGGTCCAGGCAGTTACTGGTGTGTTGCTTTTCCTTCCTGTTGCTGCGGAAGGTGTTAGTTGTTCTGGGTTCTTACCTGCCAATCCAGTTGCTTTTCACTGTCTTCCCCTTTCCTTGCATCTAGGCCAGTGGGAGACTCCTGTTCATCCATATGAACAGGTCGTCTTTAGTTCCTGACATTATTTCCAGGGGTCATCAGGGCGCCTCAGGGTCCGAGGTTCCGGTGTATGAGCCGTCCTACCATCTTGGTCCGCTCAAATGGATAGGAGTCAGGGCTAGGATGAGGGTGGCATTAGGAGGTGCCCTGCTCCCTTACCCCAGTATCTAGGCCTAGTTTATATTTTCGCTTCCCAGGGGTGTTCGGTGTGGAGTTTCGGCCTACACCGCACAGTGACAATTACTTCTCTAAAAAAGCTGTACCATCCTTGCACATATGTTGAACAGAAGTTGGGCCAGTCCTTGAGCTTGTTGGTGTCTGGTACAGTTCATGCCAGTGCTGATGTGTTGAGCTTTAACTATGGTCAAGGACAATATATGTCCTTTACAGCCCACTGGGTAAATGTGGTTTCAGCCCAGGCACACCAGCAACTTGGCCAGGTGATGGCAATTTGTTGTAATCGTTGGATTTCTGCACCAATGTCCTCCTTTGCCTCCTCATTCTCAACCTTGTCCTCAGCCTCCACTGTAGGCACAGTTCAGAGTGGTCCTCAAGTACAGCGTTGTCATGCGGTTCTGCACCTGGTCAGCCTGGGAAACAGAGTCACCCCAGGCAGAAACTGCTAGGTGTCATCGACCAAGAAATCGATTCCTGGCTATCTCCTTGCCAACTGGAGATGAGATAGGAACCATGGTCACCAATAATGGGAAGAACATTCTGTCTGCGCTGCATCAGGGGGGGCTGGCACATATGTCCTGCATGGTGCCCTTTTTCAATCTGGTTGTCACCTGGTTCCTGAAATCTTCCAACTAACTGCAAGATGTCTTGAAAATATCAAGGAAATTGTGCATACACTTCAGCCACTCTTTCCATGTAAAACACGCCCTCCTTGAGCTGCAAAAGCAGAATGGGGTTTCCCTACGCCTCATATGTGATGTTTCCACGTGTTGGAACTCCACCTTTCACATGTTGAACCGACGGTATAAGCAAAGGAAACCTGTGACTGATATCTTTATGATGCAGCTGGACAGGACTACTCCCTGGTGTAACTATGACATTAGACAATGGCAGCTCATGCATCACACCTGCCATTTGCTCAGGCCCTTTGAGGAGGCCACTTTATTTGTCAATTGCGGGATGAATGATGTCATTCCACTCCTTCATATTCTGGAGGGGATGCTGATTAATCTTAATGGCAAAGGGACAGAAGACATGGTGCCTACATCTCACAGCCACCTGAGCCCTGTGGAGGTAGAACTGGCACAAGAGGAGGAGGACATAAACGCCCAGGAATTTTATACAGAACAAGGTGGTTTATCTGCCCAAGCAACAGGGGAGGAGCAGTAGGAGAGGAGATAGAGGGCAATGTAGAAGACAAAGCAGATGCCCCAGACAGACCGTGGCAGTATGCAGGGGAGATGGAGGCAAGGAGTCCTTCTGAGTCCCTTGCGCAAATGGCCAGATACATGCTGATTTGCTAGTGTAATGACAGCTGCATTATCACCATTCAGCAGAGGGATGACTACTGGCTTTCCACAATGTTAGACCCTTGCCACAAGTCCAAAATGGATGCCTTTTTTACACCTTCTGTGAGGAATGAAAAACTCAATTACTATCGAGACATTCTTTGTCGTCGGTTGGTCACTCTGAGCTCACACTCTACTTCCATGACTGCTGGAGTGGGTGGGGGGGGGGCAGGAGCAGCATCAGCTTCAGCAGCAGCAACTTAAGTCTTGAGTCTTTAATGAGCACTTTTCTTCACCTGCCTATGGAAGAAACCAGCCAGCAGCAGCAGAATGTGGAGCAGAACCTGAACCAGTAGGTGTGGCATAATTGGACTGCACCTCGTCACCCCAGATCAGAGATCCCCTAGACTAATGAGCAGCCAAACTTGAATTGTGGCCACAACTGGCAGAGTTTGCCCTGGGCAAGCTTTCCTGCCTGGCCAGTAGTGTGACATCAGAGAGGGTGTTTAGTGTGGCAGGTGGCATAGTTACCCCAAAAACAACTCACTTTTCAACACAAAATGTTGAGAGACTAACCTTTATAAAGATGAATCATGCCTGGATCAACCAGGATTTCCAGACAACTGTGCGTGAAACAACAGACTAGATAATTCTGTCAGTAATGATCTGACTGCAGTGTGCTGCCACACCAGAACATTGTGACAAATGCCGTCACCCGCCTGAGGCCACATGCCTTCTGCCTCCACTGCCATCTGCCTCTACTGTGATCTGCCACAATCTTGTGCTGTGTCTGCCACTGTTGTTGTCCCCCTTTCCCACTCGACACTCTGTTACGGGGCCACTATTGTGATCCTTCATGCTATTGCCACCCTCCCCACTCTGTTATGTGGTCACTATTCTGACTCTTCATGATGTTGTCACCCTCACAAGTCAGTTATGGGGCCACTAGTGTCCCTGTTTGGCTATGTTGACATCACATTTATTTTTCCGTTTTTCTGATCCGTAAGAAGAATAAAAAAATAACAAAAAAATGGTTCCTGTCGTTTGAGCATCCAGAAGGCCGTCAGTATTTTGCATTAGGATTTGCTCATGATTTGGAAACCAAAAGCATGAGTGGGTCCAAAACACAGAAGACATGCACATATTTTCATCACATGTTATCTCTGTTTTGGACCCACTCCTGTTTTGCCTTACAAATACTGATCATATGCTGACCAAATACTGAAGTGAAGTGTGAAGGTTGAAGCTAAAACTACAGGATCTGCTTTTTTGGCCTGTTCTTCTGATGGATCAGAAAACCAGAAAAATAAGCAGTGATGTGAACACAGCCTTACTGCTGACACCAGGATACAATCTCCCTAAACAAATTTTTTTTTTTTAATTCGCCAAAGCGGCCATAGCGAATTTTTGAAAACTTCACTCATCTCTAATTATGACTGCACCTGAATTCTGAATTGTGGGAAATTTTGGCACAACCATCCTGCTCATCCAAAGTGGAAAATGTATCAGCTTCTAAGTGAAGATGTGCAGGACAGCAACAGGCTACTGACGCTAGGGTAAATATGCATGGGGCAACTGTACATATACAAGCTATGCATCAGAAGACTCTCCAGGAAAAGTGGAGACATGGAGGAAGGACTGGGCATGAATGGCCACCACAACGTTCACTGCTAGTGAAAGTGTCTATTAGCTAATAGGGACTACCAACCAGACTAGGTAGAAGGATTTCTTGAGATGGCAACATTTTCAAAAATAGGTTGTAATTAGAGATGAACAAATTTTTCAAAAATTTGATTCGGCCGGTTCGCCAATTTTTTGAAAAATTTGCTTCGATCTGAATTTATTCGCACCGAATTACGTAAAAAAAACGCTATTTTCAGGCTGCAGAGAGCCTTTATAGGGGTGTAGAACACTGTGCCTTGCAGTAACACGCATATGGAGTCTGCTTTGGTAGTGAAATAATACTGTGAATCAGTATGACATGAAGATGACAGGCGTCGCTCTTAGAATCACTGCATACTTCATTTATTTGGGCAGTCACAGGGCCAAAACTGACCAAATAACTGAAGTATCAACTTAGACTTACAGGTCGATGTTAGCGTCAAGAAGAAGCGCAGTCCTTTTACATCCTCGTCAGCTGATTCCACATAGATGTCTACAGAACCTGTTCTATTAAACGCTTATACAAGTAGAGCCCCCCTGACAGAGTGGAGAGGGTGTCAGCAGTAAGTTTGTGTTGACGTCACTGATTACTTTTCCCTTCTTCTGATCTGTCAGAACAAAAACCCACAAAAAAAGGATCCTGTCTGTTGAGCATACGCCTTCACTCAGTCTTTGCTCAATAATCCATCAGTATTGCTAATGCCAAAAAAAACTGTAGTGGACAGAGATGACACGTGAATGGAATATTTGCATGTCTTCTGTGTTTTGTACCCACTCCTGCTTTTGGCTACCAAATCATAAGTCAATTCTGATGGGACCAAACAGAACTTACAGCTGCTACACAGACAGATCAGAAGAAATGTCAAATAAATAATGATGTCAGCCAGCCCAAAAGCCAAAATAGTGGATCAGTCATGAAGTGGGGAGGGTGGGAACATGAGAAGTCCACAGAGTGGACCTTTGACATAGTGGTGAGGTTCAAGCGGCATGAGGAGACCACAGAGTGTCCCAATGACAGGGTCTGGAGATGGCAGCAGTATTTGGGGGCCACCGAATGGCACAATGACAGAGTCTGGAGTTGGCAACATCAGGAGAAGGCCATTCAGTGGCACAATGACCAAGTCTGGAGTTGGCAGCAGTATAAGGAGGCCACCGAGTGGCACAGTGACCTAGTCTGGAGGTGGTGGCAGCAGCATCAGGAGAAGGCCACCGAGTGGCACAATAACCGAGTATGGAGTTGGCAGCAGTATGAGGAGGCCACAATGACCAAGTCTGGAGGTGGTGGCAGCAGCAGCAGCATCAAGAGTAGGCCACCGAGTGGCACAATGACCGAGTCTGGAGTTAGCAGCAGTATGAGGAGGCCACCGAGTGGCACAATGACAGAGTCTGGAGGTGGCGGCAGCATGAGGAGGCCATCGAGTGGGAAAACCTGTGGTGCACAGAGATGAAGAGGGTCTTCGGATTCCCTCCGCACTATACGGACATCTCAGCAGCTCCTGGTAAGGTCATGAAGCGCCCCGGTCATCCGCCATCTATTCTCCCCGCTGAAGGATTATTTTGAAAGTGTGTAGAAGCCACACGGGGCCCCGACACTGAAAATTTATCATGGAGATATCATGGAGATTTTACCGCATTTAAGTACAGCGCTGAACGCTGAGTAAATTTTGTTTTTCAACCGAAATACGTCACTAAAGATTTTACCACATACAGTCAGGTCCATAAATATTGGGACATTGACACAATTCTACGATTTATTCAGCGTTCAGCGCTGTCGGTATGCAGTCTGGTGCATAAATATTGGGACATCGACACAATTGTAACATTTTTGGCTCTATACACTACCACAATGGATTTGAAATGAAGCGAACAAGATGTGCTTTAACTGCAGACTTTCAGCTTTAATTTGAGGGTATTTACATCAAAATCAGGTGAACGGTGTATGAATTACAACAGTTTGCATACGTGCCTCCAACTTGTTTAGGAACCAAAAGTAATGGGACAGAATAATAATCATAAATTAAACTTTCACTTTTTAATACTTGGTTGAAAATCCTTTGCAGTCAATTACAGCCTGAAGTCTGGAACACATAGACATCACCAGACGCTGGGTTTCATCCCTGGTGATGCTCTGCCAGGCCTCTATTGCAACTGTCTGCTTGTCCTTGTGGCATTTTCCCTTCAGTTTTGTCTTCAGCAAATGAAATGCATGCTCAATTGGATTCAGTTCAGGGGATTGACTTGGCCATTGCATAACATTACACTACTTTTCCTTTCCTTCTCCATACTCTTCTCTTCCCATCACTCTGGTACAAGTTGATCTTGGTCTTATCTGTCCATAGGATGTTGTTCCAGAACTGTGATCGCTTTTTTTAGATGTCGTTTGGCAAACTCTAATCTGTCTAGTCTTCCTGTTTTTGAGGCTCACCAATGGTTTACATCTTGTGGTGAACCCTCTGTATTCACTCTGGTGAAGTCTTCTCTTGATTGTTGACTTTGACACACATACACCTACCTCCTGGAGAGTGTTCTTGATCTGGCCAACTGTTGTGAAGGGTGTTTTCTTCACCAGGGAAAGAATTCTTCGGTCATCCACCACAGTTGTTTTCCGTTGTCTTCCGGGTCTTTTGGTTTTGCTGAGCTCACTGATGCGTTCTTTCTTTGTAACAATGTTCCAAACAGTTGTTTTGGCCACGCCTAATGTTTTTGCTATCTCTCTGATGGGTTTGTTGTGTTTTTTCAGCCTAATGATAGCTTGCTTCACTGATAGTGACAGCTCTTTGGATGTCATCTTGAGAGTTGACAGCAACAGATTCCAAATGCAAATAGCACACTTGAAATGATCTCTGGACCTTTTATCTGCTTATTGTAATTGGGATAATAAGGGAATAACACACACCTGGCCATGGAACAGCTGAGAAGCCAATTGTCCCATTACTTTTGGCTCCTTAACAAGTGGGAGGCACATATGCAAACTGTTGTAATTCCTACACCGTTCACCTTATTTGGATGTAAATACCCTCAAATTAAAGCTGACAGTCTGCAGTTAAAGCACATCTTGTTCGCTTCATTTCAAATCCATTGTGGTGGTGTATAGAGCCAAAAATGTTACAATTGTGTCGATGTCCCAATATTTATGCACCTGACTGCATAACGACAGCGCTGAACGCTGAATAAATTTAGTTTTTCAACCAAAATACGTCAATAAAGATTTTACCACATATAACTGCAGCGCTGAACGCTGAATAAAATGTTATTTTCGACCTTAAATACGACAATAAAGCTTTTACCATATATAACTGCAGTGCTGAACAAAAAAAAAATTTCGACCTAAATACGTCAATAAATATTTTACCACATATAACTCCAGCGCTGAACGCTAAATAAAATTAGTTTTTGGACCGAAATACGTCAATAAAGATTTTACCACATATAACTACAGCACTGAACGCTGAATAAAATTTGTTTTTCGACCAAAATACGTCACTAAAGGTTTTACCACATATAACTGCAAAAGTGAACTCTGAATAGATTTTGTTTTTTTACTGAAATAATAAGTGGAAGTGAAATGCGTATATATTTTTTGTTTTGTACTGAAATAGGCCACTAAACTCTTTCACCACAAATAAATGCAACAGTGAAGTGAGTAAGCTTTTTTCCTTTTTGTACTGAAATAGGACAGTGAACGCTTTCACCACATATGACTGCAGAAGTGAAATGCATATATATTTTTTCTTTTTGTACTGACATAGGCCACTAAACTCTTTCACCACAAATAACTGCAGAAGTGAAATGCGTATTTTTCTTTTCCCACAGATCTAAGCCACTAAAGGCTTTTCAACATAGCACTTGCACCCCAATAACAAGAACAAATTGCTGGAATGCCAGAGCTGTATAATGGCTATTTGGATCCCCAAATAATGTTTCCCTGCATTTGTAAATTGCTGAGGAATAGCACTGTCCCTAGTGACTTCAGACATCTCTCCCTCCACTAAGATGCTGTGAAATGATTCCTCACTATCGGTTCCTTGTAATTTGAATAATGTTTTCCTGCACTTGTAACTCGCATTTTTTTCACAATTAGGTTTTTCTAGCACTATCCCTAGCGACTTCAGACATCTCTCCCTGCACTAAGATGCTGTGAAATGATTCCTCCCTATCGTTTCCCTGTAATTTGAATAATGTTTCCCTGCACTTATAAATCGCATTTTTTTTTTTCACAGTGAGGTTTTCAGTATAACTCTAACTAGCGCCTGCAACGTCTGTCCCTGCACTCAGAACGCTGGGAAATGTCTGAATCCAAGATGGCTGCCGTATTTATAGGGCTGTGACATCACAGGGCTGGCTGGCTGCTGATTGGCTGCATGCAGGCATGTCAATCTGGGGGATACCACCTTCCCAGAGTTCCTTGCCCCATGTCCTCACACGTGTTGATGCCTGTAAAGGGGGAATATTGATCACTAATATTTATGCAAATATCAATAATTAATATTCATAAATGGGAGGAGCCACCTAGTGATAACTCCACCTATTTATGCCTTTATATAATAACACAATACCTTTGCTATACTTTACACTAATCACTATGCTAGCTGCATTCGCCTTACTAACTAACTATCGCCAATAACTACACGTTACACAGATAGTTACAAATATAACGGTATTTATTAACAATACACTACGCAATACACTAACAATACAGCACTAAATATACAATCCTAAACTACACTACACATTCCCAATTCCACCCATCAACTAACTATACAGTTCACACATACAATATTAACAGCCCACCCATCTAGTTCTATACTATCCCTATGGGGTACACCGAGGGTTAATGGTGGCCTTACAGGGGTGTAAGCCGACCACAAACACAAAGGGTTAACAATGGGGATAATATCAGAACTGTACAGCAATGCAGGGGCTAAATACCCTGCAAGTGTACAGTGAGGGGGGGGTGTGGCAGGGTTTAAGCAGGGGTTACCACCAGGGGTTAATCAGGGTAGGGAAAGGGTATATCAGGGGTTTCATGGGCAAGGGTAGCCAGGGTGCAGTCAGGGACCAGGGTCCATCAGGGCACAGGATCAGGGAACCAGTGGCACAGGATCAGGGGTACAAACAAGGATACAATAAGGCAAGGGTTTGGGGGATCAGGGTGTCCAGTAACACGGCAAGGGTAGGGGTTACAGGACCAGGGGTGTGGGTTAACCAGGGGAGAGATATAGCGGTCGGGGGTCAGGGGATATACTTAATCCTTCCAGCGTTAGTAGGCCTTTTCCAGGTGGTCATTCTCTGATTCTAGTCTGGTTCTGTCCGGTTTGGGTTATTATAGCCCCAAAACAGCCCCCTCCTCCTTCCTCAGGCATGTGACATCATAGTGTGCCTTTGTTTAGCCATGGGGCAGAAAACAGGTTTTTGATGTCTCTGGTTAGAAGGTCCCCTCACAAACGGTGCCAAAGAGTCTGATTGCTTTGGGCCTGAACAAAAGGGGACTAGATGCTAATCAGCTGTTATCCTACAGGCTATCAGCACAAGTTTTTCTCTAAACAACTCTGTTGATAACAGTTGGAATTGCATATATACATATATATATCCACAGATGCTTGGCACATCTATAAACACATACACATACAAAACCGGGGGTATGAATGGGCAGCAATAAGCCCACATACATACTGTCATGCTGACATAAGTGTATATACATAGACACGTGTGCAAATACATACACACATATCTATATATACACACACCCTCGCATATATCTGGGGCATCGCATACAGGGGACATGCATATGTCCCCACTTGCCATACAGGGCCAATATATATATGGTCATACAGGAAATATATACTAACTATAAGGGGACACATATAAGGGGGCACATATATACTAATATAAGGGGGATTATAAGGGGGCACAGCTTCCAGGGACCACATATTTCCCAAAGGGGCCACCATGAGCCCCTGGGGATAGCCATGGGCAGACGTGCGCAGATGCTGGGCACATCTGCGCACATCACCCCATGATGCGGTGGTTAATGTATGCATATATATACCATACATGCCCGCACGTGTTTGCAGGCATGCATGGATATATATGCATACGTCTCAACCCTTCCTCAATAATGCCATTTTAGGAAAAATTGTGATTCGTTACCACGAAGCTCGAGGAAATTCGCATTTGTTGCAAATCAAATTTTTCCTGAAATTCGGATCGAATTCCACTTCGTCAGCTTCGATTCACTCATCTCTAGTTGTAATGAATGAAATGCATAACCTTTGAGGTAGAGGTAAAATGGAAATAATCACTTAGGGCTTATTCACAGGACCGTATGGTTTTGTGGTCCGTTTTTCATGGATCCGTTGTTCCATTTTTTGGATCCATTGTGTTTCCATTTCCGTTCCTTTTTTTCGCAAAAACAGGAACTTTGTAATCATTGCAAACACCAAACACATGTGCAAAATGGGCTGGGCATAGCATTTCTACTGCATGAATCCGCAAAAAACTGATGAGATACGGACATGTCTTCCGTATGTATTCCGTATTTTATACAGACCCATTGACTTGAATAAAGCCACTTGAACGTAATTTGCGGACAATAATAGGACCTGACTCAAAATGTTGCGGAACGGAAAAACAGAAATACGAAAACAGAATGCATATGGAGTACATTTCCGTTTTTTTGTGGACCCATTGAAATGAATGGTTCCATATACGGACCTTATACGGAATGCAAAAAACGGCCCATATACGGAAAGCAAAAAACGTTAGTGTGAACGAGCCCTTAGTTGGAAATATTCCTTAGGCCTCTTTCACACAGGCGTTGCGGGAAAAGGTGCGGGTGCGTTGCGGGAACATGCACGATTTTTCCAAGCGAGTGCAAAACATTGTAATGCGTTTTGCACTCGCATGAGAAAAATCGCGGATGTTTGGTACCCAAACCCGAACTTCTTCACAGAAGTTCTGGCTTGGGATCGGTGTTCTGTAGATTGTATTATTTTCCCTTATAACATGGTTATAAGGGAAAATAATAGCATTCTGAATACAGAATGCATAGTAAAATAGCGCTGGAGGGGTTAAAAAAAAAAATATATATAATAATTTAACTCACCTTAGTCCACTTGATCGCGCAGCCGGCATCTCTTCTGTCTCCTTCTTTGCTGATTGCAGGAAAAGGACCTGTGGTGACGTCACTCCGGTCATCGCATGGTCCATCACATGATCCATCACCATGGTAAAAGATCATGTGATGGATCATGTGATGACCGGAGTGACGTCACCACAGGTCCTTTTCCTGCAATCAGCAAAGAAGGAGACAGAAGAGATGTCGGCTGCGCGATCAAGTGGACTAAGGTGAGTTAAATTTTATTTTAATTTTTTTAACCCCTCCAGCGCTATTTTACTATGCATTCTGTATTCAGAATGCTATTATTTTCCCTTATAACCATGTTATCAGGGAAAATAGTAATGATGGGGTCTCCATCCCGATCGTCTTCTAGCTACTTGCTTGCGGATGCTTGCGATTTTCACGCAACCCCATTAATTTCTATGGGGCCTGCGTTACGTGAAAAACGCACAATGAGGAGCATGCTGCGATTTTCACGCAACGCACAAGTGATGCGTGAAAATCACCGCTCGTGTGCACAGCCTCATAGAAATGAATGGGTCATGATTCAGAGCGGGATTCCAATGCGTTCAATTCACGCATCGCATCCCCGCGGAATACTCGCCCGTGTGAAAGGGTTCCTTAGTGAACCTCAGCATCAGATTGCAGCTAAACTGCAGCAAAGAAATTTTTTTATGCATTTATATATAATGTTTTTTTTCATCGTTTTTTGCGGCGCCATAATAGTGTATTTTTTCTGTCAAACCTCAGCCATGGAAGCCCAGCCATGGAATTACTATATATCAAATGCCACAATTCTTCTAGTAGGAATGCGACCTCTGATACCTTTACTTCCACTCAGTGCCATAATTAAATTGCTAATATGACTTTTTGCTCAAATATGTCATTTCAGCATGACACAGCCTTTTAACTTTTCTACAAACAAAGATTTTTTAGAAATGCTTATATGCTAATTCTTTCAATGTGAATTAATTGTTTTTTAGAAATGCTGCCTACCTTAACTGTTGGTTTTTGTTGGAGGTGGTAATTAGCAAGTACGTCAAATAGAATTATTATTTTTTTCTTATTTTTGTCCATTGACATTTTGGAATAACAGCCATTGTAAAAAGGTTAGGAAAGATCACCATGCAATGAATTATTACTATCAACTGGCTTTTAGACAACATTGTACACAGTTTTTCATTCTTTTACTGCACAAAATAAAATAAAAATATTGAACAGGAAAATTGCGATTTGCCATTAGAATCATATTTTAAAATGAAGGTAAAAACATGCACAAACTAGGAAGCAATCACAAACCAGTGGGTAAAATTACTTGTTACAGCCCAAAAAATCATTTTCAAGGGTAATTTCTGAATTCTAAAGCTTGTATCCTACACATGCACCGTGAGCTTTGTACAATAATTACAAAAATGTAAATACTTGAAGTGATTGTCGCCTTTTTAACATCCTGTCAATTTCTTTTTTTTTAATCTTTATTATTTAACCTCCTCCCGACCGCCTAACGCAGGGATGCGTCCTGCGGGCGGTCGTTTTGTTCCTTCTAGATGCATCGGCGCGTCATCTCGAGAGACGAGAGATTACGCGCATAGCCGGCCCGCACATGCGCATTGTGGGTCGGGAAAAGTTACAGGAGAAGTTCGTCACCAGCCTGCCAGCCAATGATCATCGCTGGCAGGTTGGTGACTTTTAAAAAATAGAATCACAAGCCATTTAACACATTATATTTATAAATATAATGTGTTAAATTTCTTCTGTGCTCTCTGCTGTGTCCTTTTCGTCGGTTGGTCCCAGCAGAGAGCACACATCACTGTGAGTACACCAAGCACAACACATTTAGCCCCAGATCACCCCCCCCCATCACCCCAATTAACCCCTTGATCACCCCTGTCAATCACTAGTGAAAAGGGAAAAAAGTGATCAGTGTAAACTGTCACTTTTTTTTTTTCCCACCAGTATTGACTGTTAGGTTTAGGATAGTTTAGGCCCCTTTGGTAGTTAGCTTCAGTTAGCGCCCAGTCCACCGCACCGCACCGCAGTCACTGATTCGCTGATTAGCGTATCGCTAATCAGCATTGGTACTTTTATAGTATCTGTAAGTGATCAGAACTGATCACAGTCAGAGCTATAATAGTATTAGTGTCACCTTAGCTCGCCCTCCACCCAAAACGCAGTGTTTGCCCGATCAGGCCTGATCGGTCGCCCACACGTGCATTCACCCATGCCCGCCCCGCTGCAGTGACAACATTTTTTATTTTTTTTTATCACTGCACATTCACTACACAAGCGCTGCGGCGATAAAAAAAAAATCAGTTTTGATATTTTTTATCAATCGCAGCGGCTTCCTGTACTTCGCTAGCCTCCCATTTGTAAGACAAGCTTGCTTTTTTTCTTGGGTAGTCTCAGGGAATACCCCTAAATTTAGTTGACCAAATGGCAAGTAAGGGGTATTCTTCTGAAGAGGCCTACAGGCTTCTGACCCAGTCGGATGAGGAATGGGAACCCTCATCTGACAAATCCAGCGGGTCAGAATACGAACCTGTAGAAAGCAGTGGCAGTCTGACCCAAAGTTCGGACGATGAGGTTGAGGTCCCTGATACCACCAGGCGTACCCGGCCCTGTGTTTCTAGACCACAGGTTGCGCAGGATCCGCTTCAAGGGCAGCAGAGTGGGGCTGGCGCTGTCGGATTACGTGGTGAGGCATACACCAGCAGCGCAGCCCATCCTGGACCTAGTACCTGCACTGCCGTAGAACATGGTGAAGTGGCGAGCACCAGAAGGGCAGTTGAAGCTGGTACGGTGGCACGTGCAGTAGTTCCCCCGTCGCAGCCACCGCACAGACAGGCCCGTAGAGCCCCTAGAGTCCCTGAGGTGCTGGCAAACCCTGATTGGCAGCCCCCATCTTCAGCCGCACCAGTAGTTCCCCCTTTCACCGCCCAGTCTGGAGTTCGGGTTGAGACAGCTCAGATCGGATCAGCACTGAGGTTTTTTGAGCTGTTCTTCAATGCGGAGCTCTTAGACTTAGTCGTGGCAGAAACAAACCGGTATGCCACTCAATTTATAGCCGCCAACCCAAGAAGCTTTTATGCCCAGTCTTTCTGGTGGAAACCCGTCCAAGTTTCCGAATTTAAAACTTTTCTGGGCCTTCTCCTCAACATGGGCCTGACAAAAAAGCATGAATTGCGGTCATATTGGTCCACAAATTCAATTCATCACATGCCCATGTTCTCTGCTGCCATGTCCAGGACACGATTTGAGACCATCCTGCGTTTCCTGCACTTTAGTGATAATAGCACCTCTCGTCCCAGTGGCCACCCAGCTTTTGACCGGCTCCACAAAATTCGGCCCCTCATAGACCACTTTAACACCAAATTTGCAGATTTGTATACCCCTGAGCTAAACATCTGCATAGACGAGTCCCTGATACATTTTACCGGGCGCCTTGGCTTCAAACAATACATCCCAAGCAAGCGCGCCTGGTATGGGGTCAAATTGTATAAGCTCTGTGAAAGGGCCACAGGCTATACGCACAAATTTCGTGTCTATGAGGGTAAAGATCAGACCCTGGAGCCGGTCGGTTGCCCTGACTACCTGGGGAGCAGTGGGAAGACAGTCTGTCACGAGGGTGTCAAGAGCCACGCCTGACTCCGTTATACCCAGGGTCAGGAAGTCGCAGCGGGTGGCTGCGCGCTCTATGTAGAAACATAGTGCTGTTTCTTTATGGTAGCTTTCTGGGTTTGCCTTGCAACCCTTTTTGGCTCACTCAGGGATCCGTAGCTCCTTCTCCTCAGCTGTTTCTTGTCCAGCACTCCCAACCTCCTTATATTCCCCTCTCACACTTCTCTGGTTGCCAGATATAGAGCTTCCTGCCTGGACTTCTATACTGACCCACTGGAGCTGTGTAACTGTGTTCCCTGGTTGTTGTTCCAGAGAGTTACCCTCCGGATCCCTGTGGGCCTTGGTGGTCTGCTGTTGTCGCCCACCTGGGATTATATGTTTTGTCTCTATTGTCTGTCCTCTCCTGGGTGTTTTCCTTTAGTGTCAGTGGTGCGGACTAGTGATCCCACCGCCCCGTTCACTACTCAGGGCTCATCTTAGGGAAAGCCAGGGTTTAGGCACGTGATCGGCGTATGGGTGAGGAACCCGTCTAGGGACGTCAGGGCAGTCAGGTGCCAGCCGCAAGGTGAGTCAGGGGTCACCACCTTTCCCTCTCCCTTGGACAGGGCCTTCCCATTTCCCTCCCTTTGCGTGACGCCGGTCGTTACACAGTCTGGGACTTGGTGTCACCCTTATTTGGCAAAGGGTACCACCTTTATGTGGACAATTTCTACACAAGTGTGCCCCTCTTCAGGCATTTGTTTCTAGAACAGATTGGCTGCTGTGGCACCGCACGACCTAGTCGCCGGGGCTTCCCCCAACGGCTCGTTACCACCCGTCTTGCAAGGGGGGAGAGGGCTGCCTTGTGTAACGAAGAACTGCTTGCGGTGAAATGGAGAGACAAGCGTGACGTTTACATGCTCTCCTCCATTCACGCAGACACGACAATCCAAATTGAACGAGCAACTGGAGTCATTGAAAAGCCCCTCTGTGTCCACAACTATAATTTGCTCATGGGAGGGGTGGACTTCAATGACCAGATGTTGGCTCCTTATTTACTCTCCCACAGGACCAGATGCTGGTATAAGAAGGTGTCTGTATACCTAATTCAATTGGCTATGTACAATAGTTTTGTTCTCTACAGTAAGGCTGGGAGAACAGGATCTGTAACGGTCGCGTACACACACACACAGGGGGGAGGGAAGTGACCACTGCGCTCCACCCTTACCCCTGGCCCTGCCTACTTGCCTCGCGAGTCCTAATGACAGGGGACAACTGGACGGCAATCCCTAACTTGGAGTAAGTGCAGGGATGACAGAAAGACAAACAACAGGACGTGAACGGACCGAGTCAATACCAGGAAAGCTGCAAAGTACAAATGGAGCAAGCAGAGAATTGTCAGGAGAAGCCGGGGTCATAAATACCAGGAGAGCAGAGAAGTACAAGAGGAGTCCTAAGAGAGTAGTCAGGTGGGAGCCGAGGTCACAATACCAGGACGGATGCGCAGTACAGGAGGATCAGGCAAAAGGATGGTCAAGGAACAGGATCAGGTAAGTATTCAGCAGTCCAACAAATACCAGGAACCTAGAAATTAACAGGCAACCTGTAGCCAGCAGGCTGCCTGTATTTATAGTGGGGAGTGAGGGTCATGTGACGTGGCCAGCATCACATGACCGACAGACCAACCAGTCGAGCACCGAGTGATCAGCTCGGCGCTCAAGGCAGACTTAGGAGCAAGGAGCCACCCAGCTAGTAAAGCCGCCCTGGGAATGAGGTCAAACACAGAACCTCATTCCAAAAGCTAAGCAACAGTTCTGCGGGCAATGGGGGACCGAGTGCACCTTCGGAACCCCGTGACAGTACCCCCCCTTTTACGAGGGGCCACCGGACCCAAGACTTCAGGCGATGGCTTTTCAGGGTGTTCTAAATGAAATTTACGAACAAGTCTAGGAGCATGAACCTCCCTGGCAGGTACCCAAGATCTCTCTTCAGGTCCATACCCCTTCCAGTGAATCAGGTACTGCAAGGAACTTTCCTGACATCCACTATTTTAGACACCACTTACTCGACAGCATCATTAACAAGAACTGGCGGAGGCGAGGCTTTTGATGGTACTACCGGTTCAAAATATTTTTTAAGCAGAGATTTATGGAACACATTATGAATGTGGAATGACTCAGGCAGCTCCAACCTAAAAGATAGGTTTTGGAATTTTGGAAAACCAGGTTGCCCCCAGGACCTGGTTAAATAAATCCGGAATCAATGGGAGGGAGTATCTATTCTGGACAGTGATTTTATTTAATCTCCGGTAATCGATACATGGCCTAAGACCACCATCTTTTTTCTTAACGAAGAAAAACCCCGCCCCCATAGGAGAGACAGAATGTCTAATATGCCCTTTACCAAGGCTCTCCTTAATATAATCTTCCATGGCCTTGCGTTCGGGCATAGAAAGATTATAAATTCGTCCTTTAGGAAACTTGGCCCCCTCTACTAGCTCTATGGTACAATCATAAGGTCTATGGGGGGGTAGAACCTCTGGGGTTGGTGATGAGAATACATCAGAATATTCTCTAACAACAGAGGGTAAAGTATCAGACTTTACTGAGACCCCAGCCTGTACCACGGACAGGCACGAGTCACACTTAGGCCCCCATCTCACCAACTCCCCATTGGACCAATCTATAGTGGGGTTATGTAGTCGGAGCCAAGGCAACCCTAGTACCACCTCAGCAGGTAGGTTCTCCAGGACTAGAAGCGAACATCTCTCTGAGTGGCACACACCCACGGTTAGAGAAATCTCCGAGGTACATTAGCTCACCGTACCACCAATAAGAGGAGTAGCATCAATAGCCATGACATGGATAGGAGTTGGTAAGGCAAACATAGGAATACCCAATCTAACAGCATACTCAGAGTCAATAAAGCTAGCCGCTGAGCCAGAATCAATGAAGGCCTTACCCGCCCATTTATCTACTCCCAGAGAAATCGTAATGGGTACCGAAAGCTTACATTTAGAAAATTCAGGGTGTACCTGGTCTTTAGGTTGCCTTGCCTTAGGAGACTTGACAGAGAGGACCTTCTTAGGACACTGGTTGATCCAATGGTCAGAATCTCCACAGTAAAAGCATTCTCCACGTCTGCGGCGAAGATTCCCTCGGGTCATGCCAACCTGCATGGGTTCCTCGGTGGAGACCTCAGCATTGTCTCTGGGATAGGCCTCTGGCTGGACCACCATCTGGGAAGAGAACTGTTGTTCCTGTCGTCTCTCTCTAACCCGTCGGTCAAGTCGGACAACAAGGGTCATCATCTCCTCTAAGGTCTCTGGAAGTTGATAACTGACCAGAAGATCCTTTAATTTATCAGACAGACCTGACCTGAACTGACTCTTCAGGGCTGGTTCGTTCCATCCTGAGGGGACACACCATCTTCTGAATTGGGTGCAATAATCCTCCGCTGGTAAATTGCCCTGAACCAGTGCCTTTAGAGCCGTCTCGGCTACTAGAGCCCTGTCTGGTTCATCATAGAGGGTACCTAGGGCCTGAAAGAACCCCTCCACAGAATATAAACAACTGGCGCCAGCAGGTAAAGAGAACGCCCAGTCCTGGGGATCACCCTGTAATCGGGAAATGATAATGCCCACGCGTTGACTCTCGGGGCCAGAGGACACGGGGCGCAAACGGAAGTAAAGTTTACAACTCTCCTTAAAAGAGAGAAACTTCTTCCGGTCTCCAGAAAAGGTTTCTGGGAGCTTAATCTGGGGCTCAAAATGCGGACTGGAGGCCTGAGGAGTGGAAGAGCCTTGCCCTAACTCAAAAGAGCTGAGTTTTTCCCCTAACTCCTGCACCATCTGCGTCAGATTAGAGACATAGTCAGTCAGGGTCACCAGAGGATTCATAATACAGTGGTTATTGGGCCTGTTAATCTGTAACGGTCGCGTACACACACACACAGGGGGGAGGGAAGTGACCACTGCGCTCCACCCTTACCCCTGGCCCTGCCTACTTGCCTCGCGAGTCCTAATGACAGGGGACAACTGGACGGCAATCCCTAACTTGGAGTAAGTGCAGGGATGACAGACAGACAAACAACAGGACGTGAACGGACCGAGTCAATACCAGGAAAGCTGCAAAGTACAAATGGAGCAAGCAGAGAATTGTCAGGAGAAGCCGGGGTCATAAATACCAGGAGAGCAGAGAAGTACAAGAGGAGTCCTAAGAGAGTAGTCAGGTGGGAGCCGAGGTCACAATACCAGGACGGATGCGCAGTACAGGAGGATCAGGCAAAAGGATGGTCAAGGAACAGGATCAGGTAAGTATTCAGCAGTCCAACAAATACCAGGAACCTAGAAATTAACAGGCAACCTGTAGCCAGCAGGCTGCCTGTATTTATAGTGGGGAGTGAGGGTCATGTGACGTGGCCAGCGTCACATGACCGACAGACCAACCAGTCGAGCACCGAGTGATCAGCTCGGCGCTCAAGGCAGACTTAGGAGCAAGGAGCCACCCAGCTAGTAAAGCCGCCCTGGGAATGAGGTCAAACACAGAACCTCATTCCAAAAGCTAAGCAACAGTTCTGCAGGCAATGGGGGACCGAGTGCACCTTCGGAACCCCGTGACAGGATCCTTCCTCAAATTTCAGGAAGAGATCATCGAGAACCTCCTGTATCCAGGAGGTTCCGTGGCCCCATCCACTAGTGTAGTGAGCCGTCTACACGAGCGACATTTCCCCAATATCGTTGCTGGTACCTCAAACCAAGCGCCACCCTGAAAAAGATGTTGTGTCTGTAGCAGGAGTGGAATAAGGTGGGACACCCGCTATTTCTGTCCTGACCGCCCTGACCACCCTGCAGAATTGTAAAAAGTGGTCTGGTCATTAAGGGGGTTTAAGCTAGGGGAGCTGAGATGGTTAATAAAGGTTTTTCCAACATGATTACAAGAATATAAAACAGCATAATCGAATATGTCAATTAATTAAGGGAAAAAATACTTAAAATATTCTAATAATAAATTCCTTTATATCATGCCTCTATTTCAATAAATACATATATTCATGATTTATCATCTTAATAAAACAAGCAAAAACAGACAAAACAAAACAAAAAAACACACGCACACACATACCCCACCTCAAACTCATCTTGCTATTCCTTTATCCAGCAGATTTAATATACTATTCCCTTTTCTCTATACCATGGCATCAAGAGTCCACAGATGTCATTATTGAAGAGCAAATTTGCCTCAAATATTGTTCAAATGGCTTCCAATCTTTATTAAACCTCTCAAGTTTCTGGGAGCAGATAGCCATCAATAATGTTCCATAGCATAATATTGGCACGATTTCCTCTCCCGATTGGTTCTTCTACCAAAGACAAATTGTGATGTAAGAGCCACTCCTTTCCTGCCTCTGGCGTCAAAATGACACATGTGGAATGTTCATATGTAATAACTAGTTTTGCAGGGAACTCTCATTTGTATTTCACCTTATTCGCTCGAAGTTTCTTAGTCACACCCACAAACTTCCATCGTGATTGCAATATGGTTACGGATAAATCCATATTCAGATGTACAGAATTATATGGGTCTGGTAATATCTGCATTCCCCGAACGGCATCCATAATCTGTTATTTTATATGGAAATAATGCATCCTAACGAGTACATCTCTTGGAGCAGATTCTGGAGCAGTCTTTGGTTTTGGTAATCTATGTGATTGATTGATTGATCAATCACCAGATCCATGT
This sequence comes from Bufo bufo, assembly GCF_905171765.1. Classification (NCBI taxonomy): domain Eukaryota; kingdom Metazoa; phylum Chordata; class Amphibia; order Anura; family Bufonidae; genus Bufo; species Bufo bufo. The sequence continues at coordinate 270,699,032 of NC_053394.1, read as the reverse complement.
TAGATAAAGAAGGTAGTACTTTTTTGCAAAGATCTTTTAAATAAGAGATCAGGTCTATAGATTGTATATTTTCTGGTATTTCCGGAAACTTAACCCCTTTAGGACCTCCGCCGTATATGTACGGCGTAAGTCCAGTCCCTAAACATGGCACCCGCTCGAAAGTGCAGTGGGCGCCTTAGCCGCCGTGTTTCTGCTATTTTAAATAGCAGACACCCGGGGCAGATGTATGCGATCAGCCATAAGGCTGATCGCATAAATTTTCCCCTTCAGATGCCGTGGTCAAATGTTATATTGTATTGTTATATTGAAAATGAAGTGTTCAATGATGGCTATATAGCCATCAATGAACACAATGGGCAATCTAATGATTGCCAGTTATTGTCACCCAAGGTGACTTAAAAAAAGTAAAAAAAATATAAAAAATAAAAAAACATAAAAGTTCAAATCACCCCCCTTTCTTTAAAATAAAAATACTTAACCAATAAAAAAATAAACATCATTTGCATCGCCGTGTGCGAAAATGTCCATACAATAAAAATGTAACAATATTAATGGCATATGGCAAATGGCCTAATGGGAAAAAAATAATAAAAACAGCCAATTTGCCATTTTATGTCACTTCAACGACCCAATAATTTTATTTATAAAAAGTGATCAAAAAGTCGCACACACTTCAAATTGGTATCACTGAAAACAACAGATTGTTCCGCAAAAAAATGAGCCCTCACACAGCCCCGTACACATAATTACAAAAAAGTTATAGGGGTCAGAATATGGTTATAATTTTTTTTCCCTCAAAGGTTTTAATTTTTTTTTCAGTATTAAAAAGCAAGAAAAATTATACAAGTGTGGTATCGTTGTAACTGTACTGACCTGGAAAATGAAGATCGTCAATTTACCCGCATAGTGTACAGTGTAAAAAAAAAAAAAACTTTATCAGAATTGCGTTTTTTCCCAATTCTACCCATTTGGATTTTTTTTCCGCTTCCTACTACATGGTATGCAACCGTAAATTGTGCCATTAGAAAGTACAACTTGTCCCTCAAAAAATAAGCCCTCATAAGGCTATGTGAATGGAAAAATAAAAAAGTTAGGACTATGGGAAGGCAGGGAGTGAAAAACAAAAACGCAAAAAAGGATAATCTCTTCAAGGAGTTCATGTTTAGCCGTCTTGACCTATCCTCAAGATCTTTAACTTTGGCCCTTAGTTGCTGGACCTCAGTTTCCAGAGCAGTATGTAATGTTATGTGCTTCAATATGTGCTGCTCAATATTCGCCTGTATTTGGGTTACCGACAAAGCGGAGATCTAGACCATCAAGGGAGCTGGTCTAGATCTTCACTATAATCTAGGCCAGTTTCATGTCGTAGATTATAATACATGTGATGGACCACCTACTCCGCCCCTCACTGCTCGCTACTTTGAAAAGTTGTGAACTGAGTAAAATCTCCAAAAGTTGTAAAATTTTGAGCAGTTGTGTGCCAATTGAGCAGATTGTTTTATGAGAAAAGATTCAATAAAATGTGTAATTTATTCATTTAAACTCCTGCTCTTTCTATGTTTAGTAGTCATGTGAGCAGTCCTACTCAGCGGTTGAATACTAACTCTGTATATTTAGCTGTTACCACAGTATGCAGCAGGAAAAGAAAGCAGTTGCCAGACTGATTCTTTATGAGCATTTCTGACTGCTCTTTTGGAGGAGAGAAGCAAAAGTTTGATTTATCTGTACTAGAGGGACTGACCTTCCTCTAACAAACTCTGCATAGATATTACTGAGATTATTGACAAATTGCCAAAGTTGATCACATTTAGTGGGGATTATCTTAAAATAGAGAATTCTGGGATGGTCGTCAACATAGTCCTTACAATGGCTAGATCAGAATTGGCCATCAACAGTACGTAACTGGAAAACCAACATCTCTCCAAAGATAACTAGAGTGATCCCATGAGTGAGCCAATATTATCTTTCTGTTCTATGCAAGGTTCACACAATTTGGGACTTGGATAATACATTGGCTTGCTGGTTGGAGGACCCGAAACTGTGTCCTGGTTACCATACTTGATTACCGGTACTTTCTTTTTTTTTCAACGTTCTTTCTAATCTTTCTTTTGATGCTGGACATTTAGCTGTTACAACATCTCTATATAGTTATAGCTTGTATATGTATTCTTTAAGGGTTTCTGTCATGAAAAAAAACGTTATGTAGCTGACTGACATTAGCGATGTGCTAATGTCAGCAGTACATAACAGTATGCTTTATAACTCCCTGACTGCCGCCGTTCTCTTAAAATAAATTAATATGCTAATGAGCCTCTAGGTGCTATTAGGGCGTTGCTTCAGCACCTAGAGGCTCGGTCTACGCACCCTTTGGAACGCACAGGTCCAGTTGATTGACTTTAGAGTTCTCCTCAGTGTCCCGTAAACCACCTGAGCCGTCCAGTGGGCGTGCCAAAGGGTGCGTAGACCCAGCCTCTAGGTGCTGAAGCAACGCCCTAATAGCACTTAGAGGCTCATTAGCATATTTTGAACGTCTTTATTTTAAGAGAACGGCGGCAGGCAGGGAGTTATAAAGCATACGGTTATGTACTGCTGACATTAGCACATCGCACATCGCTAATGTCAGTCAGCTACATAACGTTATTTCTCATGACCGAAACCCTTTAATATGCTTTTGTTTTTGTTGGATGTCTGATATTATTTGTCCTCTATCAACCTAAAAATGCCTGATGAAAAACCCTTATTAATTAAAATAAGAGCTTTGCAATACAGACTACCTCTACCACTCACAAACAAAAAACTGAAATAAAAAAATGCGGAAGATCAATATAACAAATGCACAAAAAAGTTTGTGTCCTCATAAAATATGATGATCTACTGCAGCTGGGATGAACAATATATGAAACCACAATGCCTCTAGTTTAAATGTCTAGACCAAGAGCTATGAAGAAAGGCTAACATTTAGTCTCCAATCCTTTTATGTGCCGCTCTCTTTGTTTAATATATCAGCTACCTCCACTTCATCTTAAATTACTGTTTTCATATAGGCTGCTATGTAGCAGATTACAAAAGTATAAGGGTAAGCTAGAACACGATACTGCATTTTAAAAGTAATTTCAGCTGAGCACACCAAAAACGAGCGATAATAACTATGCATTTGCAGCCACTAAATGTACAGTTCTGCTTTCATAGTTTTCTAAGGTAAGCCTATCACTATATTGATTGCTACCCCTCCGATGTTCTTTCAACTCCATGGGTATGGCCACACATAGTGTAAGTGCTGCAGACTTTTTACGAGGAACTATAAATGGAAATTTGCAGCTTTTACAGCAGCAGCAAAGTAGACCTGCCATGTATGGCCGTACCCTGTAAGTTCACAAACTAGAGCAGAACTGTTCCCCGGCGCTCTGGTCCTCCATGCTGGAACCCACATGTCCATGTTCCGGTTTCCGACTGTTTACCTCTTGGGGTGAGATTAGCTTTGCTTCAGCGTTGATATGCCGTTTGTGGCTTTGTCACCACTGAAGCCAGGTTATTGGCTGCAGTGAGGCATGTGACCATGCCCATGCACTGCCGGATGTAAACAGTCTTGGAACCGGAACATGGATATGCTGGAGCCAGTGCTGAGGAATGGAGCAGCGGAGATCAGGTAGGTATGAGTCTTCTATTTATGGAGGTAGGCTGTATGCATTATGTAAAAAAGGTGTTATTCCGGGCAAGCAACTTCAATAAATTCACTTATGTCAATCACCAGCAGGTGTGCCAATGACATTCACATTGTTCCAAAATAACAGGTCTGATCTGACAGCGGTCAAGGCATACATTCTACAATGCGTATAGGAGCACTGAGAAAAAAGGGAGCTTTTAATGGCTGCATTAAAGTGATTTTTATATTAATGGACTATACAGATTTGCAGGGCTGAGGCAAGACACCCATGCTAATCAGCTGTTTTGAAGTAGCTCCAGTGCTGGCATGGGAACCACATAGCATTGTCCATAGTGTAGTGGATGGAGCTCGTTACTACAGTGCTGCTCCTATTCAACTCAGTGGACGCAACAACACATTAACCAGCTCTGTCCACTACACAATGCATGGAGCTGGGTAGTTCAGGTGTTTCCAGCGCAGAATGTCATGTCAAAGGTGTGAGATGTCGGACCTCTGCCAACTTAATATTCATGTCCTATGCTGAGTCTAGGCCATCAATATAAAAAAATATTAAAACCCTTTTATAAGCTGCTTAATACTGTTTCAAGTGAAGTCTCCTATTTGGTAGGCATTTCTAGGCATTTCTATTGCCCAAGCTGAATCCATTGGGAATAAATTAAAGCAGAGGGGTACTGCGACAGGGGGACAGGTAGACACATGATTGGCTCAAAGCACCTTAGCACATCACACCAGAAAGAGCCTGCCCAATCAGCAGATCTGGAGGATCCGCAGGTTGCACAAAATATTTCTGGCTAGATGTTAATGTTAATTATGATGCGCTCTATACTGTGATCCCTCAAGATACAATGGCCTCAGGATACAATATTTTTAACATTAAATGGTCTTCTCTAGGCCACTGTAAGTTGAAACTGGACTTAACTCCTTAAGGACACAGCCATATTTCACTTTAAGGACCAGGCCATTTTTTGCAAATCTGACCAGTGTCACGTTAAGTGGTGATAACTTTAAAACGCTTTGACTTATCTAGGCCATTCTGAGATTGTTTTTTCCGTCACATATTGTACTTCATGACACTGGTAAAATGGAAATTTGCTAATTTTTCAAAATTTTGGGCAAATTTAGTATTTTTTTATAAGTAAAAATGATTTTTTTTTCTACTCCAAGTTTCAATTTCTCTACTTCTATAACACATAGTAATACCTACAAAAATAGTTATTACTTTACATTCCCCATATGTCTACTTCATGTTTGGATCATTTTAGGAATGACATTTTATTTTTTGGGGATGTTACAAGGCTTAGAAGTTTAGAAGCAAATCTTAAAATTTTTCTGAAATTTTCAAAAACCCACTTTTCAAGGACTAGTTCAGGTCTGAAGTCACTTTGTGAGGCTTACATAATTGAAACCACCAAAAAATTACCCCATTCTAGAAACTACACCCCTCAAGGTATTCAAAACTGATTTTACAAACTTTGTTAACCCTTTAGGTGTTCCACAAGAATTAATGGAAAATAGAGATACAATTTCAAAATTTCACTTTTTTGCCAGATTTTCCATTTTAATAATTTTTTTCCAGTTACAAAGCAAGGGTTAACAGCCAAACAAAACTCAATAATTATGGCACTGATTCTGTAGTTTACAGAAACACCCCATATGTGGTCGTAAACCGCTGTACGGGAACATGGCAGGGCGCAGAAGGAAAGGAATGCCGTAAGGTTTTTGGAAGGCAGATTTTGCTGGACTGTTTTTTTGACACCATGTCCCATTTGAAGCCCCCCTGATGCACCCCTAGAGTAGAAACTCAAAAAAAGTAACCCCATTCTAGAAACTACACCCCTCAAGGTATTAATAACCGATTTTACTAACTTTGTTAACCCTTTAGGTGTTCCACAAGAATTAATGGAAAATAGAGATGAAAATTCTGAATTTCACTTTTTTGGCAGATTTTCCATTTTAATAATTTTTTTCCAGTTACAAAGCAAGAGTTAACAGCCAAACAAAACTCAATATTTATGGCTCTGATTCTGTAGTTTACAGAAACACCACACATGTGGTCGTAAACCGCTGTACGGGCACACGGCAGGGCGCAGAAGGAAAGGAATGCCATACGGTTTTTGGAAGGCAGATTTTGCTGGACTGGTTTTTTGACACCATGTCCCATTTGAAGCCCCCCTGATGCACCCCTAGAGTAGAAACTCCAAAAAAGTTACCCCATTTTAGAAACTACAGGATAGGGTGGCAGTTTTGTTGGTACTATTTTAGGGTACATATGATTTTTGGTTGCTCTATATTACACTTTTTGTGAGGCAAGGTAACAAGAAATAGCTGTTTTGGCACTGTTATTATTTTTTGTTATTTACAACATTCATCTGACAGGTTAGATAGATCATGTGGTATTTTTATAGACCAGGTTGTCACGGACGCGGCGATATCTAATATGTATACTTTTTTTATTTATGTAAGTTTTACACAATGATTTCATTTTTTAAACAAAAAAAATTATTTTTCAGTGTTTCCATCATCTGAGAGCCATAGTTTTTTCAGTTTTTGGGCGATTATCTTAGGTAGGATATGATTTTTGCGGGATGAGATGGCGGTTTCATTGGCACTATGTTGGGGTGCGTGTGACTTTTTGATCGCTTGCTATTACACTTTTTGTGATGTAAGGTGACAAAAAATTGTCTTTTTTTACACCGTTTTTATTTTAATTTTTTTACGGTATTCATCTGAGGGGTTAGGTCATGTGATATTTTTATAGAGCCGGTCGATACAGATGTGGCGATACCTAATATGTATACTTTTTTTTATTTATGTAAGTTTTGCACATTAACAGCTTTTTTAAAACAAAAAGAATTATGTTTTAGTGTCTCCATATTCTGAGGCATAGTTTTTTTATTTTTTGGGCGATTGTCTCAGGTAGGGGCTCATTTTTTGTGGGATGAGGTGATGGTTAGACTGGTCCTATTTTGGTGGGCATATGCCTTTTTGATCGCTTGCTGTTCTACTCTTTGTGATGTAAGGTGACAAAAAATTGTTTATTTAGCACAGTTTTTATTTTTTATTTTTTACGGTGTTCATCTGAGGGGTAAGATCATGTGATATGTTTATAGAGCCAGTCGATACGGATGCGGCAATACCTAATATGTCTACTTTTGTTTTTCCCCTATTTTATACCAATTTTTTTTTCACTTTATTTGGGGAAAATGACGTTTTTGTTTATTTTTATTTGAAACCTTTCATTTTTTGGGGGGAAAACTTTATTTTTTCAACTTTTTTTTTCACTTTATTTTTTGTCCCACTTTGGGACTTCAACTTTTGGGGGTCTAATCCTTTACAATGCATTCCAATACTTCTGTATTGGAATGCATTGGCTGTATGCGTAATACTGTGTGTATTACTCATACAGCTTCCTGCCTGTGAGATCCAGGGGGCTGGATCTCACAGGCTCCTCACTGGAAGGCACTGCCTTCCATGCCATCGGGTCCCCCTACAGCCCCACGGGGACCCGATGGCACCGCCGCCTCCCCAACATAAAAAGCCGCAAACCGCAGGTCTGAATTGACCTGCGGTTTGCGACGATCGTCGACACGGGGAAGGGGGGGGGTCACAGGACCCCCCTGGGCATTGACCCAAGGTGCCTGCTCAATGATTTGAGCAGGCACCTTGTTCCGAGCACCGCCCGCCGGTGATCGGAAATACACATGACATACCGGTATGTCATGTATCCTTAAGTACCGGGACAACATGCCGTACCGGTACGTCATGTGTCCTGAAGAGGTTAAAGGGAGTCTGTCACCACTATATGACCATATACAGCACTTACTTGGCGCTGTAGCACACCTATACATGATTCTAATGGTACCTTTGTTATTTTCTTTAGACATCCAGAAGCAGAAAAAACTACATTCAGGTCCATAAATATTGGGACATCGACACAATTCTAACATTTTTGGTTCTATACACCACCACAATGGATTTGATATGAAATGAACAAGATGTGCTTTAACTGCAGATTGTCAGCTTTAATTTGAGGGTATTTACATCCAAATCAGGTGAACGGTGTAGGAATTACAACAGTTTGCATATGTGCTTCCCACTTGTTAAGGGACTAAAAGTAATGGGACAGAATAATAATCATAAATCAAACTTTCACTTTTTAATACTTGGTTGCAAATCCTTAGCAGTCAATTACAGCCTGAAGTCTGGAACGCATAGACATCACCAGACGCTGGGTTTCATCTCTGGTTATGCTCTGACAGGCCTCTACTGCAACTGTCTTCAGTTCCTGCTTGTTTTTGGGGCATTTTCTCTTCAGTTTCAAGTGAAATGCATGCTCAATCGGATTCAGGTCAGGTGATTGACTTGGCCATTGCATAACATTCCACTTCTTTCCCTTAAAAAACTCTTTGGTTGATTTTGCAGTATGCTGTGGGTCATTGTCCATCTGCTCTGTGAAGCGCTGTCCAATGAGTTCTGAAGCATTTGGCTGTTGCCTGAAACACTTCAGAATTCATCCTGCTGCTTTTGTCAGCAGTCACATGATCAATAAATGCAAGAAAACCAGTTCCATTGGCAGCCATACATGCCCACGCCATGATACTACCACCACCATGCTTCACTGATGAGGTGGTATGCTTAGGATCATGAGCAGTTCCTTTCATTCTCCATACTCTTCTCTTGCCATCACTCTGGTACAAGTTGATCTTGGTCTCATCTGTCCATAGGATGTTGTTCCAGAACTGTGAAGGCTTTTTTAGATGTCGTTTGGCAAACTCTAATCTGGCCTTCCTGTTTTTGAGGCTCACCAATGGTTTACATCTTGTGGTGAACCCTCTGTATTCACTCTGGTGAAGTCTTCTCTTGATTGTTGACTTTGACACAGATACATCTACCTCCTGGAGAGTGTTCTTGATCTGGCCAACTGTTGTGAAGGGTGTTTTCTTCACCAGGGAAATAATTCTTCGGTCATCCACCACAGTTGTTTTCCGTGGTCTTCTGGGTTTTTTGGTGTTGCTGAGCTCACCGGTGCGTTCCTTTTTTTTAAGAATGTTCCAAACAGTTGTTTTGGCCACGCCTAATGTTTTTGCTATCTCTCTGATGGGTTTGTTTTGTTTTTTGAGCCTAATGATGGCTTGCTTCAATGATAGTGACAGCTCTTTGGATCTCATCTTTAAAGTTTACAGCAACAGATTCCAAATGCAAATAGCACACTTGAAATGAACTCTGGACCTTTTATCTGCTCATTGCAATTGGAAAAATGAGGGAATAACACACACCTGGCCATGGAACAGCTGAGAAGCCAATTGTCCCATTACTTTTGGTCCCTTAACAAGTGGGAGGCACATATGCAAACTGATGTAATTCCTACACCGTTCACCTGATTTGGATGTAAATACCCTCAAATAAAGCTGACAATCTGCAGTTAAAGCACATCTTGTTCATTTCATTTCAAATCCATTGTGGTGGTGTATAGAGTCAAAAATGTTAGAATTGTGTCGATGTCCCGATATTTATGGACCTGACTGTATGTTTATTTCATATGCAAATGAGCACTCGCAAGTGCCCAGGGGCGGCGTTCAGTGTTTAGGTGCCCAGGCTCTGCCTTTTTAACCGTTACTCCTCTCCAGCCTCTTCCTTTGCCGCCCTCCTATTCCCTTGTATCATCCCTAGGTCCGGCCGAGATCCCGCGCCTGCGCACTGCTATGGCTGTGCTTCGTATTGGACCTCAGGCCCATGCACTTGAATCAGACTGAGATGCACCTAGGCCATGTGACATGTGACATCATATGTACAGTGACATCATATGGCCTAGGAAGAGCCCACCAAGCGCCACAGCTTCTTCGAACAGCTGATCGGTGGAGGTGCTGGGACTTGGACCATCCATAACACAATCCCAGAAAATTATTAAAGGGGTTATCCCATGACAATATCTATGCTAGAACCAGCCCTGTAACTCTCATGGGTTCACAGATGTTACCATTTATTGCTCTGCTAGGTTTATATCCAAATGGCAGCTCAAGGGCAGTGTCTTTTCTGCTGCAGCTCAGGGGGTGTGTCCATGCTCGCCCTATCACAGCTCAGGAGGCAGTTGAAGGATGAAACTGAGCATGTGTGGCTTTCTCAGTGAGCAGGTCAAAGAAATAAAAAACAAAACAAACAGCAGGTGGCGCTATTCAGATATATCTTATTGTATAACTCAGTGACTATGCAAAAAATTACAATTACAAAAGTATTTAGATGCAGGTGCTGGTTTGAAAACTGTAGAATATTTTTCATGGGGCAACCCCTTTAAAGGAATTTTCTCTTTAAAAGGGCTCAGTTGTTTTAGTTTACCCTACCATCACCACTTATAGACTTTTTGAGCTATGCCTTGGCTGGTCTACAGCGGCAGCAATAGACTATTTGCATCCTGTACAAAATGCAGCTGCACAAGACTTATGTCATATGTATTCTGCTAGTCTAAGGCCTCATGCACACGACCGTTGTGTGTATCCGTGGCCGTTGTGCCGTTTTCCGTTTTTTTTCGCGGACCCATTGACTTTCAATGGGTCCGTGGAAAAATCGGAAAATGCACCGTTTTGCAGCCGAGACCGTGATCCGTGTATCCTGTCCGTCAAAAAAATATGACCTGTCCTATTTTTTTGACGGACAACGGTTCACGGACCCATTCAAGTCAATGGGTCCGTGACAGAACACGGGTGCACACAAGATTGGCATCCGTGATTGGCATCAGTGGCAGCCCCCCTGTAGTTAACACATTGGTGGCCAGTGGGCCCCCCTCCCTCCCCTGTAGTTAACTTGTTGGTGGCCAGTGCGGCCCCCCTCCCTCCCCTGTAGTTAACTCGTTGGTGGCCAGTGGGCCCCCCTCCCTGCCCTGTAGTTAACTCGTTGGTGGCCAGTGCGGCCCCCCTCCCTCCCCTGTAGTTAACTCGTTGGTGGCCAGTGCGGCCCCCTTCCCTCCCCTGTAGTTAACTCATTGGTGGCCAGTGGGCCCCCCTCCCTCCCCTGTAGTTAACTTGTTGGTGGCCAGTGCGGCCCCCCTCCCTCCCCTGTAGTTAACTCGTTGGTGGCCAGTGGGCCCCCCTCCCTGCCCTGTAGTTAACTCGTTGGTGGCCAGTGCGGCCCCCCTCCCTCCCCTGTAGTTAACTCGTTGGTGGCCAGTGGGCCCCCCTCCCTCCCCTGTAGTTAACTCATTGGTGGCCAGTGGGCCCTCTCCCCTCCCTCCCCCTCCTAATTAAAATCTCCCCCCCCCCTATCATTGGTGGCAGCGAAGAGTACTGATCGGAGTCCCAGTTTAATCGCTGGGGCTCCGATCGGTAATCATGGCAACCAGGACGCTACTGCTGTCCTGGTTGCCATGGTTACTTAGCAATTTGTAGAAGCATTATACTTACCTGCGAGCTGCGATGTCTGCGTCCAGCCGGGAGCTCCTCCTACTGGTAAGTGACAGATCATTAAGCAATGCGCCGCACAGACCTGTCACTTACCAGTAGGAGGAGCTCCCGGCCGGACGCAGACATCGCAGCTCGCAGGTAAGTATAATGCTTCTACAAATTGCTAAGTAACCATGGCAACCGGGGCAGCAGTAGCGTCCTGGTTGCCATGGTTACCGATCGGAGCCCCAGCGATTAAACTGGGACTCCGATCGGTACTCTCCGCTGCCACCAATGATAGGGGGGGGGAGATTTTAATTAGGAGGGGGAGGGAGGGGAGAGGGCCCACTGGCCACCAACAAGTTAACTACAGGGGAGGGGGGCCAACTGGCCACCAATGAGTTAACTACAGGGGAGGGAGGGGGGGCCCACCACTGGCCACCAACGAGTTAACTACAGGGGAGGGAGCACCTGCCAGGCAGCAGGGGGCGGTCATGTACACAGTTCTTTTAGTATATTCTAACCTGAAGCATCCCCATCACCATGGGAACGCCTCTGTGTTAGAATATACTGTCGGATTAGAGTTTCACGATGTAACTCAAATCCGACGGTATATTCTAACATAGAGGCATTCCCATGGTGATGGGGACGCTTCAAGTTAAAATATACCCTCGGATTGGAGAAAACTCAGATCCTATGGTATATTAACTCCTGACTTTACATTGAAAGTCAATGGGGGACGGATCAGTTTGAAATTGCACCATATTGTGTCAACGTCAAACGGATCCGTCCCCATTGACTTGCATTGTAATTCAGGACGGATCCGTTTGGCTCCGCACGGCCAGGCGGACACCAAAACGACTTTTTTTTCATGTCCGTGGATCCTCCAAAAACCAAGGAAGACCCACGGACGAAAAAACGGTCATGGATCACGGAAAAACGGAAATACGGTCGTGTGCATGAGGCTTAAAGCACAGAGGCCAGCCATGAAAATTCCATTTACATTTTAGTGAAATTGATAACTTTTTGGTTTAAAGTGAAGCTTAGCTTTTTCAGAATTTCACATGATCATGGGTGTAGGTGTAGCCATAGCACTTGATGTGTGTGTGTGGGGGGGGGGGGGGGGTCTAGAAGGTATAAAAATATTGGGGGTCATTTCTCAAACTGATGTTTAGTTGTCCATATCAACCAATCAGATTCCATCTTTCATTTTTAACATCTCCTTTGGAAAATGAAAAGTTGAATCTGATCGGTTACTATGCACAACTGCCAGTTCTATTTTAAACCAGTTTGATAAATCTCACCCATTGTACCTTTATGTGGGGAATAACAATATGGTGGCTTTTTGGTATAATGTGGGTTTTCTGATATATGGTGATATTATACATGTCTTTGATTATTGCTACTAATGCTGCTGTTTTAATTCCTTACACTAGGTGGTGACCCCTACCTTTTTGCTATGGAGCCCAATTAAATATAGTTGCGCCCCTTCACATGATTATACCATCCATACAGATGTCTCTTTCCTTACCTCTCCTCTTGGCTGGACATGTCATTATATTTGTGTAATAAGATAACTAGCTTTTCAAAATTACATTATTTTGAGATAGTGTGTCACGAGGTGTCTATCCTGTGTAAGTCTGTGTGTAGCCACCCAGTGTTGTGTTGTCAATTCCAGTCTGTCATGAGTTTTCCTAGCATGTCATGATATTGTATTAGATTGGTTTCATGAGAAACTTTACAACAGAATGTTATGCCAGAATTGTGAGACAATGTTGGCTTAAAGGGGTTTTCTCACTTCAGCAAATAACATTTATTATGTAGAGGAAGTTAATACAAGTCACTTACTAATGAATTGTTAATATCCATACTGCTTTGTTTGCTAGCTGGATTAATTTTTCCATCATATTATACACTGCTTGCTTTCATGGTTACCACCACCCTGCAATCCATCAGTGATGGTCGTGCTTGCACACTATAGGAAAAAGCATTAGCCCATGTGCGCTTCCATGGTCACGGCCACCAGAGAGGCTGATGCTTTTTCCAATAGTGTGCCAGCACGACCACCACTGATGGATTGCAGGGTGGTCATAACCATGGAAACGAGCAGTGTATAACTTGATGGAAAAATGAATCTAGCCAGCAAAGGAAGCAATATGGAAAACAACAATACATTAGTAAGTGGCATGTATTAACTTTCTCCACATGATAAATACCACTTGCAGAAGTGAGACAACCCCTTTAGAATGTTGCATTTTAGGTCAAGCCCCCTTTCCAGTGAAGCTCCAGGCCTTTCTGAAAAGCCTCTGGATAGGTCATCAGTATCTGATTGGTGGTGCACGGTGCACTTAGAGGTGCATCGGGGCCTTCTCAAACAACTGATCAGTAGGGGTCTTGGGTGTCGAACCGCCACCAATTAGATATTGATGACCTAGCCATAGAATAGGTCATTAGTTAAAACGTTTCTGTAAATCCCTTAAAAACCCAGACAATCAAATGAGTAAAAAAATCGAATGTTGCAACCACCTTCCCATGTGTGCACTTCAGAGGTGCTTACTTCCTTTGTTTTGCGGTGTACCTGCCCGAATTGTCACTGCTCTAGTCCCAAGCAACAAAGCTGCTTTGGTCCCAGTGCTCTGCTAATGTGTTTTTTATAGTTAGTTTATGTTCCTGACCTGGCTTGTGTATTTGACCATGTCCATTAGTCTGCCACCTGCCTTTACCTCTGCCTGCTGTCATAACCTCTATTTCACCTCATTTTTTGTCTGCTGACTTGACACTGTACCATAGTGTTCTTTGCACAATTTCACGTCAGCTAAAGGTGACCTGGTGATTCCCTGCAGTACAGTCCAGATACCTGGAAAAGTGGTCAAACAGTGAATACCAGGACATTCTTTAGACTCGCTCCTGGATTTATCCCTCACCCAACTTATTGCACCCCAATGAGCCAACAACTCTTAGCAAGACAATTACAATTTCCTGAAATCTTTTCCGCATGATTTATGATGAGAAGAAAAAGCTTTGGGAGGATAATTTATAATGATCCTACTGAACATATAAACATACTAACACAACTGTACGCCTGTAGTGTTGTATATATCTCACATCAATTAGTATTAACCAACCTTTTAGGCATAACCTTTGACTATTTAAACTCTATGAGCAGGTTGGTGCATACAATGAGCCTAAATAATCCCTGTTAGTTGGATTGTTCAAATTTTTTTTTCCACTTTGCTGGGACAGTACCTCTCTGGGGACTATGAATTCAAACTCCTCTTCTCTTCACACTTTATGTGCACTGTTCTCTTTTACTCCTTGTATATCTATTTTGCCCTTTTTGTGTCTATATTTCTACCCACTGCAGTAATTATGAATGACATTGCCAAATCCTTGTTTTTAGCTTCCATGCTGTGAACATGAATTTTAAGCAGCTTGACATAATACCAAACAAAAGCACCAGAGTTAGTCACGTTCCCTGCTTGCTATGTAATGCTTTTTATTGTCATTTTGAAAACTCAAAAGCTATTTACTGATACAACCCCCGCATTTACTTTTTCACAAATATCATGTAACCATATAAGATTTTTTTGCTCAGTTATTCCATATGTAATATGCAAAAATGATAGGGCATATAATTTTTCTGACCGAAACATCAAGGTAGTCCAGTTTAACCTATTAAGAACCAAGTTCCATAAATGTATGGCTAATACTTTGGGCTTTAGACCTCACCATTGTAAGTATACAGCTCTAGTTTTACTCTAGCTGAAGCAGGCCTAGTGCAAAAAAATCTGTAGGTTTCATTCACATGATTATGTCCTTTTTTCGGTCCACAAAATACGGACACCTTCTGTGTACATTCTGTAATTTTCCCCCTCCCATCAAAGGGTTATCTTTGTCCAAAATACAGACAAGAAGAGGAGACCTGTCCTATAATTTGCAGAAGACCCATGCAAAAGACACTGATGGCCCGATAGAAATGGGTGGTTCAGTGTGATATCCACAAAAAAGCGGATCGCACGCGGATGAAAAATATGGTTATCAGATACATTTAGCCTTAGAGTATTGTCTTTTTCACTATACATAGCACTGGAATATCTATGACTTTTTGTAAAAATATAAAATTTTTAAATAAAGCAAATGCCGCCACGTAAAGAGCAACAACGGTCCAACATGTCACACAAAAAAGCAAAAACTATTGGGTAGCTCAACAAATAAAAAAGCTAGAGCTGTTAGACCACCATGAGCCAAACTCGACCAAAACATTCTGGTTATATAGGGGTTGATGCATTGGTTAAAGTCCAGGTATATCAGTCTGTTCTGCAGAGAAATATTTTGTGACAAAGAAAGATATGGCCAACATCTTAACTGACAGATCAATTTCCCTGTGTCCTAATTGTAAGAGAGACAAGACATGTAATTGAGAAATTGGTGTTTTGACATGGTTTATTGATGTTTTATCTTGGTTAAGATTAAGAATTTCCAGTACGGATAAAAGCATATCAGACTTCAAACTGAAAAAAAAAAAACAAATGAAATAAATAGTAGTCTTTATAGAATTTTAGCAACAGAAATCACATTGGAAACTGCAAACGTAAAAAATGGAGTTTGAAATATGTCAAACTGTCTGTACTATTGGAGGCACTACAGGAAGTAATAAAGGAGCCATTATAATAAAGGGGGCAATAATGGGGCTATTATAATACAGGGGGTCATACAAGGGGCACTGTGGGCACATTAAAATACCAGGGGCACTACAGGGGGACATTATAAAGCAGAGGGTATTATAATACAGGGGCACTACAAAGGGAGCATTAAAATACAGGGAGCACTACAGTAGGGGAATTATAATACAGGTGACACTACAGGGTGGATTATACATAGTGGCCCTATAGAGGGCAATACAATACAGGGTGCACTATTGTCACGGTAGGTAGGTAAGCAGGATAATAACCAAACACAGGGAAAACAAACCGAACAATTGACTAGGCCCAAAAGCTAGGGAGAAAAGGGTCTTAGGCTTTCCCTATACTGCTGTGCACATGTGCATACCCTTATGGTGGATAAGTCTATATACCCTGGGAAAACCCTGAGCAGTAGGGAAAGGGGAATAGGCGACCTGCTTCTTCAAACAGTAGGAAGCAAGCGTCTCCCTAGAGGCCTAGATAAAAGACGCCAAGGGAAGAAACAGAGAGGACTTATCTTGAGCTGAGCTGGAGCAGACGATCCACAACACATCCAAAGCCTACAGGAATGAACTTAAACCCACACAGGCCACTGGGAGAAGGAGGAATAAATAGCCTCGCTAACAATCAACCCAGTACACTTGAGGGAAGGTGGATCCAGCTCAAACCCAAACCAAAACAAAGAGAAGAGTCAGACATGTGCAGCCAGTCTGACAGACCTCCGCACATTCACAGGGCAAGGTGTGACAACTATAGGAGACATTAAAATTACAGGAGGCACTCAGGGCATTATTTCTATAGGAGCATGATAAATACTAGGCACACTAATGAGGGGCTTTATAAATACTGTGGCTATTGAAGGGGCATTATAATGGGGCCACTACAGGAGGTATTTTAATTACTGGAGCTACTACAGGTCACAATTTAAGTACTGGAGCCACTACAGGACACATTATAAGTATAACTACTGTACTTTAGATGGCCTTATTACTCCTGGGGACTCTATAGGGGTGCATTATAGATTGACCTTATTGCTGCAGCGGGCTCTAAAAAGGTGTCTTATAAAGGGGCCTTGCTACTGCTGGGGGCACTATAGGGGGCCCTATTTCTGCTGGGGACACTATGGTAGCATTATTACTACTGGGGGTACTGTGGGGGCATTATTATTATAGGGCACAGTATGGAGGCCATTGCTACTAATGAGGGTACTTTTCGGAAGCATTATTATTGCTATTGGGGGCACTATTACTCATGAGAGCACCATGTGGGAGAATTATTACTATTGATGAGTGTTTTGGGAGGACTTTGGAGAATATCTGTGTGGCATTGTTATTTCATAAGTATAGTACACTGAACAAAAATATAAATGCAACACTTTTCGTTTTGCTCCCATTTTGCATGAGCTGAACTCAAAGATCTGAAACATTTTCTACATACACAAAAGACCCATTACTCTCAAATATTGTTCACAAATCTGTCTAAATATGTGTTAGTGAGCACTTCTTTGCAGAGATTATCCATCCCAACTCACAGGTGTGGCATATCAAGGTGCTGATTAGACAGCATTAATATTGCACAGGTGTGCCTTAGACTGCCCACAATAAAAGACCACTCTGGAATGTGCAAATTTTGCCTTACTGGAGGGGAAGGGGGAAGGTCAGAAAACCAGTCAGTATCTGGTGTGGCCAAAATTTGCCTCACGCAGTGCAACACATCTCCGTCGCATAGAGTTGATCAGGTAGCTGATTGTGGCCTGTGGAATGTTGGTCCACTCCTCTTCAATAGCTGTGCGAAGTTGAAGAATATTACCAGGAACTGGAACACGCTGTCGTTTATGTCGATCCAGAGCATCCCAAACATTTTCAATGGGTGACATGTCCGGTGAGTATGCTGGCCATGCAAGAACTGGTATGTTTTCAGCTTCCAGGAATTGTGTACAGATCCTTGCAATATGGGGCCATGCATTATCATGCTGCAACATGAGGTGATGGACGTGGATGAATGGCACAACAATGGACCTCAATCCATGGAGGTGAACATGCTGGATGTGGAGGTCCTGGGCTGGTGTGGTTACATGTGATCTGCGGTTGTGAGGCCGGTTGGATGTACTGCCAAATTCTCTGAAATGTCTTTGGAGATGGCTTATGTCAGAGAAATGAACATTCATTGCACGGGCAACATCTCTGGTAGACATTCCTGCAGTCAGCATGCCAATTGCTCGCTCCCTCAAACATTGCGACATCTGTGGCATTGTGCTGTGTGATCAAACTGCACATTTCAGAGTGGTCTTTTATTGTGGGCAGTCTATGGCACGCCTTTGCAATATTCATGCTGTCTAATCAGCACCTTGATATGCCATACCTGTGAGGTGGGATGGATTATCTCGGCAAAGGAGAAGTGCTCACTAACACATATTTAGACAGATTTGTGAACAATATTTGAGAGTAATGGGTCTTTTGTGTATATAGAAAATGTTTCAGATCTTTGAGTTCAGCTCATGCAAAATGGGAGCAAAACTTAAAGTGTTGCATTTATATTTTTATTCAGTGTATTTGAGGGTATTGGGGAGCAAAGTGGGCACAGTGTTGGGGGCAGCGGCATAATAACACTGTTGGGGCACCATGGGAAAGAGGATGGTACAAAGTGAGGAAACTAAGATGTCTGTTTGGCAAACTCTGCAGAGATGAGAGTTGGCTGAAATGATTTGTCATGGATGTCTGGGCCAAATGGAGAAGATGAGGAAAAAGAGCATCTACATCAGATGAGATTTCACTGCATGTAAGATGCGCATATGAGGGGATTTATCAAACTAGTGTAAAGTAAAACTGGCTTAGTTGCCAATAACAACCAATCAGATTGCACCTTTCATTTTTCAAAGGAGCTGTGAAAAATTAAAGGTGGAATCTGATTGGGTGCTATGGGTAACTAAGCCAGATCTACTTTACACCAGTTTGATAAATCTCCCCCATAGTGCTCTATAGAATGTCCATCCAAATATGCCTTTAGCAGTAGGGCTAGGGGGAGAGATTAGACTGAGAATTTAGCACGGGGGGCGGGGGAATGCCATTTCAATTTTCTGAGAAGCAAGAGATTAATGCATGGCTTGTGGATGTGTGATCTTTTTTCCCTACAGTTTGGTATAAAAATGGAAATCAGTTTCAACAAGTGTAATAGAGATCATATCTATCATGATCTGATAGAGACCATGGTGCATTATCCTCAAGTTGTACAGTAAAACCATACAAGACGTCACCAGCTCATAGCTATAGATTTAGTCATGGTTATTTGAACTTTGATATTCTTCCCCTAATATTTTGTCATTGAAAACCCATTGAGATTGTGCTTCCACAATTGCTGTTGGACAGTTCTAAAATCATATACTTTATTTGTTGTTTGCAATGTGATAATCTTAGCTAATCTGTTAAAAAAATTTAAAAGACACGTTCACACTTGCAGCAGAGTTCCGTCGTCGGAAACTGCCTGCTGGATCAGGCAATCTGCATGCAAACGGACAGCATTTGTAGACAGATCCGGATGCGGATCCGTATCACAAATGCATTGCAAGAACGGATACGTCTCTCCGTTTGTCATACGGACAAACGGATCAGTTTAAATTTTTTTCCCACATTTTTACCAGTCTGCGCATGCGCAGACCGGAAGAACGGATCTGGCATTGCGGTATTTTTAATGCCGGATCCGGCACTAATACATTTTAATGTAAATTAATGCCGGATCCAGTATTCCGCAACTGATCTGGAATTTTGGACGGAGATAATACCGCAGCATGCTGCGGTATTTCCTCCGTCCAAACGTCGTTTAGTGACTGAACTGATGACATCCTTAACCATGTATAATTAAAACTGCCCAACCTATAATGGAAGTCATTTACACCTTCTGCAAAAAATCATGTTACTTATTTTAAAAACTGCTACCATCACATATTAGATATAACCAATGAAGAATATGGAATATGGAATAACCTGATGACTGACATATACTGATAATAATTTTCGTCCCTGTTGCACTATCTGCGCTCATCTCTAAATCCATTGAAAAATTTCTTCTTTTGCATATGAAGTCCATTTTGCCTTTTACATTAGATCCATATCATTTTGCTTATCGCCACAATAGGTCATCTGAGGATGTTATTTCTAATGTGCTTCATACGGTATTCACCCATTTGGATCATCGTAACTCAGATGTTAGAATGTTGTTCATTGATTTCACTTAATTCCATAATGATACAACTGTGATTTGGTGTGGTCAGGGATGATGATGAGATCCCATATAGGGATGAAGTACAGTATTTGGTGGCTTGGTGCCAGGATAATAATATATTTAATACTTAGTAAATGAAGGAGATCATTGTGGATTTTAGAAGGATGCAGGGTGGAGCATATGCTCCCCTTGATTATAATGGGGCAGTTGAGTGAGTACCTAGTGTTACATTTCTCGGTATTCACATCTCAGAGGACCTTACCTGGTCTTCAAACTCTTCTTCCAAGGAGCTGTGAAAAATGAAAGGTGGAATCTGATTGGTTGCTATGGGCAACTAAGCCAATTCTACTTTACTCCAGTTTGATAAATCTCCCCCAGTGGGTTTATACACATGGGTCTTTTATACCAGGTCACTCTGAGTGAAAAAAAAATGCAGCATGTTCTATCTTTTGCCTTTTTCACACAAGAATGACCTTGGAAAATTGAATGGGTCTGTGTAAAAATGCAACGCAAAAGTGCAGGGCAAGCATTTTATGCAGGACTTGCTACTTGTCCTGGAGTCTTGGCTTAGGGTAGTATATGACTCCAGGACATGTCTTCTCAATGGATTCCAGGGCCGGTTTGTAGGTGCACAGTGGTGGAAAGAGGGTCAGTATGGACATACAAATTGTGATCCGAGGTCAGCAGCAGTTCTTTTCATATAGTACTGTGCTTATAGGGGTTTTACAGGCTTCGGATGTTGAGGAACTACCCTCATGATATACAATATTTGATTGTGAGGGTCTGACACATCCGCAGTGAATGTGAATGGGAGCTGAACTGCAGTAACCTGCAAAGCCACTACATGTTGACTGTAGCTGTGTTTCCAGCTCTGTTCTAAGTGCTAGTTCTGGCACCAGAGGCAGAGGAGAACAACTAATAGGTGGGGCTGTGGGGTCTCAAACCCCAACCAATTGGATATTTAAGATCTATTCTAAACATATGCAATATTCTCAACAATGCGTTGACTCTGCAATATATAATAATAGCCAGCTTCTCTCCACCTTCCTATCTATCACACAGATGTATAAAACAGCGTGGATATCTATATATGTCTCAGTCCTACCTTGACATAGGTGTCCGTGCTGTTACTATGTATCGCGTGATGGTTCTCCGCTTCTCTGCTATGTGGTGTCTGCTATATGGAGCAAATAGGGAGAGCGGATCCCAGGGAAGGTGGCTGTAGCGTAGACTATTATAAAGTATTAAAGTTTTGGGAGTGCGCCCCGGCAGGTGGCGATATGCTCCCGTTGCTAACTATTCTAAACATAGATCATTACTATCAGGAACCAGGAAAACCCCTTTAATGGGGTTTGTGGAACCTGACAGATTCCCTTTGTTAAATGAGTTGTCTATCATAATGGGATAGTCTAGGTATATTTTTATAGACTATAACACTAGGAAAGATTTTTAACATCAAAAGCTAAAACATCATTCCTGAGACAGCTCTAACTACACTGAGAGATGAGTTTATAAAGGTTGCTGCTTTAATCCACTATTAAGAATCTGAAGTTCTGCAGCGATTAGGAGAGCGAATAATTAGGTTCAACTCTTAAAAAAACCTCCACTTACATTCAAATTTAGATCTAATTCAAAAAGAGCTTAAGCACTCAATATATTCTCAGTCACCAAAGTGCCAAAAATCACAGCCTTACTGGAAGCATTGAAGTATAAATCTCAGGGCACAGCTGTTTGTACAAAATTATCTTAGATGTTCCTGTTCATACATGGCATCTTTCTGAATGAATAGCCTTTAATCTTAATCTATTCAAATCATTAGCTTGGCATTTACAAAACAAACAATCAAGGCAAAGAAACTTAAAATGGCATTCTGGGCAGTTTTACATTTCTAAGGTAGGTTGACATCTGTGATAGGTAAATCAGGTAGTCTTCTGGCAGAGGAGCAGACTACCTGATTAACTTTTTCCAACGTAGCACACACTGCTGGGCACCCCTGGATCCCCAGTCACTATAATGGGATCCAATGGGTTTCTGGCATAATTGCTGGCATTATGCCAGAAACCCACTGATTTCCTGTTAGATCCCTTTGTAGGGAATGTGAACCTATGTTTTTAGCTAACAAACCAACTATTAATTGTACGCTTTGCCGACTATATGCAAACCGAAAGACAGACAAAAAAATCACAGTGATGTTCATTCGTCCCCCATTCAGTTTGCATACGCTAATACAGTAGGGTGGATTGTACCAAGCAAGAAAACTCCATTAAAGGGGTTGGCCACTTTCTGGTTATAGTTGCCCAATGTGTTTATGGGACAATTATATGGCACTTACTTGCATAGCCTTTGTTGGAATTTTAGACCATTTTCTGTATTTTATCTGGTATACTCCGTGTTTAGAAAGTCTTTGTGCTGTCCATACAGAAGTCCTTTTGATAAAATGGCCGCTGATGGAGGGTCATGTGACCAGGAAAATCACCTGCATGTGATGCCTCCTCCATTCTAATACATTGCACCTGCTCTCTGTACTTGTTTGTTGGGAGTTTAGTGAAAGTGCAGTGTGTTTGAATGGAGGAGGCATCAAAAGGTGAATTTTCTGGTCACATGACCCTCCATCAGTGGCCATCTTATGGACAGGACTTCTGTGTGTACAGCACAAAAGACTTTGTAAACAAGGGAGTATACCTGCTAAAATATAGAAAATGGTGCAGAATTTCAACCAATTCTATATTAGTACGTGCCATATAATCATCGCACAAATACATTGGTCAACAGTAAGCTGAAAGTGGCAAATCCCTTTAAGATATTTTTCTATGATACTGGTTAGGCCTCTTTCACATCACCATTTTATATTTCCTCTAACAGAGCAGAACAATGGAAATAACAGAAGTGCTGGATAGAGAACTGATTACAATGAAATCCATTCAGTTTCCGTTCAGAAATTTTTCATCCAGTCTTTTTTATGGAATCTGCAATGGAGACTTTTAATGGAGCCTCCAACGCAAATGTGAACTCAGCCTCGCAGGATAGTTTTTGGATACAAGGCAGCACATTTCCATTTCCAAAGTATTACATAATGAAACTTTAACCCTTGAAGACTTGGCTAATTTTCAGAACAAATTTTTTTTTTCTCTTTACATTTTGTCTTAATTTTTGTTCAATTTTACCTATAAGTTCGAGTGAGGGATTTTATTTGCATAAAACCAATCAGTAAAAGGTGAACAAACCATCTCTTTGTGCCTTCAAAAATAAAGCTAGTTATCAACTTCTGTTATAAACAAGCCTCAGTAAAAGGATATATTCAAAGATGGCTGATCTACAAATTACCGGTACTACTATATTTCAAAAACCATGTGTATTTACCTAGAGATGCTGGTGTGGTTTTCCACAATTGTGCTTATCAAAACTTCATGTAAATACTTTTGCTGAGTAGAGGCTGTGATCTAAATAACAACTAGAGTCTAATGGACAAATTCAACAATAAGAGGTGTTCCAATAGTGCTCTTTCCTTACCTAGTGTGGCTGTTGTATCTCAGCAGAACCGCACACAACAGCTACACTGAACAGATACACTTAGAAATAATAAAGGGATACCGAGCACTTAAATGCCTCGCAAAAACGTGTGGTCCTGCCTGTCAGGAGAATACCCGATGTGTTATAGTAACTATTATTTACCTTATGATTAAAGTCCTTCTTTTCCCGCGTGTATCTCCCTCTGTAGCTGGTTCGGAACCCACACTATCGCTGATCAGATGCTGGAATTAACAACTCCCGCCCCGGCCAGTCTCGCAATGCTGCACAAGAAAAGGAGTTAGCGGCTTGCGCTCTCACGGAGCAGTTCGTGACGTCACTCCTGCAACTACGGATGATTGCAGGTACCAAGATTTCTCCGACCCATTTCAGACAGATCGCTGTCCTTCCTCAGGGAGAATTACATGACTCTCTTCAGTGCCCTCTTTATATGCGCTCGCTCATAAGTTCTAGTGTTTATAGTCCGCTATATAGTGTGGTGTACTTGTGATGATGGAGAGATTTTTTTATTATCTATTATTCAAAGGCAAACAGTTCTATTTCAGTGTTTAGGCCAGTGGGTATTAGGGAGTTCATGTTGAATATCCATTTGGTTTCAGCCCTGGACATTTCTTTAACAAAGTCACCTCCCCTTTTATTTTTCCTCACTATTTCTATCCCACAAAATGTTGAGCGGTTTTGCTGCGATACCACAACCACACTAGGTAAAACAAGGAAAGAGAGCTATTGGAACACCTATTATTGTTTAATTTGCACTTAATACCACAAGTTTCAAGCGAGCTGCCAAAAATCCTGTTTTACCACCTATACCCACAGTAATGTCTGAATTATGGTGGGACAGGAAAAAGCTAATCCAAAGGGTCCAAACCATTTTTGGACCACCTAAGACCAAACAAGCAACAATATGGATTATAACTTACATTTCCCTTTTATAAAAAAATACATTGCAACAATTGGAATATTTATTAATAAGGGAAATGAAAGATTTATGGGAAACAACAACATTAGAAAAATACCATATATAGAATGGTACATAATCCCAAAAGGGCTGAAGGTGGAAAAAACGTTATCGGGAGACATAGGTGATAAAGTATCCTTAGAGAGTGGGAGCAAACCATGATTTTAAGAGGAGGGCCAAAAGAAGACATAGATTAATTACTACAAGTAGGGAGATAGGAGAACTGTTTGAAAAATTGAGACCATGGAAAGACCATCCAGAGATACAACCTGAACAACATAAAGAGGAGAATACATATAAAAGAGGAAGAGATAAAAGATAAAAAGATGCAGAAATTTAACAGAGATTCACTCCCAATAAAAATTGCTGAAAATGAGGTGGGGGGAAACTTTAACTCGTTTGAAAATACTCGCCAGAATCACAGAGCGATCACAAATCTATTTTTATGACACATAATGATGTCGAAGAATTATAAGGATCAAAATTATAGTGCTCCTGTATCACCATTAGTAAAAATACACAACCCAGAAGTTCCTACACAGAACCGCTTTAGCCCCCTTAGCCAGATCACTGATGAAGAAGAGAAAAAAAGAAGAAACAGAAACAATTGAAAAAGAAAGAGGAAAGGGAAAAGAAAAGTAAAAAAAAAAGAAGATAAAAGGAATAGAGGAACTAATCCCAAGAAAAAAAATAGAACAACTGTAGAAGCAAATTAGGTAGAAAATCCAAAAGGGAAGGTGGGAAAAGGAACACAGGAAAACAAGGAAGGCGAAAAAATGAGCGAAACTAAAACTCCAAAAGGAAACATAGATGAAGGCAGAAGAAAATCCGTAACAAAAAAGACAGTAAAACAGGATTTTTTCCAGGTGCGAAAAAATTAAAACAAAAGAGGGGATGTATGGGGGGGAAGACTCGCCAAAAAGAAAAAACAACTAACAGAAGAGAAATATACAAGACATAATTTAAGCAATTATAAGCTCACTAAAATAGAAGAACGTATTTTAAAAAAGGGTTTAAAATTTTCCCCAACTGTATTCTTCAATAATTTTGAAGCATTCATAAGTGTCAGAAAATTCATGAGGAGACTAGCACTGAAAAAAATACTTCTTAAAAAAATCCGCAAAGGGGGCAGAAACACACAAAAAAGAACAAATTAATGATAAAGAAAGTATAGATCAATTTAGACATACAGATTTAAAACCCAAATCTAAATGCCATCCGTTACAAGAATATTCCCCTGCCCTTAATACCTTCATGAACCAAGTGCCAAAAGACATAGGAAAAACCCGACAACCAAAACACCCCCGATACATTACTAATGTAACCAGGGAAGAGAAAAAAGGAATCATCTCCATGCAGGACAATAATAAGATCATCATCTGACCTGCCGATAAAGGCGGGGGCAATTTTATAATGAATAAGGAAGACTACCACACAGAGGCAAAGAATACAGTGAGTTTTAAAAAAGAACTGAAAACATTGGTCCAAAAAGGAAGGAATCTAGGGATTTTATATAAAAAGGAAGCTACATTTATTAATATACTGTAGAACAACCAAAGATTGCGACATTCTACGACAACCCTAAAATACACAAAAACCCACAAAACCCACCGGGCAGAACAATTGTGTCTGGTATAGATTGTTTAACAAGTGCACTGTCCAAATATGTAGACCAGCACCTGCAACCGCATGCATAGGCACTCCCTGCTACATACCTAAAGGATACCAAACACACATTACAGATTTTAAACAATATCAAATGAAAAGAGAACTATATAATTGGCATGCTAGATGTCAAATCTCTGTATACATTAATTGAAAACCAAAAAGGATGCGACACAACGAAATATTTTTTAAGAATGAAGGGCGAAATGCCAGAATCACAAATTGAGTATCAAGGCGAATGTATCATGTTTATTTTACGAATAAACTATTTTATATATAATGAAGATTTTTACCTCCAGACATGGGGGACCACGATGGGGACGAGGTTCGCATCGGCGTCCGCAAATCTGCACGTAGGTGGAGCATCAATATATCCAACCAGATGGCGAGCTCTGGGCAGGCCTTGTCCTATGGCGACGTTTTATCGACTACATAATTTTTATATGGGGGGGGAGAAAGCTTACTGGACTTTTAAAAAAATATAAATAAAAACTGGTTTTATTTAGAATTCGCGCCTAGCTACAGCAAACAAGAAATACATTTCTTAGACTTGACAATATATATTGAAGGGGATAAAATATGCACAAAAACAAGCCGACTGATGCAAATATTATTGCAATGGAGAAAGCTGCCATTTACCACGCTGGTTAGAGAATATACCGCAGAGTCAGTTCCTACAGATCAAGAGAAAATGCACAGAAAGAGAGGAATATGAAAGGGAGGCAGAATTTATGCAAAATAAACTTGAATCTAAGGGCTACAGTAGATATAAATGAATACAACATAAAACAGAAATAGGCCATTTAAATTGACAAGCAATGTTAGAGGAGAGGGAGATAGAAAAAACGAAAACAGAAGAAGCAGCACTGATTCCCCCAATTATTATACCATACAATAGCCAGGTACCATACTTTAAGAAACTCATTAAAAAACACTGGGACATCCTTAAAGAAGATAAAATAATTGGCGAATTGATTGCCGCAGAACCCAGAATTGTATATCGAAAAGCTAAAAATATAGGTAGCATGGTGGCATCTACAAATAAATGTATGGCAACAAACAACAGTAGTGAGAAACATGCTAAAACAGATAGTCGTTCAAATGGATTTTATCCCTGTAAATGATGTGTGGGATGCAAGAAATCACGAAGTAATACAATTCTAAAATAACTAATAGTGATGGCTCATACAAACAGAACATCAAGCAATTCATCCCTTGTTGGTGAGTTGGGGAGTAATATACATAATTACATGCCCCTGTAATAAAGTATACATTGGTCGAACAAAAAGACAATTAAGGAAAAGAATAGGGGAACATGTATACAATATCCAGAGGAAATCAGAGGGACATCCGTTATCACCCCACTACAAAGAAAAGCATGTAGGAAATTTAACTGGCTCAATATTTTGTGGGATAGAAATAGTGAGGAAAAATAAAAGGGGAGGTGACTTTGTTAAAGAAATGTCCAATATGAACTCCCTGATACCCAGTGGCCTAAACACTGACTGAAATAGAACTGTTTGCCTTTGAATAATAAATAATAATAAAAAAAATCTCTCCATCATGACAAGTACACCACACTATATAGCGGACAAGAAGGAGTCAAAAACTAAAACCTAAGAGTGAGTGGATATAAAGAGGGCACTGAAGAGAGTCAAGTAATTCTCACAGCGATCTGTCTGAAACGCGTCGGAGGAATCTTGATGCCTGCAACCATCCGTAGTTGCAGGAGTGACGTCACAAGCTGCTCCGTGAGAGCGCAAGCCGCTAACTCCTTTTCTTGTACAGCATCCCGGCTGGGGCGGGAGCTGTCAATTACAGCATCTGATCCGCGATAGTGTGGGTTCCGAACCAGCTACAGAGGGAGATACACGTGTGAAAAGAAGGACTCAATCATAAGGTAAATAGAAGTTACTATAACACCGCGGGTATTCTCCTGACAGGCAGGACAACACGTTTTTGCGAGGCATTTTAGTGCACGGTATCCCTTTATTATTTCTAATGGACAAATTCCCAATTGTATGTTCTGCTAACTGCTTGAAATTTAAATTCGCAAGATTCCCTAAGAACAGTAGAGAAATTGTGATAATTCATTCTTCTGATGTCATAAACGAAGCTCCACCAGTATTATTTGCCTTTTAAAGGGACTGTCTGAGGATGATAACTCCTGCCCATAAGCTCTAATATAGCATATGGATGTCAATTGAAGGGTCTACTGTTCAGGACTAGAGATGTCGCGAACATAAAATTTTCCGTTCGTGAACGGCGAGCGCAAATTTACGCAAATGTTGGCGAACGGGCGAACCGGGCGAACCTCCATAGACTTCAATAGACAGGCGAATTTTAAAACCCACAGGGACTCTTTCTGGCCACAATAGTGATGGAAAAGTTGTTTCAAGGGGACTAACACCTGGACTGTGGCATGCCGGAGGGGGATCCATGGCAAAACTCCCATGGAAAAGTACGTAGTTGACGCAGAGTCGGGTTAGTTGAATTCGCAATGCGATTAATATAACCTGCATTAATCGCATAACGAATTCAACTTAGAGCTAAGTTCCTAATGGTTGTTTTGCTAGAATTGACGAATATAACGAATATAGCACTATATTCTCAATCTTCGTTATATTCTAGCAATACAACCATTAGGAACCCAGCTCTAAGTTGAATTTGCAATGCGATTAATATAACCTGTATTAATCGCATTGCGATTACAACTTAGATCTGAGTTCCTAATGGTTGTATTGCTAGAATTGACGAATATAACGAATATAGCACTATAGTCTCAATCTTCGTTATATTCTAGCAATACAACCATTAGGAACCAAGCTCTAAGTTGAATTCGCAATGCGATTAATATAACCTGTATTAATCGCATTGCGATTACAACTTAGTCAAATTTGTGACACTGCAGCTTCAGAATGAATCTAAGATGGATGCTGTCCTTGCTTTTTGATAGGAGGTGGGAGGGTCTGGGAGGGAGGGTATGCTGATTGGCTGGAATGTGTCTGCTGACTGTGAGTTACAGGGTCAAAGTTTGCTCAATGATGATGTATAGGGGGCGGACCGAACATCGCATATGTTCCCCCGCCGCTGCGAACGCAAACAAGCTATGTTCGACGGGAACTGTTCGCCGGCGAATAGTTCGGGACAACTCTAGTCAGGACCCCATTTATGTGTTAGAACGGATAATGTCTCTGTAAGCCTGGTTCTCTCTGATGGACCTGGCATGTTCATACATTCCATGGACAGCCATTACTCATGTGATAGCCAATGAAAGTCTTGATGCAGTGGTGGTAAGAGAAGCCAGATGTGTCACACGTCACCAGCATTATTTTAAAAAGGGGTTGTCTTCAGGCCAACCACCTGTAACGGCTACTGTGCATTAGAGATGTCCCGAACTATTCGCCGGCGAACAGTTCCCGGCAAACATCGCTTGTTTGCGTTTGCCGCGGGTTGACTTGACTGAAAGCAGAGAGTCACACCGAACCAGCACTCCTGTCCGCCCTGAACGCACAGGTGGATCAGTGGCTGACAGGACGTCCTCAAGCAGGCCAGGAAGGTGTGTGGCCATTTCAG
Organism: Bufo bufo; assembly: GCF_905171765.1. Lineage (NCBI taxonomy): Eukaryota > Metazoa > Chordata > Amphibia > Anura > Bufonidae > Bufo > Bufo bufo. The sequence continues at coordinate 270,669,368 of NC_053394.1, read as the reverse complement.
GCGTTCGTACACGGCCATGGCGCACTTTTCAGATATTCAGCGGCGAAACAACATGCCAGCTTGATTTGCAACAGCCCGACACGTTGGAATTCAGCACTCCTAATGTTCGACCGCCTGCTCCAACAAGAAAAAGCCGTCAAAGAGTATTTGTATGACCGAGGTGCTAGGACAGCCTCTGCGGAGCTGGGTATTTTTTTTAGGCTCATGCGTCTTTTTGAGGAGGTGACAAACCTAGTCAGTTGCACTGAAGGCACCATCAGCGACATCATCTCATTTGTTTTCTTCCTGGAGCGTGCCCTGCGAAGAGTGCTGGATCAGGCCGTAGATGAGCGTGAAGAGGAAGAGGAAGAGTTGTGGTCACCATCACCACCAGAAACAGCCTTATCAGCATCGCTTGCTGGACCTGCGGCAACGCTGGAAGAGGAGTCTGAGGAAGAGGAGTCAGAGGAGGAATGTGGCTTTGAGGAGTAGGAAGACCAACCACAGCAGGCATCCCAGGGTGCTCGTTGTCACCTATCTGGTACCCGTGGTGTTGTACGAGGCTGGGGGGAAGAACAGACCTTCAATGAGATCAGTGAGGACGAGGAAAGGGACATGAGTAGCTCGGCATCCAACCTTGTGCAAATGGGGTCTTTCATGCTGTCGTGCCTGTTGAGGGACCCTCGTATAAAAAGGCTGAAGGAGAACGACCTGTACTGGGTGGCCACGCTACTAGACCCCCGGTATAAGCAGAAAGTGGCTGAAATGTTACCGAATTACCGGAAGTCGGAAAGGATGCAGCAGTTACAAAACAAGTTAAAAAGTATGCTTTACACAGCGTATAAGGGTGATGTCACAGCACAACAGGAATCTAACAGGGGAAGAGGTGAAAGTAATCCTCCTCCTACCATGACCACGCCGGCAAGGACAGGACGCTTTACAGACGTGTTGTTGATGGAGGACATGCAGAGCTTTTTAAGTCCTACGCATCGCCACAGCCCTTCGGGGTCCACCCTCAGAGAACGACTCGACCGAAAGGTAGCAGACTACCTCGCCTTAACTGCAGATATCGACACTCTGAGGAGCGATGAACCCCTTGACTACTGGGTGTGCAGGCATGACCTGTGGCCTGAGCTATCCCAATTTGCGATAGAACTTCTGGCCTGCCCCGCTTCAAGTGTCCTGTCAGAAAGGACCTTCAGCGCAGCAGGAGGTATTGTCACTGAGAAGAGAAGTCGCCTAGGTCAAAAAAGTCTAGATTAACTCACCTTTATTAAGATGAATGAGGCATGGATCCCGAAGGGACTGACAGTGGGGGATGCATTTGACTAAAAAAGGCTTGATGAGATGCCTTGGGCTAAAAATGGTCCACACGCTGCTGTATTTAATCTCTGCATGCCGGATGACTTGCGTGACTTCTCCGCCACCAACTAGGGTTCAAGCCACAATGTTTTAGTGCACTTTCTGCCTGGAAAACATAAATTTTTCCAGCGGCTGCAACAATACCTAATTTTTCAGGCATGTTTACATGCCTAATTTTTCTGGCCTCTGGTGCTGCACTGTGGCTGCAAAAACAAAACAAAAAAATGCACATACATGTGTCAATTCCCCTTCGTGATCGTTACCTTGTTGTGGTGAAGGGGCTTGCGTATCACAATGAAGCGATCACCTCTATAAGTGTGTTGGCAATGGCAATGTTGGCACAGCCCAGATGATAAGGTCGTTGCTTCATTGTGAACAGACCAAAAGCGATCGGTTGGATAATTTTGCATAGAAAAAAACATTAATTTTCTTTGTGATCATCTAAGGTGATCATCAAAGCCTACTAGGCCAACAATGGGCCCACACTGCAGAATCATTGTTTTCTGGGTCACTTAACTGTCACTGAACTACCTCAGCATGACCATAGGCTTTGAAAAACTGCCATCGCCTGCAATCTCCCAAACGTGCGCACGAGCACAGTCATCACTACACCAAGATTGACGCATAGAGGAATGAAATTTATGTCATGAGTGTGTCAACTATTGACAACTCTTTGCGGTTGTCTAAAATCTATTCGATACACATCCCCTGATAGGGGACGTAACAGGGATTAAACTGATAAGAATAGTACTACTTAGCACACCACTCATATAGGGTGGCACAGTACATTGCACGGCGCAAGCGCAGTGCCCCAAATTGGAAGTAAGAGGACCAACCAAGCATCTTTTTCCATCTCCCGGTTCCTAAAATCTATTCCATACACTGGCCCCTGATAGGGGACGTAACAGGGATTAAACTGATAGGAATAGTACTACTTAACATACCACCCATATAGGGTGGCACAGTACATTGCACGGCGCACACGCAGTACCCCAAATTGGAAGTAAGAGGACCAACCAAGCATCTTTTTCCATCTCTCGGTTCCTAAAATCTATTCCATACACCGGCCCCTGATAGGGGACAAAACAGAGATTAAACTGGTAAGAACAGATTATTTTAATTTTAAAAAAAGAGGACAGCCTCTGCGGAGCTGGGTATTTTTGGGCCATGTTACTGAACACTCATGCACAATGGCTGTAGGCTCATGCGTCCTTTTGCGGAGGTGAAAAACCTGGTCAGTCAAACCCAAGGCAACATCATCGACCTCATCCCATATGCGTTTTTTCTGGAGCGTGCCCTGCAAAGAGTGCTGGATCAGGCCGTAGATGAGCATGAAGAGGAAGAGTTGTGGTCACCATCACCACCAGAAGCAGCCTTGTCGTCGTCGATTGCTGGACCTGCGGCAACGCAGAGAGAGGAGTTTGAAGAAGAGGAGTCAGAGGAGGAAGGTGGCTTTGAGGAGGTGGAAGACCAACCACAGCAGGCATCCCAGGGGGCTTGTTGTCACCTTTCGGGGACCCTTGGTGTTGTACGTGGTTGGGTGGAGGAAGAGACCTTCAATGACGTCAGTGAGGACAAGGAACGGGATATGGCTAGCTTGGTATCCAACCTTGTGCAAATGGGGAGTTTGTGGTTGTGCAAATGGACTGTTTGCGGTTGTTTGCGGTGCGTTAAACGGGGAGTTTGGTCTGTCAGAGTTTGGTCTGTTACTGTGAAGCGGGTGTAACCCTTACACTACCTGATCGATACAACATCATACCTGATCGTATACACACACTGGATGTTTTAAAGCATGTTATTCCAAACAATTTAGGAATGTTAGGTGATTTATGCCCTTTATGGATTAAAACCCGACTCTGCGTCAACTACGTAATTTTCCATGGGAGTTTTGCCATGGATCCCCCTCCGGCATGCCACAGTCCAGGTGTTAGTCCCCTTGAAACAACTTTTCCATCACTATTGTGGCCAGAAAGAGTCCCTGTGGGCTTTAAAATTCGCCTGCCTATTGAAGTCTACGGCGGTTTGCCCGGTTCGCGAACATTTGCGGAAATCCGCGTTCGCCGTTCACGAACGGAAAATTTTATGTTTGCGACATCTCTACTGTGCATTCAATACAATGGCAGATGTTATGTTAAGGCTACATTCACACGACTGTATGTGTGTTGCAGTACGCAAATTGCGGATCCTCAAAAAAACGTATGACGTTCCAAATGGCATCCATTTTTTTTGCGGATCCATTGTAACAATGCCTATCCTTGTCAGCAAAACTGACAAGATTAGGACATGTTCTATCTTTTTTGCGGGGCTACGAACGGACATACGGATGCGGATAGCACACGGTGTGCTGTCCGCATTTTTTGCGGATCCATTAAAATGAATAGGTCTGCATCCTATCTGCAAAAAAACAGAACGGACACGGAAACAAAATACGTACGTTCGTGTGAATGTAGCTTAAGTGATACGCAAGTCAGAAATGGAAAGAAACATCCAAGACTCCAATTATTTCCCAGAAATAAAAAGGCATTCAAACGCTAAAACACATTACTGTAGTTAATTGCTGAATAGCAGGTATCAGGCCGGTCATGTCCTTTTCATAAGGGTCTAATGTGTGGGCAGTGATGTGGACAAAAGATTGCCGAACTTCACTTTAACAAAAGTTGGAAACGCTTAGTACTTTCAAAGTGGAAAGGAAAAACAATGGTTTGAACAAAGTAGGTCAAGAGCATGACAGCTTTTAAAATGTCACTTCGCAGATGAACAAGCTATAGCATTTAACAGTAAAACTTATAAATGCTAATGACAAATAAGATGTTATAGAAAGGACTGCTGTATTGCTGGATTTACATGTTTTGGGGTGACCAATAGATGCACAATTTTGGATAAACCCAAGGTTTTACCGTTAAAATTGTAATGCCACTGGCCTCTATGAGTGGGCAGGGTTTTAGCGGCATGTAGCAGTCGAAGCATGCAAGCCCCGCCGTACCTAACATTTTGCGCTAAATCTATGTAGCACATCAAATGTAGCTGCTGTCTGATAAATTACTGATCAATGCTAACTACTTAGGATAAACCTAGTGCTACCAGATTGATTTTCTATACTAGGTAACAGTGGCAGTTTACAGGAGTGTACTACGTTATATGCAGTTTAATGCTTTCCTTTGGACAACAGCTGTGGCTCGATAATTGAAATAGGAAAAATCTCACTACAAAAAGTCTGTGTGTAGCCTCACCCAAAATGTTGAGTTCCACTTGTTTCCAGTGAAAGTTACTTACTGATGATATATACAAAATAAAATGACTATGTTTCCCCCTAAAGCATTCAGATTTGTGATGGGAGTGAATACAAATAGCCTAGAAAAGAGGGTGTTTGGTTCCTCCTCACCCAAGCCTTGTTGCCTAACTGGACTAGTGCTCTCAAAGCATCCAAGTTTCTATACCTTGCCTTGAAGAACACTAATATATCCAAAACAGCTATATGTGAGTTATTAGGCTGTATCTTCTATCGATGCTATATCACCAGTATCTCTGGAGGGACAATTGGCCACTAGGGATAGAAAGGATCTACAATACTATATACCCGGAATGCACACCGAGGGTATCTATATTTTATGAACCAAAATATGGACACAATCATGGACATAAAGCCTTAATTTTTTGCTGGGTGGATACCTTGTAGCATAAGAAAACCGTCTGTAATAAGAAGGTTTAACTTGAAATCTTTAGAATTAGCAAAATGGAGCCGCTAGGTTAACGCAACTTAGTGGGGCAAGTTTCCAATGTGCTCTGTACAACACAGGTCTTTAAAGGTGTTGTCCACTTTGGAAAATCTATTTTTGTGAGAAATGACATTAAAGTGTAACTGCCATTTCACTACCATAAATGAAATTCCTAACATATGTGATGCTGAAGGGAAGGTGTTCATGAAGCTTTATTTTTCAGTTAATTTTACCTCTCTGATGTCTGTATTCAGCCCTTAGCAACCCTATTTCTCTGTGCCTCTATTTCAGCATCTTCCTAACATGGCCTCTGCTGCTCTTCCTGTGATGATGTTTGCCATGTCCTTATGGCCATCCTGTATTTCCCTCACTTCCCATAACCCTTTGCTCTCCTCACATGATGGGACCAATCAGAATGCAGATAACTGCCCCACTACCCCAGAGCAGTGTGTATCCTCTCACATACAGCTAACCAGAGAAAAGCCCTGCAATGACATGAAATCAGTAAGCATTTGTTGTAGCCTCTTAATAGTCACAATAAAAGTTTTTTTTAGGAACCATTTTGGGGTATATATTGTGTATTAAATAACTTTTATTGTTTTATTTTTAGGGGGAAAGATAAAAAAGCAGCAGCATTTTTACATTATTTTGTGGAACTTTTTTTTTTACGGCATTCACTGTGTGGTGAAAATAATGTAATTTTATTATTGGGGGTCCCTACCCTAATGATAATGTCACCTTTCTACATTTCTATATATTTTTTTACTATCTTTCTCTCCTCCTGTCAGCTCTGCAGCTGCTCCCTCTCTTCATCCAGACTGACAAGGAGCGGGGGCTACTTTAACTGCCCATATCTCTGGTTTGGTACTAGCTAGAGATATGGGTTTTGTATTGTTTGAAAGCTGACATTCCAGACAATACCAGAATGACAGCAATATGTTCAGTACAGTGGAAGATATCACTGATAGAAATCGGGATGCAATGAATGCAGCTGAAAGTGAAAGTAAAAGCAGGTTTTACCCACGATTATTCCCAACTCGATTTCTAACAGTGATTTCTCCTCTTGACTTTCAGATTTCAAACAAGACTAATTGCATGTTTCTAGCTGCTACCATTCAGGAGAAAGCAGCATCTAAAGCAGCCCTCCTACGTCCACTTTCTGCCGGAGCCCAGGCACTCAAGGCTGTGCTCCTCCTCCTCCTAGTGCTCTCCCCATCTCTTTTTTATATCAGAGAGGAGGCGGCTGCACAAGACAATGCTGTGAAAAGAGCACCTCTTTTAGACTGAACACGCCCATCTACCTGGGACTTCTGAGCAGAGTTTGTAGCTGGTTCCTACACTGCCCTGAATACTGTAGGCAAAAGTAAGTCCAAAGTGAGGCAGTATATTTAGTGTTAGGGACCCATCTGCGGAAGCCAACTCATTTATAGTTGGTATTGTACCACTTTTATCTAGAATGACCCCCATTTCTTAGCTCTATTGTTTGTATATATAACGGTATGCAGCCATTTTTTTTTTTTTTTGTAATGCTGTGAAAAGAGTCCTGCTCAATGTGAAAGTGACACGCATTTCTGGGTGTTATTATGAGGTGAAACTGAAAAAGTTTAAATTATAAAGCACAAAAGCATTTATACAGCAGGGTGTACTATACTATTAGGGTATAAAAAATGAAACAGCAGTTACAATTTAAATAGATTACTGGTAGCACCACTGCAATAATACCCAGAAATCAGTTGTAATCTATGCAGATTTATGGGAAAAAATGTTCCATTTCCCAGCACCACCATGCATGAAGGGGGGGGATTCATTGGGTTTGGGGCACATTATACATTTCTTACTGAATTCAGTAGAATATCCATGTGATCCAAGGAATTATCAGGAGATTCCACAAGGGGGAATATCACCACCAGTACTGACAAGTTCAATCCATACAGTGTATAGTATATAGGACCTCAACATGGACAACTGCAGGTTCCCACATAAACGGTGACATTTTATTAGCTATACAACATACTGAGATATCTGCTCATACCTTGTACTTCTTTGAAAACAGTAAAGAATTTTCCTGTCAGACTTTTCAACTCATTATTAGCCAGTGAAATTGAGAAGATTTTGTCAGCAACTGAACTTGTGGACAAATACAGCCCGACCGGGAAAGAGGTCAGAGAACAGCCCGATAGATCTGAAGGAAAGAAAAAATTATGAAATCAGTAATAGAAAGTGATTAAATATAATTGTATTATTTTCCATTGGAACTAGATGTTCACTTTTTTTATTATAATTTGAGGCAGACTCGGTACTGACCTGTGCTTCTAATGTGTAGGGAATAAAGTAGATGCAAAGTAAACAATACAGGTGAAACTTGAAAGATTTGAATATCGTGCAAAAGTTCATTTATTTCAGTAATGCAACTTAAAAGGTGAAACTATTATATGAGATAGACTCAATACATGCAAAGAGAGATATTTCAAGCCTTTATTTGTTATAATTTGGATGATTATGGCTTACAGCTTATGAAAACCCCAAATTCACAATCTCAGAAAATTAGAATATTACATGAAATCAATAAAAAAAGAATGTTAAATAGAAAAATGTAGGACCTATAATCATGCATATGTACTCTATACTTGGTTTGGACCCCTTTTGCATCAATTACTGCCTCAATGCGTCGTGGCATGGATGCTATTAGCCTATGGCACTGCTGAGGTGTTATGGAAGACCAGGATGCTTCAATAGCAGCCTTTAGTTCTTTTGCATTGTTCGGTCTCATGTCTCTCATCTTTCTCTTGGCAATGCTCCATAGATTCTCTATGGGGTTCAGGTCAGGCGAGTTTGCTGGCCAATCAAGCACAGTAATCCCATGGTCATTGAACCAGGTTTTGGTACTTTTGACAGTGTGGGCAGGGGCCAAGCCCTGCTGGAAAATGAAGTCACCATCTCTATAAAGCTTGTCTGCTGAAGGAAGCATGAAGTGCTCCAAAATCTCCTGGTAGACGGTTGCGTTGACTCTGGACTTAATGAAGCACAGTGGACCAATACCAGCAGATGACATGGCTCCCCAAATCAACACAGACTTTGGAAACTTCACACTGGACTTCAAGCATATTGCATTGTGTGCCTCTCCATTCTTCCTCCAGACTCTGGGTCCTCGGTTTCCAAATGAGATGCAAAAGTTGTTCTCATCAGAAAAGAGGACTTTGGACCACTGAGCAACAGACCAGTTCTATTTTTTCTTTAGCCCAGGTAAGATGCTTCTGACGTTGTTTGTTGTTCAGTAGAGGCTTGACAAGAGGAAAACAACATTTGAAGCCCATGTCCATTATCCGTCTGTGTGGGGGGGCTCTTGATTAGTGTTGAACGTGAATATTCGAATTACGAATATTTATCACGAATATCGCAACTTCGAGAATTCGCGAATATTTCTAATATAGTGCTATATATTTGTTTTTCGAATATTCGTCATTTTGTTTACTAGGAAAATCGGCAATGTAATGATCGCGTAATATGCGAATATTACGCGTTCAATATAGGCGTGGTTCAAAAAAGAATATATATCACTATATTGAATATAGTGCTATATATAAATTTTTTTGAATATTCATAATTTTTTTCCATCTGAAGTTATGTTTCCTCCCCCTTCTTAAGTTGCTTGTCAAGCAATTTAAGCAGGGAGGAATCATGACTTCAGATGGAAAAAAATGACGAATATTAAAAAAAACTAATATACGGCACTGTATCGAATATAGTGCTATATATTCATTCTTTAGAATATTTGTCATTGCCGAATATTCAAAAAACTAATATATATCACTATATTGAACATAGTGCTATACAGTATATTTGTTTTTTAGAATATTCGTCATTTTTTTCCATCTGAAGTCATGATTCCTCCCTGCTTAAATTGCTTGACAAGTAACTTAAGAAGGGGGAGGAAACATAACTTCCGATGGAAAAAAATGACGAATATTCTAAAAAACTAATATATAGCACTATATTCTATAGTGCTATATATTCCTTTTTGATCCACGCCTGTATTGCTCATTACATTTCCGATTTTTCGAGTAAAAAAAAAAAGTTGAATATAGCGAATATTGGAATTAGTGAATATTCAACTAATATTCTACAAAATATTTGCAAAATATTGTGAATTCGAATATGACCCCTGCTGCTCATCACTACTCTTGATAGACCAACTCCAGCCTCAGTCCACTCCTTGTGAACGTCCCCAACACTTTTGAATGGCTGTTTCCTGACAATCCTCTCCAGGCTGCGGTCATCACTGCTGCTTGTGCAGATTTTTCTTCCACACTTGTCCCTTCCACATAACTTTCTATTAATGTTCTTTGATACAGCACTTTGGGAACATCCAACTTGTTTTGCAATTACCTTTTAAGGCTTTCCCTCCTTATGGAGGGTGTCAATGATGGTTTTCTGCACAACTGTCAGGTCAGCAGTCTTTCCCATGATTGTGATTCCTACTGAATCAGACTGAGAGACAATTTGCAGGCTCAGGAATAGAGTTGAGCGAACTCGAACTGTAAGGTTCAGGTTCGTACCGAACTTTAGCTTTTTTTGGACCCGGACCCAGACCCGAACCCGAACATTTACGTAAAAGTTCAGGTTCGTGTTCGGTGTTCGGCAATTTTTATGGCGCTTTTTGAAAGGCTGCAAAGCAGCCAATCAACCAGCGTTTAACTATGTGTCCTTAGAAGCCATCACAGCCATGCCTACTATTGGCATGGCTGTGATTGGCCAACTGCAGCATGTGACCCAGCCTCTATATAAGGCTGAGTCACGTAGCGCTGCACGTCACTCTGCTATTCTTAGTGTAAGGAGAGGATGCTGCTGCTGTTAGGGACAGATCAGGGATAAATACTAAGAAGAACTGCCTTATAACTCAGCGTTCTCAATCCAATGTGTTTTGTGGGTGCAGTGCACAGTTTTTTTAAGCCTGCACTGAGCCAACTTCTGTTGAAAACGCTTTTTTTTTTTTACTTCAGTTTGTCACTATGAATACCTAATCGGCAGCCATTTTATGCAGACATGCTGGTGCAGCACTATCTATCTGCATGTCTGCTAGTCCAGAAATACAGCTTTTTTGCTGACCGTGCTTAAAAATTTATTTTTTTCATATACTGGTCATCTTTGATTACACGTGCAGTCACAATTTAACGTACATAGAATACAGTCACATTAAGGCCACAAATACGGCCATTCATTTACTGCGGTTGAAATAAACCGTGTGTTCATATACTGGTCATCTTTGATTACACATGCATAGGTGACAGTCACATTTAGGCCACAAATACGGCCATTCGTTTACTGCGGTTTAAATAAACCGTGTGTTCATATACTGCTCATTTTGAATTTAACGTATATAGAATACAGTCACATTTAGACCACAAATACGGCCATTCGTTTACTGTGGTTGAAATAAACTGTGTGTTCATATACTGCTCATTTTGAATTTAAAGTACATAGAATACAGTCACATTTAGGCCACAAATACGGCCATTCGTTTACTGCGGTTGAAATAAACCGTGTGTTCATATACTGGTCATCTCTGATTACACGTGCATAGGTGACAGTCACATTTAGGCCACAAATACGGACATTCGTTTACTGCGGTTTAAAAAAACCGTGTGTTCATATACTGTTCATTTTGGATTTAACGTACATAGAATACAGTCACATTTAGGCCACAAATACGGCCATTCGTTTACTGCGGTTGAAATAAACCGTGTGTTCATATACTGGTCATCTCTGATTACACGTGCATAGGTGACAGTCACATTTAGGCCACAAATACGGACATTCGTTTACTGCGGTTTAAAAAAACCGTGTGTTCATATACTGTTCATTTTGGATTTAACGTACATAGAATACAGTCACATTTTGGCCACAAATACGGCCATTCATTTACTGCGGTTGAAATAAACCGTGTGTTCATATACTGCTCATTTTGAACTTAACCTACATAGAATACAGTCACATTTAGGCCACAAATACGGCCATTCGTTTACTGCGGTTGAAATAAATAGTGTGTTCATATACTGGTCATCTTTGATTACACGTGCATAGGTGACAGTCACATTTAGGCCACAAATACGGCCATTCGTTTACTGCGGTTTAAATAAACCGTGTGTTCATATACTGCTCATTTTGAATTTAACGTACATAGAATACAGTCACATTTAGGCCACAAATACGGCCATTCATTTACTGCAGTTGAAATAAACCGAGTGTTCATATACTGCTCATTTTGAATTTAACGTACATATAATACAGTCACATTTAGGCCACAAATACCGCTGTCATATAGAGTTTAAAAAAAAAAAATTGTGCAATACCCTACATCAGGGTTTATATTGGCGATTAATTATTTTTAACATAATTAACCAATTTTTACTTTGCTTTGTGAACGCTAACTATGAGGCAAACATCTAATAAGGGACACAGTCAAGGTCGCGGTGGTGGTGTTGGTGGAACCTCTGGTGCAGGGAGAGGACGTGGCCGTTCTGCCACAGCTATACATCCTACTGAACCTACTACCTGAGGTCCCAGTAGCCGCCAGAATCTACAGCGATATTTGGTCGGGCCTAATGCCGTTCTAAGGATAGTAAGGCCTGAGCAAGTACAGGCGCTAGTCAATTGGGTGGCCGACAGTGGATCCAGCACGTTCACATTATCTCCCATCCAGTCTTCTGCAGAAAGTGCACAGGTGGCGCCTGAAACCCATGCCCATCAGTCTGTCACATCACCCCCGTGCATATCGGGGAACCTGTCTGAGCCTCAAGTCATGCAGCAGTCTCTTATGCTGTTTGAAGACACTGCTGGCAGGGTTTCTCAAGGGCATCCACCTAGCCCTTCCCCAGGGGTGGAAGACATAGAATGCACTGACGCACAACCACTTATGTTTCCTGATGAGGACATGGGAATACCACCTCAGCACGTCTCTGATGATGACGAAACACAGGTGCCAACTGCGTTGTCTTTCTGCAGTGTGCAGACCGAAAAGGAGGTCAGGGAGAAAGACTGGGTGGAAGACGATGCAGGGGACGATGAGGTCCTAGACCCCACATGGAATGAAGGTCGTGCCACTGGCTTTCAGAGTTTGGAGGAAGAGGCAGTGGTGAGACCGAGCCAACAGCATAGCAAAAGCGGGAGCAGGGTGCAAAAGCAGAGCAGCCGTCGCCGAAACAGTTCGCCTGCTACTGGCCACCGCCACCACCGAATAGCACATCAAAGGCAGCATCAAGGAGTTCCCTGGCATGGCACTTCACACAATGTGCTGACGACAAGACCCGAGTGGTTTGCACGCTGTGCCATCAGAGCCTGAAGCGAGGCATTAACGTTCTGAACCTTAGCACAACCTGCATGACCAGGCATCTACATGCGAGACACGGGATGCAGTGGAGTAAGCACCTTCAAAACCAAGAAAGGGCTCAGGCCCCTCCTGCTCCCTCTTTTGCTGCTGCCTCGGCCTCTTCCTCTGCCTCTGGAGGAACGTTGGCACCTGCCACCCAGCAAACAGAGGATGTGCCACCAACAACACCACCTCCGTCACCAAGCATCTCCACCATGTCACACGGAAGCGTTTAGCTCTCCATCTCACAAACCTTTGAGAGAAAGCGTAAATTCCCACCTAGCCACCCTCGATCCCTGGCCCTGAATGCCAGCATTTCTAAACTACTGATCTTTGAAATGTTGTCATTCAGGCTGGTGGAGACTGACAGCTTCAAACAGCTCATGTCACTTGCTGTCCCACAGTATGTCGTTCCCAGCCGCCACTACTTCTCCAAAAGAGCCGTGCCTTCCCTGCACAAGTATCGGATAAAATCAAGTGTGTACTGCGCAACGCCATCTGTCACAAGGTCCACCTAACCACAGATACGTGGACCAGTAAGCATGGCCAGGGACGCTATATCTCCCTAACTGCACACTGGGTAAATGTAGTGGCGGCTGGGCCCCAGGTGGAGAGCTGTTTGGCGCACGTCCTTCCGCCGCCAAGGATAGCAGGCTATCATTCTTTGCCTCCTGTTGCCTCCTCTTCCTACTCGGCTTCCTCCTTCTCTTCTACCACCTCCTCATCCAGTCAGCGACAGACCTTCACCACCAACTTCAGCACAGTCAGGGGTAAACGTCAGCAGGCTGTTCTGAAACTGATGTGTTTGGCGGCTGGGGCTAGCCGGTTTGACGCACATCCCTTGCCTGGCGCATGTGCTGAATTTGGTGGTGCAGAAATTCATTCACAACTACCCCGACATGTCAGAGCTGCTGCGTAAAGTGCGGGCCGTCTGTGCGTTTCCGGCGTTCTCATCCTGCCGCCGCTCGGCTGTCTGCTCTACAGCGTAACTTCGGCCTTCCTGCTCACCGCCTCATATGCGACGTGCCCACCAGGTGGAACTCCACCTTGCACATGCTGGACAGACTGTGTGAGTAGAAGTAGGCCATAGTGGAGTTTCAGCTGTAGCACGCACAGGTGAGTCGCAATGCGGAACAGCACCACTTCACCACCAATGACTGGGCCTCCATGCGAGACATGTGTGCCCTGTTGCGCTGTTTCGAGTACTCCACCAACATGGCCAGTGCGATGATGCCGTTATCAGCGTTACAATACCACTTCTATGTCTCCTTGAGAAAACACTTAGGGCGATGATGGAAGAGGATGTGGCCCAGGACGAGGAGGAGGAGGAAGAGGGGTCATCTCTAACACTTTCAGGCCAGTCTTTAAGAAGTGGCTCAGAAAGAGGATTTTTGCAACAGCAGAGGCCAGGTACAAATTTGGCCAGCCAGGGCCCACTACTGGAGGATGAGGAGGGTGGGGATGAAGCATGTTCACAGCGGGGTGGCATCCATCGCAGCTCGGGCCCATCACTGGTGCGTGGCTGGGGGGATACAGAGGACACAGACGATACGCCCCCACAGAGGACAGCTTGTCCTTACCTCTGGGCAGCCTGGCACACATGAGCGACTACATGCTGCAGTGCCTGCTCAACAACTGCAGAGTTGCCCACATTTTAACGTGTGCTGACTACTGGGTGGCCACCCTGCTGGATCCCCATTACAAAGACAATGTGCCGTCCTTAATTCCCTCACTGGAGCGTGATTGGAAGATGCGCGACTACAGGCGCACGCTGGTAGACGCGCTCCTGAGAGCATTCCCGACTGACGCCGAAGGACAAGTGGAAGCACAAGGCGAAGGCAGGGGAGGAGGAAGAGGTCGCCAACGCAGCTGTGTCAGCGCCAGCACCTCAGAAGACAGGGTTAGCACGGCCGACATGTGGAAAAGCTTTGTCACCTCGCCGCAACAACCGGCCCCAACTGCTGATATGGAGCGTGTTAGCAGGAGGCAGCTTTTGAACAACATGGTGGAACAGTACCTGTGCACACGACTACACGTACTGACTGATGGTTCTTCCCCATTCAACTTCTGGGTCTCCAAATTGTCCACATGGCCAGAGCATACCCTGTATGCCTTGGAGGTGCTGGCCTGCCCTGCAGCCAGTGTACTCTCTGAACGTGTATTTAGCACGGCAGGAGGCATCATTACAGACAGACTCAGCCGCCTGTCCACAGCCAACGTGGACAAGCTCAAATTCATTAAAATGAACCAGGCTTGGATCCCACAAGACTTGTCTGTACCTTGTGCAGAATATACATTTATACCACCATCAAACATACATTCTTGTACTCAAGTCAAGTGCAATGATTCTTTGTTTCCCTTTTTTTTTTTTTGTCCCAATATTTTGGGGGCTACATACCACAATAAAAAATGAAAAAAAACATTGTTGGCTACCTGTTCCTCCTCCATTGCTGCCTCCACCTACAACACCACATTCACCTCCTCATCAACCTCCGACTCCATATCCACCTCCTTCTCCGAGTTTCTGGTTAATAATTTGTCATTTTTAGTTATTTTATTTCATTTTAAGTTATTTCCCTATCCACATTTGTTTGCAGAGCAGTTGCCATGCTCTTAAGCACATTTTACTGCCTTTTACATCCCTCTAGCCTTTTCAAGGACTATTTTAGAGCCATTTTAATTTTAAAAAAGTGCCAATTTTAGTGCCCTAAATTGAAAAAATTCTTATTTTCAATTGTCGGGTGACATGTTACCATTTTTGGCGTATACAAACCCCTGCTGTGCCTGGGTGACAGGGGCCTAAATCTCTCAAAATACTCTGTTGTATTGCTGGGTGACATGATCCCCTTTTGCCGTGAATGAACCCCTGCTGTGCCTGGGTGACAGAGGCCTAAATCTCTCAAAATCCTGTGTTGTATTGCTGGGTGACATGAACCACCTTTTGCCGTGAATGAACCCCTGCTCTGCATTGCTGACAGGGGCCTAAATCTCTCAAAATCCTCTGTTCTATTGCTGGGTGACATGAACACCCTTTTGCCGTGAATGAATCCCTGCTCTGCATTGCTGACAGGGGCCTAAATATCTCAAAATCCTCTGTTTTATTGCTGGGTGACATGAACCCCCTTTTGCCGTGAATGAACCCCTGCTCTGCATTGCTGACAGGGGCCTAAATCTCTCAAAATCCTCTTTTCTATTGCTGGGTGACATGAACCCCCTTTTGCCGTGAATGGACCCCTGCTCTGCATTGCTGACAGGGAACAAAATTTAGTGAAAACATCTGTTACTGATCGGAAGATGCACGACTACAAGCACACGCTGATGATAGCATTCCCACCTGACAGCGGGGGCACAGTGGAAGCACAAGGCGAAGGCAGAGGAGGAGGAAGAGGTCGCCAAGGCAGCTGTGGCATCACCAGCACCTGAGAAGGCAGGGTTAGCATGGCCAAAATGTGGAAAAGCTTTGTCAGCCTTGGAGGTGCTGACCTGCCCTGCAGCCAGTGTATAGTGTGAACGTGTGTCTAGTACGGCAGAGAGCATTATCAAAGGCCGCAGCCAATGTGGACAAGCTTACGTTTATTAAAATGAACCAGGCAATGATCCCACAGGACTTATCCGTACCTTGTGCAGAATAGACATTTATACCAGCCTCAACCATCCATTCTTGTACTCAAGTGCACTTATTCTTAGTTTTATTTTGTTATATGTCCCAATATTTTGGGGGATACCCCAATTTAAAAATAAAAAATAACACAAATAAGTGTTGGCTACCTATTCCTCCTTCACAGTTGCCATGCTCTTAAGCACATTTTGATGCCTTTTGCAGCCCTCTAGCCCTTTCCAGGACTATTTTAGAGCCATTTTAGTGCCCAAAAGTTCGAGTCCCCATTGACTTCAATGGGGTTCGGGTTCGGGGTCAAGTTCGGGTCCCGAACCTGAACTTTTTTTTCAAGTTCAGCCGAACCTGCCGAACCCGAACATCCAGGTGTCCGCTTAACTCTAGTTATCATTAGTCAGCCCACTACAAATCATATAGTGATAAAATATGACATTGTTTTAAATTATGGAAATATCCCTTAAATAAAATGCACTCTCATAGTATTCCTAATTGAAACACTGCAACTACAGTTGCAAGAAAAAGTATGTGAACTCTTTGGAATTATATGGATTTCTACACAAATTGGTAATAAAATGTGATGTGATCTTCATCTAAGTCACAACAATAGACAATCACAGTCTGCTTAAATTAATAACACACAAAGAATTAAATGTTACCATGTTTTTATTGAACACACCATGTAAACATTCACAGTGCAGGTGCAAAAGGTATGTGAACCCTTGGATTTAATAACTGGTTGAACCTCCTTTGGCAGCAATAACTTCAACCAAACATTTCCTGTAGTTGCAGATCAGACGTGCACAATGGTCAGGAGTAATTCTTGACCCTTCCTCTTTACAGAACTGTTTCAGTTCAGCAATATTCTTGGGATGTCTGGTGTGAATCGCTTTCTTGAGGTCATGCCACAGCATCTCAATCGGGTTGAGGTCAGGACTCTGACTAGGCCACTCCAGAAGGCGTATTTTCTTCTGTTTAAGCCATTCTGTTGTTGATTTACTTCTATGCTTTGGGTCGTTGTCCTGTTGCAACAACCATCTTCTGTTGAGATTCAGCTGGTGGACACATGACCTTAAGTTCTCCAGCAAAATGTCTTGATAAACTTGGGAATTCATTTTTCCTTCAATGATAGCAATCTGTCCAGGCCCAGACACAGCCCCAAACCATGATGCCCCCACCACCATACTTCACAGTTGGGATGAGGTTTTGATGTTGGTGTGCTGTACCTCTTTTTCTCCACACATAGTGTTGTGTGTTTCTTCCAAACAACTCAACTTTGGTTTCATCTGTCCACAGAATATTTTGCCAGTACTGCTGTGGAACATCCAGGTGCTCTTGTGCAAACTGTAACCGTGCAGCAATGTTTTTTTTGGACAGCAGTGGCTTCCTCTGTGGTATCCTCCCATGAAATCCATTCTTGTTTAGTGTTTTACGTATCGTAGATTCGCTAACAGGGATGTTAGCATATGCCAGAGACTTTTGTAAGTCTTTAGCTGACACTCTAGGATTCTTCTGCACCTCATTGAGCAGTCTGCGCTGTGCTATTGCAGTCATCTTTACAGGACGGCCACTCCTAGGGAGAGTAGCAGCAGTGCTGAACTTTCTCCATTTACAGACAATTTGTCTTACCGTGGACTGATGAACAGCAAGGCTTTTGGAGATACTTTTATAACCTTTTCCAGCTTTATGCAAGTCAACAATTCTTAATCGTAGGTCTTCTGAGAGCTCTTTTGTGCGAGGCATCATTCACATCAGGCAATGCTTCTTGTGAAAAACAAACCCAGAACTGGTGTGTGTTTTTTATAGGGCAGGGCAGCTGTAACCAACACCTCCAATCTCATCTGATTGATTGGACTCCAGTTGGCTGACACCTCACTCCAATTAGCTCTTGGAGATGTCATTATTCTAGGGGTTCACATACTTTTTCCCCCTGCACTGTGAATGTTTACATGGTGTGTTCAATAAAAACATGGTAACATTTAATTCTTTGTGTATTATTAGTTTAAGCAGACTGTGATTGTCTATTGTTGTGACATAGATGAAGATCAGATCACATTTTATGACCAATTTGTGCAGAAATCCATATCACTCCAAAGGGTTCACATACTTTTTCTTGCAACTGTATATCTCACAGACAAAAAATCTTCTAAATGCAGAAACTGAATTCTCAGTTTTATACTTAACAGGTGTAAAAAGTAATTTGTGGCATTAATTTAAGCTATTGCTTGAACACTGCTATTAAAATGCAGTGCTTAGTGTTCAGAATAGCCTCCTCTATTCTTGCACAATCCAGCATATTACATTTTGGCCCAATAGGCTACTATCTGGTTCTAGCCAAAGTAATTTAGATGTTAACTAAGGAACATGCTTCAGGGATGGGATTCACAAATGATCATCTAAATGTAAGAAAGGGAAATTGCATATCTTTTTTACGAACATGGTGCAATCTAGATAAGACTTAAAACCACAAAATGAAGGTATACAATGAAATGGGAAACACTATATGAATATGCTTTAATATTAGTTAAACCTATGGTAATTTGCATAAATCAGTTGTAAAAGTATATATAAAAGGAATATATAAAACTTAAAAGTTACTGTATTTTTCGCTCCATAAGACGCATTTCCCCCCCCAAAAGTAGTAGAAAATGGCAGTGCATCTTATGAAGTAAATACTAATGAGCACTTCCATGATTTATGCTTTCATTAGTACACAGTAGGACTGGGGAGCTGTGAATATAGCACTCCTGTTGCTGGATTTACTTACCGCTCCCTAGACTTCTGCCAACATCACACTGTGCTGTGTCCTGATTCTGTAGAGAGTCAGGATGTAGTGTGCATAAGTTCACATTATGATCTGACGTGTGACATCAAGTCACAATGCAGCACATTGAATCTCCCTAGTAATGGCAGAGACTGGAGAAGGAGAGGCAAGTTATTTTATTTATTTTATGTCTGATCTGAGGTCTGATGAAGATTGTGGGTCTTATTTGGGGGTATGATAAAAATTGGGGGGGGGGGTGATCTGAAGTCTGATGGTTGGAGGTATGATTTGGGGGTCTGATGAGAATCTGAGGTCTGATGCACACTAGGGGTCTAATTAAGATTGGGTGTCTGATCTGAGGTCTGATGAGGATTGGAGATCTGATGAAGGTTGGGGTTCTGATCTGAAGTATGATGAAATACATTTTTTACATAGGTGCATCTTATGGTAAGGTGCATCTTATAGAGCAAAAGTATGGTATGTTATTGGAGGTGAAAGGTCCAGAAGTCTGCAGTTCCTTTTGTCTTTAAAACTATACAAGGAAAACAAGATGGAGAAAACAGATGAAGACACAACTTACTTTCTGTGTCAGTGACACTGTATGCTATAAGAGAGGAAGGAGAGCACCAGTGGGAGACATTTGATTGGTGCAGAGTAAACAGTACAGCTCTTAGATGAAACTAGGAAATGCTTGCCAACTGACTAAACATGGAGACAGAAATTGTACATTCACAACAACCAGCAAAGAAAAAAGAGGCACTTCTAGGCACAAATACACGCAAGGATGTCACTGTGCCTTGATGAGCAATAAATGGCTGTGGTCAATCTGCCCTAAACTTGTATATATACATAAGATATTTGCAGGCTGATGGTTAAACAACAGCTAAAAGAATGATTGCCTGGTTGGCAGATGCAGTTATACACATTCTACTCCACATTGACTATTAGAGTCATTCAAACTGGCCATACGTGTTTAATGACACCAGTTCTATCACTGAATGTCATTCATGGACCAGCAAGCATCATACAAACAATTTTTTCAGATGAGAATGGTCTGTCACAATGATTTTTAAATTTCACCCAAAGTCGATCATTCTGCTAGAAATCTTCCATTTTGATCAACTTTAGTGTATAACTACCTGAATCAACAGTGGGATCCCAGAAATGTAAGTCCCAGAAATCAACTTTCATAGCGCATTATTGGAGACAGTTTCCTAATTTTGGTGCAACGCTGTTCCCCCGCTTACTGCTGCAGTCCTGGTCTCTGTCGGGGTTCTGCTATCGCTTCTGAGGATTCCACTCCACAACTTCCACTCAGCCCTGGTCACAGGCTGGTTTCATGTTTCACTGCTCTAAGGGCAGAGCGCATCACTCCCTGGGCTGTGTGGGTTAGGTCAGATGACCAACCCTGGCTCTCCTGCAGGTACTTAAGTGACTCAGCCCTATTCCCAGACACCTCAGTGTCAAGGTCCTTGCATTTGTTAATTCCTGATACTCACGTGTGCTACTGACCTATACTTCGTTCCTGGATTCTGCTTATCATCTGATCCCTGCCTACTTGCCTACTTGCTTTGACTCTCCTGTTGCCTATCCAGATTGCCTGAGCTGTGTCGCCTGCCCTGATCTATTGCATGTCTGACCATGTCTCTGCAGCATCATTCGGTCCTGCATCGTTGCTACTGGTAACGTCTCTGCTCACCTGACTCCGCTTATACTTCAGGTACCTACTCGATCTCTGTTCTAGAGGTCCAGTCAAGTTCTTCTACACCAAACGTACCCAACCATGCCTTTATGGAGCTTGCTTTGTACACTGGGACAAGACATTCAGTGTACAATGCAAAGGCCTTCCATAAACTGTTCCCACAAAGTTAGAAACATACAACTGTCCAAAATGTCTAGGTATGCTGAAATATTTGAACTAGGCCTGCTCTTGAAAAACAACCTCATAGCATTATCCCTCCTCTGCCAAACTTTACAGTTGGTGCAATGCAATCAGACAGGTAACATTCTCTTGGCATTTGCCAAACCCATTTTTGTCCTTCAGACTGCCAGATAGAGAAGAGAGATTTGTCACTCCACAGAATATGTTTTCACTGCTCCAAAGTCCAGTGTCAGTGTGCTTTACACTACTCCATTCGAGGCTTGGCATGGTGCTTGTGATGTAAGGTTTGCATGCAGCTGCTCTGCCATGGAAATCCTTGCCATAAAGCTCCCAGCACACAGGAACTCTGGGGTTATTGAGTCTTTAGAACTCTGGAGACTTTTATGCACTATGTGCCTCTGCAATAGGAGACCCAACTCTGTAACTTTACATGATCTGTCACTTCGTGACTGTGTTGCTGTGGTTCCTAAGGCCTCATGCACACGACCGTTGTGTGCATCCGTGGCCGTTGTGCCGTTTTCCGTTTTTTTTTGGCGGACCCATTGACTTTCAATGGGTCCGTGGAAAAATCGGAAAATGCACCGTTTTGCAGCCGCATCCGTGATCCGTGTTTCCTGTCCGTCAAAAAAATAGGACCTGTCCTATTTTTTTGACGGACAACGGTTCACGGACCCATTCAAGTCAATGGGTCCGTGAAAGAACACTGATGCACACAAGATTGGCATCCGCGTCCGTGATCCGTGGCCGTAGGTTACTTTCATACAGACGGATCCGAAGATCCGTCTGCATAAAAGCTTTTTCAGAGATGAGTTTTCACTTCATGAAAACTCATATCCGACAGTATATTCTAACACAGAGGCGTTCCCATAGTGATGGGGACGCTTCTAGTTAGAATATACTACGAACTGTGTACATGACTGCCCCCTGCTGCCTGGCAGCACCCGATCTCTTACAGGGGGCTGTGATCCGTATAATTAACCCCTCAGGTGTGGCACCTGAGGGGTTAATTGTGCATATCATAGCCCCCTATAAGAGATCAGGGGCTGCCAGGCAGCAAGGGGCAGACCCCCCTCCCTCCCCAGTTTGAATATCATTGGTGGCCAGTGTGCGGCCCCCCCCCCTATTGTAATATCATTGGTGGCCAGTGTGCGGCCTCCCCCGGCCCCCCCTCCCTCTATTGTAATATCATTAGTGGCCAGTGTGCGGGCCCCCCCGACCCCCCTATTGTAATATCATTGGTGGCCAGTGTGCGGCCACCCCCCCTCCCTCTATTGTAATATCATTGGTGGCCAGTGTGCGCCCCCCCTCTATTGTATTAATATCATTGGTGGCCAGTGTGGGGCCTCCCCTCCCCCCCGATCATTGGTGGCAGCGGAGATTCCGATCGGAGTCCCAGTTTAATCGCTCTGGGGCTCCGATTGGTAACCATGGCAACCAGGACGCTATTGCAGGCCTGGTTGCCATGGTTACTTAGCAATATTACAATATTAGAAGCATCATACTTACCTGCTGGCTGCTGCGCTGTCTGTGTCCGGCCGGGAGCTCCTCCTACTGGTAAGTGACAGGTCTGTGCGGCACATTGCTTAATGATCTGTCACTTACCAGTAGGAGGAGCTCCCGGCCGGACACAGACAGCGCAGCAGCCAGCAGGTAAGTATGATGCTTCTAATATTTTAATATTGCTAAGTAACCATGGCAACCAGGCCTGCAGTAGCGTCCTGGTTGCCATGGTTACCGATCGGGCAGGGGGGGGAGGGGAGGCCGCACACTGGCCACCAATGATATTACAATAGAGGGGGGGCCAGGGGGGCCGCACACTGGCTACCAATGATATTACAATAGAGGGGGGGAGGGGGGGCCGCACACTGGCCACCAATGATATTACAATAGAGGGGGGGCCGGGGGGCCGCACACTGGCCACCAATGATATTCAAACTGGGGAGGGAGGGAGGGGGGTCTGGGGGGCCGCACACTGGCCACACCAATGATATTACAATAGAGGGAGGTAGGGGGGGGGCCCGCACACTGGCCACCAATGATATTACAATAGAGGGGGGGCCGCACACTGGCCAACAATGATATTCAAATTGGGGAGGGAGGGGGGTCTGCCCCCTGCTGCCTGGCAGCCCCTGATCTCTTACAGGGGGCTGTGATACGCACAATTAACCCCTTCAGGTGTGGCTCCTGAAGGGTTAATTGTGCTGATCACAGCCCCCTGTAAAAGATCGGGTGCTGCCAGGCAGCAGGGGGCAGTCATGTACACAGTTCGTAGTATATTCTAACTAGAAGCGTTCCCATCACTATGGGAACACCTCTGTGTTAGAATATACTGTCGGATCTGAGTTTCACGATGTAACTCAAATCCGATGGTATATTCTAACATAGAGGCGTTCCCATGGTGATGGGGACGCTTCAAGTTAAAATATACCATCGGATTGGAGAAAACTCCGATCCTATGGTATATTAACTCCTGACTTTACATTGAAAGTCAATGGGGACGGATCCGTTTGAAATTGCACCATATTGTGTCAACGTCAAACGGATCCGTCCCCATTGACTTGCATTGTAATTCAGGACGGATCCGTTTGGCTCCGCACGGCCAGGCGGACACCAAAACGACTTTTTTTTCATGTCCGTGGATTCTCCAAAAATCAAGGAAGACCCACGGTCACGGATCACGGAAAAACAGAACCGCAAAAAAAACGGTCGTGTGCATGAGGCCTAAATGATTCCACTTTGCAATAATACCACTCACAGTTGATGGGACTATCTAGGAGGAAAGAAATTTTGTGGACTGACTTGTTACAACGGTGGCTTTCCTTTACAGTACCACACGTGAATTCAGTGAATTATTTAGAACAACCCATTCTTTCACAAATGTTTGTAAATGCAGACTGCATGGCTTGGGGCTGGATTTTATACATGTGTGACTGAATGAAACACCAGAATGAAATCATTAAAAGGTCTGTCCCAATGCTTTCGCCCATATAGTGTACTTTCTTTATTTCTAACCAAATCACAGTAAAATTTGGCTAGCATTGCTTAGACATCCCTTCCAATCACATCGAAATACAAGAGTAAAAAGTTTAAAAAGATTGGCTATTCATAGATCCCAGTGATGCGCTGTGTAATATCTAAGATTCATAAATGCAGTCTACTATGAATACAATAACATGGCATTCACCCATGGACCATTTAATGTATTTTATTGAAAACTGTATGTAAAACAGTAGGGGCATGTAGAATAAACACAGCTATGCCCATTCCATGTTTGTCCCAATTAGACAATAGTGTGAAAGAATATAAACAGTAGCGATGTTGTTTGTTCTTGTTCTACATCTTGCAGAAAAGTCATACAGCCTTGAAATACATAAGATGGAAGCTGTGCAGTGTAGATTTTATTTTTAAAGGGTTTCTATCACTTCGTTTCACCTATTTAGCTTTCAGACACTAGCGATCCGCTAGTGTCTGCTCTATTTAACCATCCTAATATAAGAGCTTATTGTCCTGCCGTTTAGCTAAAAAAATAACTTATATAGATATGCAAATGAGCCTCTAGGTGCTATGGGGGCGTGATTAGCACCTAGAGGCTCCGTCTACCTTAACAAACTGCCGCCGCCCAGCGCGTCCCTCCAGCCCGCCCATCTCCTCCGGAATGCGATGCTCCTCGTATTCGGCGCATGCGCAGTGAATGTCTGATCGCTTCCCTGCTCAGACATCTCCACTGCACCTGCACCGATGACGTCATAGTGCTCCGAGGAACAGGCGCAGTGGAGATGTCTGAGCAGGGAAGCGGTCAGACATTCACTGCGCATGCGCCGAATACGAGGAGCATCGCATTCCGGAGGAGATGGGCGGGCTGGAGGGACGCGCTGGGCGGCGGCAGTTTGTTAAGGTAGACGGAGCCTCTAGGTGCTAATCACGCCCCCATAGCACCTAGAGGCTCATTTGCATATCTATATAAGTTATTTTTTTAGCTAAACGGCAGGACAATAAGCTCTTATATTAGGATGGTTAGATAAAGCAGACACTAGCGGATCGCTAGTGTCTGAAAGCTAAATAGGTGAAACGAAGTGATAGAAACCCTTTAACTATACAAAATAAAGTTCACTATTTATGGTGCTAGAACCTCCAATTATCAATTGGATATTGTTGTGTACTTGCAAACATATAAGTCATCCATGCACCAACAGGATTGGATATCAAGCTAACGGAGCAAGTGATAGAGCAAGAATTAGTGGGGTGAGCTGTGGCCTTTACTTTCTTTACATTTGTTTATATTTTGTTACTATGGTTTCCAATTTAAAAAAAAGTTATTTGTTCCATGGGTGAGTTCCACGTTATTGCCTTCATAGTGATCCTTTATCTGACTGATCTCTTCATTCTGATACAAAGTACCGTTGGGAAATATTTCCAGTCCACTATGAAGACAATAATGTGGCACTGACCTGTGGATCAATTAACTTCTTTCATATGAAACTATGTTCACAAGATAAAAAAGATAAAAAAAACAAAATGATGACCATTTTGGGCCCGTCAGACTTTAATCTAAAATATGGAAGGGCAAATAACAGGTGTTGCTTTGTTTGTTCTACATCTTATGACCATGTTGTATGCCACGAGTGAGTGGTGTGTCTTCATAGTGATCTTTATATCTGACTGATCTCTTCATACTCATATAATTTGGAAAATATTTTCGGGTGCAATGTTTATTTTTTTATTTGACAAACTTTACAAATCTGGCATTAATACAAAATCAATTCTCTATGTTACAGAAAAAATACTAAGGCAAGACCTATTCATTTTTACTTTTAATATCATCTACATTTCGACAGCCTGAAAAGTTTGCTGATGGCTTCAAACCACAGTTTATTTGTTTTTTGGCAAAAGCTAACACAAAAGTGGGAAATCTGCATAACTGCAGAATGACAAGTCTAAAAATTGACTGAAATTTAGATGAGTGCCAATGTCTCTGGAGTGTGCTGTCCAAATTTGAAGACTCAATTGAACTTGTCTGCTCAAAAACCCTTCAGGATGACCATTTGGGCAAAACATAAAATTCACACAGACAATTTGTGTAAACAACATATTCTGTAGAGAATAAATGCTCACCTCTGATGCAGTTCCCTGCCTTTACAAAGAAATTTACATAATAAATTATAACGTCCGTGATCTGAAATAAACCTGTTCTCCACAAGCATCTGTGAATGAAAGGTGATTTCCATAAAATATCTAGTGTCAAGATAATGTTGAAATGGCAGTTCCATGCTCAGGTTTTAAAGGAAATGTGTTATCAGAAAATCATCTACTGTTTAAATCATGTTTTTATGTTGAACATATTTTTAGATAATTTTTGGCCATTTTGTTTTAAATTTTCCATGTCCCCATCTATATTTTTTTTTAAAAATCCCCAAATCACATCATTTTCACACTGGCCACTAAACCTAAATTATGTCAAGACTTCCTTGTTCTTTGACAGCAGACACATTGACCATAGACACAATGGACAGAAGCTGACCTCATTGACTTCTATGGGAGAGTTTTCTAGACATGTTACTGTATGTGATCTATCCAGAGGTCAGGTAGAAAAGCTTTTATATCTTGTATTGTGAATTTGCTTTAAGAATATTGCTTTAAGCAAGCGCACGAGTTGAGATAACTTCAATTCTGGTCATTTAACTGCTTGGATGCCGTGGTCAATACCGACCGCAGCATTTGAGCAGTTACAAGGAGGAAAGGGGGTCTTTCTGTCCTCCGATTGGACCTCCCACAGCAATATCTCAGGGCTCTGATCTGTGGAATTATTGGTGTACATGGAACTGGCATTGGCCGATCTTTGTGTGTCTTTACCCATCCATGTGTTGTCTTGCTGAGAAGCGAATATAAAATGCACACAAAAGCATTGGTGAGTGCCATGAGTGTCTTATTTTTGAACTGTTTTAACGTTTCTGCCTTAGCACCACTGGATGTAAATAGTGGAACTGCTAGTCTCAGCATACATTAGTCCTGGACCGGTTTTAGGTGGTGCTAATGCACTTTTGTTGTTTAGATTTGTGTAAATTATAGTTCAGGTCTATACCATCTAGGCTGGCGTATAATTGAGTTTCTGACACACTAAGGACCAGAGATACGCCCAATTTATTAACAATGTATTTTATTTCTAATTTATTACTCTTAAGATATTAGGTATTGTAAATTTCACTGCAGTCCACAGGTGTAGGAAATGACAGTCTTGATAACTCTCCCTCATTGTCTTTTTGGTGAGGACTGTATTTATTACCCTTTATAAATTTTCAAGAAACTGTGTACTGAAACGCTAATCAATTTATTCCTAAATGTCATTTGTAACAAAACATTTCTCTGTCTGCCCATGCCTCTATCCATTATACAGAGATGAAAAAGCACTGTCCCAAATATAAATGTAGCAATCCCAAAGCTTCATTGAAATATAACTGAAATACATCAGTAGCACTTTCAAATATGCATCAAATGAATTACAATTACCACTTAAAAGTAAACTCTGGAAAGGTCTAAACTATATGCGTGCATTTTCTACGGGAAAATATCCTTTGAAGGTGTGGAAAAAAAAATAGGAAAGCTAAGAAACCATTTTCTTCAAAACATTTGACACACTTTCATTGGGTATTCATCGCTTGAAGTCCCTGTGTAACCCATACTATGCACTAATAAGATGAGGGGAAGAAGTTGTTTCCTTATTTCAGAGCACAATAGGCATTGAGCATAAAGGGATTGTGCCATGATTAAAAATCCACAAGACAGAATGGTTAACTGATCAGTTCAGGTCCGACCATTGGGACTCCCACTGATTCCGAGAATTGGGTCCTGATCCCCCTTTCTGATGAACTACTAGGTCTAGCATGCACCCTCTCACTCCATTCATTCTCTGTCAGACTGCCAGAGATAGCCAAGTACAGTGCTTGGCTATTTCCCACATATATGGAGTCACAGGGTGCATGCTTGACCCGCCACTCCATCAGATTGAGAGAACGGGACCTCCGTTCTCAGGATTGGTGGGGGTCCAAGTGGTCGGACCCCCAGCGATCAGTTAGCTATCCCCATCCTATGGATAGAAGATAACTTGTAAACTGGGCACAACCCCTTTAAAGGGAACTTGTCCTGTACATGGTGTCTGAGCTAAAGGCAGCATGTTATAGTGCAGTAAAAGCAGAGCAGATTGATATTTAGTTTTATAGTAAAAGATTCAGTATAGCTTTTAATTTACTCATTTATAGCTGTGCTTATTCTGGGATTTTAAGTCAAGGAGGCAGACCTATCTGTAATTGACAGCCTTTCCTTTACAATTGTGTATACAGAGATAGCTGTCAATCACTAATAGGTGTGTTTCCTTGACTTCTAAGTTCTAATGAACAAGAATTTAAATTAATTAAATACAGGTTAAAATGAATCTTTTCCCAAAAAACTGTATATCAATCTGCTCAGTTTCTCCAGCTCTATAACATGCTGCTGGAGATTACTTCACATTTTCATGATAACAGGTTCCCTTTAATGACAGTTCATTCAGAAATCTGAAGAAGTCTGGCCACTGGGACCCCACCACCAATCCCAAGAATGGGGGTTCCATATCCCCTATCCTGTGTATGTTATCTTCACTGCTCTGTGGATAGGGGATAACTGTTAATCATGGCTCAATCCCTGTAATAAGGACCTGTCACCTGCTGAAACTTTTAAATTTCTGTATTACGGAACTACTACACTGAATCTTTCTGTGTTTTTTTTTCCCTCTGAGCCTCCACCAAGTCCTTCAAGCCCTTGTGAGAGGGTGCCTAAGCATTAGGTTCAGGTTCGCTAGTTCCTTTAAAGGTGTGTTTTTTACATTCATTTGCCCGTTTACTGACTCTTGCTTGTTATCTTGATTTTGGCACTTTGCTGCCTATTCTGACTTCTGCCTGATTTCTGTACTGACCCTGAGCTGTCTGCTCTGACCTCGGATGTTTACTTGATTGCATGTACTCTGCCTGCCCTAACCTTAGCCTGTCTGATCATGGTTTTGCCTGATCCCTTGGTGTTCCACTCCATTGTTGACTGTTCACAAGTGTGCCTGCAACTGCTGCATGACAACGTTCTTCCATTATTATGTTATTATTGGCATGTTATCTTATTTTCAGTGTTTCAACTGGCCTAAGGAATTTTAGGCTACATTAAAGATGAGCAAATTGATTCATAATGAACAGGGTTTGTTATGAATTTCAAAAAAATCTCTCCACCAAACAAACCAGAAGTTTTTAGGTTCACTTCAGACGATTACAATAAAATGGTGCACAGTGCCATTTTGCCGCATAAGTTGGCAGGCAAAACCACAAGGGAGAAAGAAGACCCTGAGAAAGTAGTGGGGAGGACGGATTGCCCTGATTAGCTCAGATGCTGGAAAATAGCCTCTTCAGCCAATCAGTTGTGTCAGTAGGCAGGGAGATGCCTATGAAGAACAAGAAGAATATCATTCTGTGTTAAGCTGTGGATGGGTGGATGGGTCTATGTAGTGTCTGACAGAAATGATTTTACACAGTATACAGAGACACAACCAAGAATCTTTTCTAGTGTAACAGGGACAGTGTAGGAAAAAATAGAAATAAATTGTATAGAATATTAGGGACTTTGATCAGGGAAAGATGGAGGGATTTAGGGTCTGGGTTGGGCACAGTCAGTGCTTAAATATACAGAAAAGGGGCAAAACTGGTTGGAACTCCAAGTAAGTTAAATGGTGCTGAGTGGTAAGGAAATTCTGGAACTAAATTGTAAAGATACCATGGCACTCACAAAATTGATTGCTGTTAGAGGTTAATTTCATCTTATCCATCCGCATAACATTTATGGACTGGGCCATCGTTTCTGTCTAACCTGGACCTTGTTCACGGCCTCGATGTCCTGGTGTGAGTTTGATGGAGGATGGCGAGCAGGGAATGGAATTGGGGGGCCAAGGAGCCCATCATGAGACATCACAGTGTTATAAAAGTGGTGGGAGGGTGAGGGCTATGATGATGATTGTGTGTTGAACAGGAAGGATGGTGGCCAGGGTAGCAATAAAGAATAGAGGCAATGTATGGCCAAAACCTCCAAACAAACTGGAGGGGCCAAATCTGCTTCTATTGTGGTCAGCCCGGGAACTGGTGATGCCACTGATGCTCTGGGTGCAGGCTCAAAACATCCCAGAATTAGGCCTAACTCAGTTGCCTGCCTGTGTAAGCAACTCCTATATGGTGTTTTTTCTCCACAGAGCAGGCATGCAAAACTACAGCCATGTGCAAGGTCTGCAAGATTAAAATAAGTTGTGGGTATTCAAACATAAACATAAGTATCAGGGCTCTATTGCAGCATATGAGGTTGCATAACCCAATCCTGTGGGAACATAGAACTGGCCAACATTCCCAATCAGAATACACTAAGTGTGTTCTCTTTTCCTGGTGTTCTTTGTGGCAAGCAGTCCACAAGCAGTACAGTGTCCTTGTCATCATCATCAGCTGCTTCATCTCCTGCTCAGACTCCGTCTCTTCCTTGTCCTCCACTCCATTGTGAGACATTTGTAATGGTATGTATGGCCATGGGAAAACTATTTGCATCCAGCAATTAGCTTATGAACAAGCTGAAATCCCACCTGACCAAGTTGCTGGTGGTTCACTTGCTGCCTTACTAATTAGTTGTGGTAAATGTGTCACACTTCTGCGGCTTTCCCAAATAAAATTTTTGGGCTCTTACCCGGTGATGTGATAGGACTCTTGGCCAGGCAAGCAAGAGTACAGCCACAATAAAAAAAAAATTAGACTCTTATCAATCTGCAAATGTGGTTCTCTTCTGTGTGTTCACCTAAATTGAATTTTTCTAAACTCTGGCCCAAGTAGTATGGTGGGATATTTGGTCAGGCAAGCAAGCGTACAGCCACATTCAGAAAAGTTTGACTATTGTTGGTCCACAGATGTGGTGCACTTTCACGTCTTCGACTAAATTTAATTTTCCTGGGCTCTGGCCCAGAGGGTGTGGTGGGAATACTCGGCAAGACAAGCAAGAGTATGCAATATGAAACAAATTTGACTTGTTAGTCTGCAAATGTGGTGTACTTCCTTGCCTGTACCCACATCTTAGTCACCTCTTTCCAGCTGTCTCTGTTCAAGCAAGTAGCAGAAGCTGCTACAGCCAGTACAGGTTGATAGTTGTTACACGATGGAACAGTTTTTTTTTTGTCAATGTAAAAATTTGGTGCACTTCCACACCTTTACCAAAATGTAATTCTGCTGTATGGTTTTCATACTTCTGGCCAACTGTCCATTTAAATTGTCAAAATTTTTGTTCCCTGACCCCCTAGACTTCTTGGAAAGCAGACTGGAACAGTGGCCCAAACTAGCCCAGTATGCTCTTTCTCTCCCTCTGTTCTCTCCTTCCTTGCCAGTGTCATCTCAGAGAGGGTCTTTAGCGCAACAGTGGGTGTCATGACAAACAGTCCAAGTTGTCCTCCGCCAGTGTCCAAAACATCACTTTTGTCAAATTAAACGAGGCATGGATCTGGGAGGATTGTCACACTTCTTCAGCTGCTGACATTGCCTCATCTTACCACTGATGCAATCTACCTACCTACCATCATGTTTTGCACAATATGGCTGCTGCTGCCATCATTTGTCACAATCAGTGTGGGGGGAAAACACCACACAGAACACAGGAGGGAAGGAGAACAGTAACTGGGCCTGGAAACTAGGGAAGGAGCAGGTCACCTCCTAAACAACCCCAATCTGGGCCCTAACGATCTTTCAATATGAATAGACCTTGAAGGTAGAAATATTCATATGCAGTATACCTAGGCCCTAATTTCCCTACAATACCCTGGAATAAGGTTACCACCAGAGACAACCCATTCCTCCCCAGATGCACGAATGGAAGTCTCTGTCTCAGGCTCAGATACAGACAACAGGGAAAATAACAAACACAAACAAACGTGACACTTAACTTCTGAAGAGAAGGACAAGCAGGAACACCAGAGACAACCTCACACCAGCTCAGCCAAACCCAATTGAAGCTATCTACCGCATAGTCAGAAGGGTGGGGTCAGACTATAAAGGGTAGAAGTGATAACTACTGAGCAACAGCTGAGAAAAGGGAAGTGGTCATTAACCCTATCGATACTGAATCAAGAGAAATCAAGGAGGCTGTTAGATTCCTCCACGCTTATCCAGTCTCCCTGATCTCCTGACATCAGTTACGTGAGGGACCGTGACATCATGCCACTGCCGCTGTCTGCCTGCAAACATGTTTAGAATATATTATGTACCATAGGGGATCACAAGCGAGGAGTAGCTGCTGCCACCACCGCAGCTACTCTTCGCTTGTAATCCCCTACTACCACCACTATTAATTCTACACAGCCACTACTACTTCTATTACTACTACCCTAAACAGCCAATCTACTGCCTTGTCTATTCCATGCTATACTGCTACTGCTGCCACTACTGTTGCAGCCATGTGCCACGATTACCATTTCTACATCCAAACTTTACTCCTGCTGCTCTTAATTGAATGGGAGAATTTTTCCAGGTTCATTCAGAACCAGCCACTCTATCTTCAGACACTTATCACGTATAAATATGGGCAAGCTTTCTGCCCCGTTATGGCCTAATTTTTGTATGATTGGTTCCCCAAAAAGCCATTGTTTTTTTCCCACAACACAGTGTGTGTTTAAACACGATTGTCCCCGATAAGGCACAAATTTTGGAGGATAACATAAGAAAAAGAGATAACATGTTTTCCTAAAAATTCTGATTCTAGTAGAGGGAGGTATACAGTTGCAAGAAAAAGTATATGAACCCTTTGGTCTGATATGGATTTCTGCACAAATTGGTCATAAAATGTGATCTGATCTTCATCTAAGTCACAACAAAAGACAATCACAGTTTGCTTAAACTAATAACACACAAAGAATTAAATGTTACCATGTTTTTATTGAACACACCATGTAAACATTCACAGTGCAGGTGGAAAAAGTATCTGAACCCTTCGATTTAATAACTGGTTGAACCTCCTTTGGCAGCAATAACTTCAACCAAACGTTTCATGTAGTTGCAGATCAGACGTGCACAACGGTCAGGAGTAATTCTTGACTATTCCTCTTTACAGAACTGTTTCAGCTCAGCAATATTCTTGGGATGTCTGGTGTGAATCGCTTTCTTGAGGTCATGCCACAGCATCTTAATCGGGTTGAGGTCAGGACTCTGACTGGGCCACTCCAGAAGGCGTATTTTCTTCTGTATAAGCCATTCTGTTGTTGATTTACTTCTATGCTTTGGGTCGTTATCCTGTTGCAACACCCATCTTCTGTTGAGCTTCAGCTGGTGGACCGATGGCCTTAAGTTCTCCTGCAAAATGTCTTGATAAACTTGGGAATTCATTTTTCCTTCGATGATAGCAATCCGTCCAGGACCTGATTCAGCAAAGCAGCCCCAAACTATGATACCCCACCACTATACTTCACAGTTGGGATGAGGCTTTGATGTTGGTGTGCTGTGCCTCTTTTTCTCCACACATAGTGTTGTGTGTTTCTTCCAAACAGCTCAACTTTGGTTTCATCTGTCCACAGAATATTTTGCCAGTACTGCTGTGGAACATCCAGGTGCTCTTGTGCAAACTGTAAACGTGCAGCAATGTTTTTTTTGGATAGCAGTGGCTTCCTCTGTGGTCTCCTTCCATGAAATCCATTCTTGTTTAGTGTTTTACGTATCGTAGATTCGCTAACAGGGATGTTAGCATATGCCAGAGACTTTTATAAGTCTTTAGCTGACACTCTAGGATTCTTCTTCACCTCATTGTCTGCGCTGTGCTCTTGCAGTCATCTTTACAGGACAGCCACTCCTAGGGAGAGTAGCAGCAGTGCTGAACTTTCTCCATTTATAGACAATTTGTATTACCGTGGACTGATTGATGAACAGCAAGGCTTTTGGAGATACTTTTATAACCCTTTCCAGCTTTATGCAAGTCAACAATTCTTAATCATAGGTCTTCTGAGAGCTCTTTTGTGTGAGGCATCATTCACATAAGGCAATGCTTCTTGTGAAAAGCAAACCCAGAACTGGTGTGTGTTTTTTATAGGGCAGGGCAGCTGTAACCAACACCTCCAATCTCATCTCATTGATTGGACTCCAGTTGGCTGACACCTCACTCCAATTAGCTCTTGGAGATGTCATTAGTCTAGGGGTTCACATACTTTTTCCACCTGCACTGTGAATGTTTACATGGTGTGTTCAATAAAAACATGGTAACATTTAATTCTTTGTGTGTTATTAGTTTAAGCAGACTGTGATTGTCTATTGTTGTGACTTAGATGAAGATCAGATCACATTTTATGACCAATTTGTGCAGAAATCCATATCAGACCAAAGGGTTCACATACTTTTTCTTGCAACTGTACAATTAGAAGGATGGGGGAATATCTTTGCGAATCTAGGATCACTATCCCAGAACTTTAACCATGTTCTAGTACATTTTAATATCTGCCATAGATTATACGTCACCCCTACATGGATAAATAAATGTGGGCTAAGAGATTCATCCAAGTGCCCTAGATGCGACACCTCAGGTGCGGACTATCTCCACATGATCTGGTCCTGCCCAGAGCTCATAAAATACTGGAATAGTATTAATAACTTTCTTATTTATAAACTTAAAATACGAATACCTTTTGAACCACAAGTGTTCCTGCTCAATGAGTTTTCCACAATAACCACCCACAAGTATCAAAAGATTCTCTTAGGCAGGATACTACTGTTAGCTAGAATTTTGGTTAGTCGGACCTGGTTTGCTCGGCACAGTCCAGAATTAAATACATGGATAAATTTAGTTAATAAGGTAAAAAACTATGAGCAAATTATGTATAGGCAGAGAGATGAGGATGAGAAGTGGAGTAAGATATGGGGCGGCTGGAAGATCTGACTGATTGTAATAATTTATAATTATTGTTAATTTTTTATTTTTTTTTCCCCTCCCCCCGTCTCTCCCCCCTTTTTTTGGGGGGGGAGGGGCCAGGGGGGGAGAGGAGGGCGGACGCATCACAGGTTCAGGTTCAGGGTGGGGGGGAGGGGGGTTGGTCTGGGGGTAATAGGGATATGGGGAAAACATATTGAATATGCGGAGTGTTTATTTAAATTTCTTGATCGTTGTGATATGTTTTGATATATTAATAAAGATAATAAAAATAATAAAAAAATAAAGGCACTGCGCCAATGGTGGATCTGCCGGAGTTATGAAGAGGCTCCGGCCTAATCATAACTGAGGCAGATTTTGCACCAGTTCTAAATTTAAGACAGCTTCCTTGCTATCTTACATTTAGACCATTTTCTATGCCTAAAACAGGCGTAGAAAATGATGAATGAGACGGGCTACTTCCCCGTCCATGCCATGCCCATATTTTTAGACCTGGCATGAGCGGGGCGAAGTGGCAGATAGAGCCACCACCTGCACCTGAAATATGGCTAATTTAGGTGTATTTCAGTATTGTAAATGACTCCCTTAGTAATTAACAATCAAGCCATGAATCATTGCTCAACCTTGGTAATTTAAAGGCTACTTTCACATCAGGGCTTTTGCTGGATCTGGCAGGGATCAGCAAAAAACGCTTCCATTATGATAATACAACCGGCTGCATCCCTTCTGAATTGATCTGGTTGTATTATCTCTAAAATGACCAAGAAGGACCATTGACTTAGGGCTCATTCACAATATTCACGCAATACACCAGCTCCATTCCTTGTGCATTCCGCATCACGGATGCGGACCAATTCACTTCAATGGGTCCGCAAATCTGGAGATACGGAACGGAAGCACGTAAGGGAACTTAGGGCTTGTTCACACGACCATGTGAAGCCCATGCCCGTGCTGTGGACCGCAAATTGCGGTCCGCAATGCACAGGCACCGACCGTGGCCCAGCCGCATGTGGATCGTGGACCCATTCACTTGAATGGGTCCGCGATCCCTCCGTTCCGCAAAAAGATAAAGCATGTTCTATCTTTTTGCGGTGCGGAGGCATGGAAGCACTCCGTAGTGCTTCCGTAGAGTTCGGTTCCGTGCTTCCGTTCTGCATCTTCGGATTTGCGGACCAAATGAAGTGAATGGGTCTGCATCTGTAATGCGGAATGCACATGGAACGGTGCCCGTGTATTGCAGATCCGCAAAACGGGAAGGGGCAGCACACATTTGTGTGAACGAGCACTTACATTGTGTTTCATGCCGGATCCGTATTGCTCCACATCCCATGACGCACACAAAGATGCTGTTTTTTGTGCAGCATGTGAACACAACTAAATGGAACGGAATGCATTCTAGTGCACTCCTTTCCATTCTGTTCAGTTTTGTCCCCATTGACAATGAATGGGGACAAAGCTGAAGCATTTTACTCCAGTTTTGCGATTCTATGATGGATCTCAATACCGGAAAGGAAAGCGCAGATGTGAAAGAAGCCTACGGCTACATCCACATCTGCATTCTGACATTCCAGTAATCTGCATGCAACCTTTTTTTTTTTTCCTATAGAGAAAGAGATGTCAAAATGCCCGAAAAAAAAGAAAAACCATCAGCATGCTGATTAAAAAAAAACAAAAAAACACCAGAAACCAAGAAAAAAACAACAATGTATTAACCTAATTAACAAAAACAGCAGTAGCAAAAAAAAAAATATTATTGCGTATGCTGTGTTTCATATTTTCCATAGACTTTCAGCTAACATCTCCCTGCCATTATGACCATTCAATATAATCTGCCAGCTGTATGTACAGGTAGGTCCATATATATTTGGACACTGACACCAATTTTGTTTTTATTACCTGTTTACTAAAACATATTTAAGTTATAGTTATATAATGGACATGGACATAAAGTCCAGACTTTTAGCTTTCATTTGAGGGTTGTGGGTAGAGTTGAGCGAACACCTGGATGTTCGGGTTCGAGAAGTTCGGCCGAACTTCCCGGAAATGTTCGGGTTCGGGATCCGAACCCGACCCGAACTTCGTCCCGAACCCGAACCCCATTGAAGTCAATGGGGACCCGAACTTTTCGGCACTAAAAAGGCTGTAAAACAGCCCAGGAAAGAGCTAGAGGGCTGCAAAAGGCAGCAACATGTAGGTAAATCGCCTACAAACAAATGTGGATAGGGAAATGAATTAAAATAAAAATAAAAAAAATAAAAATTAACCAATATCAATTGGACAGAGGTCCTATAGCAGAGAATCTGGCTTCACGTCAACAGAGAATCAGTCTCTTCATGCCATAGCAGAGAATTTGGCTTCATGCCAGCAGAGAATCAGTCTTCATGTCATAGCAGAGAATCAGGCTTCACGTCACCCACCACTGGAACAGGCCACTGTCACATATTTAGGCCCCGGCACCCAGACAGAGGAGAGAGGTCCCGTAACAGAGAATCTGGCTTCATGTCAGCAGAGAAACAGTCTTCATGTCATAGCAGAGAATCAGGCTTCACGTCACCCACCACTGGAACAGGCCACTGTCACATATTTAGGCCCCGGCACCCAGACAGAGGAGAGAGGTCCCGTAACAGAGAATCTGGCTTCATGTCAGCACAGAATCAGTCTTCATGTCATAGCAGAGAATCAGGCTTCACGTCACCCACCACTGGAACAGGCCACTGTCACATATTTAGGCCCAGGCCCCCAGGCAGAGGAGAGAGGTCCCGTAACAGAGAATCTGGCTTCATGTCAGCACAGAATCAGTCTTCATGTCATAGCAGAGAATCAGGCTTCACGTCACCCACCACTGGAACAGGCCACTGTCACATATTTAGGCCCAGGCACCCAGGCAGAGGAGAGAGGTCCCGTAACAGAGAATCTGGCTTCATGTCAGCAGAGAATCAGTCTTCATGTCATAGCAGAGAATCAGGCTTCACGTCACCCACCACTGGAACAGGCCACTGTCACATATTTAGTCCCCGGCACCCAGACAGAGGAGAGAGGTCCCGTAACAGAGAATCTGGCTTCATGTCAGCAGAGAATCAGTCTTCATGTCATAGCAGAGAATCAGGCTTCACGTCACCCACCACTGGAACAGGCCACTGTCACATATTTAGGCCCAGGCACCCAGGCAGAGGAGAGAAGTCCCGTAACAGAGAATCTGGCTTCATGTCAGCAGAGAATCAGTCTTCATGTCATAGCAGAGAATCAGGCTTCACGTCACCCACCACTGGAACAGGCCACAGTCACATATTTAGGCCCCGGCACCCAGACAGAGGAGAGAGGTCCCGTAACAGAGAATCTGGCTTCATGTCAACACAGAATCAGTCTTCATGTCATAGCAGAGAATCAGGCTTCACGTCACCCACCACTGGAACAGGCCACTGTCACATATTTAGGCCCCGGCACCCAGACAGAGGAGAGAGGTCCCGTAACAGAGAATCTGGCTTCATGTCAACACAGAATCAGTCTTCATGTCATAGCAGAGAATCAGACTTCACGTCACCCACCACTGGAACAGGCCACTGTCACATATTTAGGCCCAGGCACCCAGGCAGAGGAGAGAGGTCCCGTAACAGAGAATCTGGCTTCATGTCAGCACAGAATCAGTCTTCATGTCATAGCAGAGAATCAGGCTTCACGTCACCCACCACTGGAACAGGCCACTGTCACATATTTAGGCCCCGGCACTCAGACAGAGGAGAGAGGTCCCGTAACAGAGAATCTGGCTTCATGTCAGCACAGAATCAGTCTTCATGTCATAGCAGAGAATCAGGCTTCACGTCACCCACCACTGGAACAGGCCACTGTCACATATTTAGGCCCAGGCACCCAGGCAGAGGAGAGAGGTCCCGTAACAGAGAATCTGGCTTCATGTCAGCACAGAATCAGTCTTCATGTTATAGCAGAGAATCAGGCTTCACGTCACCCACCACTGGAACAGGCCACTGTCACATATTTAGGCCCCGGCACCCAGACAGAGGAGAGGTTCATTCAACTTTGGGTTGCCCCGCAATATAATGGTAAAATGAAAATAAAAATAGGATTGAATGAGGAAGTGCCCTGGAGTACAATAATATATTGTTAAGGGGAGGTAGTTAATGTCTAATCTGCACAAGGGATGGACAGGTCCTGTGGGATCCATGCCTGGTTCATTTTTATGAACGTCAGCTTGTCCACATTGGCTGTAGACAGGCGGCTGCGTTTGTCTGTAATGACGCCCCCTGCCGTGCTGAATACACGTTCAGACAAAACGCTAGCCGCCGGGCAGGCCAGCACCTCCAAGGCATAAAAGGCTAGCTCTGGCCACGTGGACAATTTGGAGACCCAGAAGTTGAATGGGGCCGAACCATCAGTCAGTACGTGGAGGGGTGTGCACACGTACTGTTCCACCATGTTAGTGAAATGTTGCCTCCTGCTAACACGTTCAGTATCAGGTGGTGGTGCAGTTAGCTGTGGCATGGTGACAAAACTTTTCCTTATCTCTGCCATGCTAACCCTGCCCTCAGAGGAGCTGGCCATGACACAGCTGCGTTGGCGACCTCTTGCTCCTCCTCTGCCTTCGCCTTGGGCTTCCACTGGTTCCCCTGTGACATTTGGGAATGCTCTCAGTAGCGCGTCTACCAACGTGCGCTTGTACTCGCGCATCTTCCTATCACGCTCCAGTGTAGGAAGTAAGGTGGGCACATTGTCTTTGTACCGGGGATCCAGCAGGGTGGCAACCCAGTAGTCCGCACACGTTAAAATGTGGGCAACTCTGCTGTCGTTGCACAGGCACTGCAGCATGTAGTCGCTCATGTGTGCCAGGCTGCCCAGAGGTAAGGACAAGCTGTCCTCTGTGGGAGGCGTATCGTCATCGTCCTGTGTTTCCCCCCAGCCACGCACCAGTGATGGGCCCGAGCTGCTTTGGGTGCCACCCCGCTGTGAACATGCTTCATCCTCATCCTCCTCCACCTCCTCCTCATCCTCGTCCTCCAGTAGTGGGCCCTGTCTGGCCACATTTGTACCTGGCCTCTGCTGTTGCAAAAAACCTCCCTCTGAGTCACTTCGAAGAGACTGGCCTGAAAGTGCTAAAAATGACCCTTCTTCCTCCTCTTCCTCCTGGGCCACCTCCTCTTCCATCATCGCCCTAAGTGTTTTCTCAAGGAGACATAGAAGTGGTATTGTAACGCTGATAACGGCGTCATCGCCACTGGCCATGTTGGTGGAGTACTCGAAACAGCGCAACAGGGCACACAGGTCTCGCATGGAGGCCCAGTCATTGGTGGTGAAGTGGTGCTGTTCCGCAGTGCGACTGACCCGTGCGTGCTGCAGCTGAAACTCCACTATGGCCTGCTGCTGCTCGCACAGTCTGTCCAGCATGTGCAAGGTGGAGTTCCACCTGGTGGGCACGTCGCATATGAGGCGGTGAGCGGGAAGGCCGAAGTTACGCTGTAGCGCAGACAAGCGAGCAGCGGCAGGGTGTGAAAGCCGGAAGCGCGAACAGACGGCCCGCACTTTATGCAGCAGCTCTGACATGTCGGGGTAGTTGTGAATGAACTTCTGCACCACCAAATTCAGCACATGCGCCAGGCAAGGGATGTGCGTCAAACCGGCTAGCCCCAGAGCTGCAACGAGATTTCGCACATTATCGCACACCGCCAGGCTTGAGGCTCACCGGCAGCAACCACTCGTCGGTCTGTTGTTCTATACCCCGCCACAACTCCTGTGCGGTGTGGAGCCTTTCCCCAAAACATATGAGTTTCAGAACGGCCTGCTGACGTTTACCCCGGGCTGTGCTGAAGTTGGTGGTGAAGGTGTGTGGCTGACTGGATGAGCAGGTGGAAGAAGAGGAGGAGGAAGCTGAGTAGGAGGAGGAGGAGACAGGAGGCAAAGAATGTTGCCCTGCGATCCTTGGCGGCGGAGGTTGTGCGCCAAACAGCTCTCCGCCTGGGGCCCAGCCGCCACTACATTTACCCAGTGTGCAGTTAGGGAGATATAGCGTCCCTGGCCGTGCTTACTGGTCCACGTATCTGTGGTTAGGTGGACCTTGCCACAGATGGCGTTGCGCAGTGCACACTTGATTTTATCGGATACTTGGTTGTTCAGGGAAGGCACGGCTCTCTTGGAGAAGTAGTGCCGGCTGGGAACAACATACTGTGGGACAGCAAGCGACATGAGCTGTTTGAAGCTGTCTGTCTCCACCAGCCTAAATGACAGCATTTCATAGGCCAGTCGTTTAGAAATGCTGGCATTGAGGGCCAGGGATCGAGGGTGGCTAGGTGGGAATTTACGCTTTCTCTCAAATGTTTGTGAGATGGAGAGCTGAACGCTGCCGTGTGACATGGTTGAGATGCTTGGTGACGCAGGTGGTGGTGTTGGTGGTACATCCCATGTTTGCTAGGAGGCAAGTGCCAACGTCCCTCCAGAGGCGGAGGAAGAGGCCGAGGCGGCGGCAGCAGCAGAAGAGGCCGAGGCGGCAGCAGCAGAAGAGGTAGCAGGGGGAGCCTGAGTGACTTCCTTGTTTTTAAGGTGTTTACTCCACTGCAGTTCATGCTTTGAATGCAGGTGCCTGGTCATGCAGGTTGTGCTAAGGTTCAGAACGTTAATGCCTCGCTTCAGGCTCTGATGGCACAGCGTGCAAACCACTCGGGTCTTGTCGTCAGCACATTGTTTGAAGAAGTGCCATGCCAGGGAACTCCTTGAAGCTGCCTTTGGGGTGCTCGGTCCCAGATGGAGGCGGTCAGTAGCAGGCGGAGTCTCTTGGCGGTGAGTGTTCTGATTTTGCCCACTGCTCCCTCTTTGTCTTTTGCTACGCTGTTGGCTCGGTCTCACCACTGCCTCTTCCTCCGAACTGTGAAAGTCAGTGGCACGACCTTCATTCCATGTGGGTTCTAGGACCTCATCGTCCCCTGCATCGTCTTCCACCCAGTCTTGATCCCTGACCTCCTGTTCAGTCTGCACACTGCAGAAAGACGCAGCAGTTGGCACCTGTGTTTCGTCATCATCAGAGACGTGCTGAGGTGGTATTCCCATGTCCTCATCATCAGGAAACATAAGTGGTTGTGCGTTAGTGCATTCTATCTCTTCCACCCCTGGGGAAGGGCTAGGTGGCTGCCCTTGGGAAACCCTGGCAGCAGAGTCTTCAAACAGCATAAGAGACTGCTGCATAACTTGAGGCTCAGACAGTTTTCCTGATATGCATGGGGGTGATGTGACAGACTGATGGGCTTGGTTTTCATGCGCCATCTGTGCGCTTTCTGCTGAAGACTGGGTGGGAGATAATATGAACGTGCTGGATGCACTGTTTGCCACCCAATTGACTAATGCCTGTACCTGCTCAGGCCTTACCATCCTTAGAATGGCATTGGGCCCCACCAAATATCCCTGTAAATTCTGGCGGCTACTGGGACCTGAGGTAGTTGGTACACTAGGAAGTGTGGCTGTGGCAGAACGGCCACGTCCTCTCCCAGCACCAGAGGGCCACTAACACCACCACGACCATGTCCACGTCCGCCTCCGCGTCCCTTACTAGATGTTTTCCTCATTGTTACCGTTCACCACAATAAGAAAAATATTATTCGGGCAAATGTATTGAATTAAAATTCAGGCCTTTTTTTACAGACACCCAACACTGTCTGGCTAACTATTTAGGTACCGTATTACACTAATACAGGCACACCAGTAATGACAGATTTAGCTGAATATAAATGTGAGGCCTATTTTTTAGGCGCTGTGTGACAGATATACGTTTAATCACAGAATTAGACTTGTATCTGCACTGTAGCGTGTGTGTTAAGTTTTTCAGAATGACCCTATCAGCACCTTGAATCTAATATACCCTTTTAGGGATAGATTTAAAGTAGGCCTGATACAGCAGAAACCACTAATTTTGAGAATGGCAAATTTGGGAATTGTTTTTCAACCCAGAACAAAAACTGTGCTTTTACGGTCACTAAAAATAACTTGACCAGCTAAAACAG
The DNA here is from genome assembly GCF_905171765.1 of Bufo bufo. Lineage (NCBI taxonomy): Eukaryota > Metazoa > Chordata > Amphibia > Anura > Bufonidae > Bufo > Bufo bufo. The sequence goes on along the minus strand of NC_053394.1, from coordinate 270,626,754 downwards.
TACTGATTTGGAGGAATATAAATGTCAGGCCTATTTTTTAGGCGCTGGGTGACAGGCTCAACTTGCCCCTGATGTAGTATATGGCTAAAAAATAACCACACTATTGATGGTTAAATGCACTTGGGTGACAAGGTCAGCTTGCACCTGATGTAGTATATGGCCAAAAAATAACCATACTATTGATGGTTAAATGCACTTGATGAAAGCTTGACCCTGATGTAGGATATAGCAAAAAATAACCACACTATTGATGGTTAAATGCACTTGGGTGATACAGGCTCAGCCTGCACCTGATGTAGTATATGGCCAAAAAATAACCACACTATTGATGGTTAAATGCACTTGATGAAAGCTTGACCCTGATGTAGGATATAGCAAAAAATAACCACACTATTGATGGTTAAATGCACTTGGTGGTAGCTTGTGCTGGCGCACCACAAGCCACAAAATGGCCGCCGATCACCCCAGAAAAAAGTGATATAAAAACGCTCTGGGCAGCCTAAAAAAAGTGAGCAATTGAATATCAGCACTTCAATGATCCACAGCTGTAGATCGATCACTGAATGAAGTCTTTTGGAGGAGTTAATCTGCCTAATCTCGCCCTAACGTCGCAGCAGCAACTTCTCCCTATGCTTGTATCAGCAGAGTGACGTGCAGCGCTACGTGACCCAAGCTTATATAGAGGCTGGGTCACATGCTGCACTGACCAATCACAGCCATGCCAATAGTAGGCAAGGCTGTGATGGCCTCTTGGGGCAAGTAGTATGATGCTTATTAATTGGCTGCTTTGCAGCCTTTCAAAAAGCGCCAAGAAAGCGCCGAACACCGAACCCGAACCCAGACTTTTACGGAAATGTTCGGGTTCGGGTCCGTGTCACGAACACCCCAAAATTCACCCCAAAATTCGGGTTCGCTCATCCCTAGTTGTGGGGTTTTGCCCTGGTAGACAGGATTGGCGGACGCAGTATAAAGGCAACAATAAGTTCTTTGGATCAAACAGTTCAGTGTTTTATTCACACTTTAGGGAAGTGACAAAACAAGCAGTCATATTCAAACAAAATGTCTCCTTGCGGTGTTGGTGGTATTCACACCATGCGGCAAATCTGCCTCAAAGAGTCCTTGCTGATAGCAGCACCAACCTGTTTTCATGCCAAACAGGTAGCAAGCCTTCATCCAGACACAAGGCTCTCAGATCCCAACACAGAGACCTCGCTTCCGAGCCCAGCTGCCTATTTAAGGATAGCCAGGTGCTGCCAAAACCCGGACCGGTACTTAAAATCCGGTCCGGTATTTGACCTCACCTGGCTGTAAATCAGCCCAGCAGCACATGCTGGGAGGAAAATACCTGCCTTGCCAGACAAAACCTCTCACTGTGTCACAGGGTATACACAATAAAATTGGATGAAGGGTTTAGGAGTTTCAACTCCTTTACATGTGGCACCCTGTTTTTAAAGGGACCAAAAGTAATTTGACAATTGACTCAAAGGCTGTTTCATGGGTAGTTGTGGGCAATTCCTTCATTATTTTATTCTTAATTAAGCAAATAAAAGGTCTGGAGTTGATTTGTGGCGTGGTGCTTGCATTTTGAATATTTTGCTGAGAAGTAAACATGAGGTCAAAGGAGCTCTCCATGCAGGTGAAACAAGCAATCATTCATCTGCGAAAACAGAAAAAAAGAGAAGAGAAGCCGGGCTGCGCGAACAAGTGGATTAAGGTGAGTTAAATTATAATAAAAAAACATTTAACCCCTCCAGCCCTATTGTACTATGCATTCTGTATTAAGAATGCTATTAATTTCCATTATAACCATGTTATAAGGGAAAATAATAATGATCGGGTCTCCATCCCGATCGTCTCCTAGCAACCGTTCATGAAAATCGGACCGCATCAGCACTTGCTTGCGGATGCTTGCGATTTTCACGCAGCCCCATTCATTTCTATGGGGCCTGCGTTGCGTGGAAAACAATATAGAACATGCTGCAATTTTCACGCAACGCACAAGTGATGCGTGAAAATCACCGCTCATCTGCACAGCCCAATTGAAGTGAATGGGTCCGGATTCAGTGCGGGTGCAATGCGTTCACCTCACGCATTGCACCCGCGCGGAAATTTTGCCCGTGTGAAAGAGGCCTAACACATTGTTCTGACCCTTAATAGCACCTAAACAGCTTGCCTTTATTTTTTAACTGGTTTTGGAATATAAACTGAAAAATGGAATATAAACTGAAAAATGGTTTAGAATCCACTGGTAACTTTTTATTTAATATTTTAACAGTTGAAAACAATACAAAAGCTATAAAAAAAAACTATTTATGAAAACTGGACATACATGACCTTTTCAGAAATCACTGATATATGCACACTTACATACACTTCCAGACAATTGGAGATGAACAAAAACCATGAACCAAGAAGTGATAAATCTGTATCGGAATGGAAGTGACTGTACTCATTTGTCATACCATTATAGTGCTATAATTATATGACCATATTACAATAATTTTATTCAAATCATCTGACTAGGAGGCAAACAGGGGCAATAGAAATTAGCATCCATTACATTTTTGCAATTATTGCAATTATTTTCCACTTTTAATAAATATATCTGTATAATAGTGGCTCACCACCCTGCTTATTGACATGCACTCTTCACTTGGAACCACTCAAGAACAATGTTTATGTGTATATAGAATTGTATCTAACATATACGTATTTATTAGCACATCTCCAAAGACATATATAGACTAAAATGCCAAACCAAAAATTTAAATAAAATATAATAATGATCCAAGATTATATCACATTAGCAATGAGCTTTGTCGATGATAAATCCAACGAAATCACAATTTCTGTCAGCTATACAGCCAATATGGCAAAAATAGAATGACTTAATACCAATAGTTCATTCTAATCTCACACAAGGTGAAGAATGAAGAATGTGGTTTAGTAATCTCAGTAAAAATATGGTAGATTATTACACTATATGTGTGACAAACAAAGGTAAGTGGACACTTATATGTGTGACAAAGGTAAGTGAATATGGTTAATGTCTGTAGCATATGTAACATCCCAGAGTATGTCACTAAACTCTGTCTCCCAGCTACATCATGTTAGGTGTATATTTATTGTCATCTTGTGTGATCTAACAATGCATTCTTCCATTATATGTATTCTCCAGGCCTGTATAATGTATTTGCTGTAATTTCCATGTACACCAGCAGGTGGCAGTAATATGTTCAGCAGACCATAGCCAGTTTAGCATATCTAGACTGGAATAGTTCATTCCAGTCTAGCTCCTCCCTCTTTGAGGAGGAGTGTAATGTTCCCACATCCTACCTCATGGGGAGGAGAGGAAGTTAAGTGAGCGTGTTCCCGCACTCCCTGCAAGGGGAAGGCTGTGTTGGTAGGAGCACCCAGAAACAGGGATCCCAACCTAGGATCCAGCATCGGCTGAGGCCAAGGATCACCCTTTCCAGACTGAGCCCTTCAGCCTCAGTGCTGGTGACAAAGCAAGCAGCACCTCCAGAACTACGGATCTCCAGGAAGAAGCTATTCCCTGTGAGCAGTCCTGTGAGTACTTATCCAGAGTCCAGGAGAAGCCAAATACCTCCTCAGCTAGTCAGGCCCATACCAAGCAGAATACAGACAGAGCAGAAGATAGATACCTGCCAGATTCACTAGGCATATGAATAGAAGCAGAATACATATTGATTCCTGCCACATATTGCGAATACCTGCTGGGACCCAAGACCTATGCTGTAACTCGTATGAATTCAAGCTGCCATTCAGTAAAGACAAGTTGGATTATATCTCAAGTCTGGATCTCAATTACTTCTACTACAACCGTACCAAGGTAGGAGACACCGTTGACATTACACAGAGACATTATTCCCTCTCTGGCATTCCTCACCTGGTACGTGAGTTATAACATCTTAAAGGGCCCTGTTACAGTATGCGCAAGCTGCAATTGGCATCACGAACTACTCATAGACTTATATGCACATATCCTGACCCACTGCATCATTGGCCACCGTACCCGTGTCCTGCTCATTGCACATATACTATATCCAATACTATAAGTTCAAATGTGGAATTGATGATTTTCCAGTAAATGAGCAGGTAATTCACTCTAAAATATAAAAATATAAAATATATAATTATCTCAATGCATTGAGTTAGCGTTTGTGATTATATTCAGTTCAAAGTTCTCCTTTGTTGGTCTCTCCTTGATAGTAAGGACTTAATAATAGTCCATGTATTATATTCACTGTTGGTGGTATAGTGTAAGCCGACCCTGCGTCCCACGTGGTAACAGTGAGGCACCAAGTACCTAATAATAATCCAGATAATATACTCACTGTTAGCGATATAGTAAAACCGACCGTGCATCCCATGTGGTAACAGTGAGGCAACAGTGAGGCTTGTCTTACCTCCACACCTCCGTGTATGGCGGTTGCTGCTACCAGTTGCACGTGCTATCGCTAACTGTTCTCGGCGGTCCACGTGGTGCAGTGCAGAGGCCAGGCTGTTGTAACGTAGTGCTAACAATGTAGTAGCGCTCCACGGACCGGTCTGCTGTTATATCTTTATATTTATATTTATTATTTTTATTTGTCTTTTTTGAATTAGTGCTACATTTTTTATTTTATTATTTTAAAGCTATATAGGTAGAATATTGATGTAGTTTATATGCTATACATAAAATATAGTACACGTTAGGATGTTTCATTATAAAATAGCAAGGAAATAATGCAAAATGAGTATACTTAAATATACTGCATAAATCGCAATATGTGAATAAGACACCAATGGTAATTATAGTCCGGTCCAGGTTTTAAACAATGATACCGGTCCAGTCTGAATATGTTTTTTTTGAGTTTCGAAACGATTTGGTAAACAGAAAAGAAAATATAGCGATATCTGAAAGGCAGAAAGCTTAAATTAAAAAGAAATATACGCACCGCGTCTAAACACTCTTAATCCGCATGCGCTGAGAAGGGAGTGCCGGCACTAGCGCGGGGACTGACCGTGTGAATGAGAGGTTTGGAAGGGAAACAGTCATACAAGAGAAAGCCACATATGTATTAACTGCTATCAGCAACATCAGACGAATATATCAGAATACTGGTAAGCGGATCAATAATATATTATATCCGACTTTGATGCACAGGAGGCACGTAACATACGGAATTGTAACACAAAGTGGCAATAAGACTGTATCATAACAACATAAAACGATACACTGAGGAGGATTATAACAACAGGAGGATTTTTGCTTTCAAAACATTGCTTTAGATTATTAAATGTTCTAATAAAAGCGTGATTCTCCGTACTAGGAACAAATAAAGGGACTGTGACTATATAACACCTTGTGATTAGAGTTGAGCGAACACCTGGATGTTCGGGTTCGAGAAGTTCGGCCGAACTTCCCAAAAATGTTCGGGATCCGACCTCGACCCGAACTTCGCCCCGAACTCCATTGAAGTCAATGGGGACCCGAACTTTTCGACACTAAAAAGACTGTAAAATAGCCCAGGAAAGGGCTAGAGGGCTGAAAAAGGCAGCAAAATGTAGGTAAACCCCCTGCAAACAAATGTGGATAGGGAAATGAATAAAAAAAAAAAAAAATTAACCAATATCAATTGGAGAGAGGTCCCATAGCTGAGAATCAGGCTTCACGTCACCCACCACTGGAACAGGCCACTGTCACACATTTAGGACCGGCACCCAGACAGAGGAGAGAGGTCCCATAGCAGAGAATCAGGCTTCATGTCACCCACCACTGGAACAGGCCACTTTCAGATATTTAGGCCCCGGCACCCAGACAGAGGAGAGAGGTCGCATAGCAGAGAATCAGGCTTCATGTCACACACACGATGGAGAAGGCCACTTTTACTTATTTAGGCCCCTGACACCCAGACAGAGGAGATAGGTCCCATAGCAGAGAATCAGGCTTCATGTCACCCACCACTGGAACAGGCCACTGTCAGATATTTAGGCCCCGACACCCAGACAGAGGAGAGAGGTCCCATAGCAGAGAATCAGGCTTCATGTCACCCACCACTGGAACAGGCCACTGTCAGATATTTAGGCCCCTGGCACCCAGACAGAGGAGAGGTTCATTCAACTTTGGGTTGCCCCGCAATATAATAGTAAAATTTAAAAAAAGAGGATTGAATAAAGAAGTGCCCTGGAGTACAAGAATATATGGTTAAGGGGAGGTAGTTATAAATGTCTAATCTGCACAAGGGATGGACAGGTCCTGTGGGATCCATGCCTGGTTCATTTTTATGAACGTCAGCTTGTCCACATTAGCTGTGGACAGGCGGCTGCGTTTGTCTGTAATGACGCCCCCTGCCGTGCTGAATACCCGTTCAGACAAAACACTGGCCGCCGGGCAGACCAGCACCTCAGAGGCAGAAAAGGCTAGCTCTGGCCACGTGGACAATTTGGAGACCCAGAAGTTGAATGGGGCCGAACCATCAGTCAGTACGTGGAGGGGTGTGAACACGTACTGTTCCACCATGTTAGTGAAATGTTGCCTCCTGCTAACACGTTCCGTATCAGGTGGTGGTGCAGTTAGCTATGGCGTGGTGACAAAACTTTTCCACATCTCTGCCATGCTAACCCTCAGAGGAGCTGGCCGTTACACAGCTGCGTTGGAGACCTCATGCTCCTCCTCTGCCTTCGCCTTGGGCTTCCACTTGTTCCCCTGTGACATTTGGGAATGCTCTCAGTAGAGCGTCTACCAACGTGCGCTTGTACTCGCGCATCTTCCTATCACGCTACAGTGCAGGAAGTAAGGTGGGCACATTGTCTTTGTACCGGGGATCCAGCAGGGTGGCAACCCAGTAGTCCGCACACGTTAAAATGTGGGCAACTCTGTTGTCGTTGTGCAGGCACTGCAGCATGTAGTCGCTCATGTGTGCCAGGCTTCCCAGAGGTAAGGACAAGCTCTCCTCTGTGGGAGGCGTATCATCATCGTCCTCCGTTTCCCCCCAGCCACGCACCAGTGATGGGCCCAAGGTGCGTTGGGTGCCACCGCGCTGTGAACATGCTTCATCCTCATCCTCCTCCTCCTCATCCTCCTCGTCCTCCAGTAGTGGGCCCTGGCTGGCCACATTTGTACCTGGCCTCTGCTGTTGCAAAAAACCTCCCTCTGAGTCACTTCTAAGAGACTGGCCAGAAAGTGCTAAAAATGACCCCTCTTCCTCCTTCTGGGCCACCTCCTCTTCCATCATCGCCCTAAGTGTTTTCTGAAGGAGACATAGAAGTGGTATTTTAACGCTGATAACGGCGTCATCGCCACTGGCCATGTTGGTAGAGTACTCGAAACAGCGCAACAGGGCACACAGGTCTCGCATGGAGGCCCAGTCATTGGTGGTGAAGTCTGAGTCACTTCTAAGAGACTGGCCAGAAAGTGCTAAAAATGACCCCTCTTCCTCCTTCTGGGCCACCTCCTCTTCCATCATCGCCCTAAGTGTTTTCTGAAGGAGACATAGAAGTGGTATTTTAACGCTAATAACGGCGTCATCGCCACTGGCCATGTTGGTAGAGTACTCGAAACAGCGCAACAGGGCACACAGGTCTCGCATGGAGGCCCAGTCATTGGTGGTGAAGTGGTGCTGTTCCGCAGTGTGACTGACCCGTGCGTGCTGCAGCTGAAACTCCACTATGGCCTGCTGCTGCTCGCACAGTCTGTCCAGCATGTGCAAGGTGTAGTTCCACCTGGTGGGCACGTCGCATATGAGGCGGTGAGCGGGAAGGCCAAAGTTACGCTGTAGCGCAGACAGGTGAGCAGCGGCAGGATGTGAACGCCGGAAGCGCGCACAGACGGCCCGCACTTTATGCAGCAGCTCTGACATGTTGGGGTAGTTGTGAATGAACTTCTGCACCACCAAATTCAGCACATGCGCCAGGCAAGGGATGTGCGTCAAACCGGCTAGTCCCAGAGCTGCGACGAGATTTCGCCCATTATCGCACACCACCAGGTCGGGCTTGAGGCTCACCGGCAGCAACCACTCGTCGGTCTGTTGTTCAATACCCCGCCACAACTCCAGCGCGGTGTGGGGCCTGTCCCCCAAACATATGAGTTTCAGAATGGCCTGCTGACGTTTACCCCGGGCTGTGCTGGAGTTGGTGGTGAAGGTGTGTGGCTGACTGGATGAGCAGGTGGAAGAAGAGGAGGAGGAAGCCGAGTAGGAGGAGGAGGCTACAGGAGGCAAAGAATTTTGCCCTGCGATCCTTGGCGGCGGAAGGAAGTGCACCAAAGAACTCTCCGCCTGGGGCCCAGCCACCACTACATTTACCCAGTGTGCAGTTAGGGAGATATAGCATCCCTGGCCGTGCTTACTGGTCCACGTATCTGTGGTTAGGTGGACCTTGCCATAGATGGCGTTGCGCAGTGCACACTTGATTTTATCGGATACTTGGTTGTGCAGGGAAAGCACGGCTCTCTTGGAGAAGTAGTGGTGGCTGGAAACAACATACTGTGGGACAGCAAGCGACATGAGCTGTTTGAAGCTGTCTGTGTCCACCAGCCTGAATGACAGCATTTCATAGGCCAGTAGTTTAGAAATGCTGGCATTCAGGGCCAGGGATCGAGGGTGGCTAGGTGGGAATTTACGCTTTCTCTCAAATGTTTGTAAGATGGAGAGCTGAACGCTGCCGTGTGACATGGTGTTGATGCAGCAGAAGAGGTAGCAGGGGGAGCCTGAGTGAGTTCCTTGTTTTTAAGGTGTTTACTCCACTGCAGTTCATGCTTTGCATGCAGATGCCTGGTCATGCAGGTTGTGCTAAGGTTCAGAACGTTAATGCCTCGCTTCAGGCTCTGATGGCACAGCGTGCAAACCACTCGGGTCTTGTCGTCAGCACATTGTTTGAAGAACTGCCACACCAGGGAACTCCTTGAAGCTGCCTTTGGGGTGCTCGGTCCCAGGTGGCGGTGGCCAGTAGCAGGCGAACTCTCTTGGCTAGGGGTGTTCTGCTTTTGCCCCCTGCTCCCTCTTTTGCTACGCTGTTGGCTCGGTCTCACCACTGCCTCTTCCTCTGAACTCTGAAAGTCAGTGGCACGACCTTCATTCCATGTGGGGTCTAGGACCTCATCGTCCCCTGCATCGTCTTCCACCCAGTCTTCCTCCCTGACCTCCTGTTCAGTCTGCACACTGCAGAAAGACGCAGCAGTTGGCACCTGTGTTTCGTCATCATCAGAGACGTGCTGAGGTGGTATTACCATGTCCTCATCATCAGGAAACATAAGTGGTTGTGCGTCAGTGCATTCTATGTCTTCCACCGCTGGGGAAGGGCTAGGTGGATGCCCTTGGGAAACCCTGCCAGCAGAGTCTTCAAACAGCATAAGAGACTGCTGCATAACTTGAGGCTCAGACAGTTTCCCTGATATGCATGAGGGTGATGTGACAGACTGATGTGCTTGGTTTGTGCAGGCGCCATCTGTGCGCTTTCTGCAGAAGACTGGGTGGGAGATAATGTGAACGTGCTGGATCCACTGTCGGCCACCCAATTGACTAATGTCTGTACCTGCTCAGGCCTTACCATCCTTAGAACGGCATTGGGCCCCACCAAATATCGCTGTAAATTCTGGCGGGTACTGGGACCTGAGGTAGTTGGTTCACTAGGACGTGTGGCTGTGGCAGAACGGCCACGTCCTCTCCCAGCACCAGAGGGTCCACTAACACCACCACGACCATGTCCGCGTCCCTTACTAGATGTTTTCCTCATTGTTACCGTTCACCACAATAAGAAAAAAATTATTTGGCCCAATGTATTGAATTCAAATTCAGGCCTTTTTTCACAGGCACCTAACACTATCTGGCTATCTATTTATGTACCGTATTACACTAATACAGGCACAGCAGTAACCACAGATTTAGGGGAATATCAATTGTAGGCCTAGTATTTAGGCCCTGGATGAAAGGTATCCTTTTACGGACAGAATTACACTTGGAGATGCACAGTAGCATGTGAAAAAATATATAGGATTATGCTTTGAGCACTTGTATTTTAACACTTATTGTAATATACCCTTTAACGGAAAGAAATACACTTGGAGATGCACGGTAGTGTGTGAAGTTATTGAGGATGACCCTATCAGCACTTGTATTTACACCTTGAGTGTAATATACCCTTTTACGGACAGAAATACACTATGAGATGCACAATAGTGCGTGCAAATTTAAAGGATTATGCTTTCAGCAATTGTAATTTCACACTTTGTGTAATATACCCTTTTACGGAAAGAAATACACTTGGAGATGCACGCTGAGTGTAATATACCCTTTTACGGACAGATTTACACTTGGCCTGCAAGAGCAGAAACCACGGTTTTAGGGTTTTGTTTTTTTGGCAATTGAATTTCAACCCAGAATAAAAGCTATTCTTTTACGCACACTATGAAACTTGTCCAGCCACAGCTCAAACCACTGATTTAGCGTATTGCTATTTTGGCAATTGAATTTCACACCAGAACAAAATCTATGCTTTGACGGACACTATAAAACTTGCCCTGCCACAGCTGGAACACCAGATTTAGGGTATTGCTATTTTGGGAATTGAATTTCACCCCAGAAAAAAATATATCCTTTGCCAGACAGCAGACAGTTCTACACTTGGCTAGCCACAGCTGGAACACCAGATTTAGGGGATTGCTATTTTTGCAAGTGAATTTCACCCCTCAATAAAATATAGAAAATTCTATCCTGAGTTTCTAGGGGTGACAATAAGCACAGCCAAGACCCTGATGTAGGATATAGCAAAAAAAAAAAAAAAAACACACTATTGATGGTTAAATGGACTTGGTGGCAGCTTGTGCTGGCGCACCACAAGACACAAAATGGCCGCCGATCACCCCAGAAAAAAGTGACAGAAAAACGCTCTGGGCAGCCTAAAAACAGTGAGCAATTAACTAGCAGAAGTTGAATGATTCACAGCTGTAGATCGATCACTTCATTAAGTGTTTTTGCTGAGTTAATCCCTGCCTAATCTCGCCCTAACAGTATCCTCTCCCTACACTGATCAGAGCAGAGTGACGTGCGGCGCTACGTGACTCCAGCTTAAATAGAGGCTGGGTCACATGCTGCACTGGCCAATCACAGCCATGCCAATAGTAGGCATGGCTGTGATGGCCTCTTGGGGCAAGTAGTATGACGCTTGTTGATTGGCTGCTTTGCAGGCTTTCTAAATTCACCATAGAAATCGCCGAACAACGAACCCGAATTTTTACGTAAATGATCGGGTTCGGGTCCGTGTCACGAACACCCCAAAATTCGGTACGAACTATACAGTTTGGGTTCGCTCATCCCTACTTGTGATAGTAATTATATGTGCAATTATTTTACTTTTTCTAGTTTGTTATTAAGTGTAAAGGATATTTGTGTTTTATATATGGTAAATTGTTTTAAAATAAAAAAAACGTACTTTGTATATAAAGCCAGTCATTGATCGAATATCATATTATAGCGGCTAGGTGGTGTAGCAGGCTGTGCTATATTCCGGTTAGCCTACTTATGAGAATTATATTTGCAATAATAATCTTTATTTACAAAATTCATATGAATAAAGTGTTTAAAAACAAGTGCAGGGATATGGTGACATGAACCGCCATCCCAAAGTTTTGAAGATTCGGGGGATAGATTGCATACCAAAAAATATTTGAGGTGGAGATACTTCAAATAGACTCACACAATTGTAGTGCAAATGGATTTGGAAATTGAACACTTTACATCCGAATGGACTTAATGAGTCCACTGGCTTTGCATCTTTGGCCTCATGCACACGCCGTTGGCCGTGTGCACCCCGCATCACGGATGCGGACCCATTCACTTGAATGGGTCCGCAATTCCGGAGATGCGGAACAGAGTTACGGAACGGAACACCAGAAGCACCACAGAGTGCTTCCATGGTGTTTCTTTCCGTGGTTCCGCACCGCAAAAAAAAATGACATCGTATTTTTTGCGGCGCGGACATACCACGGACCCATTCAAGTTGAATGGGTCCGGCCCGCTGCACGGATGTCGCCCGTGCATTGGAGACCACAATTGCGGTCCCAAATGCACGGAATGGCCACACAACGACCGTGTTCATGAGGCCTTTCTAGTAGGCATTCCTCAGGTCAGCATACACCAATTGTTTTTATGGATTTTTTTTATAATTGAATCATGTTTTTAAATTGGAATATATTGAAATCTTTTTTTTTTTTTTCAGTTTAACCACTGTATGCATTGTACATTCTATTTTTACTTTAATTATCAGGCTCAATCCCATTGTGATGTTGTGCATTTATATAGGTTTTTCCCTTTTTTTTTTTTTTTTTTTTTTTTTTAAAAAGCACTTTAATGCGTTACTCAACATTCAAAAAAATGTTTTCATAATTTCTTCTTCACTTGATTTTTTGCAGCACCTTGATTAACAATATTTTTCACATCTTTTCATATATTTTCATACACTCTCTCACATTTGTATGAGTAATTTAAATTTTTGAGTATTCACATATTTTTTCACATATTTTCACTTTTTGTTGTCACTGCACTATATTCGTATAATTGATATATGAACATTTCACATTATTTTGATACTTATTTTCTTTGTAAGTATTACTATATTTTTATGATTTGTCACATAATAACTTTATAACATTATGGTCTAGTTACTTAGTTGAGTTGTAAAAAGGGCAATGCCAGGCCTGCGCATGCACACAACTTATTTGATGCCACCGGTATTTATCCCACGATAGCAGTATCACAAGATTGACTGCGTCATCATGTGACATCATGTGCTGTGATATTGGGTCACGTGACAGATTTGCCATGTGACGTTTCGCGTTAAATATGTGTGGCCCGTTTCTTATAAGACCTTAAAATCAGGTGCATTTAATAATCTACTTAACAATGGGTGTTTAGCTTTGTGATTGGTGCTCTGGAGTAAATAATCGCCACCCCCAGACGAATGTTTGCCGAAACACGCGTCGGGGTTGGTGCCATCGTGGAGGAAACACATTATGGGTAACTGATTTTGTCCTTTGTATAGACTTTTGCTACATTTTGCACTTGTACTTGCACTTTACTTAGGTTTTTACTTTTTGGGCTACTATGAATTGTTGCCACTGTGTCTTCCTCCTGTTGCCATTTCCCTGCACTTGTTTTTAAACACTTTACTGTATTCATATAAATTTCGTAAATAAAGATGATTATTGATTTCATGCGGTCTGGCAGTTTTTTATAGGTGTTCGACCTGGAGAATGAAAGTAACAGGTCAATTATACCGTATAGGGAACACCGTAAAAAACAAATCCCATAAACTGTTGCGGAATTGCATTTCTTTTTTTAAAATCATACCCAATTTGGAATTTATTTCCAGCTCCCAACTTATATGCAATATTAAATGGTGGAATTAGAAAGTGCAACTTTTCCTGCAAAAAACAAGCCTTCACACAGATACGTGAACAGAAAAATAAAAAAGTTATGGCCCTAGAAAGGCAGGTAGTGAAAACACATAAACGAAAAAAAAAAAACTCTGGATACACTCTGATATCCAGGGGTAATGCACCAGTGAGTGCCCTATATGCTCTTTTTCTTTTTCATTTTAGTATTGTACTTATATAGCAGTCAACTTTTGTATATATATATATATATATACACACACACACACACACACACACACATACATACATATACATACAGTGCTGCCCATAATTATTCATACCCCTGGCAAATTTTGACTTAAAGTTACTTTTATTTAACCAGCAAGTAATTTTTTGACGGGAAATGACATAGGTGTCTCCCAAAAGATAATAAGACGATGTACAAGAGGCATTATTTTGGAAAAAAAAAACATTTCTCAGCTTTTATTTACATTTAAGCAAAAAGTGTCCAGTCCAAAAAAATTTTTTTTTTTCCCCCCACAATAATGCCTCTTGTACATCGTCTTATTATCTTTTGGGAGACACCTATGTCATTTCCCGTCAAAAAATTACTTGCTGGTTAAATAAAAGTAACTTTAAGTCAAAATTTGCCAGGGGTATGTATAATTATGGGCAGCACTAAATATATATATATATATACACTCACCTAAAGAATTATTAGGAACACCTGTTCTATTTCTCATTAATGCAATTATCTAGTCAACCAATCACATGGCAGTTGCTTCAATGCATTTAGGGGTGTGGTCCTGGTCAAGACAATCTCCTGAACTCCAAACTGAATGTCAGAATGGGAAAGAAAGGTGATTTAAGCAATTTTGAGCGTGGCATGGTTGTTGGTGCCAGACGGGCCGGTCTAAGTATTTCACAATCTGCTCAGTTACTGGGATTTTCACGCACAACCATTTCTAGGGTTTACAAAGAATGGTGTGAAAAGGGAAAAACATCCAGTATGCGGCAGTCCTGTGGGCAAAAATGCCTTGTGGATGCTAGAGGTCAGAGGAGAATGGGCTGACTGATTCAAGCTGATAGAAGAGCAACGTTGACTGAAATAACCACTCGTTACAACCGAGGTATGCAGCAAAGCATTTGTGAAGCCACAACACGCACAACCTTGAGGCGGATGGGCTACAACAGCAGAAGACCCCACCGGGTACCACTCATCTCCACTACAAATAGGAAAAAGAGGCTACAATTTGCACGAGCTCACCAAAATTGGACTGTTGAAGACTGGAAAAATGTTGCCTGGTCTGATGAGTCTCGATTTCTGTTGAGACATTCAAATGGTAGAGTCCGAATTTGGCGTAAACAGAATGAGAACATGTATCCATCCTCTGATGGCTACTTCCAGCAGGGTAATGCACCATGTCACAAAGATCGAATCATTTCAAATTGGTTTCTTGAACATGACAATGAGTTCACTGTACTAAAATGGCCCCCACAGTCACCAGATCTCAACCCAATAGAGCATCTTTGGGATGTGGTGGAACGGGAGCTTCGTGCCCTGGATGTGCATCCCTCAAATCTCCATCAACTGCAAGATGCTATCCTATCAATATGGGCCAACATTTCTAAAGAATGCTATTAGCACCTTGTTGAATCAATGCCACGTAAAATTAAGGCAGTTCTGAAGGCAAAAGGGGGTCCAACACCGTATTAGTATGGTGTTCCTAATAATTCTTTAGGTGAGTGTATATTAACCCATTGATAGTTTACTCTATGACAGCTCAAATGTTTACTTAAGAAATCTAGATAAGACTGTCCACATTAAATTTATGAGTGTAATGTGTGATGCTCTTATTTGGGTCACTCATCTCCTTCCCTCTTTGGTTGGATTGAATAGTCTCACTGAAGCTGTTTGCTGTCCTAAAAGTCCAAACAAAGGAGGAAGTTAATAAGACAGGACAGGAAGTAAAATACTTAGGCCCCTTTCACACGGGCGAGTATTCCGCGCGGATGCGATGCGTGAGTTGAACGCATTGCACCCGCACTGAATCCGGACCCATTCATTTCTATGGGGCTGTGCACATGAGCAGTGATTTTCACGCATCACTTTTGCGTTGCGTGAAAATCGCAGCATGCTCCTCTTTGTGCGTTTTTCATGTTACGCCGGCCCCATAGAAATTAATGGGGTTGCGTGAAAATCGCAAGTGCGGATGCGGTGCGATTTTCACGCACGGTTGCTAGGAGACGAGGGATGGAGACCCGATCATTATTATTTTCCCTTATAACATGGTTATAAGGGAAAATAATAGCATTCTGAATACAGGATGCATAGTAAAACATCGCTGGAGGGGTTAAAAAAATAATAATTTAACTCACCTTAGTCCACTTGATCGCGTAGCCCAGCACCTCCTTCTGTCTTCATCTGATCTCTGTGCAGCAATAGGACATGATCCATCACCATGGTAAAAGATCAGAAGAAGACAGAAGGAGATGCCGGGCTACGCGATCAAGTGGACTAAGGTGAGTAAAATTTTTTTTTATTTTTTTTAAACCCCTCCAGCGATGTTTTACTATGCATTCTGTATTCAGAATGCTATTATTTTCCCTTATAACCATGTTATAAGGGGAAATAATACAATCTACAGAACGCCGATCTCAAGTTCTGTGAAGAAGTTTGGGTTTGGGTACCAAACACGCGCGATTTTTCTCACGCGAGTGCAAAATGCATTACAATGTTTTGCACTCGCGCGGAAAAATCACAGGTTTTCCCGTAACGCACCCGCACATTTTCCCGCAACGCCCGTCTGAAAGAGGCCTTAAAGTGACTTAAAATTTTTTATCCTGAAAACCATGCACCTGTTTTTTTGGTAAATAAAAATACATAAAATATTCACATATAGGCTGTTAATAAGTAAGGAAAAAATGTTACTGGTAGTGTATCTTTAACATTTCCTTGCTTAACTGTCTTAAGCTTTGATTCTGTGTGTATCGCTTGCATATGTAGCAACAATATAGGACACTACAAGATATTTATGCAAAGTGTTTTTTGAGAGCACAAAGCTTAAATATCACAGGTAAACAGATGCAAAATAAGACACAGGCTAATCATAAAATAAGTCCGACTTCATGTTCCAATGCAGAACAGTACTTCTCTAAAACTGTGACAGTTCGGTATGAAAATAAAAGGGGAGACTGTGTACAATTAAGCAGATGGTTATAAATTAACATAAAAATGTGTATTTTAAGGACATTCATATATTTTGACAAAAATGTTAACTGTGTCTCACTTAAAAGAAGCATCCAGATGTTACAAGTTATAAAATGGAAAGTTTTGCATTTAAACATGTTTTTGCTGCATTTTATTGAATTAAAAAAAAAGAAAAAAACGTAGCAGTCAGTCTTGCAAATGTGTTTCCAATATTGAGAGCACTAAATTCAACGAGCGCTGTGTATACAGATCAGTCCCGGCTGGGTGGTCATGTGACCGCCGGGGCCGGGAGAGTGCAGAAGCTGTCGGGTCTTCCATAGACTTCGATCAGCCCTGCCCTGAGGCTGTACAGCGTTGTATTCTGCTGTACAGCCTCTCTGGGGGCTGTATTTCCCCTGTAACTGGGGCTACTATGTCAGGAGAAATCAATAGTGAAAAAAAAAAAGGTAAATGTCCCCCAGAGGTCTTGTATGACCTTATGGGGGACGCAAAGTGTAAAATAAAAAAAAATTAAAAAGTAAAAATAAAGTATTTTTAAAAAATAAATTAAAAAAAGGTTCCACACATAAAAAAAAGTCCCCAATTAAGTAATTAAAAAATGTTAAAAATAGAAATAATTTAATAAAATAGACATATTTGGAATAGCCGCGACCGTAACGACCGGCACTATAAATATATCACATGAACCACCCTGTCTGATAAACACCATAAAAAAAATCAAAAATAAAAACTGTGTCAAAAAAGCCATTTTTGTCACCTTATATCGCAAAAAGTGCAACTCCAAGTGATCAAAAAGGCGTATGTCCCACAAAATGTCACCTCACCCCGCAAAAAATGAGCCCCTACATAAGAAAATCGCTCAAAAACTCAAAAAAAAACTATAGCTCTCAGAACATAAAGACATTAAAACATCATCTTTTTGTTTCAAAAATGCAATTATTGTCTTAAAGTGAAATAAATGAAAAAAAAAGTATATATATTAGGTATTGCCAAGTCAGTAATAACCAGCTCTATAAAAATATCACATAACCTAACCCCTCAGATGAACACCGTAAATTTTTTAAATAAAAACAGGGCCAAAATAAGCCATTGTTTGTCACCATACATAACAAAAATTGCAACACCAAGCGATCAAAAAGGCGTATGCCCCCCAAAATAGTACCAATTAAACCATCACCTCATTCCGCAAAAAAAAAAGACTCTACCTAAGACAATCGGTCAAAAAAAAAAAAAAATCAAACTCTCAGAAAATGGAGACACTAAAATATATAAACGGCTATTATTGTGTTAAAGTAAAATAAATAAAAAAAAGTAGACATATTAGAAATTGTCACATCCGTAACAACCAGCTCTATACAAATATCACATGACCTAACCCCTAAGGTGAACACCGTAAAACACCGTAAAAAAAAAAAAAAAAACTGTGCCAAAAAAGCAATTTTTAGTCACCTAAAGTGCATAAAGTGCAACACCAAACGATCAAAAAGGCGTATGCCCCCCAAAATAGTACCAATAAACCTTCACCTCATACTGCAAAAAATTAGACCCTAAATTAGACAATCGGTCAAAAAATAAAAAGCTATGGCTCTCAGACTATCATTTTTTTTTGTTTCAAAAAAGCTTTTATTGTGTAAAACTTAAATAAATAAGAAAAATTATACATATTAGGTATTGTCACGTCCGTAACGATCTTCTCTATAAAAATGTCACATGACCTTACACCTCAGGTGAACGCTGTAATAATAAATAAATAAAAACTGTACTAAAACAACCAATTTTTTGGCCACCTTGCCCCATAAAGTGTAAGGTCCCTTTCACACGAGCGAGTTTTACGCGCGGGTGAAATGCGTGACGTGAACGCATAGCACTCGCACTGAATCCTGACCAATTAATTTCTATGGTGCTTTGTACATGAGCATTGTTTTTCACGCATCAGTTCTGCGTTGCGTGAAAATCTCAGCATGTTCTATATTCTGCGTTTTTCACGCAGCCCTGGCCCCATAGAAGTGAATGGGGCTGCGTGAAAAACGCATTGCATCCGCAAGCAAGTGCGGGTGCGATGCGTTTTTCACTGATGGTTGCTAAGAGATGTTGTTTGTAAACATTCTGTTTTTTATCACACGCGTGAAAAACGCATCAAAACGCATTGCACCCGCGCGGAACAAACTGAACAACTAAACGCAACCACAGACAAAACTGACTGAACTTGCTTGCAAAATAGTGCGAGTTTCACTGAACGCACTCTGAATGCATCCGACCCCAATCCGCAACGCCCGTGTGAAACCCCTTGACTACTGGGTGTGCAGGCTTGACCTGTGGCCTGAGCTATCCCAATTTGCAATAGAACTTCTGGCCTGCCCAGCTTCAAGTGTCCTGTCAGAAAGGACCTTCAGTGCAGCAGGAGGTATTGTCACTGAGAAGAGAAGTCGCCTAGGTCAAAAAAGTCTATATTACCTCACCTTTATTAAGATGAATGAGGCATGGATCCCGAAGGGACTGACAGTGGGCGATACATTTGACTAATAAAGGCCTGGTGATGAGATGAGCTGCCTTGGGCTAAAAATGGTCCACACGCTGCTGTATTTTATCTCTGCATGCCGGATGACTTGCGTGACTTATCTGCCAACTAGGGTTCAAGCCGCAATGTTTTAGTCACCTTTCTGCCTGCCTTTAAAACATACATTTTTCTGGCCGCTGCTACAGCAGCGGCTGCAACAATACCACATTTTTCAGGCATGTGTACATGCCTAATTATTCTGGCCTCTGGTGCTGCACTGTGGCTGCAAAAACAAAACAAAAAAAAAAGGCACATACATGTGTCAATTCCCCTTCGTGATCGTTACCTTGTTGTGGTGAAGGGGCTTGCGTATCACAATGAAGCGAACACCTCTATGAGTGTGTTGGCAATGGCAATGTTGGCACACCCCAGATGATAAGGTCGTTGCTTCATTGTGAACAGACCAAAAGCGATCGGCTGGATAATTTTGCATAGAAAATAAATTGGTCTGTCACTGTAAAGCGGGCGTAACCCTTACACTACCTGATCGATACAACATCATACCTGATGTTTTAAAGCACGTTATTCCAAACAATTTAGGAATGTTAGGTGATTTATGCCCTTTATGGATTAAAACCCGACTCTGCGTCAATTACGTAATTTGTGAAGAAGAGAAAGTGTGCTTTCCCCAGTGGGACGCCGCTGGTGATAATATATAGCGGGACGCCGCTATCTCTCTGAATGCCTATATACAATATTCGCTATTGACTTACAGGATCTAGTTGGTGATATCTTACCAGGAACATTTATTGAGCCTTCAGATATTTTTTGGGACTATACATTAAGTGCGATTATAAAGTGCAACCACATCTACCTCATTGACAGTGCTTCTTTTTACTTTACAGAGTTATTTAGTGACCTACGGCCACCTATTTATTAATTAATATTTTAGGGATCCGTGTTTGCTTGTACATTTTATCATTAGGAGTGTTTTATTATGAAGTGTATGTTGAATGGAGTTTTATGAATTATCTATTTGTATTAATTTGTTTAGTAATAAATATTATATGGCCTGATATCGTGAGAGTGCCCAGATTTTCCATTTGTTACATGTACTTGACCCATAGAGGAAAGGGTGAGTCCTCTTATCTGAGAGCACCTGTATTTTGGTTCTAGTCAAGACTGTGCGCCACATACATCAGCGGGATCCTGCGCCTGTGTGCTGACTTCCTTGGCCGGGGCATGTTCACTGCGATGCCCATTGCTGGCACGGCATCGCAGTAGCTTATGCGCATGTACCGGCTAACGGATCAAACAGATAAATTTACCTCTCTTGGCTCTCTGTGTCTGCAGTGACAGCTGCTCGCTCGGCTTTCCTCCTCTTCTCCTGCGCCGATGGACCGCCAGCTTTCTGCAGTTTCTGCGCCGTTAGCCGGCGCATGCGCATGAGCTACTGCGATGCCGTGCCAGCAATGGGCATCGCAGTGTGCATGCCCCGGCCAAGGAAGTCAGCGCGCAGGCGCGGGATCTCGCTGAGGGGGAGAGAAAACAGATGGGCGGGCAGAGGATGAGGCTAGGCGGGGATAAGAGCCGAAGAGGCAGAGCTGCCTGGGCATCAACGCGGTGGATGCCGCCCCTGGGCACTTGCAAGCCCTCATTTACATATGCATCAAAGTTCGTTTTTTGCAGTTTTACAAGTCCACAAAATTATATAAAGGTACCGTTTTAATAATCTGTGTTGTGGCTACAGCGCTATGGGAACTGTTAAAATGGGTGTGGGGATCCACTCTGGTAGGCTTGGTAGCGAGTGCAGTATAGAGGCAACACAGACCGGTCTTGGTGTAAAACACAATGCTTTGTTTATTCACACGGTGCATACAAGTGAAAGACGGTGCAGTTCATAGGGAGGGTGGTCACACACAACAGCAAAATAATAGTTCAAACACAGCAAGTCCCTGCTGCAGGCTACTTGAGGCCTGTTTCCGTCACATAAAGCAAAGTCTATTTAAAGCCAGGAGTAATGTCACCTTTTTCTCCTTGGTGAAGTAAGTCCATGGGTCCGGCTTCTAGCCACGGGACACGTATCCCTCCTGGCTTCAGCTGCGGGTTCCTGCACACTCCTTTACAGGCCTCAGCACACAGCCCAGCTCACCTCCACTTCTCACTCTCACAGCCAGAGAGCAAAGAAGCTCCACATTGCGCACCACACCCTTGTTGCTGGTAGGGTTTTAACCCTTCCCTGCAAAACCTGGCCTGGACCGTGGGGAGACAGGCACCCGCCCGCATATCTGCCTGCTCCCAGTAAGAGCCGGCCCGGATCCGCTGTGTTAACAGCATAACCGCTGCAAAATGCACTTTTCCGGCTCTTACTCCACCGGGGCCAGGACCCCCGGTGGCACGTACCTCCCGTCTACCACCACCCCAGGTACTCTCCTACAAGGGGTAAATGTGCTGACAGACTCCCTTTAAGTATTTTGCCCTAAATGGCTGTTTTTTGAAAACCCAGAAAATTATAGCTGTATTGCTAGCTTAAATTGCACACTGACTAATGCGGCAGAGGCCCCAGATGGAGGGTATTGCCAAAAATTTGTGTTTTTTCAAAGCCAGAAAATTATTGAAGTATGTCAAGCTTGTTTTTAACAATCACAGATGCAGCAAAGGCTGCAATATTAAGTATTTTGCCCTTAAATGTGTGTTTTTTTAATACCAGAATATGACAGCAGAATATAACGCTTGAATTTCACACGTACAGATGCAGACAAGGCCGCAAATTAAAGGGTTTCTGTCACCCCATTAAACCGTTTTTTTTTTTTTTCTTTACTTATAATCCCTACACTGCGATCTCCTCATACATAATCTAATTAATGATTTTGGTTCAGTAGAATTTCTTAAAAATCGATTTTTATAATATGTAAATTACCTTGCTACCAGCAAGTAGGGCGGCTACTTGCTGGTAGCAGCCGCATCCTCCGATGGTAATGACGCCCCCTCTGCTTGCTGATTGACAGGGCCAGCGGACGGGATCTTTCTCCGCTGGCCCTGCCTGTTTTGATTCAATATCTTGCGCCTGCGCCGCGGCCGTACCTATATTCAATCTGCGCAGGCGCACTGAGAGGCGGCCACTCACTCGGCCGCTCCATCCTCAATGCGCCTGCGCCGATGACGTCACATCTACACCCGGCGCAGGCGCATTGAGGAGCGAGCGGCCGAGTGAGTGGCCAACCTCTCAGTGCGCCTGCGCAGATTGAATATAGGTACGGCCGCGGCGCAGGCGCAAGATATTGAATCAAAACAGGCAGGGCCAGCGGAGAAAGATCCCGTCCGCTGGCCCTGTCAATCAACAAGCAGAGGGGGCGTCATTACCATCGGAGGATGCGGCTGCTACCAGCAAGTAGCCGCCCTACTTGCTGGTAGCAAGGTAATTTACATATTATAAAAATCGATTTTTAAGAAATTCTACTGAACCAAAATCATTAATTAGATTATGTATGAGGAGATCGCAGTGTAGGGATTATTAGTAAAGAAAAAAAAAAAAAACAGTTTAATGGGGTGACAGAAACCCTTTAAGTATTTTGCCCAAAATAGGTGTTTTTTTAATACCAGATTAGCACAGCAGTATCTAAAGCGTGTATCTCACACTGACAGATGCAGACAAGGCCGCAAATTAAAGGGAGTCTGTCAGCACATTTACCCCTTTTTAACAGTTCCCATAGCGCTGTAGCCGCAACACAGATTAATAAAATTGTACCTTTATATGCTTTTGTGGACTTGTAAAACTGCCAAAAACGAACTTTGATGCATATGTAAATGAGGGCTCGCAAGTGCCCAGGAGCGGCACCCAGGTAGAAATCGCCGAACACCGAACCTGAACTTTTACTGAAATGTCTGGGTTCAGGTCCGTGGTTCAAAAATACTAAAGTTCGGTACGAACCCGAACTTTAGAGTTCGGGTTTGCTCAACCCTAACCAGGAAGAAAATGTTAGTGGTAAGACATACTGTGGGACATTTACCAAACCTTTTAAGCCACTATTGCATGTTTTTGAGCTTTGAGAAAAAGTGCAGGGTTTAGCAAGTGGGGCAGGGCTTCTAGGAGCCCACCAGATTTACTATTGGGCCTCTTTCAGACGGGCGTCCCGGATTTGCTCTGGATGCCTCCCGGGTGCATTGCGGCAAACCTGCGCAAGTGCGCACACAATTTCAGTCAGTTTTGACTGCGATTGCGTTGCGTTGTTGAGTTTTTATTGCGTGGGTGCAATGCGTTTTGCATGCGCTTGATAAAAAACTGAATGTGGTACCCAGACCTGAACTTCTTCACTGAAGTTCAGGTTTGGGTTCGGTGTTGTGTAGATGTTATTATTTTCCAATATAACATGGTTATAAGGGAAAATAATAGCATTCTTAATACAGAATGCTTAGTAAAATGTTGCTTAAGGGTTAAAAATAAAATAAAAATGAACTCACCTCATCCACTTCATCGCGCTGCCGGCATAGTCTTTTTTCTTCTTCTTTAAAGACGCATCAACACATGGTGAGCATGCTGATGTCAGCGCAGGTCCTGCTGAATGAAGATAGAAGATCCTTCTATCTTCATTCAGCAGGACCTGCACTGACGTCATCAAAGGTCCTTTTGCAGGTCCTCAAAGAAGAAGAAAGAAGACGATGCCGGCTGCGTGATCAAGTGGAGCAACATTTTACTAAGCATTTTGTATTAAGAATGCTATTATTTTCCTTTATAACCATGTTATAAGAAAAAATAATACAGTAAATTAACTTTAATCAATTTACTAACATCATCTCCTAGCAACCATGTGTGAAAATCGCATTGCATCCGCACTTGCTTGCGGATGCTATGTGATTTTCAAGCAGCCCCATTCATTTCTAAGGGGCCCTGTGTTGCGTGAAAAACGCAGAATATAGAACATGCTGCGATTTTCACGCAACGCACAAGTGATGCGTGAAAATCACCGCTCATCTGCACAGCCCCAATGAAGTGAATGGGTCCGGATTCAGTGCGGGTGAAATGCGTTCACCTCACGCATTGCACCCGCACGGAATACTCGCCCGTGTGAAAGGGGCCTTAGCCTAATTTATCAAGAGGCTACTACCTTTTGATAAATTAGGGACATTTCTTTCCGGCGCACAGGGGATAAAGACTGGCATGTGTAACTGCTAGTCCTGATAAATCTCTCCCACTGTGTGCCAGAAAAGATGCCACAAAACTGCAAGTGCCAAAAAAAAACTGCTTGCGTGCACTCTGGAATTTATTTTTTTACAGGTAAAAATACATCAAAGCAAAATTAATGTGTAAGGGGACCGTAAATCAAATTTTAAGAATTTTTGGTGATGCTTTTCATGCTAAATATATTTTTTTAAAATTTTGGTGATGCTTTTTATGCTTTTTTAAGATTTTTTTGTGTTTGATGTTTTTAACCCTTACTTATTTTTCCATTCACTTATCCATATGAAGACTTGTTTTTTGCGGGACAAGTTTTAAATTCTAATGTTACCATTTTATATGGCATACAATGTAATGGGAAGCGGGGGAAAAAATTTCCTCCACAGTTTTACGGGTTTTGTCCCTACTGCGTTCCCTTTGTGGCAAAACTGACCTGTGCCCTTCATTCTCTGGATGCCTTTTAAGGGGTAAAGTGGAAATCAACAAAGGATCTTTCTACATTGCAATGCTATTGAACTTGAGCTGTTCAGAGCACCACTAATATGGATTGATGGTGAACTCCAAATAAGTAGGAACTGGTAATTGCACAATAGACTGACAGATTAAGCTAATATTTGTAATACCCGAGAGTGGTATTACCATTTCTATACCCTTTTACTGTCTCTAATGGGCTAACCATAATGTCATCTGTGTATTCCTAATATTGCTATGAAACTGTTAAGTTCATGTACTGTGCCTGGTTCGCTAGCAGCGTATATGGTAGAGAGATCTTTAGATAGAATGGAACTTTCCATTCCATTCTCCCCCCTGTTGGGCAGAAGTAGGCCAGTACCATTTCCTACTAAGGGAGGGGCTGCAGAAAGTTTTCAGAGTCTGAGTTCAGTCTAGCCTAGAGCTGGAAGGAGAAAAGAATCACCCACAGATTTACAGACAGAGTATTGCGAGGGGGTCAACAGCCAAAGGCACCCCACTCTATAGGTACCATAACAGTCCTAAACTCCAGCTACCAGACTAAAGCCGAGTTTAACACGGCAGGGAGAGAAAGCAAAATATTCAATTTTGCCTGCCAGTTTATGCCAAAACCTGCTGGAGCCAAGTGAAACACTCCTTTTTGTATGGATGCAAGTTGATTCAAGTAAAGGTGTTGAACTTTATAAAAGTCTGGGCTCGACTATTTCTCCACCTCCACCATTACTCTCCCCTCTATTGCTTCAGAGCCTAACCCTGGGGAGTGACGTTATCCAGGTAGGAGCACCGTGACACACACAGAAAACTATTGGGGCCGCACCACACCACTTAGCATTCCTATAAACCTGGGACATGATTGGCCCTGGGAGGCGGCACGTTGCACATTACTTTTTGATAATGGCACCGGCAAGGGATGAAATACAATATACAATGCTTGGCCAAAAAAAAGG